>NC_085931.1:46625875-47234000 GCF_028885625.2 Pongo pygmaeus
CCACCACTGGTGATTTTCAAACATTTTATGGCCTTGAAATCCTTTGTTCCCCCACCCCCAAAAAAAGCCAAAGTAAATAAAACAAAAAAGGTTTGAGTAAAGGAAGGAAAAACAGGGGTGTGGAGCCCACTCAGCAGCCCCCTCCCTTCTGAAGCCCCACCCCTGGAGCCAGAATCTCCAAGTGACCTTCCAGCTTCTGTGTTGTAGAAGTTTATGTTCGTGTACTTGCAGTGAAGGCCTCAGTGTTTTACAGACTGGGCTTCATGGAATTTGCCCTCTTTTACAATCAGAAGATTGGAGACATAACCTTTCAAGGTCAGTCAGAAAATCCAGAGTCAGTATCTAGAACAAAGTCAAGATGCCAACTCCCATGGGTGGCATTTGCAGTCCTGGGCATGGGCCTCCTCCACCCTGCCCCCAGGGAGGCCATCCTCCTTGTACCCCAAACACTGAGAGGGCAGAACCAGCTGGCACAGTCTCTGCATGTCCCACGGCCTAAGACGTGACAGGGCACCAGGCCTCTGGGACCTTTCAGGGGCCAGCAACACTAGGCATTATGTCTTGTCCCTGGCCCCCGGCCCCTGGCAAACCTCCCTGATCCTCCCTGATGATGCAACACCCTGAGTCTCTTTCAAGACATACAAGTCACTGCCTTAGGTCTGGCAGCTCCCAAATCACCTTGGAAAGACCTCTGCTCTGCAAACTCTGGTCTCCTACCTCCACGCCTGACTGTCCTGCCTCCTCTCCAAAGGCAAAGGTGCATCAAGGACTCAGAGAATTCTAGGGCATGAGCGTGGGACGGGATCTCAGAGACCATGGAAGACAATCCCTTTGCTCAACCAACAGAGAAATAAGACCCAGAGGTGGAGAGACTTGTCCAAGGTCACACGGCAAATCTGTGGCCCAGGAGTTGATGTCAATTTGTGTGTGTGTGTTGGTTGGGGGAGCACTTTGTGCAATCCAACAGGGCGTGTTGCAGTCAGATGACAGGGACAGGAGAAGAAAGACATAAGAAACACACCAGGATGCCATTAGAGTCAACAGAAAACTCAACTGTTCTTCCTCAACTGTTTCTAGCACGGATCACCAACGGCTCAAATTTTAGATAACGGAGTTTCCAGGACCAGCCATGCTCCCGAGGCAGATGGAAGCTGGAAATGGGTAAAGCCCAAGGAAGACCTAAAGGACGACGGAGTGGAAGAGGAAAATTGGCTCTGGCTCACAAATGAGGAGAAATTAATCTGCAAATTAAAGTATCAAAGACCATCCATTCACTTATGGCAACCCCGGTGCCCAGTTCCTTCCTCCCGGGGGGCAGAAACGTTGATTCGTAACCTATTAGACTTGTGAGGGAACCAGCTCAGAACGGTGAGGGAAGGGGCCAGGAAAAGAGAAGAGTGTATCACCATTTGGGATGGAAGGCAACGAGGAGATGAGCTTCTATGTACAAACCACAGCCATCCTCTATTTACAAAACTCAGAATTTTGTTTTCTTTGGTGTATTCTGGAATCCCTTGTGGTAGAAGGCAGGATATACTTGGAGACCACATCATTCAGAGCTCTCAAACTGGAGACATACTCAACATCAAAGGTCACTAATGAGCCTCTATCTTCTGTTCTCTAATTGCAATGCTTTGAAAGGTCCCTAGCCTGGGCTTCATCTGTAATAGCTACTAACATTTCTAGGACTCAGTATATTCCAGGAACCATGCCGGGCCTCTTGCATGCATTATCTTATTTAATTCTAACATCTCTTTTAGGATATAGATATTAGGATATCCCCTCACTGTACAGGAGAGGAAATTGAGGCTCCGAGAGGTTGAGTACCTTCCCAAAGGTCACCCAGTGGCTCAGTGGCAGAGGCAAGTCTAGAACCAGATCTGTCTCCCCTTGGAGACCATGTCTTAACCTTGACACTTTAAGAGCATTTAATGAGCTGTGACTCTGGAAATGTCCTCCCCTTCTCAGTCCCTTTTTGTCCTCATCCTGTAAGAGAGGTGGCTGTACAAAATCTCTCAGGGCCCTTGTTAACTCTGACTGTCTATAATTCTAAAATTCTTCCTGGTGGACTCTGAGCATCCAAGGTTTGATTCTCAAGCTTCCTCCAGCTGCTGACATCAGCCTGAAATGGCCCCTTTCCCTCTCCTGAGTCCAATCCCTGACCCTTAAAAGCAAAGAAAAAGCAAGTGACCGTTCTAACACCCTTAACTAATGCAGCCAACAGAACTATCCCACGTACAAACTTTCCACCTTGCAGCTGAACACCCTTGATCTTAGGGTGTGGGTGGCAGGGGCAATGGAATCTCTTCTTTTTACCTGATGAGGACTTCTTGCCCGTGGCTTGGGATGTCAGCCTCCACCTTCCCCCAGACGTTCAGCACCAACTGCCATTCCCCATCGCTGAGCCCCATGGCGTAGTCTGAAGAAGACAAAAAGAGCAAGTATGGGCTCACTGGGTGTCCTGGCCCCAACAGCTGGGGTTTGAGGCTGCCTGGCCCCAAGGGCGTTTTTATACCTTCTGGGATGCTTGACAAAGATCACTCAATGGCTCGCTGTCCCCCTCCCCTGCCCTCCTTCTCTTTCTCTCTCTCATCCAGGGAGGGTCTAATCTTTTCCTTTCTCTAGCCCTCACATGGGAAGCTATTTTAGGGCAGGTGCCATTGTGGCGAGGCAGGACAGCTCAGGCCACAGGGGGTGGGGTGGTTGTGTGTGTGGAAAGAAGGGGAGGAGGTTGGGCACTGTCTGGACTCTCATAGCCGACAGAAAGGGCACCACCGAGGCCGACGCCAGCAGCCTGAAACCCAACGCTCCCTGCGGTCAGCCCTCCCAAGAGGACCTGTCATGTTTCTAAGCTTGGCCACCAGGCGCCCCGGCTGGCCCCAGGACAGTCCTGGCCATTGGCAACCTCTCACGCACCTTCTGCCCCTTTTTCACAGACCCCTCACCCAGCCAGAAGTGACAGAAAGGAACCGGATGGTTTCGTGCTTGTAGCCAGGTGGTCCCAGGCAAGTCCACAATCTCTTAGAGAACTCCTGTCTTCATGATACTGCTCACAGATCTCCCTCTGAAAAGTTTTTCTTGACATACTCCTTCGAGACACAACTAATTGCTTCCTCCTTTCCTTTCTTTGTGTAGGTTCCTGTTGCATTGCTTCCCAAGGGGCATCCTATTTCCTGGTTTTCATGCCAGCTTCTCCATTAGGATAATAGCAGCCAGCACTCACAAGAGACTTTGCTGGGTGCCAGGCCCTGTCCCAAACATTTGGCATTTGGTAACTCATTTAATCCCCGCAAGACCTCCCAATGTGATAGGTACTGACATTATCCCTATTTAATTGAGAGGAAGTAGGGAAACATCACAGATGCACAGCCAGTTGCTGGCAGAGTTGGGATTTGAACCCAGGAAGCCAGGCCCCCTTCTTTGCAGTTTTCAGGAGGGCAGGAGCTCTGTTTTATTAACCCACGTATCTCTTGGGCCTCACATGGTGCTCTGTGCCAAGTTTGAGCTGAATAAATGTTTATTGAGTAAATGGGTGGATGGTTTTGCAAAGAAAGTGAGTGGAGGATGATTAGCCTTATCTTACATCCATGCATCCGCCTTCAATCCATTCACGTATTCAACCATCTATCCATTTATCCACTTGTCCATCCAGTTACTCATCCATCCATCCGTCATCCCTTAATTCATCCATTCATCCATCCATCATCTCTTTGTCTATCCATCCATTCACTCATCTATCCATCCACCCATCCATCCAACATCCACCAATCCCTCCATCTATCCATCTGTTCATCCATCCACCCATCCCCTCATTCATCCATTCATTATCCCTCCATTCATCATCCCTCCCTCCATCCATCCATCTATCCATCCATCACCCACCCATCCCTCCATCTATCTGTTCCTCCATCCCTCCATCCATCACCCACCCATCCCTCCATCTATCCATCTATCCATCTATCCATCTGTAACTCCATCCATCCATCCATCCGTCTCACAGTGATAGAGCACCTACTGTGTGTCAGACACTGCTACATGCTGAGGATAACAAAATCAAATAAAACACATTCGTGTGTTCAAGGAACTCAGAGTCTCTTTAGGGAGATAACTAAGAGGAATGAAAATACAGTACAGTTTGTTTAGTGCTATGATCAAGGTAGGCATAGGCCCTTCCTTCCATCTACATAGGACTTTACGTTCTACAAAATGCCTGCATGGCAAGATTACATCTAATCTTTACAACACCTCTGTGAGGTATCGAGCACCACCCTGCTTTACAGCTATGGGAGACGAGATTCAGAAAGGATAAGCCAGTGTTTGGGCCATCCTGGGTCTGCACTGGATGTGTCAGTAATGACTGCCCCACCTACACAGCTTTTTGAAGATAACTACCCTGCCCCACTCCTGCTGAGGTGCAGGTGTAGCCAGTCTTGTTCTGGGACACACATTTCTCCCCCAAACCTGCTGCCAGTCACGGCCAAGCTGAGAAAGCCAATGTCAGGGCTCCATCTGATAGTCAGCGTCTACTAGCTCTGCCAGTCAGATCCCGTCTTCAGAATGCGAACAGGGATGTTTGGTAAGAATTGGACAAACAGTAGGAAATGTAGTTAGAAAAGAGTTAAATTCAAAGAATCCCCAAACTTGGAGTTCCCCAGTGCAATTTTGGGTCAGAACACCCTCTGTGTGGGTCTCTAAAGCCTGGCTGGTGACCGTTCTAGGATTGCCATGAGCTGCCACTCCCTGAAGGAGCCTTATGTCTCCATTCAGTGAGTCCTGTGTACTGAGTCAGCTGACTCCTAATGACCAAAAGGGTCAGAGGCACCGGCTGCACATCTGGCGCCCCTTCCCTAGTGACCATTCCAGAAGTCAACCCCAAATGCTAGGCCAGCCGACCTCCAAAGGCCCATCTCTTTAGCAGTGGAAGAAGCAGTGACAAAATGAGTAGCTAAAAATGCCATGGGGGGCCGGGCGCGGTGGCTCACACCTGTAATCCCAGCACTTTGGGAGGCCAAGGCAGGTGGATCATGAGGTCAAGAGATTGAGACTATCCTGGCCAACATGGTGAAACCCTGTCTCTACTAAAAATACAAAAATTAGCTGGGCGTGGTGTTGTGCACCTGTAGTCCCAGCTACTTGGGAGGCTGAGGCAGGAGAATCACTTGAACCCGGGAAGCAGAAGTTGCAGTGAGCCGAGATCGCGCCACTGTACTCCAGCCTGGCAATAGAGCGAGCCTCCATTTTTTTTCTCAAAAAGAAAAAAAGAAGCCATGGGGATGCCAAAGGGGATCTCATTCATTCATTCAGTCAGTCATCTGTTTGTTCCTTAGTTCATTCATGCATTCAAAAGCCCAGTACTGAGGCCCCAGTCTGTGCCAGGCCCAGCCTCAGAAGGAAAGACAACTCTGAGAGGGTCTGCCCCGGTCTCAGACTCTCAGCAGTTTGACCCTTACTGCTAGTCACTCGCTGGAGGTGAGCCCAGGGTGTGAGAGACGAGGGCAGAAAGAAGGAGATGGCATTGAGCTGTGCCACATCTGACCCAGGGCCCCCTGCCTGGTGCGCTGGGGAAGGCCGAGGGGCAGATCTGAGACCCCTGGAGATTGAGACGGAGTGTGCGGTTTTCAAATGCTCTCTGGCCTGTGCCCTCCCGAGAGTGTCAGAACACCCCTGAGGGTGCGGGGCAGGGCAGGGCTGATTACTACCTGAATCCCAGCTCTTCTCCCATCTCTGGCCTCCTGAGTTGTCTGGGGACAGCCTGAGCATTTAAAATCTCATCAACCCATTACTGATGCTGAAGTGTTTAATATGAAGCTATCACCCGCTTGGCAAGCGCCCCCATTAACTGGCGTGCTCATGGAAACCTGTAGCTTTGAAGTTGATGGACCTTTTAAGTTTTACCATTTAAGCTAATGGGAAGGCACCGACATCTGTTTGTACTTACACATCTCTACAACAGAGCAGCGTTACCTCACAGTTGCTATGGCTACCTGGAGTCACCAGCTCTGTTTGGGGGCTATTATTATCCCTGACAGCCTTCATTATGGCCGGGGCAGAGAAGCTGCAGACACATGATAGGAAAGCCAGGCTGCCTTTGTGTGCAAAACTTTCTACAGCCTTACACGCTCATGCTACACACACACACGAACGAATGCAGGGCACATTAGTCTGATACCCAGTGGGGCAAAACTGGATCCAACCAAGTCAGACCTCCTCTTTTTCCCTTTCATATCACAGGATCCTTTGAATCCAAAACTGAGACTGGTAGAATCATCCTCAAGGCTCCCAATTCTGGAGTCTCGAGATCCCAGAATTGAAATTCTAGAGTGTCAAAGTCTTCAACTTTTCACCACCCGAGAAACTTGGGTTCTAGATTCCAGACTTACAGCGAGCTAGAAGCAGAGAAATCTAGAATTATAGGGCCATAGTATCTTGTGACTAAAAGAGGCCTTCAACGGTATTTTGTCCAATTTCCCACTAAATGTAGTTTTCCCTACAGATCATCATCTGGCATCTGCTTGAATACTCCTGGGAGTGGTGAGCTCACTCCCTAAAGCTTTAAAAATCCTTTTTTATGTCGAACCAAAAGATGCCTTCATGTCACATACATTTCCTTGTGGTGGCGCTGCCTGCTCCTTGGGGATGTAGAGGCCCAGCTGAGTCTGCCTCACAAGAGAACGAGCAGGCTCACCTGAGACTTTTCTTGTCCAGACTGAACAGCCCAGGACTTCCACTGAGCACCCTCCCCAGTCAAGGCAAGTCGGGGGCCTCAGTCTGGTGGAGAAAGACGGGCTCTGCTATCTTCGGTCTCCAGCCACTCTCACCTCTGGTCACATGCACACAAAGAGAACGCTATAGCAAAGGGGATTCCAGCACCCACCTGCACAGGTTTGAGCCCCTCAGGCAGCTGTGCACCTGGCCCACAATTTTTATGGTCAGAAAATCCAATCTAGGTGACCTAGGAATTTGCTAGCCCTTGGGCAGCTGACAATTCCCTTTGGTAAATCTGGGCTTAAGACACCACCAAGGGAGATCAAAGAAGCAGCAGGAAGGAGAACTCTGGCTCCTCAAAGCCAGGACTCGCTGCGGTCTTCACTACTCTATTCCTCCTCCTTCTGGGAAGCAGCCTTTGGAGGCCAGTCTGGGCAGTGCCTCCCTCCTGCCAGCAGTCCCTCCCACCCCACCCCCAGCTTAGCTTGTGCCTCCCTGGCAGAGTCTACCCTCCTGGACCAGTGCCAGGCCAGGACTCAGAGCAGGGCTGAGGCCTGGGAGTTGCAGGACCTGCTCAAGGCCCTTGATGGGGCAGCAGGACCCCCAAGTTTGCTCCAGACTCCCAGGAACCCACCCCCCAGGGCTGCTCCTCTCCAGCCCCTCAGCATCCATCATACTGACCACAGCTCCCCTTCTCCCCAGCTGTCCTCGCAGAGCCTCCAGCCAAGCGGCCAGGGCTGGGGGTGGGGAGAGGTGTCTTATAGCAGCCGGGGAGAGGCACAGGGAACTAAAAATACAGTTTACATGGCAAGGCTCCTCCTCTCCCTGCAGGCCCAGAGGGGCTTATTGGAGGAGGGCTGGCAGGGACACAACATCCTAATCCCCTAGTCAACAGGTGTGGCCTGGGACACCGATCTGCCTCCCCCCTCCACCCTCCACCCTCCACCCTCCCCAGCCTTGGAGGCTCCGAGTGGCTCATCCAGCTCCACCATCCACCTGTCACCCGGACAGAGACCAGCCCCACCTCCACAGTCACCTAATCCCACATCCACCCATCCTCCTCTTTCTTCAAGGCCCATTGCATAGGAACAGCTCCCCTGCCGGAACTCCTCCCACCCCGCTCTACCCATTCCCAGCAGATGGGCCCTCTTCCCCCCTCTGGCTCCAGCGCAAGTGCAGCCTTCTCATCTCTCTTGCTTTGGGGTGCACCTGTCTGGACTGGCTTCTCCCCATTTCTACCCTGTGAGTGCCTCAGAGGCAGGAATATAAAAGCCACAAACTCATATTGTACTTAGTGCACATCAGGGACACCCCTCCTCCCAGCAGCCCTTTCTTTTGCAGGAGACACTTTTACAAGCCTCACTTTACACTTGAGAGAACTGAGGCACAGAGAAGTTAAGTAACTTACCCAGAGTCACACAGCTAGGAAATACCAAGCCCAAGATTGGGACCTAGGCATTCTGGCTTCAGAGTCTCTGCTTCATGGCTAAGAACTGGTCTAATTTGGAGTCCTTCCTCCTCACTCTCTCACCTGCTCTACAGTACCCAGCAAAGGACCAGGCCAACATGCTCTTCGATTGTTTATTTTTGGACTGAGTCTGCCCAGGGTCTTGGCTTGCTGGAGGCAGAGGCAAAGACAGTCGGTGACCTTGCCCCAGGGGCTGACAATGGGGGCCCTACTGCCATCTAGTGGCAACAAGGAGAAAAGCCTGTACCTCTGCCCTGCCCCTTTTGTCTGGGCTCTCCGTTTCTCAGTCCCTCAACCCAGCCAGCGGGGAGGGGTCTTTTTCTGTCTCTATATTCGTTATATTCATGGCGCCTTGCTTAGAAGACCATGGATGGCTTGCCAAATTATTAGAAGATGAATTGTGATCTTTTAATATTGTGATCCAGGAAAAGTGGCATAACTTTCCAAGGACGCTTTTTTTTTAATCTGTAAAATGGAAATTTTGAAAAGAATAACCTACCTCAAATGTCACTATGAGGACTGAAAAAGGGAGCACTGGCCAGGCGTGGTGGCTCACACCTATAATCCCAGCACTTTGGGAGGCCGAGGAGGGAGGATCACTTGAGGTCAGGAGTTCAAGGCCAGCCTGGCCAACATGGTGAAACCCCGTCTCTACTAAAAATACAAAAATTAGCCAGGCATGGTGGTGCACGCCTGTAGTCTCAGCTACTCGGGAGGCTGAGGCTGGAGAATCGCTTGAACCCAGAAAGCAGAGGTTGCAGTGAGCTGAGATCACACCACTGCACTTCAGCCTGGGCGACAGAGCAAGACCCTGTCTCAAAAAATAATAATAATAAATAAAAAATAAGTAAAACTAAGAAAAAGGGAGCACTGAATGTGGTGGACACACAGTGATAAAGAAAAACTTCAGCCAAATTAAATGTAAAGGAGTTTAACGGAGCAATGAATGATTTGCGAGCGGGGCAGCCTCCCGAGCCAGAGTAGGCCTGGAGACTCCACAGCTAAATGGTGGAAGGTTTATGGACAGAAAAAGGAAAGTGACATACAGAAAACAGAAATGAGGTACAGAAACAGCTGGATTGGTTACACGATGGCATTTGGTTTATCTGAACATGGTTTGAACAGTTGGCTACATTTGATCGGCCAAAATGTGGTGATTGGCACAGTGTAGGCTATAGTCTGTCTATACCTCCACTTGATATAGTTCATGATGTACAGAAAAACTTTTAGGCCCAACTTAAAGTATGTAAGGAGGCGGCTAGAGATTAAACTTTTTTAACAATAGTAAGTGCTCAATAACTGCTCACGGTGATATAAGGTATCCATGGTCCTTGCTCTCAAGGGACTCAAAGTCCAGTGGAGGAGATACCTCATTGGGATCTGGAATGCAGCAGAGATTTCAGCAAAGGCTTTGGAGGGGTGAGAAGGCAGCACCTAGGCCTGTGAGGTGAAGGCCTTTGAGGGATCAATAGGAGTTTGTTCAGAGGTGATGACTGGCCTGGATGTGAATGTATGAAGGCGCGTTCTGCAGAGTGTTCTAAGCAGAGGTACCAAACAGTGCTTCAAAAGCCTGCCGGAGACGTGTGGGGCAAGGGGGGCTATGGGAGGTGACACCTACTGGGAAGAACTTTATGTGCCAGGCTCAGGTGATGCCTGAGCAGCATTTTGAAGGATCAATAGGAGCTTGTTAGGAGCAAAGTGAGGAAGGGATATTCCAAGCACAAGGACCAAGACAAGGACTTGGAGGCTCAGAACGGATAGTCACGTTCCACAGCACTCATGCTCACCTGGTGTGTGCCAGGCTCCGTGCTGCGCTCTGGGGGGACCAAGGTGACACTGGCTGGCCTCTGAGCATTGAGAGGTGGTAGGAGGGAGGGATGTGTGACCTAATGTTGTCAGTACTTTCTGATAAGGGCAATAATTGAGGCCATTCAGCACAGGGCTAAAGGCTTTGGAATGAGACTGCTGGACTTGGTGCTTGGCCCTACCACGCACTACTTTTGTGATCCATGAAAAGTGTCATAACTTTCCAAGGTCTATGCTTTTGTTATCTATGAAGTGGAGATTTTGAAAAGAATAACCTATCTTAAATATCATTGTAAGGATTAAAAGAGGGAGCACCCAGCATGGTGCCTGATACACAGTAAGTGCTCAATAATTGCACACTGTGATATAAGGTACAGAGAAATCATGGAGGAGGGAAACATTAATTCCACCAAGGAATTAACATGTAACTGAGAAGGTGATGTCCGAGCAAGGTTTTGAAGGATCAATAGGAGTTTGTTAGGAGCAAAGTGAGGAAAAGACATTCCAAGTACAAGGATCAAAACATTCAAGGACATAGAAGTTGGTGTGTTAGGACTAGGTTTGGTTGTTGGTAACAGAAAACTCAAAATAACATGGTTTCAGCAAGAGAGTATTAACTTCTCTTTCATATAGAAGTCTAGAGGTAGGGGATTCAGAGCTGACACAGCACACCACAGTCTCAGGGACCCAGCTTCAAACTACCTTAGTGCTCTGTCATGTTACACATATGGCCTTCACCTCCTCATCCAAGATGGCTGCTTGAGCTCCAGCCATCGTGCCCTCATTCCAACCAGCAGGAAGGAGAAAGGGGTGAAGAAGGTTGTGCCCCTATCTTAAAGAACACTTTCCAGAAGTTGTAATTAATACTTTATCTTGCTGCACATCCAATGGCCGTACCTCACTGCAGAGAAGGCTGGGATATGTAGTCTTTATTTCTACCTGGCCATATCACCAGATAAAAATTGGAGTTTCTATTACTTAGAAAGAAGTGGGGAAGGTATATTAGATGAAAATAAGCGATTTCTATCATAGGAGACATAAAATAGCATGCTATGCAGGACGCATAACTATTTTGGTGTTTCGTGGTGGAAAAAGTGAAGGGGAGAGTGATGATTAGAGAAATAAACAGAGGCCACGCATGGACAGCCTTGGGAGCCACAGACGTGTGGGCATGTCCCCAGGGAGAGCCACGGAAGGGTTTCCGAGCAAGGGAGAGCCATGGTCTGATTTGCTGTCCTAGAAACATCACACTAATTGCAGATGTGATTAACATAATGGAGGGGACACGTCTGGAGCCAGGAGACATTTCTCCCTAACATTTTATTATAAAAATTTTCATACATGCAGCAAAGTGGGAAGAATTTCACACTGAACACCACCTAAATGCTACCACTGGCATTTTACTAAATGAATTTAATCACGTTTATCTCTCCCACTACGCACCCATCCATTCTTCTCGTTTTGTGGCATTTTAAATTGCAGACATCTATTTGCTTCCCTGCAGAAACTCCACAATGCATGACATGAACAAGAGTTCAATATTTCTTTGCATTTTTTCTTTTGCTGTAAGATGTAAAATTTACATTTAATTGCACGTCTTAAATATACATTTGCTGAGATTTGACAACTACACACACTTGTGTAGCTCAAACTGTATTAAGTTATAGAACATTGTCATCACCCCAAGTTCCTGCACACCCCTCCCCAGTCAGTCCTGGCCCCCACTCACCTACCAGAGACAACCACTGTCCTGATTTTTTTTTTTTTTTTTTGAGGCAGAGTCTCAATCTGTCACCCAGGCTGGAGTACAGTGGTGAGATCTTGGCTCACTGCAACCTCTGCCTCCCGGGTTCAAGCAATTCTCCTACCCCAGCCTCACGAGTAGCTGGGACTACAGACGCATACCACCACACCCAGGCTAATTTTTTTTTTTTTTTTTTTTTTTTTTTTTTAGTAGAGATAGGGTTTCGCCATGTTGGCCAGACTGGTCCCAAACTCCTGACCTCAGGTGATCCACCCGTCTCGGCCTCCCAAAGTGCTGGGATTACAGGCATGAGCCACTGTACCTGACCCTGATTTCTTTTAAAACCACAGATTCGTTTGGGGAAGGCAGACATTTGAAAGCCTGTTGGGGGGCCAGGTACTGAGTGGGGTGGGGTTCGGAGCTGAAGGACAGGCAGGGCAGAGGGAGACAGGATTTCCAGGGCTTCCCTGCAGGTTGAACTTGGAGGCTGGAGAGAGTCATTTAACCAGAGTGCCCATCATCTGCTGCCAGGAGTTGAGTTTCTCGCTGAGTGACCGGGCAGATGGTGGCGCCATTTACTAAGGTGGTGTACCCAGAAGGAGGAGGGGCTGGGGGTGGGTGGAGACCAGTTTCCTTTGGGACACGTAGCATCGGGTGTTCAAGGGGCATGTGCCTGGCAGTTGTAGGGATACACAGGCATCCCCAGGGCAGCTCCTTTCTTCTGACCCCTGTGGAGGTGTGAGCTGTCCTCTGGTGAGGGGGTGGCAGGGAGCGGTCGCCAGGTTTGTCCACCTCCTTCTTGGCCAGCCAGCACCAGCGTCTATCGGGCTCCCTTCACCAGGAAGGGGAGGTGCTCTCCTCGGTCTACCCTGAAGGCTGCACGAGGGGTGTAGAGAGGGCATGGTGTGGTTACTTCTGGGTGGCAGAACATGGGAGAGGAGACCTTACTCCTTAGGGGAAGCTGGGGAGCCCAGGGGCCCATCTGGGCAGTCTCCAGGACAGGTCCTCTCCTTCCTTCTTCCCTCCCCAGCATCCTGCAGCCACACACATTCTCTCTCCCCAGGCACTGCCCATCGCTGTCCCAACACCTCCCCCATTCCCTTGAAAAACAATCAAACCCCAGCTCCCCCAGGAAGGAGGCGTCAGAGTCAGCTCTGCTCCAGGGAAGGTCCCCCAGGGAGGGGGCAGGAGAAGCAGAGAGGGAAAATGAAACCACGGTCACCCTAGGCTGCAATTAGGTTTTCTCTGGTCTCTCTGAAATCAAACACAACCCACAGCAGAGTCATTGCTTCCTTAAAAGCCCATTTGTGGCTCACGCCTGTAATCCTAGCACTTTGGGAGGCCAAGGTGGGTGGATCACGAGGTCAGGAGATTGAAACCATCCTGGCTAATACGGTGAAAACCTATCTCTACTAAAAATACAAAAAAAAAAAAAAATTAGCCGGGTGTGGTGGCGGGTGCTTGTAGTCTCAGCTACTTGGGAGGCTGAGGCAGGAGAATTGCTTGAACCTGGAAGGCGGAGGTTGCAGTGAGCCAAGATCATGCCACTGCACTCCAGCCTGGGTAAGAAAGCAAGACTCTCTCTCAAAAAAAAAAATTTTTTAAAAAGCCCATTTGGTCCTCAGGAGATATTCCTATTCTTCCCATTAGCGTGACTTGGACTCATTTCTTGGGAATCAATGCCCCATCCTTATTCTGCTAACACAGGATTGGGTTCCCCTTCCAGAGTTGCATCACAAAACATCCTGAATTTATCTAGCAATTTGGAGAAGCCTCAGTTTACCCCATCAGGCACAAGGTTACAGCCTAAGCTATAGGAAGTGCCAGCGTAGAGGAGGCAGCAGACGTCACCTGGGGAGGATGTGAGGGAGGAAGAGAAGGACCCTTGCGGGGGTCAGCAGCATTTCAGAATTGGGACGAGGAAGAGGAGGTGGGGAAGAAAACTTCCTAGAGGGGACGACAGGGTCAGGCCTGCATTTGAAGGGTGGATGAGAAGGAAGCCTCATAGGAGATGAGGAGGACTACTAAGGGCTTCCTACGTACCAGGCTTGGGTGAGGGCAGAAATACAAATATGGCTGCCTACACTGGTGTGTTAGCATACTAGCTGCTGTAACAAACAGCCCCCAAATCTCATGATGTGTCCTTAACCGTGGCTCAAAAGATTTAGTTCTCATTTACCTCCCAGTCCAATGCAAGTTGAGAAAAGGCCTCTCCTGCACCCAGTGATTCAGGCACTCAGGCTCCCTCCCCAAGGACTTCCAAAACCCCCATCCCTCTGCATCCAGCAGGCAAACCACTGGACAAAGAAATGAGGGTGGGCTGGGCAAGGTGGCTCACGCCTGAAATCTCAGCACTTTGGGAGGCAGAGGTGGGTGGATCACTGGAAGCCAGGAGTTCGAGACCAACCTGGCCAACATGGTGAAACCCTGTCTCTACTACAAATATGAAAATAAACCTGACATTGTGGTGGGCACCTGTAATCCCAGCTACTCGGGAGGCTGAGGCAGGAGAATCACCTGAACTCGGGAGGCGGAGGTTGCAGTGAGCCGAGGTCACGCCATTGTACTCTAGCCTGGGCAACAAGAGTGAAACTCCATCTCCAAAAAAAAAAAAAAAAAAAAAAAAGGGTGGAGGATCTTGTAAGGGGTTTTAGGGGGTATGCCTGAAAGTGGTGCTCATTGCTTCTGCCCAAATTCCATTAGCCAGATCACAGCCACAGGCACCGCTTACTTGGAGGGAGTTGTGGGAATGAGGTCTCTCTGTGTACCCAGGAGGAAATGAAACAGGGTTTAGTGACCGTACGGCATTGCCTGCCTAGTCATGGCCCAAGATAATAATAATCTAGTGGAAAGATGAGAAAGGGAAGCTGAGAATAAAATATTTATATAAAGAACGCACCCTAATATTCCACACAGCACATAATAGGTGCTCAATACTTTTTCAAGTGAGTGCTGTATCACCACTGATCAAATACACAGGCGCTGGGGCAGGTGCCAGGGGCTAGAGAGAGGGTTGATGGCACAATAGAGGCATGAAAGGTGGTGAGAGCAAAGTTAGAGAAGCAGGAACGCACATGGAATGTTCAGAAAACCCAGAGAAGACCAGTTTGGCTGGGTCAGAAGTTTTGTGAAGCAGACGGGTCATGGAGGCAGTTGGAATGTGGGCTTGGAGGGCATGGGGAATGACTTTGAACTTGAAGAATGTTGGCGGCTCTCAGCAGGCCCTGAGGAGTGGCTGTGGTTGCGGGGTGGGGTGGGGGTTCCCAGGCATCCTGGATGAATCATCAGGGTCAGTTAAAATTAGTCACCACGACCCCGCAGGAGAAGCCAAAAGACAGTTATGTGGCTTATGTGGTAGCCTGGTAGCCGGGAGTTGCCTCGCTGGCGGATCTCTGGCCTTCCTAGTTCGGAGACGGGGGAGCAGAGGAGGAAGAGGGGAGGAGGAGGAGGGGAGGGGGAGGAGGGGAGGAGGAGGAGGAGAGGAGCAGGGGAGGAGGGGAGGAGGAGGAGGGGAGGAGGAAGAGGGGAGGAGGAGGAGAAGGAGAGGAGGAGGAGGGGAGGAGGAGGGGAGGAGGAGGGGAGGAGGAGGGGAGGAGGAGGGGAGGAGGAGGAGGGGAGGAGGAGGGGAGGAGGGGAGGAGGAGGGGAGGAGGAGGGGAGGAGGAGGGGAGGAGGAGGAGAAGAGGAGGGGAGGAGGAGGGGAGGAGGGGAGGAGGAGGGGAGGAGGGGAGGAGGAGGGGAGGAGAAGGGAAGGAGGAGGAGAAGAGGAGGGGAGGAGGGGAGGAGGAGGGGAGGAGGAGGAGGGGAGGAGGAGGGGAGGAGGAGGAGGGGAGGAGGAGGAGGGGAGGAGGAAGGGAGGAGGAGGGGAGGAGGAGGAGGAAGGGAGGAGGAGGGGAGGAGGAGGAGGAGGGGAGGAGGAGGAGGAGGGGAGGAGGAGGAGGAGGGGAGGAGGAGGAGAGGGGGAGGAGGGGGGGAGGAGGAGGAGGAGGGGAGGAGGAGGAGAGGAGGAGGAAGGGAGGAGGAGGGGAGGAGGAGGGGAGGAGGAGGAGGAGGAGGGGAGGAGGAGGAGGAGGAGGAGGGGAGGAGGAGGAGGGGAGGAGGAGGGGAGGAGGAGGAGGAGGGGAGGAGGAGGGGAGGAGGAGGAGGAGGGGAGGAGGAGGGGAGGAGGAGGGGAGGAGGAGGAGGAGGAGAAGGAGCCCCACTCCACCCTGCCCCCATGGTGTGCGAGCACTAACATGGCCTGGGACAGAACTGGATACGACACAGTTTGGGGAGCTCTTCTGAAGGCTAATAACGGTAAGTTCAAGTACACATAAATGTCTTTCTCTCTCAAGGAACAGTCCCAGGCTTAAAAGCCTTGTGGGGCTGCTCCACCAGTCGGCCCTGGTTCTTCCTGTGGCATTGCTCAGCCCCGACCCACACATCCACATTCCATCCCCAGCTAGCAAGGAGGACTGGGAAGGGAGGGCACATCCCCTCCTAAGGGAAGGCCCACACTCAGCTCAGTCCTCACTGGCTGGAACGTGGTCACATGGTAAAGCCAGCTGCAAGGGAGGCTGGGAAGCCTCTTTATCTGTGTGGCCATGGCATAGCTAAAGCTTGGGGATCCTATCATTAAGGGAAGAAGGAGAGAAGGGAGACGGGATATCTAAGCAGAGAAGCCTGAGCTTTTCCTGCTGGTTCCCCATGTATTGAGGGTATCGTGCAGGGTCTGACATTCCCGGGTGCCCCACTGAGGGGAGGTGGAGTTGTGGAGGTGGCTGGTGGTCCCTGGAAAACTGGGAATTGAGACAAAAGAGCTCTGAGCCCAAAGATTCAGCACGTAGACGCAAAAGGTCCTGGCCATGAACTTGACAGCACAAGACCACAGAAGGCCCGGTGGACCAGGTACACCTCAGCAGGCTTCCAGGTCCCTGGAACAAAACAGTCATCCTGGAGCAGAGAGCAGGGACCTGGGAACGCCCCAGGATCTGCACACCTGTCCAAGGGCCCATCTTCCCGCCTTTGCTCTCCTCCTGTCTATCCAGCACCATCTTGGAGAGGAGTAGGTGTGGAGGTAGTCAAAGGAGGAAACTGAAATACTGACTATATACCAGGAAGACTAAGATGCCATTATTGGCTCATCTAAGTTGCCCCCTGACACGCTGCAGTGAGGGAAGCTTAAAAGCAAGAGGCAGTGTCGTACAGTGGTAAAGGGTGTGGATTCCAGAGCTAGACTACCTGCATTTGAATCCTGGTTTCACTGCTTGCTGTGTGACCTTGCCAAAGTTACTTAATCTCTCTGTTCCTCCTTTCTCCATCTGTCAAATAGCAGTAAATAGTACCTGCCTCAGAGGGTGTTGTGAAATCTAAACTACGTATAATACTTAAAACTATACCTTGTACTGAGTAAGCACTCAATACACATGGGCTATTGGTCTCAATTATAGATAATAAAGAAAACACATTTTTAAAACATCTGAGTTGAAATGATTTAAAATCTGAACTGTTACATGATGAGTGAATAACAAACAGCTGTGAGGCCAGTGAGGGCAGGTACTGTATCTATCTTGCGTTGCCATTGCTCAGTTCAGGGCCAAGTTCATGACAATGCCAGCCTCACCACCACCACTTGGGGCACCACACCCTAAGCACATACCGCTGGCCTGTCTGGGTCCAGTAGCTTTGAGTCCGTTTTAAGCAGTGGCTCATTTAGTCCTCGTGACCATCTTAACTAGGAGGTACTTGGTAATAATTGCTGAATAAAGGACATGCCTTCCACCCAGGACAGGTGAATAATGGATGAAAAAGTGCTTTGTAAACTGTAAAGCAGGCTACTTGTGAGGATGCAAACACTTAGGACTCCTTCCCCAAGGGCCTAGGGTTCTGTTCTGCTTTCGGCTTGGCTGGTACCTTGGGAGGAACGCACCCTGTGTTCTAGAATTTTCCCTCCACGTGTTCCTCTTTGAAAATGTAGCTGTCTTGGTGTTCGAGACCAGCCTGGCCAACATGATGAAACCCCATCTCTACTAAAAATATAAAAATTAGTTGGGGGTGGGCCAGTCACGGTGGCTCACACTGTTAATCCCAGCACTTTGGGATGCCAAGGCAGGTGGATCACCTGAGGTCAGGAGTTCGAGACCAGCCCAGCCAACTGAAGTAGAGACAGCCCGTCTCTACTAAAAATACAAAAAATTAGCTGGGCATGGTGGCGGCACCCGTAGTCCCAGCCACTCAGGAGAGTGAGGCAGGAGAATCACTTGAACCCAGGAGACAGAGGTTGCAGTGAGCCAAGATGGCGCTATTGCACTCCAGCCTGGGCGACAAGAGTGCAATCCGTCTCAAAAAATAAAAATAAAAAAACAAAAATTAGCCAGGTGTGGTGGTGCACATCTGTAATCCCAGCACTTTGGGAGGCCGAGGTGGGTGGATCACCTGAGGTCAGGAGTTTGAGACCAGCCTGGCCAACATAATGAAACCCTGTCTCTACTAAAAATACAAAAATTAGCCAGGCGTGGTGGTGCCCACCCGTAGTCCCATCTACTCGGGAGGCTGAGGCAAGAGAATCGTGGAGGCGGAGGTTTCGGTGAGCTGAGATTGTGCCACTGCACTCTAGTCAGGATGACAGAGTGAGACTCGGTCTCAAAAAAAAAAAAAGGTAACTGTCTTGTGTGTCATTTTTCCTCACAGTTTGTCTTAGTAGTAACAGGGAAATTCACCCCTCTCCCGCCCCTGACCTGAGGAATTTTCTTTCAACAAAGGCCAGGAAAGGCTTGATATTCAGCCCCAAAGGAAGGACTCTTTACTCCTATTCCGCTGTAGACTGGACTCCCTGACACTCTGGCATTATGCCCTGTGGCCTGATCTGCTTCCACCGTCCCCAGCTGTGCAAAGCCCGTGCACTGAGGGCCTCCCCACGGGGCACCTTCTCCAAGGAGGCTCCCCAAGATCCCCAGCTCCAAGTAGATGTCTCCCTGCAGGCCCCATCCCCTTCTTCCTGGCGGGATACTAACTATGGCCCTTGTCGTAGCTCTGTGGGAGGAAACACTGTCTTTATTCATTGATTGATTGATGCAGTAATTCATTCATGAATTCACTCAACGATACCTATTGAGTGCCTCTTCTGTATCAGGCATGACAGCCACAGTGCAAACACAGTGGCCAGCACACAGTACGGGAACAAACACTGACTGAATGTCAGGTGCCAAAGCCAAAATGTGGGGGAGATATTTGGGGACTAGGGGTCTCTTTCTACTCTGCTAATGTACACACTGCCTGGGTGGGTGAAAGGCAGTGTTGCTTTTCAGTTTATAACGAAGGAAGGAAGGGAGAAATGAGAGGAGAGGGAGAGAGAGAGCGAGCATGTGTGTGTGTGTGTGCGTGTGTGTGCGTGTGTGTGCATGTGTGTGTGTGTGTGCGCGCATGTGTGTGCGTGTGTGTGTGAGTGTGTGTGTTAGTGAGTGTGCATGTGTGTGTGTTCGCGTGTGTGCATGTGAGCCTGTGTGTGCAAGAGCGTGTGTGAATGTGTGTGTGCGCGTGTGTGAGAGAGTGTGTGTGTGTGTGTAGTGTGCCTGGACGTGCTTATGTAAGCATGTGCCTGGGATCATGGATGTGTCTCTCTAAGGGTGTGACACCCAGATCTTCGAGGATGTGGAGAATCACTCCATTTGCTGAAGAAGGGAGTACTAGCTACAGGGAGGAAGACAAATACACAGCAGGGTGAAAACTTGAACAGGGTTCAGGGCAGGGAGTGGCTGAATCATAGGGTGCAGAGCGCTAAGAGATGGATGGTGATGCTAGACAGGTGGGCAGGATCCAGTTGTAGAAAGCTCTGACATCATGGCCAAATCCTAACCACCCTCTAAGCCCTGACACAAAGGACATCCCCTCCAGGAAGCCCTCTGTTGTTGTCTTTTGTTGTTTCTGTTTCACCAGCACCCTCCCCTTCTTCCCTATTAGGAACTTGCTGCATTTGGCTCGCCCTGCCTCTTGACCACAGTGACCTTGCTTCTGAACTGAAGTTCAGAGATGGACACATGGTCAAGCCAGACAAAGCCGAATCTTCCCTGAGACTTTTCTGCTAGACTTCTTGGAAGGACATTGCCATGTAGCAAGGATGTGAGTTTGTGATTGCAGGTGGCCCCTGGCCTGAAGAACCAAATCAAACAGAGACAGGGGACAGCCAAGAGGTTCAGCAAGATGGAGCCCTGATGATTTTTTCTAAGTCACAGGACCCAGCTCTATCTAAAGCCATCTGCACTCTGGACCTTCCTGCTAAATCATTCGTTCATTCACCAAGTAGCTATTGAAGCCAGGCGCAGTGGCTCACACCTGTAATCCTAGCACTTTGGAACGGTGAGGTGGGTGGATCACTTGAGGTCAGGAGTTCGAGATCAGCCTGGCCAACATGGCGAAACCCCGTCTCTACTAAAAATACAAAAATTAGCTGGAAATCGCTTAAACTCCGGAGGCAGAGGTTGCAGTGAGCTGAGATCATGCCATTGCACTCCAGCCTGGGCAACAGAGCGAGACTCCATCTCAAAAAGACAAACCAAAACAAATAGCTGTTGAATGACTACTACATTCATCAGAAATCTCTGGAGAAACAAAACAAATAGGAGAGTTAGGTAGATCAATTTATTATAAGGAATGGCTCATGTGATTGTGGGCTGAGAAGTTCCATAGCCTGCCATTTGCAAGCTGGAGACCCAGGAAAGTCAGTGTTATAATTCAGCAAGAGTCTGAAGGTCTGAGAATCCTGTGAGTAGATGGGGTAAAGCCCAGTCTGAGGACAGAAGACAAATGTCCCAGCTCAGGCAGTGAGGCAGAGAGCAAATTCCCCTTCCTCCATCCTTTTGTGTGATTCAGGTCCTCAGTGATTGAATGATACCTGCTCACATGGTGGAGACCATCTGCTTTACTCAGTCTACTAATGCAAATGCTAATCTCTTCCAGAAACCTCCTCACAGACACAGCCAGAAATAATGTCCAACAAAATATGTGGGCACCTCATAGCCCAGTCAAGTTGACACATAAAGTTAAATACCACACCTACTATAGGCAAGGCACAGTCCTAAGTAGTAAAAATACAGCAGTTAAAAAAAAAAGCCAAAGATCCAACCAAATGGAGCTTACACAATAATAGGAGGTGATGGATACAAACACAATAAATAAGATAAATAATAAAAATAGAAAGAATGTTAGATGATAAATCCTATGGAGAAAAATGAAGCAATAAAGCAGAGAAGAAGCATAGAGAATGTCGAGCAGGGAGTGGGAGATTCTTTTTCTGAGACTGAGTTTCACTCTTGTTGCCCAGGCAGGAGTGCAGTGGCATGATCTTAGCTCACTGCAACCTCCACCTCCTGGGTTCAAGGGATTTTCCTGCCTCAGCCTCCTGAGTAGCTGGGATTACAGTCACGCACCACCATGCCTGGCTAATTTTTAGTAGAGACGGGGTTTTGCCATGTTGGCCAGGCTGGTCTTGAACTCCTGATCTTAGGTGATCCGCCTGCCTCAGCCTCCCAAAGTGCAGGGAGTACAGGTGTGAGCCACCGCACCTGGCTGGGATTCATTTTTAAATTTAATTTTAAAAGGTACTTTTTAAATTTTTTTTAAAATTTGGCCAGGCGCAGTGGCTCACACCTGTAATCCCAGCACTTTGGAAGGCCGAGGCGGGCGGATCACAAGGTCAGGAGTTCGAGACCAGCCTGGCCAACATGGTGAAACCCTATCTCTACTAAAAATAAAAAAATTAGCCGGGCATGGTTGCACATGCCTGTAATCCCAGCTACTTGGGAGGCTGAGGCAGGAGAATCGCTTGAACCCAGGAGGTGGAGGTTGCAGTGAGCCGAGATCATGCCACTGCACCCCAGCCTGGGCGACAGAGTGAAACTCTGTCTCAAAAATGGAATCTCACTCTGTCGCCCAGGCTGGGGTGCAGTGGCATGATCTCGGCTCACTGCAACCTCTGCATCCTGGGTTCAAGCGATTCTCCTGCCTCAGCCTCCTGATTAGCTAGGACTACAGGCATGCACCACCCCACCTGACTAATTTTTGAATTTTTAGTAGAGATGGAGTTTTGCCATGTTCCCAGGCTGGTCTCAAACTCCTGGCCTCACGTAATCCACCTGCCTTGACCTCCCAAAGTGCTGGGATTACAGGCGTGAGCCCCCACGCCCGGCCCTTACTTTTTATTTATTTATTTGAGACAGAATCTCACTCTGTCACCCAGGCTGAATTGTTCAGCAGCACAATCTCTGCTCACTGCAGCCTCAGCCTCCTGGGCTCCAGCAATTTCCCCACCCCAGCCTCCCAAGTAGCTGGGATCACTGGCACATGCCACCATGCCCAGTTAATTTTTGTATTTTTTATAGAGAACGGGTTTCACCATGTTGCCCAGACTGATTTTTAACTCCTGTGTTCAAGTAATCCAGCTGCCTCAGACTTCTCAAAGCGCTAAGATTACAGGAGTGAGCCACTGCGTCTGGCTTAAAATGTACTTTAAAATTTAATTTAAACGTATTTGATAAAGATTTGATAAAGATTCAGTGAGATAAAGGAGATATTTGGTAAAGATTCAAAGAGATAAAGGAGAGAACTACAGAAACACCTTGGGGGGTGGGGGGAAAGCATTTCAACAGAGGGAACAGCAAATATAAAGAAAGGCCCTGACGTAAAAGTATGTCTTACTTATTCAAGGTAGTGTCACATTCCATGAGCCAAAAGTGATTTCTGTCACTTGGAATCAAAACATTCCTACCAGCCAGGCATGGTGACTCACGCCTGTAATCCCAGCACTTTGAGAGGCTGAGGCGGGCAGATCTCCTGAGGTTGGGAGTTCGAGACCAGCCTGACCAACATGGAGAAACCTCATCTCTACTAAAAATACAAAATTAGCTGGGTGTGGTGGCGCATGCCTGTAATCCCAGCTACTCAGGAAGCTGAGGCAGCAGAATTGCTTGAACCCAGGAGGCAGAGGTTGCAGCGAGCCGAGGTCGTACCATTGCACTCCAGCCTGGGCAACAAGAGCTAAACTCCGTCTCGAAAAAACACAAAACAACAATAACAACAAAAACATTCCTACTAATATAGCTTCCCTGATCACCCCTCAAGAAGCAGACCCTCTTCCCTCCCTCCCAGCTGCCTGCTATCTGTGCCACCGGCCACATTTACTATCAGTTCTCACTGCTTCGCACACCTGCCTTTATTTCAAATCATGTGTTACTCAGAAACATCATTAAACACCTACTATGTGCAGCATGCATGCTTACACCCTGACATCGATACTGTCTCCCATTTATGAGTGCCATCAGGAAAGTTCAGAAAGGCTCATTTTTCCCAGGGCCACAGTCCCAGGAAAGGGCAGAGCTGGGATGCAAACCCAGGCTTGTCCAAGCCCAAAGCCCACATTTGCAGACTTGGCATCCCAGCTCCATCTCAAGTTGAAGACACTGGGCATATGTTCTGGAAGAATGTCAACTTCTCCTTTGGAACTCAGGTGCAATTCAAGCCTGTAAGGAAAGCAATGCTTTCAATAACAAAGCTTCGGCCAAACGGTACAGCAATCGCTTTATGCACACAGCAGCTCATTTCATTTCATAAAGCCCTTGTAAGGCAAGGTTTGCTATGTGCATTTTCGGGTGAAGAAATGGAGGCTCTGATGGCCCTGCTGCAACCTCACCTGACTGGTCTGTGCGGCTCCTTGTTCCCACGGGTTCTTAATCCCCCCGCTCTGAGTCCTGCAAAGCATTTTGCATGGGGCTAGGCTTTGCTCTCAGCAGCCCTTGCTCTCGCCAGGGCACCCCCCGGGGCTGAAATCCCTGAAGCCCAGAAGCCCCTCTGCAGAGCCAACGCAGTCCCTAGAAAAGATGCTGGCTCAGATGGAATCTTAACCCTGGCTCCCTGTCCCAGTGGGAGATCTGAGCTTCCTGGGGGTGGCCCTGCCAGAGCTGACATCCCACCCACCCTGCTGTGTCCCCTGCAGTTTCTGAGGGGCTCATCCTTCCCTATCTTTGAGTTTCCATCCTCCCACTCCATCCTAAGGTGGCCAGGCCACTC
This sequence comes from Pongo pygmaeus, assembly GCF_028885625.2. Classification (NCBI taxonomy): domain Eukaryota; kingdom Metazoa; phylum Chordata; class Mammalia; order Primates; family Hominidae; genus Pongo; species Pongo pygmaeus. The sequence continues at coordinate 46,649,637 of NC_085931.1, forward strand.
CCCGAGACTGGGAGCCCACCCCAGCCTGGGAAGCCTGGGTTTAGGTGCAGAAGGTGTGTCAAGCTGGAGCTGGAAATGCAGTGATCTTGGGCAGGTTTTGGCTTCTCCACTCACTTGTGAGCCTCGGGGTGGGGGCCTAGTTCAGTCTCTTAGTTGCTCCTCTACCCAACAGGAGGCTTCCTGACCCCATCAACGCTCTCAGAGATAGTGCATTAGTTTACCAGGGCCGCTGTAACAAATGACCACAGCTTCGTGACTTAGAACAACAGAGATTTATTCTCTCACAAGTGTGGTGGCCAAAAGCCTGAAATCAAGGTATGGCAGGGCTGGCCCTGCTGGAGGCTCCGAGGGAGAATGTGCTCCATTCCTCCTTTAGTGTTTGGTGGCTGCTGGTAATTCTTGACTTATAGCTGCGTCATTTCTGGCTCTGTCCCCGTCTTCACATGGCCGTCCTGCCTGTGTGTCTCTGTGTGCTCTCCTTTTCTGTCTCTTTTAAGGACACTGTCATTGGATTTGTTCTTAAATCAGGGATGATTCCGTCTCAAGATCCTTAATTACATCGGCAAAGACCCTGTTTCCAAATAAACTCACATTCACAGGTGAGGGGGATTAGGACTTGGACATCACGTTTTGGGGTCACACTTTAACCCACCGTAAATGGGAAAACTCAGGCTCAGAGCAGAATGGATTTGCTCAGGATCCACGGTACATTTGGGCAGCCAAAGGACTGCCCTGCTCTCCCGATGCTGGGCCAGTGCTCTGCCTCCAGCCCCGCACTGCCTCGGATTTCCAAGACTCTCTGGGAATGTGTTCAGTGAAAAAAACATCTGGAGACTGTCTGGGCTCAAGAGTCACCGGGAATGTCATCATGGGAGGAGGGAGTTTCCTTTCCCGGTTGGCTCAGTGCCTTGGGGCCCTGGCTGGCGTGCAGTCCTCACTCTGGTGAATAGGCCATGTCACACCCTGATCACAGAGTCGCTGCTCTCATCCACTGCTCTGCAGAGGCCAGAGTCAGCCCCAGCTGCAATGAGAATGGTGAGAGGACTGAGGTCCCCCTGCTCTCTGGGTCACTTTCTTCTCGGGAGATGCTTCCTGCTCTCTTTGTTGAGAACCAGAGAACACTGCATAAAATTTAAACTGATTAATTCTGACTAAATCCTTGGCTCTTAGAGACTTCAGGGCAGAATGGTTAGGATTCTGGCCTCAGAACCCAGTCTGCCTGGGCTCAGGCCCCAGCTCCGACATTTGCTGAACGTTTAGTCTTGGGCACATTTTTCTTCTCCAAGCCTCAATCCTCTCATCAGTAAAACAGGACAATGGCAGACTGACCTTTTAGAGTTATTAAAAGGATTAACCAGCTAGGCACAGTGGCTCACGCCTGTAATTCCAGCACTTTGGGAGGCTGAGGTGGGCAGATCACCTGAGGTTGGGAGTTCAAGACCAGCCTGACCAATATGGAGAAACCCCGTCTCTACTAAAAATACAAAATTAGCCAGGAGTGGTGGTGCATGCCTGTAATCCCAGCTAGTGGGGAGGCTAAGGCCAGAGAATCGCTTGAACCCAGGAGGCGGAGGTTGCGATGAGCCGAGATTGCACCATTGCACTCCAGCCTGGGCAACAAGAACGAAACTCTGTCTCAAAAAATAAATAAATAAAATAAAATAAAATAAAAAAGGATTAACCTGAGCACATATAGCAATGATCGCAGAGCCCATAGTAAGACCAGCAAAGATGGCTACTGCTATTGCACCATTCACTGTGAGCCTGAGCTATAAATAAAGGCAAGCGTCTCTGTAATCAAGTTCATAGGACTCCCAGCCCTCAGCTTATCCTTGCTAGAAGATTCTCTCTTCTTCCCAGGCATCACACCAGTGTCATTCAGCCCCAGGGCTTTGCTTTTCTGTGCAAATCAGAATTCACGTCCACACCTTAGGGAATGACTGCAGGCCATGTCGATACTGGTTTGAAGAACTTCTAAGAGGTGGGGAGGGATAGCATTAGGAGATATACCTAATGTTAAATGACGAGTTAACGGGTGCAGCACACCAACATGGCACATGTATACATATGTAACAAACCTGCGTGTTGTGCACCTGTACCCTAAAACTTAAAGTATAATAATAATTAAAAAAAAGAACTTCTAAGAGAAAGAGGTAGAGAGATCAGCTCATCTGATGTCATCATTTGCATTCAGTGCTGGTCCGGAATGGAAAACAAAAGAGGTATGTTCTTGCCTTAATAAAATAACTTAAGGTCAGCCCATAACACTATCACCAAGGACAGATGCCTGTTAGGCCCCTTCTTGTCATGCGTGCTCCCCCCTCCATGGCACTCTGAGTGCAGATCAGTGGTACAGATCTTCAGGGGACAAGCTGCTTGTAGGGGTTATAGGAGCCTTGTCCATCTCAGCATCGATGCAAGACTCCTGCTTCTGGTCATCTACAGGGAAGGATCTAGGGGACTTCTTCCCTCTTTTTTTTTGTCTTTTCCTTTTTTGGAGATGGAGTCTCACTCTGTCGCCCAGGCTGGAGTACAGTGGCACAATCTCGGCTCACTGCAACCTCCGCCTCTCGGGTTCAAGCAATTCTCCTGCCTGAGCCTCCTGAGTAGCTGGAATTACAGGTGCCCACCATCATACCTGGCTAATTTTTGTATTTTTAGTAGAGACGGGGTTTCACCATGTAGGCCAGGCTGGTCTCGAACTCCTGACCTCAGGTGATCTGCCCTCCTCAGCCTCCCAAAGTGCTGGGATTACAGGTGTGACCCACCACACCCAGCTGACTTCTTCCCCCTTAATTCAGAAGACTTCTTGGCCTCTCTGCAAATTTGCCTGGTCCTTAGACAGCAACCCTTGAGCTCTGCACAGCACAAGATAAGACAGGAATTTGAGTAGTTCTGTGTCAAGCCAAATACTTGCCTTCTTTCCCATGGGATTTTGGAATCTAAGCTTTAAGAATTTTAGAGCCTTAAAGAAAAATAATCTTCACCTTAAATGCAGAACAGTGTGGGACGTCATGGCAGCCCAGATGTGGCTGTCACCAGGCACTGCCTTGAGCCTCACCCTAACCAGCCCTTCTTTAGGGCCACATTAGAGTATCCAGGCCCACAGTCAGAAGGAGCTGGCAGCATCCCAGGGCCGTAGGGAGACCATCCTGACTGGATGCCAGGCAGCAACAACCAAATAAAACCCCATTTGCTTTGTGGCTTCTGCCCTGGTCCCACACCTTGCCAGTCCTTTCTGGCCTATCTGGCGTCTTCCGGCTCCACACCTCCTCCATTGCCAGATGCTATGGTTTGCCCTCTTGCCCCAAAAACTGCTTCCCCTAAGGACTGGAGCTTGCGTTCTGTCCTACCTGCTTTGCTCATGGAGGACTGCTCAGTTTAGCTGCCAAGCCCCACCCCTCCACAGGCCCCCACCCTCTCTGGGATTCTGGTGCATGCGATTTTCTCCAACTCATTATATTTGAGCCAGACCTACTATAAGCTGTGAAATTTAGGTCCCTTGGAGTCAACAAAGATTCACTGTGCTAGGTGCTAACTGCCAAGGAGAAAAGATGTAGGTCCTGCTCTGATGTCACCTAGCAATGGGTAGAGAGGTGGGAGAGCTTAAGCTCATCGCCACTGAAGCTAAGTCCATCAGATAAGGCACGGGGCTGGAATGAGAGTGAGGGAAGACACTGAGAGCAACAGGAGGCAGCCAAATGACCAGGCAGACAGGGCAGGTCCCCAGTGAAACCCCACCTTCAAGCCAAAACACAGCCTGAAGGCTGAAAGACCAGACTTCTGGTCCTGGATAAAACCCTCAACCCAGAGTGAGAACATCTGTTCCTGTTTGCCCACCCTTTCCTGATTGATTCTTTCTGAATAATGCTTTTTAACCTGTCAAATGTTGCCTTTTCCAATACTACCTGCAGCCTGCCCCTCCCCCATTCTAAGCCCATAAAAGTCCAGACTCAAGCCACAGTGGAGGAACTTTCCTGCCTTCGGATGGGGGGCCACCCACGTGTCGCCTCTCTACTGAAAGCTGTTTCATCACTCAATAAAACTCCCCACCTTGCTCACTCTTCAATTGTCAGTGTATCCTCACTCTTCTTGGGTGTGGGACAAGAACTTGGGAACTGGTGCACAAGCCAGACTCAGCCAGGGTGGGCCGACTGAGCAGTCCATCTCATGCAGCAGGTAGCATGGCCGAGAGAGGCCCAGGTGTGGCATTGCCGGCCGGAGGTCCCCGGCTTGCAAAGTGACCAAGAAAAAATCCTGTGTCAAAACCAAGGTATATTTTTTGTGACTGGCCTTCTTGGGATGCAACGGGCAGTCTGAACAAACAATCCACAGGGCTGGGGAGCAAATAAGGCTTGGATACAAAGTAACGGAGATGAAAATACTCCTTGAATCATAGCATCTCAGCAAGAATCACAGAATGGTAGATTCTAAGGGTCATAGGATCACAGCCAAGAAAAGGACCTTGACTTATCCAAGGAGATCCCCTTGTTTTGCAGATGTGAAAATGGAGGCTTAGAGAGGGAGGGGCTCTGGTGTTTCAAGGGGAGCCTGCCCTGTCCCACACTCATTCCTGAAGGCTGAGACTCCTCCTGCTGGAAGACACTCCCTTCTGGAGCATCATGAGGTCACAGGGGATCCCTGGCCAGCCAGTCAGAGCCCCACTGCCCACACTTGCAGGGGAAATGGCATGTCCATAGCCACAGTGGGAGCAGAACTAGGTCTGCTGCTCCTCAGTGGCCTGGTGGACTTTCATTCTTGGCCACAGCAAGGCTTCCTGGAGCCACAGACTCAGATGGCCTGTGGACTTTCAACCTTGGCCACAGCGAGGCTTCCTGGAGCATGTCCAGCAGTTCCCTATGTACAGACACAAAGCCTCTGGGGGAGATAACACCATCTTCAGCCCAGCAGAGAGGGAGTCCCGATGGTCGTGGAGGGCAATTGCCAGAGGGGCCCATTCTCTGTGATGCATGTGGAGTGATGGGAAGCCCAAGCCTAGAGAGGTTATAGGACATCCTAACATGGGTTCTTCTAGCTGGAGCAGAGTGGCTGCTAAGCCAGTGTACTCAGGGCACCCAGAGGCGCCCACCTTGGAGGACCAGCTGCCGGGAACATGCCACTTCACAAAACTCTATCGGGGGTCTCTGGGCCACATCGGAGGTAGCCAGCCCTTTAATGCCTGACACCCCTTCCCCCAGAGAGGGCATTCGCCAGCTGACTCGTACAGAAGAGCACCCCATTTATTGGGTGCCCTTTTTACCTCCCTCCAGCCTCATGGCTCAGTGAGGACTTTCTGGATACTAGAATACTGCTTTTGTTATCGGAGAGGGAATGTAACCTGGACTGAGGAATCAGAGAACGAAATAACCCCAGCCACAGAGACCAGTGGGATATGGAACACAGGTTAACCTAGAGAGACCTTTCCAAAGAATTTTCTTACTGAATCTGGTGGGGAAAATGCTCTTGCATCTCCAATCCAGGAACTAGAAGGACATGAATTGTAATAGACTTGAAATTCTCTTCTTTCTGTTATGGAAAAAGCCCACCTGTAGTGGGACAGAATGAGGCTGGAAGAGAGAGAAAGAAAGAGAGAGAGAGAGCGAGAGAGCTACAGTGGGGCTCCTGGTCCCTGAACCTGGAGCTGCCTGAAACCTTCTAGGTTTTCCTTTGATTCTGTGAACGGTCATTAGCTCTCAAGCATTCTATCTGTGACCCATTTCACAGTGCAATCCATCACACACACACACACACACACATAAACACATATACACACACACATACATACACACACACACATCACACACATACACACACACACACATACACACACACACACACAAGTGTGTGCATCATAATTATATGGACATAATTTCCATGAAAAAATGCTTATACCCTTATTATGTATGATATACTCTGATTTTTTTACTTTATCTCATTTCATTTTCTTTCTTGCTTGCTTGCTTTCTTGCTTTCTTGATTTCTTGCTTGCTTTCTTTTTTTTTTTTTTTTGAGATGGTCTGTCTCCCAGGCTGGAGTGCAGTGACACAATCTCGATCACGGCTCACTGCAGGCTCAACCTCCTGGGCTCAAGTGATCCTCCCACCTCAGCACCCCCCATCCCCCATCCCCCAACACACACACCAGTCTCTAGGACCATAGGCGCACCACCACACCCAGCTAATTTTTGCATTTTTTTGTGGAGACGAGGTTTCACCATGTTACCCAAACTGGTCTGACTCCTAGGCTCAGGCAATCCTCCAGCCTCAGCCTCCCAAAATGCTGGGATTACAGGCATGAGCCACCGCATCCAACCTCATTTCCCTTTATTATTTCTTGAGACCCACTAAGTTGATTTCATGACACGGTAAATTGTGACTTGCAGCATAAGAACAACCAAGCTGGATAAACACCTTCCTTGTTTTTGCTTACACTGTTCCAAGATGATGTGTCACTTGCAACCTGCTAACTAAAATGCCAACTAACCTTGCCTCTTGCACAATCTATACCTCCTGTTCCAGCCCCTGCCCACCCCCACCCCACACCTGGCCAGGTTACCGCAAGGAGAGCAGTTTGCAAACTCACTGATCATTCAGCCACAGAGCAGAGATGTGGACTTCTGTGATGCGCTTTAGTGCAAAGAACTGGAGGCAGACAGATTTGGGTTCTACGCCTAACCCTAGTCATGTCAGACACTGTGATCTTGGATGAAGTCCTTGGACCCATGAGCATCAGTCTTGGCAGCTATATATTGGGCTTGTGCTCCCTGCTTCATAGAAGGAGCATATGGATAAAATGAGATGATGAGTGAAATATTCCCAGCACGTGCTCCACATGTAACATTCTGCACATGGAAGTTCCCATCCCTCCAACCCAGGATGCCAGACATCTTCATTTTTAACCCAGGGTAGAAAGAAGGAGACATCCCCTCTCTCACTCTCTCAGATCTCCCATGAAAGATGAGTCCTTGGGGCTGGGCATGGTGGCTCATGCCTGTAATCCCAACACTTTGGGAGGCAGAGATGGGTGGATCACCTGAGGTCAGAAGTTCAAGACCAGCCTGGTCAACATGGTGAAACCCCGTCTCTACTAAATATACAAAAAAATAGCTGGGGGTGGTGGTGGGCCCTTGTAATCCCAGCTACTCAGGAGGCTGAGGCAGGAGAATCGCTTGAACCAGGGAGGCGGAGGTTGCACTGAGCCGATATCGTGCCATTGCACTCCAGCCTGGGCAACAAGAGTGAAACTTTGTCTCAAAAAAAAAAAAAAAGATGAGTCCTGTGTATACAAAAATGGTAATGATGGCCAGAGCACCTGGTACCTGCATCAACCTTTACCATTGTCAAGATAACTCATTCCGCCGGGCATGATGGCTAACACCTATAATCTCAGAACTTTGGGAGGCCAAGGTGGGTGAATCACCTGAGGTCAGGAGTTCAAGACCAGCCTGGCCAACATGGCAAAACCCCATCTCTACTGAAAATACAAAAATTAGCCAGGCGTATTAGCACATGCCTGTAATCCCAGCTACTTGGAGACTGAGGCAGGAGAATTGCTTGAACCTAGGAGGCAGAGGTTGCAGTGAGCCGAGATCACACCACTGCACTCCAGCCTGGGCGACAGAGCGAGACTGTCTCAAAAAAGCAAAACAAAACAAAAAACAAACAAACAGAAAACTTCCTCACAAGAACCCCGGGAAGGAGATGGGATGGAAGTGGGTGAGGGTTAGTTGCTGTGGGCCAAGCAACAAGGGTGTGGCCATGCGAGGCCTGGCCCTTTTGGTGGTCCTGGGTTCAAGTTTAGTACTCTGCTCTCCCCTTGTAATGGCTGCTTTCCTGCTTTGCTCTGGCCTGGGCTCCCAGGATCCTGAAACTGCTTCCAGGCAAAGCAATTGACGCCACGATGGAACTTTTGCTACATTTGGCAAATTGCACTCTCGGGGCAGCATTTGCTCAAACTCTAGGCAACCTCCACCCCCTAGGTTCAAACTCTCCCTAAATGCTGTAGCCAGAGAGAAAAGAAGAAATTTCTGGAATCCAAGAATTTCAGGGTCAAAGTGTGCTTCAAGGCCTTTCCCCCATCCCAGGACGGATGGTCCCTGCCTGTGCCAGGGGCCACTGGGCTGAGGCGTGGTGAGTTCTCTGGGAGGCAGACAGCCTGAGCCCAGAGTGGGTTGGTGTGGCTGCAACACAGAAAACCTGCAGCTCCTCGAGAGAGGTGCCAAGGCAAACCAGAACCCAGGTGTCCGGGAGGCAGCAATGCCTGGTGGGAGGGTCACAAAGGACCCTCTTTGTGGGCCAGTGGAACCCCAGAGGGCCAGCACAAGCCCCTGCCCCCAGGTGCCATCTCCGAGGCAGGCAAATTTCTTTCTTTTTTTTTTTTTTGAGACAGGGTCTTGCTCTGTCACCCAGACTGGAGTGCAGTGGTGCAATCTCAGCTCACTGCAGCCTCAATGAGAGGCAAACTTTTAAGAAAACATAAAAAGCCCTGATAGAAAATTCGAACTTAAATTACCTGAACATTCACCCCCAAATGACAGACTTTACCCAAAGGTGTGTGTGTGTGTGTGTGTGTGTGTGTGTGTGTGTGCTTGTATTTTTTTTTTTTTTTTTTTTTGAGACAGAGTCTCGCTTTGTCACCCAGGCTGGAGTGCAGTGGCACAATCTCGGCTCACTGCAACCTCCGCCTCCCAGGTTCAAGCGATTCTCCTGCCTCAGCCTCCTGAGTAGCTGGGATTACAGGTGCCCGCCACCACACATAGCTAATTTTTGTATTTTTAGTAGAGACAGGGTTTCACCATGTTGGTCAGGCTGGCCTCGAACTCCTGACCTCAAGCCATCCACCTGCCTCAGCGTCCCAAAGTGCTGGCATTACAGGCGTGAGCCACCACGCCCTGTCTGAGGGTGTGTTTTAAATCACAAGAGACTAAGGGGCCTTCAGGTAAGTTTGTTTCTTTTCAGCAGGTCTTGGGTCCCTTGAGGGAAGGGAAGTGGACTCTAGGAAATTAAGTGACTCCCTACTTTTGTTCATCTGAGCTATAGGGTGGATGTTTTCTGTCCCCTTACGTAAGCAGCACTTCCTGCATTTGGCTACAGAACATTTTTCTCACACGGCATCTCTTGGGGCGATTGTTTCACAAGAGCCCTGGTGGTAAACACTGCCCCTCATCCAATGGCCGGTCTGGCCCCTGAGACTCCCAGGACCGAGCAGTGACCACAACATCTGGGTCCGTTGCCAGAGAAAACAACAGGCAGGCCTGGGATGGCTCAGAGGCCCCAGCCAGGCAGCCAAGTCCTCCTCAAGGTCAGGCTGTGTTTAGCGTGTTCCCCAAGTGTTGGAGGCCAGGAGCAGGGGTGGGTTGTGGAATCCGGGATGCCACGGTTGGAAAGGCCCCTACAAGACCCAATCAGCAGCCTTTAACCCCTCGATGCTGCTCGTAGGGCCCAGGGACAGGAGGTGGCCTCTATCACAGCAAAGCCGGGACTGGCTAGGTGGGCCACACCTTCTGCAAAGCAACAGCCTCCAGTGTGGTCTCAGCTAGGGGTGGAGACTGGGGACTTCTGGGCATATAAATATAAACAAACCACATGGCTTCTGATCACAATATGACACAAATGCTAGAGAGACACAGATCTCAGCCCGTAACCACACTGTGGGCTCATTCTTATAGACATAGAGCCTAGGACTGGTTCTTAGCTGTGTAATCACAAACAACCCACAACTTCTAGAAGCCTGGGTTTCCTCCTCCTTAAAGTGGGAGACAGAGTATCACAATCCTATGTCTCCAATCCTTGAGGCCAGATGCATGTCAGAGTTCCTGATTTGGGGGATTTTTAGAAAGGTAATGGGGTGCAGGTATCACGTACTATGTAACCCACCCACCCCCAGCAGCCCTCCACAGTCAAACAAATTAATATTTCTGCAGTGACTGCGAATATTCAAATTAAGCAAGACACATAAAAGCCATAAGTGAATTCGTGCCAGATCAGGTCAGGTTTTGCCACTAAATGAATAAATTGTTATTATTTTTTAAGTTTTCATTTTCAGGCCAGGTGCGCTGGCTCATGCCTATAATCCCAGCACTTTGGGAGCCCGAGGTGGGTGGATCACCTGAGGTCAGGAGTTTGAGACCAGCCTGGCCAACATGGCGAAACCCCATCTCTACTAAAAATACAAAAATCAGCCGGGCGTGGCGGCAGGTGCCTGTAATCTCAGCTACCAGGGAGGCTGAGACAAGGGAATAGCTTGAACGTGGGAGGCGGAGGTTGCAGTGGGCCGAGATCATGCCATTTCACTCCAGCCTGGGCAACAGAGCGAGACTTCATCTCAAAAAACAATAATAATAATAATAATAAAATAAAATAAAGTTTCCATTTTCAGAGGATTCTGCATTTCAGAGTTATTAGCCCTCATAGGGTTGTTATCCATGTCAGCGTCACGTAAGATGCTGTGGAGGAAAGCAGTTTCAGAACAATCAGTGATGATACCTACTGTGAATCCACTGTTCAACAGGCGCCCCATCGCTTGCTCGTGGGCTCCTCACCATAGCTCTAAGCCACAGGAGCTATTTTCATACCCCATATAGGTCCATCCTGTAACACAGCCAGGACAGAGACGAGAGACTCAGGCCTTCTGACTTTGATTCTGCTCTGTCACCTCATTGTGCATCCAATTAGAGAAACCGGCAAAAACAAAAGTGAAAGTGACAGCTGGAGCCCATGATTTCCTGGAAGAGCCCGAGAGCTTTGCTTTTTCTTTCCCGCAGCACTTAACCGAAGCCAGTTTGCAATCAATTCCCGCTCAAAAGCCACCCTACTCTTCCTATCCGTCTTTCTCCAGCCCAGACACTCAAAGCCCCCTGCCGGACCAGGGGACCTCGGAGAGGCAAGGACCAGAGGTTCAGGATCTTCCTCTCCCTCGGGACCCGAGGCCACAAAGGAGAGCTCCGTGGGGAGAAGGTGAGACGGCAGGCAGAAGTCGGGGGAGGAGGGGGCTGCTGCTCTGGTCCCTGAAGGACAAAGCCCCCAAGTGGTTGGCTTTAGGCACCTGACTCAGGGAAAAGAGCTGCTGTCAAAGCGGTGGGGTTCAAATGCCGGCCAGAGCTTGGGGAGAGTCTGAGGATTAACTTCTCCTGTGTTAATCCTGGTAGGTTTCCCTCCCTTACAGCCATTTGAGGGTTAAATCAAAACATGATAAAGCATGCGATGTGACTAGCCAAGCTGCATTTGCCCCTCCACTGCTGGGGATCCAAGGGCTTAGGCAGAGGGGACCTGGCCCTTAGAAAGCAGATGATTACATCAGCCACGGGCATTTCCCTAGAAATTCAGTAGAGGAGTGGTTTAGGGGTGTCATTTCACAAGAAAAAGGGTGCTGGGTGAGTTGTCTACAAACTGCAAAGCCAACCTACAGAGTTTTCTAGATTGTAGGTTTATGCGAAGTTGTTTGGGGAAGAGGGTGAGGGAGTTTGTGATAAATATTAGGGCGACTAGGCCAGGCGCAGTGGCTCATGCCTGTAATCCCAGCACTTTGGGAGGCTAAGGCAAGCGGATTGCTTGAGCCCAAGAGTTTGAGACCAGCGTGGGCAACATAGCGAGACCCTGTCTCTACAAAAAATCAAAAATTAGCTGCGGGTGTTGGTGCACACCTGTAGTCCCAGCTACTTGGGCGGGTGGTGCTGAGGTGGAAGGATCACTTGAACCCAGGAAGTCAAGAATGCAGTGAGCAGTGATCGCACCACTGCACTCCAGCCTGGGCAACAGAGTGAGACCCTGTCTCAAAAAAAAAAAAAAAAAAAAAAAAAAATCTAGGGAGATTATCTTGAAGCTGTGTTTTCAAAGTAAGCAGATTTTTCTTACTTAGATTGTGTATCTGAAGAAGTTGGTTTTGTGGGGAAAGGCAGGTAAGGAAAGACTGTCATAAATATCCTGTAAGCTTTCAAATGAAAATACGTTCTCAAATCCTCTCCCAATAAAACTCTCATCTCACAACCACCAAGAGCAGGTCAGAGGGGAGGGAATGGGACCTGCTTAGACGAGTTTCCTGCTGTTACCTTTGCCCTGCATCCCATAAGACTAATGTAAAAAAAATGAGAGAGGTATTGGCGGACGCTGGTAAAAAATGGGGTTCCAGACCAGGGTCTCTTACCCCCAGCAACCTTGTCATGTTTAACCAGGTGATCCCTGGTTGTGGGGGCTGTCCTCTGCATCGTAGCATGCTTGGCAGCATCCCTGGCCTCTGCCCTCTACATACCATCAGCAGTACCCTCTCCAGTTGAGACCATCAAAAATGTTTCCAGATATTAGCAATGTCCCTGAGGAGCAAAGACGCCCTGATTGGGACCAACTACTCCAGACTCTGCGTGGCTGGAATCGCACAGGCTTTCCTGCTTACTGTGTGACACTGGCCTCCCTACGTCTCAGTTTGCACCTCTGTAAAATGGGCATCATTTTAGCACCGATCTCACTGGGTCACTGTTTAAAGCAGGTAGATGTATGTCTGGTGAAAGTAAACTCTTAAAGGTGCCAAGCCCCCTAAACCAAACCTAGCTTCACATACCAAAGAGGGGAGAACGTTTTTATCTTTGACGCATTCATTCTTTTTCATAGACTACCCCAAAGAAATAACCAAACATGTAGACAGACGTCTATATAAGGATTTTCACCAAAAATTATAAATACAAAATTTTAAAATAACTGAAAACGACCCAAAGGTTCAACAGTGAGAGAGTTATTGAATGTGTAATGATACATTCGTATAATGAAATGCGACATGGCTTCTATATATTGCCTGGGGAACTACTAAGATACAATGTTAAGTGACAAGAATTCACACAAACTACAGGAACAGCATGCATCTAAATTTTTGGTTTGTAAAATAAAATGTCACTAGTTTTTATTTCCATATGGTGAGCGTAAGGTGGATTTTATAGTTTATTTCTAAATTTTCAACGGTAAACTTGTATTCATGGCTATAAATGAATGAATGAATGAATGGCTATAAATGAATGGCTATAAAAATTTGTGTCCTGGGCTGGGCATGGTGGCTCATGCCTGTAATCCCAGCACTTTGGGAGCCCGAGGTGGGTGGATCACCTGAGGTCAGGAGTTTGAGACCAGCCTGGCCAACATGGTGAAACCCCATCTCTACTAAAAATACAAAAATCAGCCGGGTGTGGTGGCAGGGGCCTGTAATCTCAGCTACCAGGGAGGCTGAGACAGGGGAATAGCTTGAACGTAGGAGGCGGAGGTTGCAGTGGGCCGAGATCATGCCATTTCACTACAGCCTGGGCAACAGAGCGAGACTTCATCTCAAAAAACAATAATAATAATAATAATAAAATAAAATAAAGTTTCCATTTTCAGAGGATTCTGCATTTCAGAGTTATTAGCCCTCATAGGGTTGTTATCCACGTCAGCGTCACGTAAGATGCTGTGGAGGAAAGCAGTTTCAGAACAATCAGTGATGATACCTACTGTGAATCCACTGTTCAACAGGCGCCCCATCGCTTGCTCGTGGGCTCCTCACCATAGCTCTAAGCCACAGGAGCTATTTTCATACCCCATATAGGTCCATCCTGTAACACAGCCAGGACAGAGACGAGAGACTCAGGCCTTCTGACTTTGATTCTGCTCTGTCACCTCATTGTGCATCCAATTAGAGAAACCGGCAAAAACAAAAGTGAAAGTGACAGCTGGAGCCCATGATTTCCTGGAAGAGCCCGAGAGCTTTGCTTTTTCTTTCCCGCAGCACTTAACCGAAGCCAGTTTGCAATCAATTCCTGCTCAAAAGCCACCCTACTCTTCCTATCCGTCTTTCTCCAGCCCAGACACTCAAAGCCCCTGCCGGACCAGGGGACCTTGGAGAGGCAAGGACCAGAGGTTCAGGATCTTCCTCTCCCTCGGGACCCGAGGCCACAAAGGAGAGCTCCGTGGGGAGAAGGTGAGACGGCAGGCAGAAGTCGGGGGAGGAGGGGGCTGCTGCTCTGGTCCCTGAAGGACAAAGCCCCCAAGGGGTTGGCTTTAGGCACCTGACTCAGGGAAAAGAGCTGCTGTCAAAGCGGTGGGGTTCAAATGCCGGCCAGAGCTTGGGGAGAGTCTGAGGATTAACTTCTCCTGTGTTAATCCTGGTAGGTTTCCCTCCCTTACAGCCATTTGAGGGTTAAATCAAAACATGATAAAGCATGCGATGTGATTAGCCAAGCTGCATTTGCCCCTCCACTGCTGGGGATCCAAGGGCTTAGGCAGAGGGGACCTGGCCCTTAGAAAGCAGATGATTACATCAGCCACGGGCATTTCCCTAGAAATTCAGTAGAGGAGTGGTTTAGGGGTGTCATTTCACAAGAAAAAGGGTGCTGGGTGAGTTGTCTACAAACTGCAAAGCCAACCTACAGAGTTTTCTAGATTGTAGGTTTATGCGAAGTTGTTTGGGGAAGAGGGTGAGGGAGTTTGTGATAAATATTAGGGCGACTAGGCCAGGCGCAGTGGCTCATGCCTGTAATCCCAGCACTTTGGGAGGCTAAGGCAAGCGGATTGCTTGAGCCCAAGAGTTTGAGACCAGCGTGGGCAACATAGCGAGACCCTGTCTCTACAAAAAATCAAAAATTAGCTGCGGGTGTTGGTGCACACCTGTAGTCCCAGCTACTTGGGCGGGTGGTGCTGAGGTGGAAGGATCACTTGAACCCAGGAAGTCAAGAATGCAGTGAGCAGTGATCGCACCACTGCACTCCAGCCTGGGCAACAGAGTGAGACCCTGTCTCAAAAAAAAAAAAAAAAAAAAAAATCTAGGGAGATTATCTTGAAGCTATGTTTTCAAAGTAAGCAGATTTTTCTTACTTAGATTGTGTATCTGAAGAAGTTGGTTTTGTGGGGAAAGGCAGGTAAGGAAAGACTGTCATAAATATGTTTATGCTTTCAAAATATTTATTTCATAAATAAGCTTTCAAATGAAAATACGTTCTCAAATCCTCTCCCAATAAAACTCTCATCTCACAACCACCAAGAGCAGGTCAGAGGGGAGGGAATGGGACCTGCTTAGACGAGTTTCCTGCTGTTACCTTTGCCCTGCATCCCATAAGACTAATGTAAAAAAAATGAGAGAGGTATTGGCGGACGCTGGTGAAAAATGGGGTTCCAGACCAGGGTCTCTTACCCCCAGCAACCTTGTCATGTTTAACCAGGTGATCCCTGGTTGTGGGGGCTGTCCTCTGCATCGTAGCGTGCTTGGCAGCATCCCTGGCCTCTGCCCTCTACATACCATCAGCAGTACCCTCTCCAGTTGAGACCATCAAAAATGTTTCCAGATATTAGCAATGTCCCTGAGGAGCAAAGACGCCCTGATTGGGACCAACTACTCCAGACTCTGCGTGGCTGGAATCACACAGGCTTTCCTGCTTACTGTGTGACACTGGCCTCCCTACGTCTCAGTTTGCACCTCTGTAAAATGGGCATCATCTTAGCACCGATCTCACTGGGTCACTGTTTAAAGCAGGTAGATGTATGTCTGGTGAAAGTAAACTCTTAAAGGTGCCAAGCCCCCTAAACCAAACCTAGCTTCACATACCAAAGAGGGGAGAACGTTTTTATCTTTGACGCATTCATTCTTTTTCATAGACTACCCCAAAGAAATAACCAAACATGTAGATAGACGTCTATATAAGGATTTTCACCAAAAATTATAAATACAAAATTTTAAAATAACTGAAAATGACCCAAAGGTTCAACAGTGAGAGAGTTATTGAATGTGTAATGATACATTCGTATAATGAAATGCGACATGGCTTCTATATATTGCCTGGGGAACTACTAAGATACAATGTTAAGTGACAAGAATTCACACAAACTACAGGAACAGCATGCATCTAAATTTTTGGTTTGTAAAATAAAATGTCACTAGTTTTTATTTCCATATGGTGAGCGTAAGGTGGATTTTATAGTTTATTTCTAAATTTTCAACGGTAAACTTGTATTCATGGCTATAAATGAATGAATGAATGAATGGCTATAAATGAATGGCTATAAAAATTTGTGTCCTGGGCTGGGCATGGTGGCTCATGCCTGTAATCCCAGCACTTTGGGAGCCCGAGGTGGGTGGATCACCTGAGGTCAGGAGTTTGAGACCAGCCTGGCCAACATGGCAAAACCCCATCTCTACTAAAAATACAAAAATTAGCCGGGTGAGTTGCTATGTGCCTGTAATCCCAGCTACTTGGGATGCTGAAGCAAGAGAATCGCTTGAATCTGGTAGGTGGAGGTTGCAGTGAGCCAAGATCGCGCCATTGTACTCCAGCCCGGGCAACAAGAGCAAAACTCAGTCTCAAAAAAAAAAAAAAAAAAATTAAAAAAAAAATAAAGAATTTGTGTCCCTTCAGAGTGTGTGAGGGAGGACATTTTTTTCTAACTTTTTAGAAGTGGAAGGGAAGAGGATGAGAGAAGAGAGGATGAGCTGAGGGAGAAGCCATATCTAGGAAACAGCATTTCTGCTGTAAGCGCTGGACCAAGTACCAAATATAGGGAAGAGATGCAAAGGAATATATTGGCTTGCCTAGGGCTGCTGTCAGAAAGCACCACAAACCAGGTGGCCTCAAACAACAGACATTTAGTGTCTTACAGTTCTACAGGCTGGAAGTCAAAAATCCCAGTGCCAGTAGGGCACACTTCCGCTGCAGGCTCCAGGGAGACCCTCTGTGCCTTTTGCAGCCTCGGTGGCTTCTGACAGCACAACTCTAATTTCTGCCTCCGTCTGTGTGCAGCCTTCTTTGCTGTGTCTCTCTCTGTCACCTCCTCCTCTTATAATGACACCAGTGATGGATTTCGGGGCCACCCTGAATCCAGGATAATTTCACCTGGAGAAATGTATACATGTGCCATGTTGGTGTGCTGCACCCATTAACTCATCATTTAACATTAGGTATAACTCCTAATGCTATCCCTCCCCCCACCCCACAACAGGCCCCAGTGTGTAATGTTCCCCTTCCTGTGTCCATGTGTTCTCATTGTTCAATTCCCACCTAGGAGTGAGAACATGTGGTGTTTGGTTTTTTGTCCTTGCGATAGTTTGCTGAGAATGATGGTTTCCAGCTTCATCCATGTCCCTGCAAAGGACATGAACTCATCCTTCTTTATGGCTGCATAGTATTCCATGGCGTATGTGTGCCACATTTTCTTAATCCAGTCTAGCATTGTTGGACATTTGGCTTGGTTCCAAGTCTTTGCTATTGTGAATAGTGCCGCAATAAACATAAGTGTGCATGTGTTTTTATAGCAGCATGTTTTATCGTCCTTTGGGTATATACCCAGTAATGGGATGGCTGGGTCAAATGGTATTTCTAGTTCTAGATCCCTGAGGAATCACCACACTGACTTCCACAATGGTTGAACTAGTTTACAGTCCCACCAACAGTGTAAAAGTGTTCCTATTTCTCCACATCCTCTCCAGCACCTGTTGTTTCCTGACTTTTTAATGATCACCATTCTAACTGGTGTGAGATGGTATCTCATAGTGGTTTTGATTTGCATTTCTCTGATGGCCAGTGATGATGAGCATTTTTTCATGTGTCTTTTGGCTGCATAAATATCTTGTTTTGAGAAGTGTCTGTTCATATCCTTTGCCCACTTTTTGATGGGGTTGTTCATTTTTTTCTTGTAAATTTGTTTGAGTTCATTGTAGATTCTGGATATTAGCCCTTTGTCAGATGAGTAGATTGCAAAAATTTTCTCCCATTCTGTAGGTTGCCTGTTCACTCTGATGGTAGTTTCTTTTGCTGTGCAGAAGCTCTTTAGTTTAATGAGATCCGTTTGTCAATTTTGGCTTTTGTTGCCATTGCTTTTGGTGTTTTAGACATGAAGTCCTTGCCCATGCCTATGTCCTGAATGATATTGCCTAGGTTTTCTTCTAGGGTTTTTATGGTTTTAGGTCTAACATTTAAGTCTTTAATCCATCTTGAATTAATTTTTGTATAAGGTGTAAGGAAGGGATCCAGTTTCAGCTTTCTGCATGTGGCTAGCCAGTTTTCCCAGCACCATTTATTAAATAGGGAATCGTTTTCTCATTTCTTGTTTTTGTCAGGTTTGTCAAAGATCAGATAGTTGTAGATATGTGGCATTATTTCTGAGGGCTCTGTTCTGTTCCATTGGTCTATATCTCTGTTTTGGTACCAGTACCATGCTGTTTTGTTTACTGTAGCCTTGTAGTATACTTTGAAGTCAAGTAGCGTGATGCCTCCAGCTTTGTTCTTTTGGCTTAGGATCGACTTGGCAATGTGGGCTCTTTTTTGGTTCCATATGAACTTTAAAGTAGTTTTTTCCAATTCTGTGAAGAAAGTCATTGGTAGCTTGATGGGGACGGCATTGAATCTATAAATTACCTTGGGCAGTATGGCCATTTTCATGATATTAATTCTTCCTATCCATGAGCATGGAATGTTCTTCCATTTGTTTGTATCCTCTTTTATTTCATTGAGCAGTGGTTTGTAGTTCTCCTTGAAGAGGTCCTTCACATCCCTTGTAAGTTGGATTCCTAGGTATTTTATTCTCTTTGAAGCAATTGTGAATGGGAGTTCACTCGTGATTTGGCTCTCTGTTTGTCTGTTATTGGTGTGTAAGAATGCTTGTGATTTTTGCACATTGATTTTGTATCCAGAGACTTTGCTGAAGTTGTCTATCAGCTTAAGGAGATTTTGAGCTGAGACGATGGGGTTTTCTAGATATACAATCACATCATCTGCAAACAGGGACAATTTGACTTCCTCTTTTCCTAATTGAATGCCCTTTCTTTCTTTCTCCTGCCTGATTGCCCTGGCCAGAACTTCCAACGCTATGTTGAATAGGAGTGGTGAGAGAGGGCATCCCTGTCTTGTGCCAGTTTTCAAAGGGAATGCTTCCAGTTTTTGCCCATTCAGTATGATATTGGCTGTGGGTTTGTCATAGATAGATCTTATTATTTTGAGATACATGGCAAGGACCTTCTTGCTGTGTTATCCCATGGCAGAAGGCAGAAGGCAGGAGGGCAAGAGGGCGTGTGCGAGAGAGGTGAAGGAAGGAGGCTGAACTCTGCTACTACCCTCAATATTTACACCAATTTACCTTCTTCTGGTCACCAAAATATGTGAGTTTTTTCCCCTACACCAACCAATTCTCCACTTCTTTATGAGAACAAACTTGGCATCCTACAGTTTAACTCAATTCTGACACTATCTCCTTGGAGATACTATCAGATCCCGCAGGTTAAGGGCTCGGTCCCATAAGACTGCCCCTACTTCAGACACCAGTTGTAAGTGGTGGGTCCCCAGGTTACCCACAACTTTTGTCCAACTTGGTGACACATGGAAGATTTCCACAACTCCCTCCTCAGTTTCGATAATTTGCTAGAACACCTTGCAAAACTCAGGGAAACATTTATTTACAATGACCAGTTTATTATAAAGGATCCAACTCAAGAATGGCAGATGGAATTAATGCACGGGCAAGATATGGGGGAAGAGACATGGAGTTCCCATGCCCTCTCTGGGCACACCACCCTCCAGGTACCTCCATGTGTTCACCAACCCAGAAGCTCTCTGAACCCTGTCCTTTTGGGTTTTTGTGGAGGCTTCCTTACACAGGTATGATTGATTAAAGAAACTATGGGCCATTGGTGGTTAACTCAATCTCCAGTCTCTCTCCTCTCCTGGAACTCAAGGGGTAGGGCTAAATATTCCAACCCTCAAATCACATGGTTGTTTCCCCAGACAACCAGTCCCCCAACCTTGGAGGCTTTCTAAAGTCACCTCATTAACATAAACTCGGGTGTGGCTAAAAGGGGTCGGTTATGGTTAAGAAAAGATGCTCTTTTCACCTTTATTGCTCTCATCGCTCAGGAAATTCTGAGAGTTTTAGGAGCCCTGTGCCAGAAATGGGGATGAGAACTCTCTCTCTCTCTCTCTCTCTATATATATATATATATATGTGTATATATATACACACACACACATATATACACACGTATATGTATATATCTATATATAATTATAAATCACAATATCACAACATATTATGTTCTTGGGAATACAATTTGTACAAAAGGGGCCTTGTAAATTACTGCTTTGTTTGGTGAAAATGATCCTTTAATCATTACAGTCCATGTGGTCATAATAACTGTGAGAGAACAGAATAAGCTACCCCCAGATATGCCTCTTTGGCATAGGGATTCTTGAGGTGAAGACAATTAAGAAGCAGCAGATGCAGGAAGGCTCTCTGTCCTCTCTCTATTTGCCTAAAAGCAAGATCTAAATTTACAAAGATCTTTCTATCAAGGAGAATAAATGTTAACCACTGAGAACTTTAGACCCTTATAGGCCTGGAGATGGTACCAGAGGAAGCCGCGTAACAAACTTTACTGACTAGTCTGACTAGTCTCTTTCTATCCTTCATTTCCTATTTGTCTACCCACAATTTGGTGGCCCTCAAGATGCAAAGTCTTTTTTCTTCATCTTGTCACTTCTCTAAAATTGTATAGTTCTTTGTTGAAGGTGGCTATATAAGCAGGGAGTTCTAAGCCACTCCTTTGAGAATTATTTATTCCCTGGTGTCTCCTACATACACTTAAGAGGTACATATTAATCCACTTCCATTTGTTTTTCTCTTATTAATCTGTCTTGGGTTACAAGGGTCCTAGCTGAGAACTTAGAAGGGCAGAGGGAAAATTATTTTTTCCTCTCTTATAATATCCATCTAAGGAATCACTCACCCAGGTCACTATGGAGAAAAGGAGATTTCCTTGTACTTCCTCCTCCCAGTCAATAATCGCCCCACCAGAGAAGAAACCATGATTCTGACTTCTACAACCAATTCATTTGCATATTATTGAGTTTCATATAAATGGAGCCATTTGTTTGATTTCTTTCACTCAATAATTCTGTGAAATTATTCCATGTTGTTTGGGTATCAGTAGTTTTAAAAATTGTTATTGCTATGTAGTATTTAACTATATAAAAAACTATAATTTGTTTGTTTATTCTTCTGTTGATTGACGTATTTGAGTTGTTACCAGCCCTTGGCTATGTATGGGAGGAAAAGTAATTTTTTTCTCAACCCTCAAAAGTTCTTAGCTGGAACAGACTCCTGTAACCCAAGACAGATTGACGAGAGAAAACCAAGCAGAAGCGTATTAACATGTCTATTTCATATGGACATGGGAGAGATCCAGGGGTTAAATAATTCTCAAAGAGGTAGCTTTGAATTCCAGCTTCAATACACCTCCAACAATGAACAGTACATTTTTAGAGAAGTAGCAAGACAATGGAAAAGGGTTTTGAGTCTCCAGCAGGAACAACTTGTGGGAAGGTAAGTCAATGTCATCTTTGGTGATCAAACTTTATCCTTCTTGTTTGTGAGGAGACTGGGACAGCTTTACCTTTGTCAATTTATGTCTTGCTTTTAGGCAAATAGAGGGAGGGTGGAGAACTTTTCTTGTACCCACTTCTTCTCAATTACCTTTGGCTCAAAATAATCCTTATGCCAAAGTGGCATATTTTGGGGTGGTGTATACTGCTACCCTCCAATATAGAGGTAAAAATGTATTGAACTGACTATTTCACTGCATGCATTTATTGTATGTAAGCTACACCCCAACATACAATTTTAAAATAATAGTTTGCAAATATTTAGTATGCTATATGTTATTTTGATACCACATAATCCAAAATCCCTCCACACCTGAATTTCATAAGGTTTCATCATATATGCAGTAACGTTGTTTTTCTACATTCCTGACCAGAAAATCATTTGACTCCTGGGGACGCAGATTGGCTGCCAGAGGCTGATGGACAACCAGGCAGAGAAAGAAAGCGAGGCTGGTGTTGGTTTGCAAAGGTAATCCAAAGGGCGTAGTCCCCAGGGAGAGGGCTGGTTCTGTTGAAATGCTGCACGATAAGGAATCCTCACGATAAGGAATACATGTGCTCTGATAGGATTAGCTGTGAAGTGGGCCTTATCTTCCCACTGGTCTCCATTATGCATATGAAAATCTGTTCCCCTAGGGAAAAAAATACTTCATGGAGCTAAAGTAAATATTTTGGAGAGCAAGTCAAGATTAAGTCAGGCGCATGGCGTTGGGCAATAGGACTCCAAAGACAGAAATTGCTCCACTCTGGGGACTCATCTCTGTAACTCTCTTGAAGACAGGAACTCCATTTCTTCAGCTCATATATCACCAAGGAAGGAAGCCATTTGGTGTTAACAAATTAATGAATTTAAGCCCAGTTATCTGTAAATCAGCAGACGTAGCACCACCGGCCTCCTGCACAATGTGTGCAAGTAACAAATATTTGCTGAGTGAATTAGGCGAACTCTATGTGTAGTATCTCATGGAACTGGACTGAAATGTTATCCAATGCCAGTAGACATCACCAGCTGATACAGGATTTACTGGAGCAGAGGTGTTCACATGTGAGATGCTTGATTTAATTAAGAAACACACGAAGTCAAGCTTCTGTTAGTTATCAACCATGCTAAAACCAAAACTTTACAGTTCATACACAGTGGCATTGTTGATCTTTGCAGCTACATATCTATTTGCTGTTTCTTTTTGTCTAGCATACCTTGAGGAAACACAGAGATCAGGGTGGGCTAACCTGTGGCATCTTTTATGTCTGGGGTTCTTCGTCAGGGCCACCCCGCTTGCCTTCATCCCACCCCTTCCCCATTGCAAGTCCTGGTGACCTTCTGCTCTGATTTACTGATTTACATCTGTAAATGTAACTGATTTACATCTGTGGATTAATGGATAATTGGGCCTAAATTTATTAATTCATTAACACTTAAAACATATGCTCGATGGTATATTTAGTTTCTAATCTTTCCCACTGAGGAATTGTGTGCATGTGTGTGTGGAAACAGAGATTTAAAGATAAATATATTTACGGACATACATATGCTTCAATAAGGAGGCCCTGACACCAACTGACAGATGAGAGGAAGGGCAGAAAGCACCAAGTTTAGGACTCAGAGCCCACCCAATGCTCCATCTTTACCTTGCATGTTCCTTTGGGAGTGTCCTCTTTTCTCTCTGGGCTTGAGGCCCCCCACTGAATCATAAAGGAGATGGCCCAGATCCTCTCCAGGGCTCCCTCCAGCTCTGATGTTCTCCTTTGGGCCAGGGCATCTGTTATCACCAGGCCTCCTCGGCTCACCCTGAAGGAAATGCACAAATGGCACCTTGCATGAGAAAATGCCCCAAGCGGTAGGCTTTGCTCTCACCCTGATGCAGCTCTCCTTTGAAGGTCAAAGCCACCTGGCCTGGCAAAGATCCCTTCGTACTTCCTCCTGTAAAATGTTGGAGGAAGAGGGGCCTGGGTCTCTTTGTCCCAAACTTCTTCCATGAAGGACCAATCCCATCTGCTTGAAGGGTCAAGTAAAGCTGACCAAGAGCAAGGAGAGCATTCAGGACATGAATAATAATTTATCTCAACTCTCAATGTGCAACTCCTGATAGAAGCAAAGACACACCCCAGAGTGGCCAGATTCAAGGTCATCAGAGTGGAGGGTGTATGATGCAGTATGGCCCCCTCCACCCTCCTACTCACTTCTACACATCTGGGACTCTCATCCCCTCCCCACCATCTTGTCTTCTCTTTCTCCTACTTTTCCCAGAACTCTCCCGCCATTGTTCCCAAGTTCTTTATCTTGAGTGGGGTTTTAACATTTCCCCACTGCCTGTCCTCTGCAGCAGTGCTGTACTTTCTCTGAACAAGGCTGAAAACATACCTCAGGACTTAATTTTCCTTCCCCATTCCTTGGCCAAGGCTGGGGTGATTCACATTTTTCCTTCCACATGCCCCTCTTATGTGTTTCTTTTCTCCATGGAACCAGTAGTTTTCAGCGAAGGCTCAACTACTCTACAATGCTCTAGGACTTTTCAGGGGATTTTGTAGGGAGGTACAGGGAGGATTCGAAGCTGAGAGTGGCAAGAATATCCAAGAGCCACGTGGGTTTTCCCATCTGGGAAGCTGAAGCAAAATCTTTATTTCATTTCCCCTCAGGGATGAGGATGACGATCCTCTGTGTGAAGATGTGGAGCTACAAGATGGAGATCTGTTCCCCGAAGAAAAAATATTTTTGAGAGAATTTCGCAGATTGAAAGAAGATCTAAAAGGGAACATTGACAAGCTCCGTGCCCTCGCAGACGATATTGACAGAACCCACAAGAAATTCACCAAGGCTAACATGGTGGCCAACTCTACTGCTGTCATCTCTGGAGTGATGAGCATCCTGGGTTTAGCCCTTGCCCCAGCAACAGGAGGAGGAAGCCTGCTGCTCTCCACCGCTGGTCAAGGTTTGGCAACAGCAGCTGGGGTCGCCAGCTTCGTGAGTGATATGTTGGAACGCTCCAAAAATAAAGAAGCCCAAGCACAGGCTGAAGACATACTGCCCACCCATGACCAAGAGGACGGGGAGGATGAGGAAGAGAAGGCAGACTATGTCACAGCTGCTGGAAAGATTATCTATAATGTTAGAAACACCATGAAGTATGCCAAGAAAAACATCCGTGCATTTCAGAAACTCAGAGCCAACCCACGCTTGGCCAATGCTGCCAAGCGTTTTGTGACCACTGGCCAAGTCTCCTCCCGGAGCGGCGCGCAGGTGCAAAAGGCCTTTGCAGGAACAACACTGGCGATGACCAAAAATGCTCGCATGCTGGGAGGTGCGATGTCCGCCTTCTCCCTTGGCTGTGACTTGGCCGCTCTCTCAAAGGAATGGAAGCACCTGAAGGAAGGAGCAAGGACAAAGTTTGCAGAAGAGTTGAGAGCCAAGGCCTCGGAGCTGGAGAGGAAACTCACAGAACTCACCCAGCTCTACAACAGCTTGCAGCAGAAAGTGAGGTCAAGGGCCAGAGGGGTGGGGAAGGATTTAACTGGGACCTGTGAAACCGAGGCTTACTGGAAGGGGTTAAGGGAGCATGTGTGGATGTGGGTGTGGCTGTTTGTGTGTCTGTGTGTCTGTGTGTATGTGCAGTTTACATGAATGTTCCTCAGGACATGGCATACAATGGCCTTGGAGGTCCAAATAATATCAAGTACATCTTGGAGATGAGGGTGCCTGTCCTGGACAGACCTGGGCATGCCTTCTGTTTCTCCTTCAATGCTCCTCAAGGCCTATGTGCTGGGAAAAGGGTCTTCCCTGTTTGTTTGTTTGTTTGTTTGTTTTGAGACGGGGTCTCTGTTGCCCAGGCTGGAGTGCAGTGGCGTAATCTCAGCTCACTGCAACCTCTGCCTCCTGAGTGCAAGCAAGTCTCCTGCCTCAGCCTCCCAGGTAGCTGGGATTACAGGCACGTACCACCACACCCAGCTAATTTTGGTACTTTTAGTAGAGACAGGGTTTCACCATTTTGGCCAGGCTGGTCTCGAATTCCTGACCTCAAGTGATCCACCCACCTTGGCCTCCCAAAGTGCTGAGATTACAGGCATGAGCTACCCTGCCCAGCTAGGTCTTCCCAGTTTTAACAAAGAGGTCACTGAACCGCAGGGGGAGTTAGGAACTAAATTGTCTCCTCCTCCAAATTCATATGTTGAAGTCCTAAACCAAAATGTGGCTGTATTTAGAGATGGACTCTTTGGGAGGTAATTAGGGTTGAATGAGGCCATAGGGTGAGGTCCTAACCCGATGGAATTGACTTCCTTATAAGAGGAGGAGGAAATACAAGAGGGCCTCCCCACCCCTGCTGCACACCTGCACTGAAGGAAGGCTATTTGCAGACGCAGCAAGAAGGCAGCCATCTCCAAGGCAGAAGAAGAGAGCCCTCACCAGGAACGGAATGAGTCAGTCAGTCTGGGACTTCCAGCCTCTAGAACTGTGAAACAAATTTCTGTGGTGTAAGCAACTCAATCTATGGTAGTTTGTTACTATTTTGTTATAGCAACCAAAGATGACTAAGCCAGGCAGGTTATGTCACTCGCCAAGTGTCTTAGTCTGTTTGTGCCGCTATAACAAAATACCTTAGACTGGGTAATTTACAAACAACAGAGATGTATCCAGAGATCCACAGTTCTGGAGGCTGGGAAGTCTAAAATCAAGGCACCAGCAGATTCCACATCTCGTGAAATCTCACTCTCTGCTTCACAGATGGCACTGTCTTGCTGTGTTCTCACATGGCAGAAGGGGCAAACAAGCCCCCCTGGGCCTCTTTTATAAAGGCACTAGTTCTAGGCCTAAAGGCAGGGCCCTCATGACTCTATCACCTACTGAAAGGCTCCAGTTCTTTATACTATTGGAGAGGTAGAAGGAACTTCCTTTCTAGACCTCGAAGGTTTAAGAATTTGAATCTATAAAACAAGCTGACAATAGACAGATTAACAAGAGAAAAGGCAAATACATTTTTTAATGTGGGCCAGATGGCAGAAGCTTAAATAGCACTCCAAGCTACAGGAAGTGAGGCCTCTGATGGGGAGGTAGTGACACAGGCTGTGGGAGGGGGTAGGGGGAGGAAGTGTGTGGTGAGCAAAGTTTGCCTTATTACACTGATAAAGTGTAATTACACTAATAAAGGTGGATCACCTGAGGTTAGGAGTTTGAGAACAGCCTGGCCAACATGGCAAAACCCTGTCTCTACTATAAATACAAAAATTAGCCGGGTGTAGTGGCAGGGCACTTGTAATCCCATCTACTCGGGAGGCTGAGGCAGAAGAATTGCATGAACCCAGGCTGTAAAGGTTGCAGTGAGCCAAGGTCGTGCCACTGCACTCCAGTCTGGGTGACAGAATGAGACTCCATCTCAAAAAAAAAAAAAAAAAAAAAAAATACAGTCATGTATCTCTTGGTGACAGGGATGCATTCTGATAAATGTGTCATTAGGCAATTGCATTGTGGTGTGATTATCAGAGTGTGCTTATACAAAACTTAGATGGCATAGCCTACTGCACACCTAGGCTATATGGGAGAGCCTGTTGCTCCCAGGCTACGCACCTGTACAGCATGTGACTACTGAATACTATAGGCAATTGCAGCACAATGGGAAATATTTGTGTATCTAAACATATGTTAACAGAGAAAAAGGAAAGTGAAAATATGGCATAAAAGTTAAGAATTGGCTCTCCTGTACAGGGCACTTACTATGAATGGAGCTTGCAGGGCTGAGAGTTGCTCCAGATGAGTCAGTGAGTGGTGAGTGAATGGGAAGGCCTAGGACATTACTGTATACTACTGTAGGCTTTATAAACACAGCACACTTAGGGTACACAAAATGCATATTAAAACATTTTCTTCCTTCAGTATATTAGGCAATAGGAATTTTTCAAGTCCACTATAATCTTATCAAACCATGGTTGTATATGCAGTTGACCGAAACATTGTTATTGGACACATAACTGTAGTTGAAAGAATAAGCAAAAAGTCTATCTAGGTGTGGTGTCTTGAGCAACTTTTAATTATTCTCCTGTCCTGCAATATGAGTTAATCTTCTCTGATTGATGTAGATTCCAGGAAGGGGTGTCCAGGACAATTGCCTTCCTTCTGGAGAAACTTCCCTTAATCAAATAAGAGAACTTCAAAGAAAATCCCTCCCTGTGCTTTGGAAGGGAAGGGAAGTGGGCAGCAGTGGGTCAGAGAGAGACCTTTGTTCTCTTATTTCTGAGGCCCTTCAGTCTCTTTTATTCAAAGCACTCAACATGCCAAAGCACCCTATTTTAGGGTATCTTTTTCTGAGCCCTAAACACTGTCACATTGGGGATGTCAACTGTGAAAGGAAAATATCTTGGGGACCAAGAATCACTAAGGAAAACTCAAGCTTAGAGAAACTTCTTAGGGCAAACCCACCTCCCACTCTATTCAAAGTTATCCCTCTGCTCACTGAGATAGATACATAACTGATTGCCTCCTTTGGGAAGGCTAATCAGAAACTCAAAAGAATGCAACCGTTTGTGTCTCACCTATCTGTGACCTGGAAGCTCCCTCCCCACGGAACCAATGTTCTTCTTACATATATTGATTAATATCTTATGTCTCCCTAAAATGTATAAAACCAAGGTATGCCCCGACCATCTTGGCCACATGTCGTCAGGACTTCCTGAGTCTGTGTCACAGGTGTGTCCTCAACCTTGGCAAAATAGACTTTCTAAATTAACTGAGACCTGTCTCGGATTTTCTGGGTTCACATTTTGGAAACCATGAATGGATTCTGGATGGAGATGCCTCTGACCCTTGACAAATCTATCAGTGCTTGGTACCAGCATGAGCTAACTTTATGGCTCAAACCAATAGGACAATTTGCTGAGGTCTGAGAGGACTCCCTCCAGAAAATCCCTGATCTCTTAAAATTTGGTAGAGATCGGAAGTTTATTTTGCTGTACAACACCTCTTTTTTTGGAGTTTTACTTGCTCCTAACAAGGAAGGCAAGTTTTCCTGCTTTCATGATGATGGAAGGCAGGTGATGTTTTTATGGAGTTTCAGCTCTCTTCCAATGCACTTAGAGCACTCAGAAATTGTATAATTTGTGTGACCATTGTTAGTTTTGCTTTACTGTTTTGTTGTTTGTTTCTGTCTTAGTCAAATCTGAAGGGGAACCCTAAATTACAGGGTCAAGGACTCTGAAGTGGTAGGAAAATAGCCAGCTTAAAACATTTTTTTTTAAATTTTAATTACTATAGGGGCTTTATTTACATAACAAAACCACCTTTTTGCTAGCCAGACCAAACTGAAAGAGCAATGGCTGTAATTCTGAAATAGCAACAATTTTGTCCTAGCTGAGATTTGGTAATAAGATTTTTAAGCACATACAGGAAGATACATGGATGTAATAACCTTGATTTTAAAAAAATTAGCTTTTTCTTCCCTAAGCAAACCAAAACTTAAGCAGGTAGGCTTATGGAAGTTATATTTTATAATCAAGATTAAATCTTATAGTTTGTTTACAAAATTTTGAAAATCAAATGTGATTGGCTTCATGCTGGTTTTATTAGGGCTTCTTGTTTAGAAAGTTAAGTCACCTCTCTCAAAGAATGAAGGTTTTTGCTTTTTGTGAAATCCTTGAATTATCACTTGGATTAAATAAATGACTTTACAATGACCTGTAATTTTATTTTGTAATATCAAGTGTTTTAAACCTTTTGTATTTGACAAGCTTTCCAAAATCCAATTATAAATTATGTATTTTTCTAACCTAATTAATCCTTTAAGATATTAGTTTCCCTAAAGTCCTAAAATGACATAATTTGGCTTATTTGGTATAAAAATTATCCAGGAAGCATTGTCAAATGTGAAATGGTGTTTGGTTTTCTTTGGGCTGTATTTGTATAAATATGTTCTTGGTATATGTTCCAAAATTATGTGAAACTCCTATAATTCTGATATAACTTAGTGTACATTATCAGTAATAATCATCATTGTTATATTAAAATTATTGTGTGCCACAGAGGTAACAAATTTCCTTGTCAGTTTTGTCTTTTGACTATGGCTGCCTTAAAACTTTTTTCTTCCATGCACAATTGTTGTTTTGGTCCTGTTTTTTAAATATATTTTTGTTATTATTTTTGAGATGGGGACTCACTCTGTTGCCCAGGCTGGAGTGCAGGGGCATGATCTTGGCTCACTGCAACTGCCACCTCCCAGGTTCAAGCGGTTCTCCTGCCTCAGCCTCCCGAATAGCTGGGATTACAGACATGCACCACCATGCCCAGCTAATTTTTTTGTATTTTTAGTAGAGATGGGGTTTCACCATGTTGGCCAGGCTGGTCTTGAACTCCTGACCTCAGGTGATCAGCCCACCTCGGCCTCTCAAAGTGCTGGGATTACAGATGTGAGCCACACACCTGGCCTATTTTGGTCCTCTTTAGAAGGTGGTTTTATAATCAGCTATAAAACTCCAACAGGTGCTCTTACATGCAGGTTTCTGATAACTTTGGAGATTGTGACATCAGAATAGAGGGAAAAGTTTCGGGACTCATGGAGAGCTAAAATGTTCATGAGTATCAAGCAGAACAGGAATTAATAGCATAGACTGAACCAATCTTTTTGACTTTTTGCTTAAAATGTTTGCTGATCCTTTGTTTTGTGTTTCAGTCTTAAAACTTTTCTTTTGAGCTATTGACAGCTTTTAACAATTTAGTATACTCCTATGACAAAATTTGGAGCATATTTGTTTCTGTCTACCTGATTTCTCCAGAATTCAGAAACTATTTGTAAGTATTCTTAACTTACGGTGATACAGTTATTTGCATAAGTGCAATAAGAATCTGTTCTAATTTGTAACAGGACACGATTGGAGAAATTGGTTGTTTTTACTAAGGCTTTGACTGGAATGGTGTGCTTTTCTTTAAGGAATCAAACTTGACTTATGGAACCAATAAAGTCCTTGGAAAAACTGGCCCCATATTTTGTGTACACAGTTTCTGTACAGGATTTCTGACCTGTAGTAAGTAAAGAATGTCACTTTCTGACAGGCACATAAGCCCCAGGTTTACCTCAGAACCTCAAGAGGAGAGGAAATTCACCCAATTCATAAGTATTTGATGGCACAAATCCATGGTTGGGCATGACTTTAAAAAAGTCTTATCTGAGATTCCTCTGTGGAACAAAGTTAATTGGTTCCAGAGGTTCAAAGCCAGAGTTGCTGTCAGTTCATTGGTAGAGATGCCATCACTTGGCAAGTGTTCTGAAAACATCTTATCTGAATAACAGCAGTCCTGGAGAACATCTAGGGATCTAGCAAAGCGAGAGATACATGAAGGACATAAAAACGTTTTTAGAAATTCCTTGGAAACAGTTCTCCTTTCAGACATGTAAGCATGAGCCAGGATGAAAAGTGATTTCATCCTGGTATCTGCAACTTTCACATTCATTAGGTTTCAACATATAAACTTTCAGGGGACACAGACGTTCAGACTATAGCACCAAGCTGTAGAAGCTACATAGTGGAAGACCAGGGTCAGCAAACCCAAGAAGCCTGACTTCCAAGCTGTGCTTTTAACTGCCCCACCATGTTGCTCCTAAAGCTTTGGAGTTTTCCTGTGATTAGTGTTTTTGGTGATGGTTTGGTTTTTTTCTTACAGGAACTCTTGCAAGAAGAAAGGACTATGAGTTCAACTTTGGAGGGAGCCATGGGGACTAAATAAAATTCTGAGGCCCCCTCAACCATCTAAATGGACTGACTTCCTTCTGGGCCAGGACACTTGAAAATTAAACCTGAAAGACTGGTTCAGGCCATGATGGGAAGTGGGAGTCGAACATGCCTCATCATACCCTCCAGCATTAACATCAACACAGACCTTAAGGCTGATAAGAAGCATTTACAATCTATTCTCTCTGAAGTTTAGTACCTGGAGGCTTCATCTGCATGATAAAACTTTGGTCTCCACAACCTCTTATAACCCAGGCATTCCTTTCTATTGATAATTACTCTTTCAACCAATTGCCAATCAGAAAATTGTTATATCTACATATAATCTAGAAGCCCCCACATCAAGTTGTTTCGCCTTTCTGGACAGGACCAATGCATATCTTAAATGTATTTGATTGATCTCTCATGTCTCCCTAAAATGTATAAAACCACGCTGTTTCCCGACTACCTGGAGCACATGTTCTCAGGGTCTCCTGAGGGCTGTGTCACAGGCCATGGTCACATATTTGGCTCAGAATAAATCTCTTCAAATACTTTACAGAGTTTCACTCTTTTTGTCAACACAAAGGTGGGCTTTTAACTACCCCAGGGGCCTCTGAGTGGAGTTACAGGGGACCAGGGCAGGGCTGGCAACGCTGGCAGAGGAGAAACCCAGAGACTTACCAACTGGGAGGTCCAAGTAGGTCCCTTAGACTTGGGAGGGACAAGTCCACCTAAGAGGGCACTGTCAGCCCTCACTAGTGAGTGTTGTAATGGTCCTCCTGCCCCCATCTCCATCCTCATTCCTTCACTGTAATTCAGTCTCTCTGCTTCTTCAGTTCCCCATTTGTCAGAGGCGTTTGAACCAGAGCAACTCCATCTTGAATAGGGGCTGGGTAAAATAAGGCTGAGACCTCCTGGGCTGCATTCCCAGGAGGTTAAGGCGTTCTAAGCCACAGGATGAGATAGAAGGTCAGCAAAATACAGATAATAAAGACCTTACTGATAAAATAGCTTGCAATAAAGAAGCTGGCTAAAACCCACCAAAACTGAGATGACGATAAGAGTGACCTCTGCTTATCCTCACTACTACACTATCATTAGAGCCATGACAATTTACGATGCCATGGCAATGTCAAGAAGTCATCCTATATGGTCTAAAAAGGGGAGGCATGAATAATCCACCCCTTGTTTGGCATATAATCAAGAAATAACCATTAAAATGGGCAACCAGTAGCCCTCAGGGATGCTCTATGGAGTAGACATTCTTTTATTCCTCTACTTTCTTAATAACCTTGCTTTTGCTTTACGTACTTGCCCTGAATTCTTCCTTGTGCGAGATCCAAAAACCCTTTCTTGGGGTCTGGATTGGGACCCCTTTCCTGTAACATCTTTCTGGCAACCACAGAAGGGACTACAGTGCAGAAACCCTCAACCCAAAGGCTAACTTTGAGTAAGTAATAGGGTCCCGTAACATCTTTCTGGCAAACCCAAAACGACAATACTGAAGAAACTTCCCAATGCAAAGGAAATAGACTACAGCACTGATTGGCTGACCTTGGGCCAGTGGTGGGGTACCCAGGTAAATGATGGGATTGGGTTAGAGGCCAATTTAGGGAAGTTTGAGTCTCTGCTAAGACAGACTGGGTTAAAGGCCCCTCTTAATAAAAGGCAAGGATGCTTGACCAAACTTGGTTTAGAGGGCCAACTTAGGAGGGTTAGAGGCCCCTCTCAGTAAAGTCCCTCACGGTTAAGAACGGGTTTGGCACTAAGGGATGTTAACTGCCATTCTCTTTGGATTAATCTGCGTTGCACTCTTTGCTGATGGCTGTGGGTGACAGGATTAGGCATGTACAGGATCACAGGACATGAGGAGCTTTTTCTTCCCTAAAAGGGGAAACTTGCTGGGCCTGCTGGAAAAGATCCCTTCTCAACTGACAAGTGACCGCCTGAGCTTTTGATTCAGTCCGCTGCAATGGGCAGGTCTTTCTCTGGTCTCCCTGAGCGCCTTGCCTTCCTCACCCTGCCATAAGCAGTGCTTTTCTCCCTTCCCTTTCCTCTCTCTCTCTGTGCAAACTGGTCGAAGGAATGGTAAAAATCACGGTTTATCTCCTATAAACTTTTGATTAATGGGAAAAACGATTCACGAGGCTAATCTTAAGCTGTAGTGAATCTGGTGTGCTTTGTGTGTCTTTCTGTATTGTTCTGTCACCAAGAGGGATACCTTAGGATAAAACATACCTTAGGACACCTGTAAGCCCGTTTTCAGATGGCCCAGCAAACTGGAAAATTACAAACTTTTCTGCAGGTCCCTGAAAAAAATTGAATGAGGTTTCCTTCTTGTCCTGTATGTCCTTGGGAACTTGACCTTATAACCATGTGGCTGTGCTTTCTTTTTTCACAATGGTGACCTGGATTCAGAGTCCAATTCCTGGCTTAGGGAATGAGTCCTTTATCTTCTGTCTGTCTGTGTATTTATATAGGTTGTGTGTGTGACGTTTATATATGAAGGAGGTTTGATTAATTTGGTTTAATAATATTAAGGGCTTAAATCAAATATTTTGTCAGAAAATTAAAAAGTATAATGCCTTTTATTTAGTTCATGTAACTTTAACCTTTGGGAAACAAAGACAGTTTTGAAGATTATTGGTAACATAAAAATATTTTCAAAAATGTAAACATTTGGTCTAAATTATGCAGGTCAGATATTAGGTTTACTAAATATAGTAAGGTCATAAACTGCTTCTTTGGCTTTTAAAAATTGTTCAATTTATTTTGGAGTATTAGATTCTAGATAAGGCCTGGGACATGTGGAGTTAGCCACGCCCTCTAGTTATGTTGGAAATAGTCAGACCCTCTGGTAGCCTAGTCTCCACACCTGGTACATAATTAACATCACTTACTAACCAGGTTTTTCACCAAAAGTAAAAGTTGTTAAGAGTTAACATTGTAACATGTAATTAAGACTACTAAAGAAACAGTTCCACATGTAAGGCCTATAAGGAAAGTGAAACGTGTTTTTGGTTAAAAAAAAAAATTATAAGAAGTCACGGGAGTGGGAATTTTTATTTTTATTTATTTATTTATTTTTTTGAGACGGAGTCTCACTCTGTTGCCCAGGCTGAAGTGCAGTGGTGCGATCTCGGCTCACTGCAAGCTCCATCTCCTGGGTTCACGCCATTCTCCTGCCTTAGCCTCCCAAGTAGCTGGGACTACAGGTGCCCACCAACAAGCCCAGCCAATTTTTTGTATTTTTTAGTAGAGACAGGGTTTCACCGTGTTAGCCAGGATGGTCTCGATCTCCTGACCTCATGATCCACCTGCCTCGGCCTCCCAAAGTGCTGGGATTACAGGCATGAGCCATAGTGCCCGGCCATGAGTTTTCTTTACTTTGCCTAAAGGGTTAGAGGATTATTTTAAGTTAGATAGAATAACGCTGAAGGTTTAAGCAAGTTATGGAAGGTTTATTTAAAAAATTAATTGTAAGAGATTCTGTGTGTGAATGTATTGGCTAAAGTTAAAGAGGCATTATTCAGTTTTTACATAAATTAAACATTGGAATAAAAGCACAACAGGTTTTTGTTAGAGCAAAAACCTGCTTATGACCTGCTCTTTAACAAACATTTGTAAAGGCTTATAAAAGGTTTATGAGAATCTTACCTTATGGTCAAACATTAAAATTGGGTAGATAAGTCTATAAGGTTTTATTAAGAATTGGGTTTGACATCAATAATGCACTAATGCAACAGTGACATTTGGCTGATTTAGTATAAAAGTCATAGAGGAAGCATCATCAAATATGAAATGGTGTTTGGCTTTCTTTGGGCTGTATTTGTATAAACGTTACTGGTATGTGTTCCAAAATTATTTTTTAAAAAAACTCCTATAATTATGATATGACTTAGAGTATGTTATTAATAATTATAATTGTTATATAAAATCATTGTATGCCACAGAGGTAACCAAATTTCTTTGTCTATCATGTTTTTGACTGTGGTTGTCCTAAGATGTTTCATCACCCACAAACAATTGTTGTCTTGTTTTAACCCTCTTTAAAAGGTGGTTTATAATCAACTATAAAACTCTAACAGGTGTTCTTGAGTGCAGGGTTCTGATAACTTTGGAAGTTGTGACATCAGAATAGAGGAAAAACTTTCAGAACTCTCATGGAGAGCTGAAATGTTCATAGTTATCAAACAGAACAGAAGTTAACTGCATAGAGTAAACCAATAGAAATTTGAAGTAATCTTTTGCTGTTTACTTTGCTTAAAATGTTGCTGATCCTTTGTTTTGTTTTTCGAGACAAGGAAACTTTTCTTTTGAGCTATTTACGGCTTTTAACAATTGAGTGAAGTATACTTCTGTGAACAAAATTTGGAGCATATTTGTTTCTCTCTACCTGATTTCTCCAGAATTTGAAAACTAGTTGCTAGAATTCTTAACTTATGGCAGTATCGTTATTTGCATAAGTGCAATCAGAATCTGTTTTCTTTTGTAACAGGGCACAATTGGAAAAACTGGTTATTTTACCAAGGCTTTGACTGGAATAGTGTGCTTTCCTTTAAGGAATCAAACTTGACTTGTAGCGCCAATAAAATCCCTTGGGAAAACTGGCCTGATAACTTGCCTCTACAGTCCCTGTATAGGGTTTCTGACCTGTGGTAAGTAAAGAATGTCATTTTCTATCAGGCCCAGGGGTCCCAAGTTATCTTGGCACCTCAAGAGGAGAGGAATTTACTCAATTCACAGATATTTGAGGGTACAAACCCATGGCAAGACTCGGCTCTAATAAAAGCCTTATCTAAAATTCCTTCTATGGAACAGAGTTCCATCAAAGCCAATTTACAAAGAGCTTATGTAAAAAATAATTATTCTTGCAGCACTTTAGATAAATAATTAGGCCAAGTATAAAAAGGCAAATTGATCTTGCCATAATTTGTCTTTAGTCAAAATGGGAAACTGGAGAGAGAAATACTATGTTTCAAAAACTATGGTACACTTGTTATTAAATTCTAGTCTTATCAGTAGTTTTTAAGTTTGTTTCTGCAATTTAGGCTAACCCTGCTTATTCCTGTAAACCAACCAGTGATCTCTGACTGCTGCTTAAAAGAAACAAGATGAACGGGTCATGTAAAATGTGAATCAATATTCTAATTCTGCCTATCAACCCTGTATCAGCTTGGCTCCAACAGTTGCCCAGTTCATGGAAAGCCTTCTAATTTAGTTTACTTGGAATAATTTTACTTATTTTGCTTTACAGTTGTGGAATATATTGCTATTGAAATCTTGTTGTGTAGGAATAAGGATATGCTTACTCCATGTTTTCTTAAACACTTATTAATCTTCCAGATATCACCTCTTGTCGAAACTCAGAGTTAGGAATGGCCATTACTATACTGATGCTTTCTGACTGAGCTCCTCTCTACCCTAATACAAAGACTCTCACAGTTAGGCAGGAATATCATCACCCCTATTCAGTCTGAAGAAGTTACAGAAGGTGGATCTTAGTCCCTCTGCAACCCTTATGATTAAGGGTTCTCTTATAAAACGGAGGGAGGAAATGTAAGAGGTGTTTAAACCAGAGCAACTCCATCTTGAACAGAGGCTGGGTAAAATAAGGCTGAGACCTCCTGGGCTACATTCCCAGACAGTTAGGCATTCTAAGTCACAGGATGAGACAGGAGGTCAGTACAAGATACAGGTCATAAAGACCTTGATGATAAAATAGGTTGCAATAAAGAAGCCAGCTAAAACCCACCAAAACCGAGATGGCGATGAGAATGACCTCTGGTCTTCCTCACTGCTCCACTCTCATTAGAGCCATGACAGTTTACAGATGCCATGGCAACGTCAGGAAGTTACCCTCTATGGTCAAAAAAGGGGAGGCATGAATAATCCATCCCTTGTTTAGCATATAATCAAGAAATAACTGTAAAAATGGGCAACCAGCAGCCCTCGGGGTTGCTCTGTCTATGGAGTAGCCATTCTTTTTTATTTTCCTGAGA
This sequence comes from Pongo pygmaeus, assembly GCF_028885625.2. Lineage (NCBI taxonomy): Eukaryota > Metazoa > Chordata > Mammalia > Primates > Hominidae > Pongo > Pongo pygmaeus. Next base: position 46,686,699 of record NC_085931.1, read on the forward strand.
TGGAGTCTTGCTCTGTTGCCCAGGCTGAAGTGCAGTGGCACCATCTTGGCTCACTGCAATCTCTGCCTCCCAGGTTCAAGTGATTCTCCTGCCTCAGCCTCCCTAGTAGCTGGGATTATAGGCATGTGCCACCATACACAGCTAATTTTTGTATTTTTAGTAGAGATGGGGTTTCACCATGTTGGCCAGGCTGCTCTCAAACTCCTGACCTCGTGATCCACCTGCCTCGGCCTCCCAAAGTGCTGGAATTACAAGCATGAGCCACTGTGCCCGGCCCATTCTTTTATTCCTTTACTTTCTTAATAAACTTGCTTTCACTTTACTCTGCATACTTGCCCTGAGTCCTTTCTTGTGCAAGATCCAAGAACCCTCTCTTGGGGTCTGGATGGGGACCTGTTTCCAGTAACACGTTCACTCACCTGCATCCACAGTCAGTCCTCAGTAGCCTGTATTGTTTTATGCCAGCTTCTATAGTAAGAGCCAACGATAAGATGGGAGGATTCCTGGGAGAAATGTATTTTGTGTTCTCTCTTCCATATCAACTCACCCTCTTGTTGCCTCTCTGTGTTCTCTTCCTCCCCCAACCTGGCAGTAATCCTGGCTGGGATCCTGGGTCTCCACAAAAAAGGATGTCACTGGAACCTGCTCAACCACATTCCAGTGGGAAGGAGAGAGCCCTTCTGCCTGCCCCCAAGACTCAAATCCTTGAAGCTCCTTCAGAACTTCAGAACATGCAGGAGTTCTCCTGGCTGCCCAGCTCACCTATCTTAAAAATATATTTTTTTTTATGTTATATGATTTAGCTGCTATTTTGAAAGTAGTGCATAGACATTAAATACATTTTTTTTGAATTCAGGAAACTAAAACATAGGAAGAAATAATGCACCAATTAAGAGTGACAACTGTTGGTATTTTGGCATAGAAATTCCTTCCTGTGCTTTTCTTGCTTTGGGGGCTGAAATGCTGGCTTTATGTCATTAGACTACCTGCTGGGGACCCTTTCTCAAGGCTGCATTACAAAATATGCATTATAACATATGTTTCTGTAACCCACTGAGTTTTCTTTCTAATTTCCAATTTTCTAATTTGCCTACAGATCTGTAACTTTTTGTCTTGCTGTTCTTACTGTAGTTGAAGAAATCAGCAAAAAGTCTATCTAGGTTGGTGTCTTGAGTGGCTTTTCATTGTTCTCCTCTCCTGCAATATGAGTTAATCTTCTCTAGTTGAGGTAGATTCCAGGGAGGGTGGTCCAAGACAATTGCATTCCTTCTGGACAGAATTTCACTTAATCAAACAAGAGAACTTCAAAGAAAGCCCTTCTCTCTGCTTTGGAAGGGAAGCGGGCAGTGGCAGAAGGTCAGAGAGAGACCTTTGTAAACCAAAATAAAATTCAAAGCCCGCCCACCCCAACAACCATCTGAATGGACTTCTTCTTCCAGGTCAGAGCCCTCTAAATTGAACCTGAAAGACTGTTTCAGGCCATGACGGGAAGTGGGAGTTCAGACATGCCTCAGTACGCCCTCCTCTCTTTTGGAATTCAGGAAAAGCCAACCAGCATTTCACATTAACACAGAACTTAAGCCTGCTATCTGGAGACTTCGTCTGCAAGATAAAGCTCTGGTCTCCACAAACTTTTTTTTTTTTTTTTCTCCAAGACAGAGTCTCACACTATTGCCTAGGCTGGAGTGCAATGGGGTGATCTCAGCTCACTGCAACCTCTGCCTCCCGGGTTCAAGCAATTCTCCCGCCTCAGCCTCTTGAGTAGCTGGGACCACAGGTACCCACTACCACACCCTGCTAATTTTTTTTGCATTTTTAGTAGAGATGGGGTTTCACTATGTTGGCCAGGCTGGTCTCGAACTCCTGACATCGTGATCCGCCCACCCTCAGCCTCCCAAAGTGCTGGGATTACAGGCCTGAGCCACTGGGCCCGGCCCTATTGTTAATAATTCTTTCAACCAATTGCCAATCAGAAAATTTTTAAATCTACCTATAACCCTATAAACTGGAAACACCCACCTCCCCAACAAGTTGTCCCAGTGTTGGAAGTAAATGCTCAGTGCCACCAAGTGAAAATAGCACTCAGGCAAAAGTTTTCTCAGCAAGGCAATTTACTTCTATAGAAGGGTGCATCTCGCAGATGGAGCAAAGGCAAGAGCACACCAGACAAGGGAGGGGAAGGGGGTCTTATTCCTAATGCAGCTAGTCCCTACTGCTGTGTCTTTCCCCTATTGGCTAGGGTTGGAATACACAGTCTAAGCTAATACCAATTGGCTATTTTAAAGAGAGCGAGGGTAAGAGCCAGAGTGGTGGGGTAAGTATTTTTGGCGGGAAGGATGGTTACAGAGCAGGTGACTAAGGACAGAGCAGGTGATAGAGGCTAGGAGGGGATTGTTTACTGAAACTAGGGGCAAGGAGACATAAAGAATGAGGAAGTTAAACTTTAAAATAGAGAACAAAGAACAGGGGAGCTGAACATACTGATACATTGGTTCTTTGGAGAGGATCTCAGAACTCATTGTACTTAACAATTGTCTCCCTCTTGAATTTTAAAGGAAGTTAACAGGCTAAAACCTTTGAGGAGGAATTTATTATATCCTGCACCAGCTTTCTGGACTGGACCAATATATATCTTAAATATATTTGACTGATGTCTCATATCTCCCTAAAATGTATAAAACCAAGCTTCACCCTGACCACCTTGGGCACAAGTTCTCAGGTTCTCCTGAGGGCTGTGTCACGGGCCATGGTCACTCATATTTGGCCCAGAATAAATCTCTTCAAATATTTTACAGAGTTTGACTATTTTTGAGGCCTCTGCCATATTTTCTACAGTTCAATGCTTTAGTTTACCACAGGTGTTTTTTTCCTTTTTTTTTTTTTTGAGACGGAGCCTCGCTCTGTTACCAGTCTGGAGTGCAGTGCCACAATCTTGGCTCACTGCAACATCCACCTCCCAGATTCAAGTGATCTCCTGTCTCAGCCTCCTGAGTAGCTGTGATTACAGGCACCCCCCCACCATGCCTGGCTAATTTTTGTATTTTTAGTAGAGATGGGGTTTCACCATGTTGGCCAGGCTGGTCTTGAACTCCCGACCACAAGTGATCCACCTGCCTTGGCCTCCCAAAGTGAGGGGATTACAGGTGTGAGCCACTGCACTTGGCTAAGCCCTCCTGTTTTGTTCTTTTTCAATATTGTAATGGCTATTCAGAGTCCCTTAAGAGTCTATATAAATTTTAGGATGAATTTTTCTACTTCTGCAAAAAATGTTGTTGGGATTTTGATAGAGCTTACAATGAATCTGTTGATCTCTTTGGGTGGTATTAACATCTAAACAATATCGTCTTCCAATCCATGAACACAGGATGTCTTTCCATTTATTGATGTCTTCTTTAGTTTCTTTCAGCAACATTTTGTAGTTTTCAGCATACAAGTCTTTCGCCTCCTCCGTTAAGAGGCACTAACAATTTAAAGCTGGTTCTTGTCCACAGTAGTTCCCTAGAGCAAATGTGAAACACAACTCATGTTGCAGTTTAAAGGTACCGAGTACAGCCCTGGCTGAGAAACTCTGTAAAAGGAGAAAAAAAAAAAACTTCCCCAGCCCCAGCAACCAATACCTAAAAGATTTGTAAGCAGAATTTTTCATTCCTGTAATTTATTCATTCTCTCAGCTGCACCTGTTTGTTAAGGCCACAGGTGCTGTCATCAACTAAGAGCTATTCCGGTAAAGCAAACAAACAAACAAAAAAACCCTGGCTCTATTTTCAGCAGCCGCTCTTGAGAATAAAGCCACCCAGCTCTGTGGGTGCCAAGTCCATGACCCCGCATGACTTTTGTAGCCCAAAGCCAAAGGCCGGAATTTAGGCTTGGGCAACACAATCTCTGGGCATTATTTTGCCCCTTAAATTGCACTCTTTGTACAAAGTTTCTGGCCCCATGCAATAACCCAGAAATAGACACAAGAATTAGGCAGATGGAGATAGAAATAGCGCCTTAATTACTGATGAAGCTGTTAGAGAATGAGGTTCCTTCTCTCTGAGCCATATGGGCTTATGAATATTTCACCCCACCACTGGACAGATTTTCCATCCCTGGAGCAGGAACCCTGGACAACTGCGTGCCTCTCCAACAGGGCTTGTCTCTCTGACACCTGCAGCTTGAAGGAGCAGAACAAAATACGTGCTCTCCTGTAGGTAGGTAGATCCTAAGGAAAGTTGAGAAGAAAGGGCTGAGCTAGGCATGGCTCCACTCCTTCAAAGATTAACAGATACATTTCACCCCCTCCCTGCGGGAGGCTGGGAGCTTTGCTCTCATAAAAGTTCCAGCACATAGAAACAAGAAAAAGCAAAATAAGTGTTTCCTCCTATATAAAGCAATTTAAAACCTTAATTTACACCCATACATTTGCTCCTTACAAGCAAAGAATAAATTTCTTTCAAATGCTTTGGGATCATTTGTAAAAATATATCAAGCACTAATCTACAAAGAAAATCCAATAAGATTTTTTTAAAAGTAATTATAGAAGCTGCCTTCTATGACCATACTGCAATAGAGCTGTAACTTAACAATATAAGGATGATCAATTTTTTGCTCATTTTCTATTTTAAATTAGGTTTTAAAATAAGAAGTGTGCAGTTTAATTAATGTTTACATACTTATCCACCACATAACTACCACTTGATGAAGATATGGAATGTTTCCAGCACTTCAGACAGCTCTCTTTTATTCCCATCCAGTCCATATTCACTGTATATGTTTTCTATGGATGCTGCAATAAATTACCACAAATGTAGTGGCTTAAAACAATACACATTTATTGTCTCACAGTTCTGTAGATGAGAAGTCTAGGTAAAGCTCGACTGGGTTCCCAATCTTATCTTGGCCTTTTTTTTTTTTTTTTGAGATGGGGGTCTCGCCACATTGCCCAGGCTGGTCTTGAACTCCTGGGCTCAAGCAATCCCTCTGTCGGCCTCTGAAAGTGGTGGGATCACAGGAATGAGCCACCATGCCCAACCTTGTCTTAGCTTCTGGTGGGGCCAAAGTCAAGATGTTGGGTGGCCTGGGCTATTGTCTGGATACTCCAGGGGAGAAACTGCTTCTAGGCTGCCTTCATGTCATTGGTAGAGCTCACTACTTCTCATGATTTCCAGAACAATGACTCAAGTCCTTGTCACACTTTGAGACTTCTGACTTCCCCTTCTGCTGCATCCCTCTACCTCCAGCCAGGGAATGTTCTCTGCTTCTAAGCGCCCATATGATTAGATTAGTCCCATCCAGATAATCTCTCCCTTTTAACATCAACTGATTAGTAACTTTAATTACATCTGCAATGTCCCTCTTGCCAGGTAACAGCATATTTATAGTTTCTAGGGATTAAGATGGGACATTCTGGGAAACTGTTATTCTGCCTGCCATATCCACTCTTCTGATTTGTCACCATTGATTAGTCTTCTTTGTCCTTGAAATTCATATGATAAAATCATACAGTACTCTTTTGTACTCAAAGGTATATCTGTGAAATTCAGCTGTGTGGTTACGTGTAGCTTTAGTTAATTATTTTTTACTGCGGTGAAATTCCGTTATATACCAAAATGTATTTCTTCATTCTAATGATGATGAACATGCTTGAGGCTATTATAAATAAAGCTGTTATATATATCCCTGTTAATGTGTGTGATATGGTTTGGCCTGTGTCCCCACCCAAATCTCACCTTGAACTGTAATAATCCCCGATGTCATGGGAGGGACCTGGTGGGAGGTAATTGACTCATAGGGGCAGTTTCCCCCATACTGTTCTTGTAGTAGTGAGTAAGTCTCACAAGATCTGATGGCTTTATAAATGGGAATTCCCCTGCACATGCTCTCTTGCCTGCTGCCATGTAAGAAGCCCCTTTGCTCTTTCTTCATCTTCCACCATGATTGTGAGGCTTCCCCAGCCATGTGGAACTGTGAGTCCATTAAATCTCTTTCCTTTATAAATTACCTAGTCTCAGGTATGTCTTTATGAGCAGCATTAGAACAGATTAATACAGTATGTTTTGGTAGTTTTATACACTCACTTCTCTGGGACATATAGCAAGTAGTAGAACCACAGGTTGTAGAGTGTACATATTTTAGCTTTAATAAACGCATCTGAAGTGATTGTATCTATTTTCATTCCCACCAGTAATGGTTAGAGTTCCAGTTGTTCCACATCCTCACCATCTATTTGTATTGTCACTAAAAAATTTTAGCCAGTTTGCTGAGCATGTAGTGATATCTTTGTGATTGTGATTTTAATGTATATTTCTTTGATGACATATGTTTGTTTGTTTGTTTGTTTTTGAGACGGAGTTTAGCTCTTGTCATCCAGGTTGGAGTGCAGTGGCACAATCTCAGCTCACTGCAACCTCTGCCTCCTGGGTTCAAGGATTCTTCTGCCTCAGCCTCCCTAGTAGCTGGGACTACAGGCGCATGCCACCACGCCTGGCTAGTTTTTTGTATTTTTAGTAGAGACGGGTTTTCACCGTGTTAGCCAGGATGGTTTCGATCTCCTGACCTCGTGATCCATCTACCTCAGCCTCCCAAAGTGCTGGGATTACAGGTGTGAGCCACAGTGCCCGGCCTCTTTGATAAAATATGATACTGAGTATCCATGTGCTTATTGGCCCCTTTAATCTCTTTTTTTGTGAGATGCCTGTCCAAGCCTTTTGCCCATTTTTATTCTGTTATTTTTCTTATTGATTGAAGAATTTCTTTATTTTTTTTTTACATTTAAGTCTTTTGTCAGATATATTTACCATAAATATCTTCTCTCAGGCTGTGGCCTGAGGTACTAACAGTTTCAAGGTGGTCCCTAAACTGATAGTCTCTACTGATATATACCCTCTTACTGGTATATGTATTTTTAAATTTTTGGTACAATATATAATATGAAATTTACCATTTTAACCATTACAAAGTGTATAGTTCAGTGGCATTAAGTATATTCACATCGTTGTGCAACCATCCCTACCATCTATCTCCAGAACTTTTTTCATCTTGCAAAACTGAAACTCTCTACCTATTAAACAATAACACCTCATTCCCCCTTCCCCTATACACTGGCAATTATCATTCTACTTTCTTTTCCTATGAATTTGATTACTCTAAATACCACATATGAGCAAAATTATGCAGTATTTGTTTTTTGTGACTGATTTCTCTTTTTTTTTTTTTTTTTTGAGATAGAGTCTCACCCTGTCGCCCAGGATGGAGTGCAGTGGCATGATCTTGGCTCACTGCAACCTCTGCCTCCTGGGTTCAAGCAATACTCCTCAGCCTCCTGAGTAGCTGCGATTACAGGTCCATGCCACCACACCCGGCTGATTTTTGTATTTTTAGTAGAGATGGGGTTTTGCCATGTTGGCCAGGCTGGTCTCAAACTCCTGACCTCAAGTTATCCACCCGCCTCAGCCTCCCAAAGTACGGGGATTACAGGCGTGACCCACCGCACCTGGCCTGGCTTATTTCACTTAGCATAATGTCTTCAAGGGTAATCCATGTTGTAGCATGTGTCAGAATGTCTTTCTTCTCAAGGCTAACTAATATTGGATATATATATTAGGTTGTTGCCAAGGTCATTGTGGTTTTTGCAATTAAAAGTTAAAAATTAAATGAAAACTGCAATTACTTTTGCACCAATCTTTGTTGTACCACAGTTTGTTTATCTATTCATCCATTTGATGCAGGGTTTTTGCTCCTTAGTTGAGCTAAATCCAGGTTTTTGTCTCACGACCAAAAAAAATTAGGCACGCAGACACATTGAAGGGTGAGGAGGGCAGAATTTACTCAGTGAAAGGAAAGCTCTCAGCAAAGAGAGGGGCTCTGCAAGCAGATTTCCATTTCACAAATTGAATACCGGAGCCACCAGACACAAGCTGAAGAGGTCAGGATCCTCCCCTTCATCAAGTGTGAATTTCTGGTAGCTCCACCCCATTCCCCCAGGACATGTGGGCCTCCAGCCTGCTGTGGGTATGCCCAGGCAAGCCCCTGTGCAGGTTCCCTTATCAGCATGAAGTGTCTGGTGTAAACATCTGGTGATTACATCTGGTGTAACCTGGGGTGGGTCAGAATTTCTCCAGGGACCCTTTCCTATCTGCCTCAGCATTTGGCCATCTCCTGCCTCTATCACATTTACACTTGGGTTGCTTCCTCCTTTTGGCTATTGTAAATAGTGTTGCTATAAACATGGGTGTACTCTTACTGGTATATCTTAATGTACAAAATTTCTTAGTGAAGTCCAAGTTATAAATGTTTTCTTCAATCTCTCAGTTCTTTTAATGTTGTGTAGAATATTTACATATCCCTAGATCGTGAACGTATCCTCCTCTGATTTTTTCTGTAAGTCTTATTGTTTTATTTTAACCTTTAAATCTATCATAATCAGCAATTGATTTTTATGTGTGATGTGAGGAAGGAATCAAGATTCACTTTCTTTGGCTGGGCATAGTGGCTCATGCCTGTAATCCCAACAGTTTGGGAGGCTGAGGTGGGTGGATAACATGAGGCCAGGAGTTCAAGACCAGCCTGGCCAACATGGTGAAATTCCATCTCTATTAAAAATACAAAAATTAGCCAGGCATGGTGGTGCGTGTCTGTAATCCCAGCTACTCAGGTGGCTGAGGCATGAGAATCACTTGAACCTGGGAGGTGGAGGTTACAATGAGCCAATATTATGCCACTGCACTCCAGCCTGGGAGACAGAGTGAGACCTTATCTCAAAAAAAAAATTTCACTTTTTTCCCATATGAATATCTAATTGATCATCACCATTTGTGGCAAAGACCATCCTTCTTCTACTGCATTGCAGGGTGCCTTTGTTGTAAATGAGGTGATGGTACAAACACAAGGTTAGAGAAATAGACCAACAGAACTTATACAGTTTGTTTCTGGATTCTCTGTTTTGTTCCATTGGTCTATTTGTCTGGCCTTGTGCAATACCATACTCCTAATTACTGTGGATTTACAATGAATCTTTTAGATCTTCTGATGTAAATTTTCCAGCTTGTTCTTTATCAAGATTGCTTTTGTTACTCTAGGTCATTTTTATTTCCATATAAATTTTAGAATCAAATCAACTTGTCAATTTCAATAAAAATATCTGCTAGTATTTTATTGAATCTATAGATCAATTTGAAAATATTGAATTCTTGACAAAATTGAATTTTTCAATTCATAGTATCTCTCCAATTATTTAGGTCTTTCACTTATTTTAACAGTGCTTTGTAGTTTCAGTGTCATGAAAATTGTTTGCTGGATATATTCTTAGGTATTTGATGTGTTCTAATATCATAAATTATTTATTTCATTTTATAATTGTTTGTCTCTTAGTATGAAGAAATACAATGCATTTCTGTATATTGACCTTGTATCCAGGGAGTCCACTAAATTTATTATAATCTAATGGCTTATCCATAGATTATTTTGGATTTTCTACATGTGCAATTACAGTTGAGCCTTGAACAACATGGGTTTGAACTGTATGGGTCCACTTATATGCAGATTGGAGAAGGGATGAGAGAGAGAGCAAGAGAGATGGAAGGAATGAGAGAGAGAGAAGTGATGAGAGAGAGAAGGAGAGAAAGAATGAGAGAGAGAGACGGGATGAGAGAGAGAGAAGGACAGAAGGAATGAGAGAGACAGGAGAGAAGGAGTGAGAGAGAGAAGGAATGAGAGAAAGAGAAGGAGAGAAGGAATGGGAGAGAAGGAATGAGAGAAAGAGAAGGAGAGAAGGAATGGGAGAGAAGGAATGAGAGAAAGAGAAGGAATGAGAGAGAGAGAAGGAGAGAAGGAATGACAGAGAAAAGAGAGAGAAGGAATGAGAGAGAGAAGAACAGAAGGAATGAGGGAGAGAGAAGGAGAGAAGGAATGAGAGTGAGAAGGAGAGAAAGAATGAGAGAAAGAGAATGAATGAGAAAGAGAAGGAGAAAAGAAATGAGAGAGAAGGAATGACAGAGAGAAAGAGAAGGAACGAGAGAGAAGGAACGAGAAAGAGAAGGAGAAAAGGAATGAGAGAGAGAGAGAGAAGGAGAGAAGGAATGACAAAGAGAAAGAGAGAGAAAGCATCAGAGGAGAGAAGGAATGACAGAGAGAGAGAGAAGAAGAGGAGGAGAGAAACTGACATGGACTCTGGTGGACATTTGTAAAACATCATAGCCACCCAGCACTTGATCGGTAAACTCACTTTGCCAGCCACCAAGAAGCTGGAATGAAGACATAGGTGATCTGCCCTGGGATGGAATTGGAAGCTGACTTGGAGCTGGATGCAGTAACTGTTGTGTCCTAATCCCCTTTTGAAAAGAGTATTTTTGTGTGTATGTGGGCTAAAAGGGGTTTATAAATGTTATTTTCTGTTACTTTGTTTTGTTTATTTAAGTGTGTGTGTGTGTGTGTGTGTGTGCGCACTTGCTGATGTTGGGTAGTCAAAGGCTTTGTAGACTTTGGTGATTCTTTTTGCCCAGTAAACACTTTTCCTCCATTTGGGGGCGCTCCCTGCTCTATAGCTCTTGGTGGGTCGTGGCAATAGCCTCTGACTATAGAAATCAGATACTCATTCCCAACCTCTCTTGATGCAGAGATGCAGCCAAACAGATGTACCCATATTAGACTTCAAATTATGAGCTCCCTCCAGAATCTATTCTGGGGATAATGGCAGCAGTTACATCCTGTTTCCAGAGCCAACAGCAATAAGAGGCTGTAGTCGTGTATCCAGCACTGGTCACGTTGGTGACAATGGTGCTGAAGTCAGAGCTGTCTGTGCCTACCAGTGCTTCCCACTAAACCACTTTTCAGTGTGATTTTGGGTACTGTTCCTGGGGGTGTTGCTTCTGGACACAGATTGTATATAGGCCATTTTTCCTTCTCTCCTAGAGAGCTTCTGACATACCTAATATTTGGTAATACATTGCTTTTCTGATTAAGCTAGTTTGGGTTCATTTTTGTTAGCAGCTAGGAATGCTGACTGGTTCAGGAATGAATTAGGTCATATAATGGAAAGTCCAGCGATGGCCCTGCTTCAGGTAAGGCTGGTTCCGGATGCTCAACTATATACTAGGACTTTTTGTTTTTTTTTTGAGACAGAGTCTCACTCTGTTGCCCAGGCTGGAGTGCAGTGGTTCAGTCTCAGCTCATTGCAACCTCCACCTCCCAGGTTCAAGTGATTCCTGCCTCAGCCTCCCAAGTAGCTGGGATTACAGGCAAGTGCCACCACACCCCACTAATTTTGTACTTTTAGTAGAGATGGGGTTTCGCTATATTGGCCAGACAGGTCTTGAACTCCTGACCTCAAGCGATCCGCCCCCTCTTGGCCTCCCAAAGTGCTAGGATTACAGTCATGAGACACCGTGCCTGGCCTAGGACTCCTGTCTCTCTCAGGTCTGCTTTCCTCCGCGTGGGTTTCTTTCCCAGGAATGACCTTTGTACAACATGGAAAAGATGGCCATCAGAGATCTAGATTTACCTTGTCCTTAAACTAGCAGCCCCAGAGGGAAGGGCGTCCATCTTTCCTATGTATTTCTCCCACAGAAGTCCTGGGAATGGCTCTGCCCAAAGCACCAGCATGGCAGAGGTTCTGCAGCTAGTGTCTGAGAGCCTTAGTGTTTCAGCATTTTTTTTCACAGCTTCCCTAGGTCACAGAAATACCGAACAGTTCAATTACTAAGTGGCTAGGCCCAAATGGTTTGTGAACCTCTGCAATCCAGTCATGGGATAGGCCAGCTGAGTCATGCACCCGCCTCTGCAAAGGAGGTGCAGCCACACTTCCAGGAAGAAAATTATGATGGGCAAAATATAAAAGATATACACCATTCCTCTGTCCTGATGGAACAGCCTTGGCAGGCCTGTGTCTGGTAGATATAAACAGAGTGTGCGTGTGTGATAGGTAGCAGATGATCAGCAGAAGAGCTGGCCTGGGGCTGGGGCTCTGTGGAGCGCATCTGGTTTATTTATAGGATGCTTGTACCCCAACCCGGATCCTATTACATCACCTGTAAAAAGCCACACCACCAAAAATGGAGGCCCAATAGCCGATTCATGACCCTGAGCGCTCCATCCTGAGGGAGCGGGCCCAGAACATGAGTACTACGTTTGGAATGAGGGATGCGGAACTGTGGGAAGGGACAAATCAGTTGCATTTATCTTTCCTTTTTTGCCCAAAAACCCAATAAACACACCTCTTCCTTGTTTAGTTCCTGTGCTCTGAGGGTGAATTGCAGCATGTCTAGAATGAAACTGAGCAGTTGTACTAAACTTGCCGCCTGGCACTGATGTTGGCCAAGGCAGGAAAGCCGATGAATAGTGTCGCTTTGTAGGCAGGGGGCCAAGGAGGAGTTTGGCGTGGTTTGTACCAACTTGTCAGCATTGTTTATTGATAACAGTAAGACTGATTTTCTCCTGGTGAGACCACCAGAGAGCTGTGCTGCAGAAGCTAGTTATGTAACAGCAATTTGTGTATGTGACCTGTGAAACATAAAAAACCCCAGCCGAGACTCTCTTTTGGGCCCCTTAGTTCTGTGGTGCTCTGTGCACCTGCCAAGGGTTCTGTATCTGAAAGAGGAAATGCATTTTGCCATGACCATACAGTAGAGAGGACAATAGAAACCCAAACCTGCCCCACTGGACCCCTTGCTGTGAACTGGCCACAGCTGTGATGCACATCTTCTTCTTCTTTTTTTTTTTTTTTTGGTCTCTGTTGCACAGTGGAGTCCAGTGGCATGATCATATCTCATTGAAGCCTCCAACTCTTAGGTTTAAGCATCCTCCCACCTCAGCCTCCTGGGTAGCTAGGACTACAGGTGTGTGCCACCACACCTAGTTTTTGTTTGTTTGTTTGTTTTGTTTTGTTTTTCTTGAGACAGAGTCTTGCTCTGTCACCCAGGCTGGAGTGCAATGGTATGATCTCGGCTCACGGAAACCTCTGCCCCCTGGGTTCAAGCAATTCTTCTGCCTCAGCCTTCCAAGTAGCTGGGATTACAGGTGTGCACCACCACACCCAGCTAATTTTGTGTATTCTTAGTAGAGACGGGATTTCACCACGTAGGCCAGGCTGGTCTCAAACTCCTGACCTCAGGTGATCCACCTGCCTCAGCCTCCTAAAGTGCTGGGATTACAGGCGTGAGCCACTGCACTCAGCCCAGGCCTAGTTAATTTTTAAATTTTTTGTAGCAACGGGAATCTCATTGTGTTGCTCAGGCTGGTCTCGAACTCCTGGTCTCAAGCAATCCTCCCACCTCAGCCCCCCAAAGTGCTGGGATTACAGGTGTGTACCACCGTGCCCTGCACACATCCTGACTTTAATGTTAGCTGTACAGTGCTCCTTTCTCTTCAAGAATCTATAGATTTGTAAGTACTGTCGTTTGGAGCCCTATAAATCATTAGCAATAAATCCTGTAACTGGCACTCTTAGTGCAGTCCCTAAGGTTAAAATGACTTGGTTCTGTCTAACTGGGCTGAGAAGGACATAGATGTGTTAGTCTCTAGTTTCTCAAGCTAATCCAGATGCCATTCTGCTGATAGAGGATTCGCATTCAAAATGTCTATAGATATTGCCAGATTCTCATTTCTACCAGTAGTGCGTGGACAGGCCTTTTGCACTACACTGTCATCAAAATTTGAGGTACTCAATCATTTGCATTTTTGCCATCTGAGAGGTGAAACATTTGATGTCATTGCCTGCACTTGTACTTGGCAAAATCAAGCATGCCTGGAAGGGAGTGTAGCTTGCCTATCTCCCTTGGTTTCCTGAGGAGGTTGCCTGAAGTATGTTGCTCTCAGCAGCACCTACGGAGTGAAGATTGCATTATATCAGAGAAGATCAGAGCAAGCCAGAACTTGTGGCTTTTACAATATTTTAGTTTGGGGTCAGGGGTTGATCGGCATTCAAGATTCATTCTTGGGCTGGGCGCGGTGGCTCACACCTGTAATCCTAGCACTTTGGGAGGCTGAGGGGGGGGTGGATCATTTGAGGTCAAGAGTTCAAGACCAGCCTGACCAACATGGTGAAACCCTATCTCTACCAAAAATATAAAAACATTAGCCAAGTGTGGTGGTGTGTGCCTGTAATCCCAAATACTTGGGAGGCTAAAGTGATTCAGGAGAATCACTTGAACCTGGGAGGTGGAGGTTGCAGTGAGCCAAGATCACGCCACTGCACTCCAACCTGAGTGACAGAGCGAGACTCTGTCTCAAAAAAAAAAAAAAAAGAAAAGAAAAAAAAGATTCGTTCTTGTGACATGTAAGGGAATGCTTCTATATCACAGGTACATCCCACCACATCCCACTACTTACTGCACCATTGCACCCACTTGAGGTTTCAGTGCAGCAAGCCTGGCCATGCCCTACCACACCTCACACCTTTTCAGATCTGTGGTCCATTTTCTTTCTGTCTGCCTATACTTTTCTTGTTAATTTGTAGACACTCTTTACATATGATGCATATTAACCCATGGTCTGTCACATGTACTGCAAATATATTCTTCAGTCAGTCATTTGCCATTTTGCTTTCCTTATAGTTTTTTTTTTTTCTATTCAGAGTTTTAAAATGTGACATCATCAGACATTTTCCTTTAGGTACCTGGATTTCATGCCATGCTAAGAAAGACCTTTATTCATCCAACATTATAAAAATGTCCTACATTTTCTTCTGGTATTTTATACTTTTATGTTTTATGTTATCAAATAAGAAAGGATGCTATTTGTTGTGTAGTATCATATTATGTTTGTATAGATATATGTTATTAATATAAGTGTTCCAGAAATTGTATGAAATTCTTAGAAATCTGATATGTCCTGGTATAATGTTATCAGTTCTAATTCCAGTTATCTTAAAATGTCATGTACCACATGAATAACTAAATTTTCTTATGAAAATTCAGATGAACTCTCATGAGATCATTAACCATGGCCATTTTAATTTTTTTGTCATCCACCAGGCAGTTATCATTTACTCTGATGTTTTCCCGAAAGCACTTGCAAATCGCTATGACACAAAATTTCAAGAGATTCTTAAAAAAAGACTCAAGCACAGGTGTCTGATAACTTTTAAATCACACTGTTGAACCCATTAAACTGGGGTTGTTCTTAGCCTTACAGCCCTACGAATGGGAGCTGGATGACTTGATAGAGACTTCAGAGAAATTGCTACCACAGTTTATACCTGGACAACCTTGGTGCCTGAGGCTGTGTTGGCCACACAGAAAGTTCACCAGAAACCTGATGATATCACCAGAGACATCCAAGCTGCAAGCCAGGAACACCCATCGGATTGAAACTGCCACACCAGAAGAAGGAAAAACAAATGCTATTTCTATGTGAATATATCAGGAATAGATGCCCAAATCTTGGATCTTCAGAAATATAAAAGGCCAGGTCCAGGTGCTCAACCAGATGTGGGAAATACCGTCAACTGATCTAGTTAAATCAAGAGATTAAATCTCGGCTCTTGGGGCCCCTAGTTTCAGGGTACTTTCCAAACTCTTGGCATTATCCTCTCATTAGTCCTACCAATAACATTTCCTATACGTTGCTTCTCTCAAGAGTCTTAAACGCTTGTCAGCAGCCACTGACTCATCACATGATCTCAGGAGGATGGAGGAACAAAAACTGCTTCAGTTGGAATTGTCAAAAAAAGAAAAATCCTACTGAAACTCTGCTTCATGATCTTCAAACGGCCATGGAGACAAAGACATGTGGAAACCGAGTGTAGCGCTAAGCAGTGGGTCACACTCTGAGTCCGACTGAGAGAATGACCCAAATTGGGCAATTGTTAAAAAGAAACAGGAAAATAGATGGCCAGGTGTGGTGGCTCACGCCTGTAATCCCAGCACTTTGGGAGGCTGAGGCGGGTGGATGACTTCGCCAACATGGTGAAACCCCCCTCTCTACAAAAACTACAAAAAAATTAGCCTTGTGTGGTGGTGTACGCCTGTAATCCCAGATACTCCGGAAACTGAGGCATGAGAATCACTTGAACCCAAGAGGCAGAGGTTGCAGTGAGCCGAGATCGCGCCATTGCACTCCAGCCTGGAGTATAAGACCCTGTCAAAAGAAAGAACAAAGAAAGAAAGAAAAAGAAAGAAAGAAGGAAAGAAAGAAAGAGAGAAAGAAAGAGAGAAAGAAAGAAAGAAGAAAGAAAGAAAGAAAGAAAGAAAGAAAGAAAGAAAGAAAGAAAGAAAGAAAGAAAGAGAAAGAAAGAAAGAAGGAAGGAAGGAAGGAAAGAAGAAAGGAAGGAAGGAAAGAAGGGAAAGAGGCCTTGAGCCGACTAGCTATGGCCGTGTAACTGAAACTGAATTGATCCTGATTTCCCCTCAAATGCTGGCTCTAATCACAAATAAAAATTAAGCTTTTCTTCCTCACCAACCTGAAAACATTAAGCCAACACAAATAAGCTTGTGCAGCTCTGTTTGCACGATAGAGATGAAGGAGCCTCCTCATTCATGCTTTGTAAGCTGCACTGTAACTGCTGGGCTACCTCTTACCATGTTCACAAATTATTCTTTTTTTTTTTTAATTATTATACTTTAAGTTTTAGGGTACATGTGCACAATGTGCACGTTAGTTAACAAATTATTCTTTTGCATGCACAATCACCTTAAAAATTCTTTAATTTGATATGATTTTATTTTTGACAAAGTATGATTTTGCTGTTGGCTTCTGATAGTTGGCTTTGATGTGATAGTTATTGCTTGTATTTCTAGCTTAATGGAAGCCTTTATTTGGATTTTGTTAAATGACTTTAAATATTTGTTCTGTAAAGGTTTATGGCTAGAAGGGGAGAGGAGGAGGGAAAGGGAACTCTGGAAGGAGAAGGGGAGGGAAGAGGGGCTTACGTGTCTAGTTGTGTCTCACAGAGTCTCTGGGTCAGAGAGCTCCCAAGGGTGGCAGCAGCTTGGGGGCCTTAGAATTTCGAGGCTCCAGCTCATCCATAGGTAACACTTGTCCTGTGAGGTTTCACAGGGCATGCAAAGCAGGCAGGCTCTAAATGGCGAACAGTTTAATTGTTGGGACTATTTTTAAAATAACTAGATGTGTACAAATTTGAGTTTGGCAGCAGTGGGCTTTTGAGCTAACAGATGTGAATCTGTAGTGAAAAAATAAAAAACCCGATGGGTCCATACGCCCAGGCCATTGTTGGCTCATTTATAGAACAGCAGCTTAGAGACAGCCCAGGTCCGAAGATTCTAGTAAATTAAGGAGGAAAAGGCTCTCTCGCTACACCGTGCACTGCATTGCAGACAGACGGGTCAACTGTTTCAGGTGGGAGGAAGTGGAGGTGGAGCCACGTGGCCTACAGTAGCAATGAAGAGTTGATGGTGTGTGGTGGCGCTCATCTGTAGTTCCAGCTACTGGGGAAGCTGAGGCAGGAGGATAGCTTGAGCCCAGTAATTTGAGGCTGCATTGAGCCATGATATCATCACTACATTCTAGCCTGAGAAACAGAGTGAGACCCCATCTCTTAAAAATAAAAACGAGCTAATAACACAGGAGCAAGCGGTGCCTGAATGCTGAAGGTAGCACAAGTTCCCGTGGTGAGATCTCCTTCTGTGAAACCCCAGTGTACACTTCTTGCGATATTGGGAGTAATATCATCCTCTCCCATCATGGATATCAAGAACAATATTACAAAGGAGGTGTACACCCCCTGCGATACGGAGAGCAATAGTATGCTCTCCCCTTTGGGATATTAGGAACAATGTCGCAGGAGGTGTGTACAACCCCTGCGGTATTGGGAGTCATATCATTTTCTCCCCCTCGGGATATTCGGAACACTATCACAGTGGGTGTGTACACCACCTGCGATATTGCCACTAGTATCATCGTCTCCCTCCCAGTATATAAGGAACAGTATCACAAGGGGGTGTACACCCCCTGCAATACTGAGGATAATATCTTCCTGTCCCCCGCTGGCTATTAGGAACAATGTCCCAGAAGGGGTGTACACCCCCTGCTCTATTGGGAGTGATATCATCCTCTCCGTCCCTGGATATTAGGAACAATATCACTAGGGAGTGTACACCTCCGGCAATAGTGAAACTAATATCATCCTCTCGCCCCCTGGATATTAGGAACAATATCACAGGGGTGGTGTACACCCCCTGCGAAATCAGAAGAAATATCATCCTCTCCACCTTTGGATGTTAGGGACAATATCACAGGGGAGGTCTCCGCCCCCTGTGATATTGGGAGTCATATCATCCTCTCCCACCTACGATATTAGGAACAAGATGACCGAAGGGATATACACCCAGTGCGATATTTTCAATAATGTCATCCTCTACCCCCTGGCTATTAGGAAGAACATCATAGAGGGGTGTACACTTTCTGCGATATTGGGAGTAACATCCTCTCCTCCCCAGATATCAGGAAAAATTATATTAATTATTAATATTAATATATAATAAAATTAATACTAATCACCGATATTAATAATTACAATAGAGTAAAAACTAATCCTGGTTAAAAATATTAATGATTAGTATTAATAATTAATAGTGATATCACTATTAATAATGAAATAATGATATCAGTAATTAATCTTAATTAAACAATAAGTCATGTTGCTAATAAAATAATAATTCATATTAAGATTAATAATCAATATTATTGATAAATGACATTCATATCAATAATCAATTTTAATCGTGCATGATGATATATTTAAAATAATTATCAATAATTAATAATGTTATACTATTAATTAATATTAACATTGAATATTATTAAAATTGATAGTTGATGTTTAATAATTGATAATATTATTACTCCTAATCCCGCAGGGGGTGTACACCTACCTGTGATAATGTTCCTAATATCCAGGGATGCAGAGCATGATTTTAGTTTTAATATCGCAGTGGGTATACACTCACCAGGGGGTAGAGTGTGGCATGACTCCCAACATAGCAATGAATGTACAGCCACATGGTGATATTGCTCCAAATATTAACGGAAGAAGCGTATGATATTACTCCCAATATCGCAGGGAGTGTACACCTCTTCTGTGCTATTGTTCCTAGTATCCCGAGGGGGAGAGGATGATAATAATTCCAGTAGTGCAGACTGTGTTCACCCACCCTGTGATATTGTTATTAATATCCTGGAAGGGAGAGGATGATATAGACCAGGAGGTGTACACTCACCCTGGGATATTGTTCCTAATCTCCATGGAGGGGAGAGACAGATATTACTCTCAATATGGCAGGAGCTGTTTATCCCTGTGATATTGTTCTTACTATTCAAAGGCCGACAGGTTGCTGTCACTCCCAATATCGCAGAAAGTGTACAGCCCCGTGTGATACTGTTCCTGATAACCAGAAGGGGAGAAGATTATATTAATCCCCATATCGCAGGAGGTGAACACCCACTCTGTGATATCTTTCCTAATATGCAGGGGGAGAGAGGATAATATTATTCCCAATATTGCAGAAGATGTACACGCCGCCCCCCCGCCCCCGCCCGTGATATTGTCCTTCATGTCCTTCTCAGTCCAAGGCAGAGAAGATGATATCGCAGAAAGTGTACACCCCCCAGTGATATTGTTCCCATGATCCAGGAGGGAAGAAGATGATATTACTTTCCCATATCGCAGGTGGTGTACACGCCCCCAGTGATACCGTTCCTAATTTCCACGTGGGAGAGGATGATATTACTCCCAATATCGCAGGGGTTATAAACACTCCTTTGATATTGTTCCTAATATCCAGGGGGGGAGAGGATGATATTCCTCCCTATGTTGCAGAGGGTGCACACCCGTCTTTGATATTGTTCGTAATTTCTAGAGGGGGAGATGATATTACTCAGAAAATCGTAAACACGCTGTGTGTCCACGGTGGATCCTAATATCCAGGGAGGGATATTACTCCCCATATCGGGGGCGGGGGTGCACCCAGCCTGTCGTATTGTTTCTTATGTCCAGGGAGGAGAGGATGATATTGCTACCAATATCGAAGAAGTGTACACGCCCCCTGTGATATGGTTCCTAATATCCACGTTGGGAGAGGATGATATTACTCTCAATATCACAGGGGTTGTACACCCCGCCTGTGATATTTTTCCTACTATCCAGAATAAGAGAGAATGATATTACTCCCAATAGTGCAGGGGGTGTACCCCCCCACCATGTGATATTGTTCTCAAGAGCTAAAGGAAGAGAAGAGAATATTATTCTCTGTACTGCAGGGGGTGGACACCCACCTGTGATACTGTTCCTAATACTCAGGGAGGGAGAGCATGAGATTACCCCCGATATCGCCGTGGGTGTACACCCACTTTGTGATATTGCTCCTAATATCCAGGGGTAGAGCAGGACATTACTCCCGATACAACAGTGGGTGTACATCCACCCGGAGATATTGCTCCTAATATTCAGGGAAGCCGAAAATGATATTACTCCCAGTAATGGGAGTAAATGATATTACTCCCAGAGTGTACAACCCTTCTGTGATATTGTTCCTAGTATCCGGAGGGGGAGAGGATGATATTACTTTCAATATCGCAGGCTCTGTACACCCACCCTGTGATATTGTCCCTCAAATCCAGGAAGGGAGAGGACGGCATTACTTTCCATAGAGTAGGAGGTGTACACCCACGCTGGGATTTTGTTCCTAATATCAAGGGGGAGACAGCGTAATATTACTCCCAATATGGCAGGGGGTGTACATCCCCTCTGAGATATCGTTCTTGCCATGCAGAACAGGAGAGGATGACATTACTCCAGATATCGAAGAAAGTGTAAACCCCCGTGTGATATTGTTTCTAATATCCAGAAAGGAAGAAAAGGATATTAATCCCCATATCGCAGGAGGTGTACACCCACTCTGATATTTATCCAAATATGCAGGGGGGAAAGAGGATAATAATATTCCCAATATCGCAAGGGTTCTACAACCCCATGTGAGATGGTCCTTCATAATATTCCAAGGCACAGGGGATGATATTACCACATATATCGCAGAAAGCGTACACCGCCCAAGGATATTGTTCCCATGATCCTGGAGGGAAGAGGCTGATGTTACTTTAAATATCACAGAAGGTGTACAAGCCACCAGTGATATTGTTTCTAATTGCAACGTGGGAGAGGAGGGTATGACACCCAATATCGCAGGGAGTAGAAACAGTCCTGTGATACTGTTCTTAATATTCAGGGAGGAAAAGGACGATATTACTCCCAATAGAGACGGATGTACAAGGTCTGTACACCGATGGTGTACACCCGTCTGTGAACTAGATCATAATTTACAGAGGGGGAGATGCTATTACTCACGATATCGTAAACAGGCTGTGAGTCCACTAATCTGCACCGCAATAGCCAGGGCGGGAGGGGGAGTGGCTATTCCTCCCCGCATCGCGGGGAGGCCTCACACCCCTGCCATGTGGGCCGCAATAGCCGGGCGGGCAGAGGGGGTGGCTATTGCTCCCCGCATCGAGGGGGTACCTCACCCCGCTGCGATGTGGACCGTAATAGCCAGGGGGGCAGGGGGTGGCTATTGCTCCCCATATCATCACCCCCCTGCGATGTATGTCCATTATTAGCGGTCTCTTTTTTCCCCGATATTCAGAACAATTTCATGGGGTTTGCCTACATAGCCTGAGATATGAAAACTGATACCATCCTCTGCACCTCCGGATATTAGGAACTATATCACACAATGGGTGTACACTTCTTGCGAGATCTGGGCTAACTTCTTCCTGTGTTTCCCTGAATATTCGGAGAAATATCACAGGGCGGATGTCCTTCCCCTACTCTCTTGGGAGGAGCATCGTACTTTACCTACTGGAAATTGGGAGCAATATCGCAGACGGGCTGTCAAGCCACTGTCATATTTGAAATAATATCATGCTCTCCCCCACCAGTTATGAGGAACAATATCACAGGAGAGTATGTACCTTCTCCGGTATTGGGAGTAATATCATCATCTCTTCCTTTAGATGATAGGGACAATATCACAGGGTGGGTGTACACCCCGTGTATTTTTGGAAGCAATGTCATTCTCTGTTCTTCCAGATTTTAAGATTCATCTTACAGGCGGGGTGTACACCTCTTGTTATATTGGATGTAATCTCATCCTCTTTCAACCTGTATATTTAGAACAATATCCCATGGGGGCTGTACATCTCTTCAATATTGGTAGTAATACCATCTTCTCCTTTCCTGGATATAAGAAACAATATCACAGGAGGGGTGTACACCCCTTGCAATATTGGGAGTATTATCACCTCTCCCTATGTGGTTATTAAGGACAAAATCCCAGGGTGGCTGTACAGTTCCTACGTTATTGGGAGTAATATCATCCACTCACCCCCTGGATAACAGGAACCATATCACAGAAGAGGTATACACCCCCTTCGATATTGTCAGCAATGTCATCCTCTTCCCACCTGGATATTAGGAACAATACCCTGGGGTTGGGGGCGGTGTACACCCACTGCAATATCGAAAGTAATATCAGCCTCTTTCCTGCGGGATATTAGGAACTGTATCACAGGTGTGTGTGTGCACCTTCTGGGATATTGGGAATATCAGCCTCTACCCCGCTGCATATTAGGAACAATATACGGGGGGCGAGGCGGTTACACCTCCTGCGATATTAAGAGTCATATTATTCTCTTTTCCCTGTACATTAGGAACTATATCAGAGGAGTCTGTACACCTTCTGCGGTATTGGGATGAATGTTATCCTCTCCCCCACTGAATATCAAAAACAATATCACAGAAAGGTGTACACCCCCTGCGATATAGCCAGTAATATCATCGTCTCTACCTTTGGATACTAGGAACAACATCACAGAGGGTGTGTACATCCCCTGCGATCTTGGGCATAATGTTATCCTCTCTTCCCCTGGATATGAGGAACAATATCCCTGGTGGGGGGAGGTGGAGTACATTACGAACAATGTCACTGGGTGCGTGTACACCCTCTGCTATATTGCGTTTAGTATCATCCTCTCTTCCCTAGGATATTAAGAACAATATCGCGGGAGGGGTGTACATTCCCTGTGATATTGGGCGTAATGTCATCATCTCCCAACGTGGATATTGGGAATAATGTCACAGGGGGGTGTACACCTTTTTCCATACTGGGAGTAATATCATCCTCTCCCCTCAGGATTGTAGGCAAAATATCGAAGGGGTTTTACAACTCGTGCGATATGGCCAGTAATATCATCCTCTCCCCACCTAGATATTAGGAACTATGTCACAGGCGACTGTACACTTCTTGCGATATTGGGAGTAATATCAACCTCTCCCATCATGGATATTAAGAACAATATTACAAAAGAGGTGTACACCCCCTGTGATATGGAGAGTAATAGTATGCTCTCCCCTTTGGGATATTAGGAACAATATCGCAGGAGGTGTGTAGAACCCCTGCGATATTGGGAGTCATATCATCCTCTCCCCCTGAATATAAGAAACAATATCACAGGAGGATGTACACCCCCTGCGATATTGGGAGTAATATCATTTTCTCCCCCTCGGGATATTCGGAACAATATCACAGTGGGTGTGTACACCACCTGCGATATTGCCACTAGTATCGTCGTCTCCCTCCCAGCATATAAGGAACAGTATCACAAGGGGGTGTACACCCCCTGCGATATTGGGGGTAATATCTTTCTGAGAAAGGCTTAGAATTGGCAATAAAACTACAACCACGACCAAAACAATACTGATGCTATTTCAGAATTACCTTGCATTTTACCTGTGTTAACTTGTTTAGCCCTCCAACAAATTGCTGAGTTGTCCTCCCATTTTAAAGCTGAGCACGAATTAGTGGACCATCTCCTTCCAGAACTGAGGCTTTGTGGCTTGGGTCGCCAGTGGCGCAGCCCAGTGTCTGGCTGCAGCGAGCCTCTGCTTGGGTGCTTGGCCCTGCCAAGGCGGTAGAGCTGGTCGGTGAAAATAGCTGCACACTGGCTGCCCAATGTCCACCTCACTCTTCTCCTCTGTGTCTATCCTAGGCGTACCGTGCATTCAGCTTCACCATCCTCTGGGCCCTGGGTGGCTGCACTAACTGGCCCTTCCACGGCACTGTATCTGCTCACAGGTGTCCCAGGAACAGCCATTTCATAGAGCAGTTGGGCTCCTATGATCCACTGCCCAACAGTCATGGAGAGCAACTCGTTCCCCTCAACCTGGAGAGGATCTGGCATTGGGTTGGCTGTGGGGCCTGCCTATGGAAAAGCTTCTAGGTCTTTCTGGCTTTTTTCCCCTGCATTCTATGCTGAGCACAAATGCTGAGTGACTGCAAAGAAAACAGGCACATGATGTTCTCTTAGCTTTTCAGAAAACGATACAAAGGCCATAGGAACAGAAGTGAGTTCACTTCAGTGAGCAGAGCAGTGGGAACGAGACCAAGGGCTTCTCAAAATGCTTCTGCAGAGATCTTAATTCTGTTAGATTTAGAGGTCGATAAATGGAGTTTTCTGAGTCATTCGTGCTCTTCTGGCCTGGCCTGAGCAGGGCCCAGGGCAAGATTTATTTTTGTCTGTGACATAGAGCTGGGTCTTGGTACTAATGAGCTTTTTCAGACTTTGACTTGGGAAAGGCAGTGGTTATGAGCAGGATTGGACTTTTGGGTGGGGCCCTGGGTCTCTTGGACGAATTTACAATCTATTGCCTTCCAAGACTTTCTTCTTCAAAGCCCCAGTCAGACTGTTCATGGCCCACCCAAATCTTTCTATAACATTCGTGGTCATCCCATAGCCCAAGGAGTTACCTTGCTTATTGATTTTGTCATTGGAAACTGTATTGTTTTGCTTAACACATATTCTTAAATTTACAAACGTAGATTTGTTATGAAAATTGCTTTGGGGCTGTCATAATCTACCTTTCAAGAATGAGAAACTTGGCGAGGTGCAGTGGCTCACACCTGTAAATCCAGCACCTTGGGAGGCCAAGTTGGGAAGATTGCTTGAGCCCAGGAGTTCGAGATCAGCCTGGGCAGCATGGCACAAAACCCTGGCTCTACAAAAAAATACAAAAATTAGCTGAGGGTGGTGGCACACGCCTGTGGTCCCAGCTACCCAGGAGGCTGAGGCAGGAGGATCACTTGAGTTTGGGAGGTTGAGGCTGCAGTGAACGAAGATCACACCACTGCACTCCAGCCTGGGTGATAGAGTGAGACCCTGTCTCAAAAAAAAAAAAAACCCAGAAGCTGGAAGAAAACTAATATTGCAAAGCACTTACATAGATCCGAGGCCTTTTACATGCAAGGTTATTTGTGAGGATTATAAGATATCATAAAGGCAGGTAGGGTTAGCTCCATTTTACAGATGGAGAAGCTGAGGCTTAGAGGTGAAAACTTGCCCAGCAATACAGGATTCAGACCCCAATAGGCCTACCTGGAAAGCCCTTCCCAACATATTATGTTGTTCATAGAGGGAAAAGATGAGCAAAGAATGGGGACTTTTTAAGAATTCACTTAGAATGTCAATGATAGAATCATGTGTGGGTATCTTGAGTTTGGCAGTATAAATGACTAATTGTGCAGAAGCAAAATATCACATTTCCTGCTCCAGCAGAAACTCCACCTCCCAGGTTCAAGTGATTCTCCTGCCTCAGCCTCCTGATTAGCTGGGACTACAGGCGTGCACCATCATGCCCAGCTAATTTTTGTATTTTTGGTAGAAACGGGGTTTCGCCATGTTAGCCAGGCTGGTCTCAAACTCCTGATGTCAAGTGATCTGCCTGTCTCCGTCTCCCAAAGTGCTGGGATTACAGGCATGAGCCACCATACCCAGCCTCTTCAAGGAGACTTTGAAGCCTCTGGAGAGGCACCTCAGGGCCCAGTTTGGACATGAGCATCTCCAGCCCAGGGAAGGGCTCAGTGAAGAAACCCCACTGAGCATGGGCCAGTCCCCCAAGGTGGTGCAGCTCTGTGGATTTCTCCTGGGCATCCCCTTTTCCCCTTTCAGACTCCTCCAGGTTGTTTGGCCTGGGAGCTGACTATGTGAGCGTATTTTTCATTGCGATGAGATCTTAGGGCTCTGCAGGACTTTAACAGAAGAGTCAGGCCTGTGAGTGCTGTCAGACCCCGGCCTAGAGGTTCTGGGGTCTCCCTGGTGTGCAGAGGGCAGGTCTTCACCACATGACGGCGCTTCACAGCCTGGGAAGGGCATGTCTATCATTGCGTTTTTAATTTGCATTTGCCTAATTATAAATCATATACTATCACACTGGTCTTTAAGCAAAAAAAAAAAAAAAGAAAAAGAAATTAAATACGAATTACAGTCACACACTGCATAACGATGTTTTGGTCAAAGATGGGTAACCCACAAAATTATAAAGGGTTTTTTTTTTTTTTTTTTGAGATGGAGTCTCACTCTGTCACCCAAGCTGGAGTGCAGTGGTGCGATCTCAGCTCACTGCAACCTCTGCCTCCCGGGTTCAAGTGATTCTGTGCCTCAGTCTCCCAAGTAGCTGGGATTACAGACATGCACTACCAAGCCTGGCTAATTTTTGTGTTTTAGTACAGATGGGGTTTCACCATGTTGGCCAGGTTTGTCTCAAACTCCTGACCTTAAGTGATCCGCCGGCCTTGACCTCCTAAAGTCCTGGGATTACAGGTGTGAGCCACCGTGCCCAGCCCATTTTAATCTTTTATATCATATTTTTACTGTCCCTTTTCTATATTTAGAGATGTTTAGATACACAAATACTTACCATTGTGTTACAGTTGCCTGCAATATTCGGTACAAGCACATGCTGTACAGACCTGTAGCCTAGGACCAATATGCGATACCACGTAGCACAGGCTTGGAGTAGGCCAGACCACCTAGGTTTGTGTAAATATACTCTATGATGTTTGTGCAATGATGAAATTGCCTAAGGATGCGTTTCTCAGAATGTGTCCCCTTCGTTAGGTGATGAATGACTGTACTAATGAGGTTGAGCATCTTTTCAAATATTAACTGGCCATTGGATATCTTCTTTTGTGAAGTACCTATTCAAGTTTCTCATCCACTTTTCTATTGGACTATACATCTTCTTCTTACTAATTATAGGAATTCTTCATGTTTGCTGGAAATGGACCTTTTGTTGATCAAGGGACTGTTCAGTAATGAGAGTAAAGGAGGAGAGTGGAGAGTGGTGGGGGGCCTCTCATCAGGGCATAGAAACCACAGAAAAAGCCCTCGACCTTAGCCTGAGAGCCATGGTGCCCTGGAGAAGGGTTACTTACCACCTGACTATTCTGTTCTCTTCAAGACTGACAGCACTGGTGTCATTTGGGAGTTCGGTTAGAAATACAGAATTCCGGCTGGACGCGGTGGCTCATGCCTGTAATTCCAACATTTTGGAAGGCTGAGGCGGGCGGATCATTTGAGGTCAGGAGTTTGAGGCCAGCCTGACAAACATGGTGAAATCCTGTCTCTACTAAAAATACAAAAAAAATTAGTTGGGCATGGTGGCACACACCTGTAGTCCTAGCTACTTGGAAGGCTGAGGCAGGAGAATTGCTTGAACCCAGAAGACAGGTTTCAGTGAGCCGAGATCACACCACTGCACTCCAGCCTGGGAGACAGAGCAAGACTTCATCTCAAAAAGAAAAAAAAACAGAGAAATCGAGACCATCCTGGCCAACATGGTGAAACCCTGTCTCTACTGAAAATACAAAAATTAGCTGGGCATGGTGGCACTAGCCTGTAATCCCAGCTACTTGGGAGGCTGAGGCAGGAGAATCGCTTGAACCCGAGAGGTGGAGGTTGCAGTGAGCCGAGATCCCACCACTGCACACCAGCCTGGGCAACAAGAGCAAAACTCCATCTCAAAAAAAAGAAAAAAAAAAAAAGAAATATGGAATTCCAGGCCCTGTCCTGTCCAAGACCTCCTGAAACACGATCAGCAATTTGATAAGGTCTCCAGGGAATGATTTACACAGTAAAATCTGGGAAGTGCTGGTTTGTCAAGAACCTTCAGGGTCATATCTGTGCTCTTCACAAACATCGCTTGGATTAAAAAGGGGGGAAGGGGCAGAACCGTCCATGGTTACGGTTCTGTTCCAAGATAAATATACGCTTTCCTCTGTGCTGACTTTTTTTCTGATGAGAAGACCAGAATATTTATGCAACTCCCTTGAGTAGTTATATATTTATAGGGGCAGGCAGTGGTCAACAGTGGCCCGAACCCTTGGACTCCTTGCTCAAAGCTGCCTCAGCTCATCTGCCTGAAATTCCAGTTACTGTCATGTTGTGGGGACCCATATAGGAACAAAACGTGGATCACTTGAGAGGTAGCTACCCTGCGCCCACAGACTGTGACAACAGAGGAGGGTGACCCAGGTAAGTACTTCAACCGAATGAACTTTAATTTCCTTGGCTACACAATGCGAGTAACACAAATGCGCTTACCTTACAATGCTATTTTGAGTGGTACATGAGAAAATGGATGTCAAGTCTGTTTTTCATTGAATGACATGTCAGTCAAAAGATGAGTGTGGATGGTGGTTACCATGGGTGGTGGACTTGACCTGTGTTCACTTCCTTTTGCTTATCAAAGTGTCAACATTTGTTATCAAGAACATGCAAAACGTATGCGTATGCAGGTTTTGAATAAAAACCTAAAATGATATCATCTTTATCTAGATATATTAGTATCTAGATATATTCTAAAAAGCAAAGCTAAGATAGTATTATGAATCAAAATGTCTTTTCTTCTATGCTCTGAAGAACTAATAGCATGCCAAAAAAATCATACTAAGGTATAAAACACACAAAATTTTCACACGCACACACACACACACACACTTCTGAGAGTTTCTATTTTCATGGCTATTGTAGGCGCCAGTCTGTTGTTTCTGTGCTGAATGTTCTGGAAAGTCTGAAGTCAACATGCTTGGTCGCTCAAGAAACTCCTTTGTTGTATCTGAAATCTAGTAACTTCATTATATTTTCCCTGCTGCCACCATACAGCAAAGATTTTTCCTGGGACATAGTGTGCTCTTTTATATCTAGAAATATTTCTTCAATTTTATCTTCAAATATTTGTTCTGTTTACATTTTCCAGTTTTCTTCTTTGGGGATTCCAAGGAGCATATGTTGGCATTAGCAAAATTCCTATTTATTCCATATGTTTTTGCTAAACTTTTTTCAGCACTTTATTTTCTCTTCATCCCTGTCTTCTGTATCTTTTTTTTTAATAGTGTCTGTTTTCTCTTGTATAAAATCCAATCAGCACTGATTTTTTGTAATGACTTTATTTTTCTCTTCTCTTCTTTCCTAAGCTCCACCAGCTTCCATGTGCTTTCCTCCTGTTACCTCGCCGTGTTTCCTCTGAGCCCTCATATCTCTGTTTTATGCTCTTGCATTGTAGGGGAAATTGCGTCACTAACTTTTACAAAATTAATTATAGAAGAATGATAGTTTCCATCAGCTTGCTGGCAGCACGTTTCTGGTGAGTGTTCTTTATCTGCCCTTTGTTTTTGTTGTTGTTGCTGTCTGCCTTTAGGTCTTTCTTTCTTTCTTTCTTTTTTTTTTTTGAGACAGGGTCTTGCTCTGTTGCCCCGGCTGGAGTGCAGTGCTGTGATTATGGCTCACTGCAGCCTTAACCTCCCAGGCTCTCAAAGGATCCTCCTGCCTCAGTCTCCCAAGTAGCTGGACTACAGGTGTGCACCACTACACCTGGCTAATTTTTTTCTTTTTTATACTTCTTTTTTTTTTTCTTTGTAGAGACAGTGTCTCACTTTGTTGTCCAGGCTGGTCTTGAACTTCTGGGCTCAAGTGATCCTCCTGCCTTGGCCTCTTGAAGTGTTAGCATTACAGGTGTGAGCCACCTCACCCAACCCCTTTTTGTCTATGTACTTAAATGCCTATAAATGTGTATATATATATATGATATATATATATTATATATATATGTACACACACACACATATATACATTCGTTTTAATTGTAGTGAAATATATATAACCTGAAATTTTCTATTTCAAGCATTGTTAAGGGTACAGGTCAGTGGTATTAGGTATATTCACATTGTTGTGCAGCCACGGCCACCAACATCCACAGAACTCTTGTCCTCTTGCAAAACTGAAACTTTGCCCCAAGTAAACAATAACTCCTCATTCCCCTCCCCCAGCCCCTGGCAACCACGACTCTGCTCCCTAGCTTCATGAATTTGACTACCCTAAGCATCCCATATGAGGAGAATCCTACGGCGTGTGTCCTTTTGTGAGTGGCTTATTTCACCTAGCAGAATGTCTTTAAGGTTTATCCGTGCTGTAGCATGGGTCAGAACTTCCTTCTGGCCAGGCGCAGTGGCTCACGCCTGTAATCCCAACACTTTGGGAGGCCAATGTGGGTGGATTACCTGAGGTCAGAAGTTCAAGGCCAGACTGGCCAACATGGTGAAACCCCATCTCTATTGAAAATAAAAAAATATTAGTCGGGCATGGTGGCACATGCCCGTAATCCCAGCTACTCGGGAGGCTGAGGCAGGAGAATCACTTGAAGGCGGGAGTGGGAGGTTGCAGTAAGCCGAGATCACGCCATTGGCACTCCAGCCTGGGCAACAAGAGTGAAACTCTGTCTCAAACAACAACAACAACAAAAAAAACAAGCAAACAAAAAAGACTTCCTTCTTTCTTGAGGAGGAATAATAGTTCATGATGTGTATGTATCACCTTTTGTTCATGCATTCATCCATCAATGGACAGTTGGCTTGTTTCCACATTTTGGCTATTGTGAGTAATTCTGCTATAACCATTGTTATACAAATATCTCTTTGAGACCCTGCTTTCAATTCTTTTGGGTATATATATATACCCAGAAGTGGAATTGCTGGATCATATGTCAGTTTTATTTTTAATTTTTTGAGGAACCGTCCTGTTGTTTTACACAGGGTAAAAAACGTGTTGTTTTTTATGGACCAGCTATCTTGCACAGCAGCTGCATTATTTTCCACTTCCACCAGCAATTCACAAGCATTCCAACTTCTCCACAATATATATTTCACCATGTTTTTCCTTCCTTCCTTCCTTCCTTCCTTCCTTCCTTCTCTCCCTCCCTCCCTCCCTCTCTCCCTCCCTCCCTCCCTCTCTTTCCTTTCTTCCTTCCTTCCCTCATGGAGTTTTGCTCTTGTCGCCCAGGCTGGAGTGCAGTGGCATGATCTCAGCTCACTGCAACCTTTGTCTCCCGGGTTCAGGTGATTCCCCGCCTCAGCCTCCTGAGTAGCTGGGATTACAGGTATGCGCCACCACACCTGGTTAATTTTTGTATTTTAGTAGAGACGGGGTTTCACCATGTTGGCCAGGCTGGTCTTGAACTCCCGACCTCAGGTTATCTACCTGCCTCAACCTCCTAAAGTGTTGGGATTACAGGTGTTAGCCACCGTGCCCAGCCTTCTGTTGTTGTTGTGTTTTGTTGTTGTTGTTGTTTGTTTGTTTTTTGAGACAGGGTCTCACTCTGTCACCCAGGCTGGAGTGCAGTGGTGCTATCATGGCTCACTGCAGCTTCAACCTCCTGGGCTCAAGTGATCCTCCCATTTCAGCCTCCTCAGTAGCTGGGACACAGGCATGTGCATCATACCTGGCTAATTATTTTATTTTATTTTTGTGGAGACAGGGTCTCTCTATGTTGCCTAGCCTGTTCTCAAACTCCTGGACTCAAATGATCCTCCTGCCCCAACCTCCCAAAGTGCTGGGATTACAGGCATGAGCCACCACACCTGGCTCATTTTTATTTTTCGGTAAGAGTCATCTGCATAAGTGTGAAGTGGTATTTCATGTGGTTTTCAAAATAATTATTATTTTTTAATTTTTTGTGGAGACAGAGTCTTGTTATTGTTGCCCAGGTTGGTCTTGAACTCCTAGCCTCAAGTGATCCTCCCACCTTAGCCTCCCAACATGTTGGGATTACAGGCATAAGCCACCTTACCTAACCTCGTTGTGGTTTTGATTTGCATTTTCCTAATGATTAGAGATGTTGGGCATCTTTTCACATGCTTATTGGCACATATTGGGAGAAATATCTATTCACATCCTTTGTCCATTTTAAAAATTGGGGGTTTTTTGTTATTAATATTTTTTTGTGTAGACCTTGTGTTGATGGCTTTTCTTCTTTTCATGGACCAGCTCTTTATGGAAAATTAAATAGAAAAAAGCCAGGGCTGTGTTCTAGGCTAGCAGAACTGTTCTTTATGACCTGGGCCTTCTACCTGAATTTCTAGTATGTATTTCTCCCCAGCAATGGAATTGGCAGTTTTCAGATTGTTCACAATGTGGAGTCTTTTCCCCTCTCTGCCTCAAAAACAAACTGCTTCCTACAAATATGGCTTGTCTCACTGTGTTTCCTCATTTAGTCCTATCTTCACTGCTTTGTGGAACCAATCCGGATTCACTGCCAACCTGTACACCTTAGTCTTACTATTTTGAACACGGCGTTTTATTGTTGCACTTTGGGGACACCCCTCACCTTGAAGAGAGGCTTTTCTTTTCTCTGAAATTTGCAGTTATCAACATCCTCTCTCCTCTTCCTCCCAAAGCCCTGCTCATTCCCATTGTTTTTGGCATCCTTTTAATCTAGTTTATCTATTTTCCCTCGTCTCTAATAGATGGTATTTGCTTCATTTTCCTTGTTGCTTATGGGTAATTTTTGAAAGAAGAGAAATTGAGAATGTGATCCATTCATGTTCAAACCAGAAGACTTTGCAAGCACTTCTGAGAGTTGCTGTATTATGACGGAGACAGCGAGAGGCTTGACAGCGAAAGAAACAGATGCTGGGGTCCCTCCCTGCACCCTCTCTCTGGGGCAGCTTCCTCTGAGTTATTCCTCAACCCCTCCACCTACCACTGGTGTTTCCCAGTTCCAGCCTCAGTGCTCTTCTCCCCTCTAAGCTCTCCATTCTCTGTGGATTTTATCTGTTTATGAATTCCCATCTCGGAGTCACCAGGCCTCAGCTCCATATGGCGCCCCGCCACTCATCGCCTCTCTGAATGACTGTGGGGTCAGTTTTCTTCTTTAGGAGGGGAAGCTGCCTCTCTTCTGGCCCAGGATGCATTGTCATCTGCAGACAGAGAAGCGCCAAGGGATCCTCAGAGATACCATGACCGCAGCACCAACCAAAATCCACCCAGGTAATCCTCCCCTGTTCAGTAAATTCTCTTGACCCCAGCTCACTGTCTCCATCTACGACAGGAGATGCTAGAGATTACGAAGTGACTTGAGGCACTGGATGTGGCTGATCCCAGGTCCGAAAGTGAAGGTGAGGAACTAAAGTCCCTTTCCTGCCCTATCTCCTGTAAGATTCTGCTCACACTCCTCCTACAATTAGAGACCTCTCATCCTGGGTTCCTTAGCTGTGGTGACTGTATTTCATGAACCTCAGATCCGATACATACTCAAGTCAGAATACAACATCTGTGCTGGCCGGGCGCGGTGGCTCAAGCCTGTAATCCCAGCATTTTGGGAGGTCGAGGCAGGCGGATCACTTGAGGTCAGGAGTTTAAGACCAGCTTGGCCAACATGGTGAAACCCCGTCTCTACTAAAAACACAAAAATTAGCCAGGCGTGGTGGTGTGCACCTGTAATCCCAGCTACTTGGAAGGCTAAGGCAGGAGAATCGCTTGAACCTGGGAGGCGGAGGTTGCAGTGAGCTGAGACCACGCCACTGCATTCCAGCCTGGGTGACATAGCAAGATTCTGTCTCAAAAAATAAAAATAAATAAAAATAAATAAAAATCTGTGTTATCCCTCCGGCGCCTGCAACTCTTAATGGGTCCAGTTTTGTGGTCAGTCCAGGCACTATTATTTGGTTGTGTGGTCCAGAATTCCAGAAGTGCCTAGATTTGTTTTGGGCCCAGCCATGCCTTCTCACTACATGGCCCTCAAGGGAGATATTAGCATGAGGGACAATGGCAAACAGCAGTAGCAGAAAAGGACAATGCCTCGTTTTACCCTTCTGGCTTGGGGCTGACTCTCCAGAGCAGAGCTCTCTGGCAGAATGGACTGAACTACATGGCTTAGGTCTACATGAACCTCTCCCTGCCTCTAAAACCAGACTCCAAGTTCAGGACCACTGTGTCCTCCAGCGATGAACGCAGGGTGCCCGACTGAGAAGAGGTGAGAAAGCAAGATAAATGAACTGGGGCCAGCGGATCACTTCTTCCATGTTGAGAGAGGAGCGAGCTCCTTGCATCTGTGTGTGATCCCTGAGCACAGTGGCCACAGCCTCCACTAAAGGTGGCCTCCTGGGTGTCTTGTAATGGAAACCACTCAGAAGAGTCTAACGCCCTCTTTGGGAGACGTGGGGCAAAGCAGGGGGAGAAGGGTAGTTCTTTCTCGCCCCTCAGTGTGATATTCTGAGCTTTCTCAGTGGAAGATGCATTTTTAAATTATCAGAAATTGATAGATTATGAAATATGATGATTCGTGAAACAGCTGTGTACATAATCAAACACAAGTTGATGATTTTTGACCTCTCATCCTATGTATAAAGCACAAAAGTTGCATAGGAGATGAATTTATCTGGAAGGGAACTATGAGCCCATTTCATGGACAGACCCAGAACCTGTCCAGTGGTTCTCCCACTCCCACTATATGATCATACTCTGCCTTTGCTGGGTCTCAGCCCTGCTCACTCCCTTCTTGCCTCCTCCCCAAAGTAAAGTCTAATAGAGTCATCTCCCAAGATCTATTCTAGCCCAGGACAGCAGGGAGGGCTGAGCAAAATTTTAAACATAAAAACTTAGTGTCAGCTGGGTGTAGTGGTTCAGGACTTTAATTCCAGCACTTTGGGAGGCTGAGGTGGCCGGATGGATCACCTGAGGCCAGGAGGTCGACAGCCTGGTCAACATGGTGAAACCCCGTCTCTACTAAGAATACAAAAATTAGCTGGGCATGGTGGTGCACACCTGTAATCCCAGCTACTCGGGAGGCTGAGCCAGGAGAATGGCATGAACAAGGGAGGCAGAGGTTGCAAAGCCAAGATCGTGCCACTGCACTCCAACCTGAGCCACAGAGCAAGACCGTGTACCAAAAATTAAATAAATTCATACATACGTACATAAAAAAACAAAACTTAGTGTCATGAACGATGAGGTCTTATTCTAAGTGTTGTTCTGTATCTGTCATTTACTGGGTATACACAGAGTAGGCAGGAAAGCACAGATAAGACACATCTCTACCTTGAAAGTGAAGCTCCTGGCTACCACAATAAACCACTCACTGCATCAGCTGAAACTTCTGCACTGTACCTATCTATGTAGAGCATAGGAAGAGAACAAAGAAATAAAAAGCAGAATGCCGAAAATAATGCAACAAATCAAAGTTGAACAATTATAACAAAAAATAATTAATATGAATATGAATAACATTAAGAAAAGTATCAAATTGGGTCAAAATCAGATTTGAGTAATTTTCTACATCCAAGAGATAGCCTGAAATAAATAGGACACAAAAGGCCAGTTTAAAAGCAAGTTAGAAAAACTTATAGAACCAACAAAAAAAGAAAACGATATTAATATTTAACAGTATTAATTTGTCAGACTTTGTCTTACCATGTACTTGGCAGCATTCCCTGCACCAAATGCATTACTGTACAAGCTGGAGATTTTATAATGATAAAATAATGAATAATAAATCTCATTACTGAAATCTTTTTATTCTATTGGCTTTTAGTTGTTGTTGAGATGGAGTCTTGCTCTGTCGCCCAGGCTGGAGTGCAGTGGTGCAATCTCAGCTCACTGCAAACTCCACCTCCCGAGTTCAAGAGATTCTCCTGCCTCAGCCTCCCGAGTAGCTGGGATTACAGGTGCCTGCCACCACACCCGGCTAATTTTTGTATTTTTAATAGAGACAGGGTTTCACCATGTTGGCCAGGCTGGTCTCGAACTCCTGACCTCAGGTGATCCACCTGCCTCAGCCTCCCAAAGTGCTGGGATTACAGGCGTGAGCCACCATGCCTGGCTTCTATTGGCTTTTATTATAAAACTAACATGTTACTTTGGTAATAAAGCTCAATAATATAGACGAGTGAAAAGTGCAAAAGTATTTTGTCACCCCAGCCCTAAATCTCCCTCCCAGAGCTAAGCCTGTTCACATTTGGTGTATCTCCTTCGAGAATATTCCCCTACTCCTACATCATATATAGTACTTAAAAAAAAATAAGAAAAGAATATAAAGAACATATTCTTCAACCTCTTTTCTTTTACTTAATATATCCTGGACCTCTTTCTAGGTCAGTTTTACATAGATTTGCCTCATTCCTTTTCACATCCATAAGCCTTTATTTTGTATTGCTCTATTTTCGTGTAAACAGTCCCCGACATGGATTTTTCAAATTGTTTCCATTTCTTTATACGACTTCAAATAACTGGATGAATATCCGTACATGTTTGTCTGTGTACCTGCCATTGTGTTGTGTCCGTGGTGGGTGTATTTCTAGAGGTGGGATGCTGAGTGTCAGGCACATGTACTTCTCATGTTAACAGACATCCCAAGAAGGCCAGGTGCAGTGGCTCACGCCTGTAATCCTAGCACTTTGGGAGGCCAAGGAGGGTGGATTGTTTGAGCTCAGGAGTTAGAGATCAGCCTGGGCAACATGGGAAATCTCTATCTCTACAAAATATGTATATATATATAGCTGGGTGTGGTGGTGCACACCTGTAGTCCCAGCCACTTGGGGGGCTAAGACATGAGGATCACTTGAGCCTGGGAGGTTACTGCAGTGAGCCGAGATTGTGTCACTGCACTCTAGCCTAGGTGCCAAAATGAGACCATCTCCAAAAGAAAAAAAAAAAAAGAAAGATACCCTAAATCATCCTTCCAAAAGCCATAGCAGCTGAGTGCAGTGGCTCACACCTGTAATCCCAACACTTTGTGAAGCCAAGGTGGGTGGATCACCTGAGGTTGGGGGTTCGAGACCAGCCTGGCCAACAGGGCAAAATCCCATCTCTACTTAAAATACAAAAATTAGCTTGGCGTGGTTGTGGGTGCCTGTAATCCCAGGTACTTGGGAGGCTGAGGTGGGAGAATCACCTGAACCCGGCAGGCAGAGGTTGTAGTGAGCTGAGATCATGCCACTGCACTCCAGCCTGGGTGACAGAGCGAGACTTGCTCTCAAAAAAAAAAGCAATCTCATTTTATGCTCAACCAATTGTCTTATGTCTCAGCCAAGTGTACATGTTCTCCTATCTCTTTTTCACCCACACAGGATGCCAAACTAATCAATGAAACAGTAGCTGGCCATGGTCTAAATTTGCGTTTTGGGGCTACTAGTGATGTCGAGTGCCTTGTCCCATATTTATTGGCTACAGTACTTCTTGTGTGAAACACCTGTTGAAAGAACATAAGAAATAACTGTATATAGAAAATTAGAACCAGGTACAGTTTGAAAGACCACAGACTTTGCTAGGATTTCTTAAGTCTCTTCAAAAAAGAATAGGCAGTCTGGGCATGGTGGCCCAGCACTTTGAGAGGCTGAGGCAGGCGGATCACCTGAGGTCAGGAGTTTGAGACCAGCCTGGCCATCGTGGTGAAACCCTGTCTCTACTAAAAATACAAAAATTAGCCAGGCATGGTGGCAGGCACCTGTAATCCCAGCTACTCAGAAGGCTGAGGCAGGAGAATCACATGAACCCAGGAAGTGGAGGTTGCAGTGACTGAGATTATGCCACTGCACTCCAGCTTGGGCAACAGAGAGAAGCTCCATGGCAAAAAAAAAAAAAAAAAAAAAAAATAGACTTAGGTGAGGACTGGGAGAGACAGGTTTCAGGCATAGGGAAGGGAGTCACATTTATTAATCATATTATTAGCTTAAATTTTAAAAAATCTAAAGCATCCCATGTGGCAAACAAGGAAATTTGCAAGTTCCCAGTTCCAAGGTGTTACCTGGTAAGTTCTTTTAACCTTTCAGAAAACAAGCAATTCTCATGTTGTACAAATTGTCCCAGAAATAGAAAAAATACGTTATTGAATATATTCTGTGAAGCAAATATAACACTAATGATAAACTGTGATCACAAGAAAACTATGGTTCAATATCATGTATTTCTCTATGATGAATATATGAATAAAACACTAGAGAATATAAACCTGTAACATTCTGATTCAAAAATATGCAATGACCAAGTTGGGGATTTTCACGGAATGTATGGGTAATTCAATATATGGAAATTTATGCTAAGAATGCACCGTATTCATGGGATAAACAAAAAAGGAAGAGAATAATCATCTCATTGGAGTTTGAAAATTCGGCACTTAATCCTAATAAAAATGTTTAAGTATAGGAATAAAACACACTGCCTTATCATGATGAAAGCCAACTACCAACCGTGAAATACTAGAGTCAATATGATAATATAAAATAAGGATCCAAGCAAACCCAATAAGGCATGAAACCAACATGAGAAAACAAAATATTAAAAACAGTCAGAAATAAAAGTCCAGCATTATTCATTCATGAATTATTCATTCAATAACTACTACATTAATAAACATGTAGTCAAGCATGAGTGTGTTAAAAATGAATAACATTTCTATAAATAACAAGACAAGTTAGAAAACATTACATTAAAAGACCACTACTCATAATTGCATCAAAACAATGTAAAACATCAAAGAAATACATGTGAGCAAGAAATGTAAAGAAACAACAAATCTTATGTGAAAGAAAACGGAAATCGTGACTTCCTGGGAAGCCATATGCTATTGCTGGGTGGAGATATAGAAGATGCTTGGCTTTAATGAGGGAGATATCGTGAGACCCTCTCAATTGCTCATGTTTGAAAATACTACACCAAATAACTTCCTTTGTAAAGTTTAACTAAAAATGTAAAGTTTAACTAAAAACATAAGCAGCTCCTCAGGCCCCTGCGTGAAGCAGAGTGGCGGGGGGAAGGGGCCAATCACTGGTTCTATCACTGGTTAAAGTAGAGGCAGCAGGCAGAACAAGGCAGTGACATTATCAAAGAACTCATTTGGATATCAAAACTGTTAAGACCCCAAAGCACGGTTGGGTGCAGTGGCTCACGCCTGTAATCCCATCACTTTGGGAGGCCAACATGGGCAGATCACTTGAGGCCAGGAGTTTGAGACCAGCCTGGCCAACATGGTGAAACCCTGTCTCTATTAAAAATACAAAAAATTAGCCAGGCTGGTGGTGCACACCTGTAGTCCCAGCTACTCGTGAGGGTGAGGCAGGAGAATTGCTTGAACCGGGAGATCGCGCCATTGCACTGCAGCCTGGACAACAGAGAGAGACCCCGTCTCAAAAAAAAAAAAAAAAAAAAAAAGACGTCAAAGTGCCATGATAAGGGAGTGTTTCTGTAAACACGGCAATACATCTTCTCTTAAGGAAATAGCATAGAGTCATCAAAAATAATAGTTATAACAACTGTATAGCAAGATGGAAAATACTTGTATAACATTACATTTTAAAAACAGGGCACGTGGCCGGGCACAGCGGCTCATGCCTGTAATCCCAGCACTTTGGGAGGCCAAGGCAGATAGATGTATCACTTGAGGTGGGGAGTTTGAGACCAGCCTGGTCAACATGGTGAAACCCCCATCTCTACTACAAATAGAAAAATTAGCCGGGCGTGGTGGTGTGCACCTATAATTCCAGCTACTCGGGAGACTGAAACAGGAGAATCACTCGAACCTAGGAGGTGGAGGTTGCAGTGAGCCGAGATTGCACTGCTGCATTCCAGCCTGGTTGATAGAGTGAGACCGTCTCAAAAAAAATAATAATAAATAAAAACAGGACACACCATTATAAGTATAAAAGCCATGCGAAAAATAATATGGATTTGAAAAATAACTGGAAGTAGAGAATAAAATCAATAGTTATGTTGCAGTAGAACTAGGGGTGATTTTTGTCAAATTATATTTTTGTCAAATTTGACTATGTTTTTGTCAAATTATATTGAAAATACATTTAAATTGATTTTTGAGCAACAAAAGAAGCTGCAATGTGATAGTGTCTGAACAAGGTGGACTCCGCCGTGTTGCCTGCCTGGGTAAAACCAACCACCATCCCACCCATGAGCCTTGTCATCAGGCAGCTGTCATTCAGCAGGGACTGGACTGTGCCACTCTCAGGGTTATAGATGATGGGCACTGGACAGAATGATCGTTCACTTGCTCCCAAGTTAACAATGTTATCAATTAACATGGCCCCGATTGTCTTGGTGCCTATCATTGTGTTATTGGATGATTCTCAGGAGACTTTTGTGACAATGAAATGGGAAAAGTTCCCTTATCCCCCTTGCACGGTATAAAACAGGGTGTGGCTCACTTCTTCCGTGCCCTGCGGCTCAAACCCCTAGGGGGAGCATGCGGACGGGCAGGTCGTGGGGAGCGTGGGCTCCGACCCCACAGCAGCGCCATCTAGGGTTGAGTGTTTGCAGCTCCCGAGCCCCAGTGAGCTTATCGGAAGGATAACGCAGAGGGTCTAATTTCTGTACTCCAGGGTTCTAACCCTAGTATGCCAGAAAAATTGGATCACACGTGGGCTTGGAGAATGGAGTGCAAGGTTTTATTGAGTATAGCTCTCAGCAGATGGATGGGGAGCCAGAAAGGGGATGGAGTGCGAAGGTGATCTTCCCCTGGAGTTGGGCCACTCAGCGGCCGGGTTCTCCTCCAACTGCCTTTGGCTGAATTTCATGTCATCCAGCCGTGGATGACCTGTCAGCATCTGTCTGTGTGTTCTTCTGCCTGTGTGTTCCTCTCGATGTCCAGCTGCTTGTGTGTGTCTGCCTGTTAGGTGGGGATATGGCGGGCCAGAGTGGTCTTAGAAAATGCAGCATTTGGGAGCGAAAACAGAAATGCTTGTCCTCAC
The DNA here is from genome assembly GCF_028885625.2 of Pongo pygmaeus. Lineage (NCBI taxonomy): Eukaryota > Metazoa > Chordata > Mammalia > Primates > Hominidae > Pongo > Pongo pygmaeus. The sequence goes on from NC_085931.1 coordinate 46,727,483, forward strand.
TGAGATCCATGGGCCCAGGCCCAAGGGTGGAACCCTCACCGGGGACCATGCCTTTCTCTACGCCGCACTTCCCCACCCGCTCCCATATCATTAACGTATAATGTCAACATTTCAAAAGAGTTTTACCAATCTACTTTGCCACCAGAAGCCTAAGTGATTTCCAGTTTTATTGCATCCTAGTCAGCCTTGGGCATTCCCATGGTTTGTTCATTTAAAACCATTAGACAAAAATCATGTGACATTTCTGAGACATTAAGATTTTTGTTGTATTCTAACTTTTTTTTTTCCTAATTCTGCAATACTGTAATTAGACAGCCGACTTTCCCAGAGCACTGTTATGCCTTTTCGGGCTGAGATGACTCGAGAAGAAATGTCCCTGATCCTCGTCCATCTCCAGGCTTGGAAGAAGGCTGTGAATAAATGTGGCTTCAAAAGGTAATCTACGGAGGTGAGGTCTGGGGGAAGTCCCCAGAACCTGAGTTCCGTGAGGGCAGAGAATGGGCTGTTACGCTTATGGCCACAATCCCAGCATCCAAAACAGTGTCTGTCACAGACCCAGCACTCAATGAGTATTTGGGTTTTGTTTTGTTTTGAGACAGAGTCTCTTCTCCGTTGCCCAGGTTGGAGTGCAGCGGCACGATCTCGGCTCACTGCAACCTCTGCCTCCTGGGTTCAAGTGATTCTCCTGCCTCAGCCTCCCAAGTAGCTGGGATTACAGGCACCCACCACCATGCCTGGCTAATTTTTATATTTTTTGTAGAGATGGGGTTTCGCCATGTTGGCCAGGCTGGTCTTGAACTCCTGATCTCAAATGCTCCACCCACCTTGGCCTCCCAATGTGCTGGGATTAGAGGTGTGAGCCACTGCACCCAGCTGTCAATAAGTATTTGAATGAAGGAATAAAATCTGATTGTTAATATCCAGATCTGTAGCCACCTTCATAGGATGAAAACATACAAATGGGTTCCAACCAAGTGGGCTGAAGTGTTGCTCATGTTGTCTCATGTGCAATTGCAGATATGCAAAAAAGGGAAAAAATGTACACATCCGCATAAAAAATATCTTAGTAAAAAAAATGTAAAACCTTTGGTAAGGGCAGGCACGGTGGCTCACGCTTGTAATCCTAGCACTTTGGGAGGCCGAGGTGGGCAGATCGCTTGAGGTCAGGAGTTCAAGGACAGACTGGCCAACATGGTGAAAACCTCGTTTCTATTAAAAATACACAAATTAGCTAGGTGTGGTGGAGCATGCCTGTAATCCCAGCTACATGGGAAGCTGAGGCAGGAGAATTGCTTGAACCCGGGAGGCAGAGGTTGCAGTGAGCCAAGATTGCACCACTACTGCACTCTAGCCTAGGCGACAGAGCAAGACTTCATCTAAAAAAAAAAAAAAATCCTTTGGTAATGGTAAGTACATTGGTATACTGATAGATGCCCAGACACATGGCTTAAAGGGCAATGGAATCCTAGAAGCAGAATTTGCTGGTTTTCTCCCAATCCAGAAATATTCCTTCCTGGGTCTGCCTTCACCCTTTCCCTACCCATGACAATGTGTGAGTCTTGCCTTGAGATCCAAGCTCCTGGGATGTGCCTTTCCGTTGCCTTGGCCTGGGCATTCAGATGCTGCCACAGAGCTCGGCTGCAGCAATAGACTCACAACAGACTCTGCTGCCTAACAGAGGCTGCACTTAACTCTTGCCAAAGTGTCCATAAGGTTCTCTAAAGTGGGTTGAAATGCTCCCGCAATTTATAGCAACCAAGTGCCTAAAGATAAAATCTTCATGCGTCATGCAAATGGGTTGCCTGCACTTTCAGACACAGGTACAGTTATTGACTTCTCTGTGTCCTTGGCCCAGTCTCCCTCTACTGTTCTCTCTCCCACCTCCACTGTCAAGATTTCCCCCCAATGCTCCCGTTAAGTCTGAGAAAGCTTCCAAAAAAAGGCATTGACTTTTCAGGCACAGGCATAGCCATTTTTCTTACCCGTGTCCTTGACTTTGGCTACTGGCCAATGCATGCTGCATGGACCAGAGTTAACGGGGACCCTTCCTATGTGCTTGTACAATGTTTACCTCTCCTCCTTTGGTAAAGGGAGAGGAATGATTTTTCCTATCTTGGGGAAAATCAGCCAGTGGTTGAGGCAGACTAGAGGCTTCAGGAAATGGAGTCCCCCTCTGTCGCGCAGGCTGGAGTGCAGTGGGGCGAGCTCGGCTCACTGCAACCTCTGCCTCCCAGGTTCACGTGATTCTCCTGCCTCAGCCTTCCGAGTAGCTGGGACTACAGGTGTCCACCACCACACCTGGATAATTTTTGTATTTTTAGTAGAGACAGGGTTTCACCACGTTGGCCAGGCTGGTCTCGAACTCCTGACCTCAAGTGATTTGCCTGCCTAGGCCTCCCAAAGTGCTGGGATTACAGGCATGAGCCACTGTGCCCGGCCCTAGGTTCTTACCCTAACTCCACCACTAACTCAGTTGTAATCAGGGAATGTCCCTCCTTTTTGGAGCTGGTTTGCTCCTCTATAAATGAGGGACTGGGCTCATTGATGGCAAAAATGTGGCAGATTACTATTTATCTTCTGTGTTGCGCCTAGAGGGCGCCCACTAGGTCACAGCAGCACTCTTTCCCAAGGAGCCTAGATGTGTCACCACAATTCTCTCGTGCTTTAGACACCCTCACTAACAATAGCGGGAATGTTATGCCTCTTTGCCATCTGTGTACCAGGCAACCTGGAAGGGCCTTCCAGCTCTAACATCTCATAGTTCTAAAACTTAGGTTGGAGAGGGGGCACTGAACTCCTAGGTTTACAGAGATGTTCACCTTAAGCCCTGATGAAGTCCTTTCTTAAAAGAGTGACTTAAAGATGAGGAAGGATGTCAGAAGGCCCCTCCCGCTTCCCCCAGGAGGGAGGAGGGAGAGACCCAGGGCTGGTCCACTTGAGGCTGCTGATGGCCTTGGCTAGGGAGCAGAGGATTCTAAGGCCGTTGTCAACAGTTCCTTTGAGGTCTTGGGGTTCCTTGGTCCAAGTACAGTTTGCCCACAGCCTTGCATCCTTTCCCATAGATCCTCTCTCACTATCCATCAAACCCAAGCCAAGTCTGTTGTAGATGCTCAATTAGGAGACAGGCCAGAACCAGCCTAAGGGATATACAAGTCAAACCCTGTTACGTGCTGTAGAAAGTCACACATACAGTCCATAGTTCAGCAATACCCACGCTGGAAACCCCAAATTCCATAAGAAAAAGTACTTAAGAACAGTGATTCTCAAAGGTCTTGCAGAACTCTGAAGTTCCAGATACTGAGCCAAAATGATTCAACAGGAAAATTGAATGGTGATTCTTTTTTCAAATTACAGGAAAAGTTTGAGTGGAGAGAATTTTCCCAGTTGTGCCTTTTTTCCTTTTCCTCGCTTTTTCTTAAGATTTACAAGCTCCCCCCACTTGCCTGTTAGCAAGTGGCCAGAATAGATCTCACTATTTCTAAGTGTGACCACACTTTTGTTAAAAATCTACTTTGGGTCGGGCGCAGTGGCTCATGCCAGTAATCCCAAAACTTTGGGAGGCCGAGGGGAGGTGGATCACTTGAGGTCAGGAGCTCGAGACCAGCCTGGCCAACATGGCAAAACTCTGTCGCTACTAAAAATACAAAAATTAGCCCGACATGGTGTTGCATCATGCCTGGCTACTCGGGAGGCTGAGGCAGAAGAATGACTTGAACTCTGGAGGCGGAGGTTGCAGTGAGCCGAGATCGCACCGCTGCACTCCAGCCCAGGCAATAGAGTGAGACTCCATCTCAAAACAAACAAAAAAAAATGTACTTTGTTTTCCAAATATTCAACACTGTCCCACTGAATGACAGTGAGCCCTGTCCCGTGGAAGGGGGATATGTGGTTGTCTTCTTGGAGATCCCCAAACTTTTGCTTTGGAAATGTAGACTCTTTTATTAATTTTTAAAAATTATCATACATGCATTTGACACAAAAGTTAAGAGGAACGAAAGGGCAAATAGTAAAAAGTGAGTGTCGCTAGGTGTGGTTCCATGCGCCTGTAGTCCCAGCTGCTGGAGATGATCACTGGAACCCAGGAGTTTGAGGCCAGCCTGGGCAATATAGTGAGGCCCCGCCTCAAAAAAAAAAAAAATGGGTCTCCTTAAATCCTGTTTCCCGATGTCCCAGGTTCCCTGCCCAGAAGCAACCACCTTTTTTTTTTTTTTTTAAAGAAAAAAAAAGACGATCAAAGCATCTGCTCCATGTACTCTTGGTACTGTTTTTTAATCAAATTGGTCACAACTTGTTATATATGTATAAATTATAAATGTATGCATGTATGTATATCTTTATTAGGAAAAGACTTGGTGACAAAAGTCAGTAAAGCTTTTAAGTTACATTTTATTAATCACATCAGTATCCACATACATTTATTTTATTTTTATTTTATTTTATTTTATTTTTTTGAGGCAGAGTTTCACTCTGTTGCCCAGGCTGGAGTGCTATAGCGCGATCTCAGCTCACTGCAACCTCCCCGCCTCCTAGGTTCAAGCGATTCTCCTGCCTCAGCCTCCTGAGTAGCTGGGACTACAGGTGCCCACTACTATGCCTGGCTAATTTTTGTATGTTTAGTAGAGACGGGATTTCACCATGTTGGTCAGGCTGGTCTTGAACTCCTGACCTCAGGTGACCCACCCGCCTTGGTGTCCCAAAGTGCTGGGATTACAGGAATGAGCCACTGTGCCCGGCCTAGTATCCACATACATTTAGAAGAGAGCTGTTTGTGGATGAAAGGAATAGTAAGCCATCAGTCTAGGCCTGGATAGGGGCAGTTTGAACTGTGCTCCTGCTAAAAACACACAGCCACCCCCACCCAGGGCTCCAGGCCAGAGTGGACCTTCTGTCGGTCTGTCTGTCCGTCTGCTGCCAACATTGTAATAGCCCAGTGGGTTCATTTTGCCCTCTGCCCAGATAGAGTTGATTTATCAAGACAGGGGAATTGCAATAAAGTGTTTAATTCACACAGAGCCAGATGGAGACTGGAGTTTTATTATTACTCAAGTCGGTTTCTCCAAAAATTCGAGGACTGGGTTTTTTGTTTTGTTTTGTTTTTTTGGTTTTTTAGATGAAGTCTTGCTCTGTCACCCAGGCCGGAGTGCAGTGGCGCGATTTCGGCTCACTGCAACCTCTGCTTCCCGGGTTCAAGCGATTCTCCTGCCTCAGCTTCCTGAGTAGCTGGGACTACAGGCGCCCGCCACCACACCCGGCTAACTTTTGTATTTTTAGTAGAGACGGGGTTTCACCATATTGGCCAGGCTGGTTTTGAACTCCTGACCCTGTGATCCGCTCGCCTGGGCCTCCCAAAATGCTGGGATTACAAGCATGAGCCATCGCGCCTGGCCAGGACTGGTTTTGTTTTTTTTTTAAAGGATAATTTGGCGGGTAAGGGTCCAGGGAGTGAGGAATACTGATCACTGGGGTTGAAGCTGAAATCATAGGAAGTCGAAGTCGCCCTCTTGTGCTGAGCACGTTCCTGGGTAGAGGCCACAAGACGAGATGAGCCAGTTTATCAGTCTGGGTGGCGACAGCTGAGCCACTGAGCGCAGGGTCTGAAAAATATCTCGAGAATTCATGTGAGGTTTTACAATAGTGATGTTATCTCGAGGAGCAATCGGGGAGGTTTAGAATCTTGTGGCCTCTGGCTGAATAACACCTAAACTGTAATTTCTAATCTTGTGGCCAGTTTTTTAGTCCTATAAAGGCAGTCTGGTCTCTAGGCAAGAAGGGGGTTTGTTTCGGGGAAAGGGCTGTTATCATCTTTGTTTCAAAGTTAAACTATAAACTAAGTTCCTCCCGAAGTTAGTTCATCTTATGCCCAGAAGAATGAACAAGAACAGCTTGGAGGTTAGAAGCAAGATGAAGCCGGTTAGGTCAGACCCCTTTCACTGCTGTAATTTCCCCACTGTTAGAATTTTTGCAAAGGTGGTTTCGACATTGTACCTCGATTCCCAGGGCTCTGCTTCCTGCACACATTTTAGTACTCAGATTACCTAGATGTCTTTAGCCTCACTGGTGAACCTGTGCCAGAGTTGAAAAATTAACAATTTGATGTCAACTGTCCACAGTGATGAGGCTGATATGCTGTCCTACGTTCTGTTTGAAGAGCTGGTGCGATGTGACAAAGATTCCATGCCAGATGGAAATCTGTCAGAGGAGGAAAAACTGTTTCTCCCATATTTTCCTTTGCACAAGTTTGAGCTAGAACAGAACATCAAAGAGCTTAACACCCTTGCAGACCAAGTTGACACCACTCGCAAATTGCTTACCAAGACCAGCCTGGTGGCCAGCTCTTCCAGGGCTGTTTCTGGGGTCATGAACATCCTGGGTTTGGCCCTAGCACCTGTGACAGCAGAAGGCAGTCTCATGCTCTCAGCAGCTGGGACAGGGTTGGGGGCAGCAGCTGCCGTCACCAACATAGTAACAAATGTCTTAGAATTTAGAAGCAATTCAGCAGCAACAGACAAAGCCAGTCGACTGGGGCTTCTGACAACATCACATGAGGCTTTCGGAGGAATAAATTGGTCTGAAATCGAGGCTGCTGGCTTTTGTGTTAATAAGTGTGTAAAAGCCATCAAGGGCATCAAGGACCTTCGTGCCCTACCAGATGGCCAAATCCAACTCTGGCTTCATGGCTATGGTCAAGAATTTTGTGGCCACAAGACACATCCCTTTCTGGAGGGCTACAGGGCACAACTCTGGCCATGACCAATGGTGCCCGGGTGATGGGTGCTGCTGGGGCTGGCTTCTTACTTATGAAAGACATGAGCAGCTTCCTGCAGAGCTGGAAGCACCTGGAGGATGGGGCGAGGACGGAGACAGCAGAGGAACTGAGGACACTTGCTAAGAAGCTGGAGCAGGAGCTAGACTGGCTCACCCAGCGCCACTGGCACCTGCTGCAGAAGGCGAGCCGGACCTGTTTCAGCTGTCGGGGCAGGGCTGTTTGAGGATCCCATGTGGTTAAACCAGAAGGTAGGAAGGCAGCGAATAACACAGACGTGGTCTCGCTCTTCTAAAAGCTTACCATGGGGGTGGGGGGCGAGGAATGCTCAACGGACACGTCAATGCATAATTACAGCTGTCCCTTCTGCAAAGAGAGGACTTGCCGCACACCCCTGACATTAACTAGGGGCCCTCTGTTCTTCCCAGCATTGCGTTGTTCTCTCAAAGCCCTGACCATAAATAACCATAAATTCTTGAAATCCCATATTTGTGTGTTTGTGGGGGTGCTCCCTGTCTGCCTCTCCTGTGGTCTGCAGGCTCTGGCAGGGAAGGATAATTTGGCGGATAGGGGTCTGGGGAGTGAGCAGTGCTGGTTGCTGGGACTGGAGATGACATCATGGGAAGTCGAAGTCGCCCTCTTGCGCTAGGCCGGTTCCTGGGTAGAGGCCACAAGATCAGATGAGCCAGTTTATCAGTATGAGTGGCGACAGCTGAGCCATTGTGTCCCTCTTGTCCATACCAGTATCCCCAGCACCTAGCAGTGCTTGGCACATAGCCAGTGTGCCGGAAATACATGTTGAATGACGTGAATGTGGCACTGCATGATAAAAATGACACTTCAAATGAGTTGGGAAAGGATTTTTATTTGAAAAATAGTTTGCATTTCTAGACTCTCCTATGTAGAGAAATTAAATTCCTAGATATAAAAACTGAAACAAGAAAACTGCTACCAAAAAATAAAGGAGAATTTCAAGATTCATCTTTAATAGAATAACACGGTAGCAAGGTCACAACCTGAAGCCCGGGAAAGGGACACATAAGTCTTTGCCGAAGATGTGAAGGCTCAAATGTTCATTCACTCATTGTCCATTCAACAGATTTTCATTAAATGGGGCCTGTGAAGGGCCAAGGACTTAGGCGGTGGCTCCAAATGTGTCTGCGTGTTGGAATTATCTGGAAACTGCAAAAAATACTGATGAGTGGGTGGGTCCCACCCCCAGGGACTGGGCTTTAGTTGGTCTGGGGTATGACCTGGATTTTAGACCTTTTTTTCTATTTTTTATTTTCTTTTTTGAGACGGAGTCTTGCTCTGTTTCCCAGGCTGGAGTGCAGTGGCGCGATCTCAGCTCACTGCAAGCTCCACCTCCCGGGTTCACGCCATTCTCCTGCCTCAATCCCCCAAGTAGCAGGGACTACAGGCGCCCGCCACGACACCTGGCTAATTTTTTGTATTTTTAGTAGAGATGGGGTTTCACCGTGTTAGCCAGGATGGTCTTGATCTCCTGACCTCGTGATCCACCCGCCTCAGCCTCCCAAAGTGCTGGGATTACAGGCGTGAGCCATCGCGCCCGGCTGACTTTAGACATTCTTAAAGATCTCCAGGTAAGTCTGTGGTGCAGCAAAGTTTGGGACCCACTGCCCTGGGGCGGGAGGGGTTCTCTTCTTCTCAAAGCCAATAGAATTTTGCTCTCTGGGGACATATTTGAGCTTCTGAACATCCAGGGGCAGATCTCTTTCTTGGAAACTGTGAGACACAGGGACTCATGTTCCACAGGGTCTCGCTCACCTCTCCCCTGGCCTGTTGTGGAGCACCAGCCTAGGCTGGGCCGTGGCGGGGCACTGAGGACACCAAAGAGGACAGTCTCTGCCCCAAAGATGCTTGGCCACCAGCCAGCCCCACCAGCACCAGCAAGAAAGGGGAGACAGGCCCCGGGAAGACACCGACAATGAGAAGAGGTAAGTGGGATGCAAGGAAGCCAGGAGCTGTGTGAACCCCTGACAGTGAAGTAACCCCTCCTTGGGTGGGTAGGCTTTGGGGAAGGAGAGGGAGGGCCTAACGGGGACAGAGGTTGTTGCTACCTTTCCATCCGGCCACCTGCCACACCACCTGGTGCCTTTGCCAGTTAGTGAGATCACTGAGCTCTCTCTGTACTTCCTGCCAGATGGGCAATTTGTTCATTCATGAAGTTAATCAATGCACAAATCTCAATTGGGCACACCTCTGTGCCAGGCATCATGCCAGACCTAGCAGTGAATAAGACAGACAAGGGCTAGGTGTGCAAAGTGAAGAATGACCTCGCCCAGCCCTGTAATATGTGGGAGCTCAAGTGAACCCACTGTGGGATCCGTAAGATGCTGCAGAAGTGAGTAAACTATTTCCTTTCTTTTTTTTATACCCTAGTTGGTCACCCTGTCACCACTGAACCTTGATCTAACGAGGCAAAATGCAAGTCTTCCATGAAGAATACTGGGGGTAGGGAAACTTCTAGTGGCAATGATAAAACCAGCAGCAATTATAATAGAAGGCAAACCTGCAATGGTCTGTGGTAACCCTTGGGGACTCCAGAAATACCTGGGGTGGAAGAGAAATTTGCAAGAGACCAGGCTTTTTGTGTGTACAGATGGAGCTGGAGGCCAAGAAGACCTACATGTTCATGTTAATTAAAACTGGAGCTGGGACACATTCCAAACTCATTTCCAAATTGTATGTAACTACATAGTACCTTTATAATGAAAATGAAAAAAATTTTAAACTATCACCTGCCACTCCTCCCCCTCTTCCCTCCCATCATCTGTCATGACTCTGCAGTCAACACCTTTGTGTGGAGACTCTTGCTCAAGCTAAGATCCATTCTCCATTTCCAGAGCCCTGCAATGACAAGTTAATGATTTGAGAAAAGCTGTTATTGAGAGAAAATCATCCCTTTACTGTAGCATAATTTATAATCCTGAAAAATGTGGAGCCATTAAAATGTTCCAACACTAGGGAACTGGTTACATACAAAATATTCATCCACTTGATAAAACACTACGTAGCTGTCAGAAGTGACGCTCACTCAATGACTGGGTTGACGTGGAAAATGTTGATTGTATTATTAGGTGGAAAAGAGCAAGGACTTTCTTACCTTTTACCTAAGGGGAAACACATCTCTCAAACTTGTGTGTAGGAAAACAAAACCCCTTAAAGGAATACAGCAAGGTCACAATGCGGCTATTTATTTAGAGGTAAATTTGGTGATTCCTTCCCCTCTTCTTTCTGCCTTTCTGTGTTTTTCAAGTTCTTCAGTTATGCACATTACTGTTTTATAAAATAGAAGGAATATAGATAATAAATATTTACATCAAATCTAAAATAAAATGTTTAAAAAGAGGACAAACTCGGCCGGGCGCGGAGGCTCACGTCTGTAATCCCAGCACTTTGGGAAGCCGAGGTGGGCAGATCATGAGATCAGGAGATTGAGACCAGCCTGGCCAACATGATGAAACTCCATCTCTACTAAAAATACAAAAAATTAGCTGGGCGTGGTGGCGGGCGCCTGTAGTCCCAGCTACTCACGAGGCTGAGGCAGGAGAATCGCTTGAACCCAGGAGGTAGATGTTGCAGTGAGCCGAGATTGTGCCACTGCACTCCAACCTGGCAACAGACGGAGACTCCATCTCAAAAAAAAAAAAAAAAAAAAAGAGGCTGGGCGCGGTGGCTCACGCCTGTAATCCCAGCACTTTGGGAGGCCGAGGCAGGCGGATCACGAGGTCAGGAGATTGAGACCATCTTGGCTAACACAGTGGAACCCCATCTCTACTAAAAATACAAAAAATTAGCTGGGCGTGGTGGCAGGCACCTGTAGTCCCAGCTACTCGGGAGGCTGAGGCAGGAGAATCGCTTGAACCCGGGAGGCAGAGGTTGCAGTGAGCTGAGATTGAGCCACTGCAGTCCAGCCTGGGCGACAGAGCAAGACTCTGTCTCGAAACAGCAACAACAACCAAAGAGGACAAACTCATAGTCAGCAGGTCTTCATTTATTAATAGCTTTGTAAGTTGCTTGAGTGCATGCAGACTCCTTCTCATCATGGAACAAGGCAACAGTGGAAGAATGGGTGTTTCCACGGAAGACCACTCCATGGTTGTTAGCAGTGGCTGGAAAGCGTAGGGAGCCTCCAGCCCATCTGTCCATCCACCCATCCATCCATCCAAAACCAAAAAGGCATTGTTCTAGGCACTGGGGAAAAGCAGTAAACAAAACAAATCCTGCCTTCGTGAAGTTTTCATTCTCAAGGCAGAGGCAGGGGAACACGGAAGAGAAACACAATAAATCAGTGTTACAGTGTATTATAAAGTAATGAGTGTTGGGGAGAAAAATAAGTTTGGGAAGGAGTTATACAGAGCGTAGGATGGGGCAGGAGCACAGTTTCAAATAGGATCATCGGGGCACGCCTCTCTGAGAGGCTGATCTTCCAGCAAAGACGTGAAGGAGGTGAGGGTGTCTGAGAATACCCATGAAGGTATCTGGGAGAAGAGCATTCCAGACGGAGGGAACAGCAAGGGCAAACACCTGCTTGGGACGTTCAGGGGGCCGCAGGTGGGGTGCGGTGCCGGGAACAGAGGGAGGCAGGGGAATGTGAAGGGAGGATAGGAGAGGAGGCTGGAGAGGGAGCTGGAGGCCAAAAGATGCAGGGTCTTAGAGCTACAGTAAGGATTTGGGCTTGTACTCTGAGTGAGGAGGGGACACATGGGGGATTTCAGGCAGAGGAATTACCTAATGGCTTAGATTTTAGGAGGATCGCTCTGGCTGCTGTGCTGAGAGGAGACCGCAGGGCAAGGCGATGCCAGGGATATCTGTTAGCAAATGTTGGAAACAACCCTCTCTGGAGAGAGGATGGTGACCTGAACCAGTGTGGTGGCAACAGAGGTGGTGAGAAGTGGTCAGATTTTGGATCTGTTCTGAAGGGAGAGCCCGCAGGATTCGTTCATGGACTGGACCTGTGGTGTGAGGGAAAGAAGAGCCAGGATAACGGGGGGTTGTGGCCTGAGCAACTGGCAGGATGGAGCTGTTGGCCCCTGAAATGGACAGGTGGGAGCGGGGGTGGGGTGAGAGCAAGGTGCTCAGGTGGACGTGTCATGTTTGTGATGCCCAAAGACATATGCAAGGGGAGGTGCTGAGTAGGTGATGGGATCCATGCATCTGATTCAAGATGTGGGGTCTCCAACAACAAATTAGTTGGAGATACAAATTTGTAAATAGATGGTATCTAAAACCGTAAGAGTGGGTAAGATTATCAAAAGAGTGAACACAGGTCCGCGAAATATGTCGAAGGCCAGCCCCTGGGCACCCCAGCTTGAAGAGAATGTGGAGAGAGGGGGAACCCTCAAAGGAGACTGAGAAGGAAGCAGCCATTGAGGGAAGAGGTGTACCAGGAGTGGGTGTCCAGGAAACCAAGTGAGGAAAGCCTCAAAGTGCAGAAGTGATACACCGGACCAGTGCTGCCGACAGGTCAAGGACAGGAGAATCGATCTGATTTAGCAACATGAAGACCACTGGTGGCCTCGATGAGAGTGGTTATGGTGAAGTGGCTGAGGACAAAAAGCCTGAATGGAGAAGTTTTAAAAGAAAGCAGAAAGGGGCTGGGCGCAGTGGCTCAGGCCTGTAATCCCAGCACTTTGAGAGGCCAAGGTGGGCAGATCATTTGAGGTCAGGAGTGAGAGACCAGCCTGGCCAACATGGTGAAACACTGTTTCTACTAAAAATACAAAAATTAAGCAGACGTGGTAGCAGGCGCCTGTAATCCCAGCTACTTGGGAGGCTGAGGCAGGAGAATCCCTTGAACCCAAGAGGCGGAGGTTGCAGTGAGCCAAGATTGCGCCAGTGCACTCCAGCCTGTGCCACAGAGTAAGACTCTGTCCCAAAAAAAAAAAAAAAAAAAAAAAGTAAAGAAAAAAAGCAGAAAGTACAATGTTTTGGAGAGGTTTTGCTGGAGGAAGAAGTGAGGTCAGAAAAGGAAAAAAACAAATTAAAGATGGAAGAAATACTAGCATGGTTCTGTACTGATGGGGATGATCCAACAAGGAAGAGATGGTGGAGGAAACTCACAGGGAATGTCCCCCACCCTTTCAGCTCCCAGTGCACGTGTTGGATGCAGCCTGCACTGGAACCCTGTCTCCAGACCTGACATCCTGGCGGTACCATCCCAGCTCCATTCCACTTCCCAAGCAGCCTCTGCAACATGGTTTTTAGATACATGGCAACATACCAATAAAATCTGATATATGACATTCTGTAGGTAAGTTCTCCTTTTCACAGCAGGAGCTCAGTGTGGATGTGTTAAGAATACCCTCCTGGGGAACCTCCTGCTGTATCCCCTACCAGCCACAAGATTCATTTCAGGCAGGATGCAGTGGCTCATGCCTATAATCCCAACACTTTGGGAGTCCGAGGCGGAAGGATCACTTGAGCTCAGGGGTTGCCCAGTTGGTCTCAAGCACGGTGAAAGCCCATCTCTTTAAAAAATACAAAAATTAGTCAGGTGTGGTGGTGCTGTGGTGCATGCCTGTGGTCCCAGCTACTCAGGAGGCTGAGGTAGGAGGATCGCTTGAGCCTAGGAGGTTCAGGCTGCAGTGAGCTGAGATTGCACAAATCTGTTCCCCTCCCCCACAAAAAGGGAAGAAGAAATATTCACTGAAAGTTTGCTATGTGCTAGGAACTCTGCTAAGTGCTTTCCCAACTTTACCAAATGACAAATGGCAAATAGTTATGGAAAACTTAGCACTTTCTAGACACTGTACTGAGTACTCTACACGTCCTGTCTTATCTCATCCTTGCAAAACACTGCTACAGTAGGAACATTTATTGTCTGAAGTTTATAGACAAGGACTCCAGGGTGCAGCGCTGTTAAGTATTAATAAGTTGCTCAAGGTCATCCACCTAGCAGGTGGCAGATCTGAGCACCTGCCACCTAGCAGGTGGCAGATCTGAGTCAGAACCCTCCAACTCTTGGTTCCTTGCTCTTAACCATTACCCTGCACTGCCTTGGTTATCCTGAGGTCGCACCACTAAAGCATGGGAGGCCTGAAATTCATACATGCCTGTGCTTATAGGCCTAAGGGAGAAATTTTAAGTTTGAGCCTGAGCAAGTGTTGCCAATGCTGGCAACACTTACTCTTAAAATGATTTGGAGATTAATATTTTCCACACATGCACATCAAAATTAATAGTTACATTCAGTCTGCACTTGGCAAGGATTTTTCACAAGCATTGATCCAAACTCTCCCAGATTTGTGTAAGGCAAGGGTCGGCAGTGCGTGGGCCAAACCAGGCCTACCACCTGTTTCTTAAAGTTTTATTGGAAGATTACCAGGTCCTTCACTGATTGTCTGCAGCTGCTCTTGTGCTACAGTGGCCAAGTTGAGAAGCTGTGACAGAGACCGAAAGGCCTGTGCAACCTAAAATATTTACGATCTGGTGACGTTCAGAAACAGCGAGTTGACCCCTGGTCCAAAGGATTCAAGACAAGCAACTTTTGAGTATCTAGAATTCTGGCTTTCAAAATGAGAAATTGCCGTCCGTGAGCTGGGAAACCAATTTCCGAACCTAGAAGGAACCAGGGGGCGATGGTGTTTCTGTGAGAGCACTTTGCACACTTGCCTCCTTTCCGTCACAGGGTCAGGCAGCCCTCAAGCGAGTAAGGTGAAAGGTTGGAGGTAGGTTCAGTGCTGACCTCAAGAGAGGCCTGGCGCTGGGCAGTCTACCCTGTCCCTCCCCACAGAGCTCACTGCCTCACTTTCCACCTGGCCTCTTTCTCTGCCCGCAGATCAGTTCTCTCCGCACTATTCATCAGCTTACCCGTGGATCCAGGCTCAGAAAACATTCCACCTGTGTGAAACTGTGCAAGACCCACGGATCCAGGCTCAGAAAACATTCCACCTGTGTGAAACTGTGCAAGACCCGCGGATCCAGGCTCAGAAAACATTCCACCTGTGTGAAACTGTGCAAGACCCGCGGATCCAGGCTCAGAAAACATTCCACCTGTGTGAAACTGTGCAAGACCCGCGGATCCAGGCTCAGAAAACATTCCACCTGTGTGGAAACTGTGCAAGAACCACGGATCCAGGCTCAGAAAACATTCCACCTGTGTGAAACTGTGCAAGACCCACGGATCCAGGCTCAGAAAACATTCCACCTGTGTGAAACTGTGCAAGGCTCCTCCTGCCACTGTTTTGACTTTCTCACAAAATGGGGATGAGAATGAGGAGTTCTTATGAAGAACTCAGTTTCATTTTTAAGTGAAAATTAAATGAGATCCCATATGCGAAGGCACCTACGGTCACCCCCGGTAACTGACAGACTTTCAGCCAATGCACAGCTTCCAGAAAGCACGACAGGAGACTCAGGAAGCATTTACTGACTGCTCTGGATGAAGAGAACCCTGGAGCAGGAACCCCGAGCTAGCACAGAAGACCCCAACTTCGGAGAACTTACCATTCCGCTGAAAAAACCATTTTATGCTCCTGTTTATTCTATCAGGCAAACACTTTCAAACACCAGCAAGGCAACATTTGGAAAAGGGGAGGCTCCTTAGCCCCCACTCCTGCCAATAACTGGCCGTATGCTCTTGTGTTTAGCCTTTCTGGGCCCTTTGCTCCTGTACTGGTCAAATAGAGGATTGAACTACCTGAATGTCAAGGCTTGTGCCCAACTCTACAATTCCACAACCTTGACTGTATGAACAGATGAAGAGAATAAGACTGGGGGAAGGAGTGGAAGGGCCTCCACTCAGTGAAGAAAGACTCACGGAGCCCCCATGACCACTGGGTGCCAGGATCCATGCAGGGCCTAGGGGCACGGCCCCAGCAAAGCTGCCCGGGTTCTTGCTGGGGTTTGAGGTCTCGCTCTATGACCTCTCTGTGCCTCAGTTTCCCGAGGACACAAGAAGCAAACAATTCAGCAGGGAAGATACCACCTGACCAATTAGAACTGAGAGGTCAAGGGGATGTTGGGACTTAAGTCTCAGAAGCCACGTCGTTGTCCTGTCTTTGGAACCTTGGATGGTTGTCCAGAGCACTTGGCTCATCACTGTGGATCACACAATTAATAATAATAATAATAATAATAATGAAACATTTACTGAGTGACTACTATGTGCCATGTATTTCTAAGCATCTTACATATATGAACTTTTTTTTTTTTTTTTTTTTCTGAGACAGAGCTTCACTCTTGTCGCCCAGGCTGGAGTGCAGTGGCATGTTCCTGGCTCACTGCAACCTTTGCCTCTCGGGTTCGAGCGATTCTCCTGACTCAGCCTCCCGAGTAGCTGGGATTACAGGCATTTGCCACCACACCCGGCTAATTTTTTTTGTATTTTTAGTAGAGACAGGGTTTTACCACGTTGGCCAGGCTGGTCTTGAACTCCTGACCTCAGGTGATCCACCCACGTCAGCCTCCCAGAGTCCTGGGATTATAGGCGTGAGCCGCCGTGCCCAGCCCATATATGAACTTTTAAAATCCTTACATCAACCCTCTCAAGTAGAGACTAATACCATCTCCATTTGACAGATGGAAACACTGAGGCACGCTAAGCAACTCCTGCAAAGACACACGTCCAGGAAGTGGCAGAGCCAGATTTCAAGTTTAGACAGCTGGGATCTGGAGCCCATGCTTTACATCCTGAAAGAATAAGGCTTTCTCAGAGCAGAGGAGCAGACCCTCTAGAGGCTCTTTCTCAGGCACATCGCTCACCTTTTCTGGGTTAATCAGCTGTCTTCTGTACAGCGAGCAGATCTACAGTTACGCTGGGGTGTGGTAAAAACCACCTGAGGATGGCCTGGCGCGGTAGCTCACGCCTGTAATGCCAAAACTTTGGGAGGCGGAGGCGGGCAGATCACAAGGTCAGGAGATCAAGACCAGCCTGACCAACATCGTGAAACCCCGTATCTACTAAAAATACAAAAATCAGCTGGGTGTGGTGGCACGTGCCTGTAATCCCAGCTACTTGGGAGGCTGAGGTAGGAGAATTGCTTGAACCTGGGAGGCAGAGGTTGCAGTGAGCTGAGATCGTGCCGCTGCACTCCAGCCTGGTGACAGAGTGAGACTCCGTCTCAAGAAAAAAAAAAAAAAAAAGAACCACATGAAGGCGCTACTCAGATCAATCCTAGTCCTGACGCCCACAGCTGGCCTGGCAGTTCCCACAGACACTGAGGGATGCGTGGCAGCTCCAGGGCTCTGGTACTGGAGACAGAGAGCTGAATACAAAACAGGCCTGGCCTCAAAGAATTCACAATAACACAGCACGAAGCCAAGTATGGCAAGAATAAAGTCATGCTGCAGAGAGCCCAGAGGCAAGCGAGATGATGGGGGCTGGAGTATGTTGGAAATGTTCAGAGAAATGGTCTGGAGGGAAAAGGAGGTGGAAGGACAGGCTGTGTGGGAGAAAAAAAGGGGATTTCTGGTCAGGCATGGTGGCTCATGCCTATAATCCCAGCGCTTTGGGAGCGGAGGCAGGCAGATCACTTGAGGTCAGGAGTTCGAGACCAGCCTGGCCAACATGGTGAAATCCCATCTCTACTAAAAATACAAAAACTAACCAGGCGTGGTGGCCCTTGCCTGTAATTTCAGCTACCCAGGAGGCTGAGCCAGGAGAATCGCTTGAATCTGGGAGGCAGAGGTTGCAGTGAGCCAAGATCGTGCCACTGCACTCCGGCTTGGGCGACAGAGCGAGACTCCATCTCAAAAAAAAAAAAAAAAGAAAGAAAGAAAGACACGTTGGGGGGGAATTCAATGGCTGGTGGCTGGGCCCAGGGCATGTACTCCTACCTTGAGCCAGATCCGGGTGTAGGTCCCTGCCCTTGCAGACCCTGGTCATGTCCTAGGTCCTTGCGGTGAACAGACAAGGAAGGCCCCCGCCCTTGTGGGACTTACAATCTCGTGGGGATGGTCTTTGGGTCCCTTTCAGTTTGGGCTCCTCATTACTGATTCTAAGCCTGAAAGATGGTTTGAGGCCAGGACTGGGAGGTGCCTTTAATGCCGGGCTAAGGAGTTTAGAATTTTGCCCACAGAAAACAGAAGCCATCCATGGAGATGGAGCAGGAGCTCATCTGAGAACAAAGGTGTTTAGGAAGAGTGACCTGGCTGAGAGGCACAGAACCACAATCCTTGAATATTCCCACTGACTCCCTCATACCCTGGCTGTCTCTTCCCTGCATTTACATTAATAGCTTTAACATTAATAGACTTTATTTTTTGAGTAAATTTGAGTGGAAAGCACAGAGAGCTCCCCCACACCCTCTCCCCTCACCTTAGACCATCATCATCCAGCACCGTGTGGTAACATTTGTTACCACTGATGAAACTTCATAGAGACATCAATCCCAGCCTTTTCAAAAACAAGCTTTTTGGCCCAGCATGGTAGCTCACGCCTGTAATCTCAGCATTTTGGGAGGCCGAGGTGGGTGGATCACTTGAGGTCAGGAGTTCGAAACCAGCCTGATCAACGTGGTGAAACTCCGTCTCCAGTTAAAAGAAAAAAAAAATACAATATTAGCCAGGCGTGGTGGCGCACACCTGTAATCCCATCTACTTGGGAGGCTGAGGCAGGAGAATCACTTGAACCCAGGAGGCGGAGGTTGCAGTAAGCCGAGATTGCACCATTACACTTCAGCTTGGGCAACAAGAGCAAAACTCCGTCTCAAAACAAAACAAAACAAAACAAATCAAACAAAAAAAAAGAGCTTTTCTGTTCTCTGTCTCTCGGCACCCTTTGAGAAGATGGCAGGATCCAAAATCCTGTAGTGGCAGATTCCAGCCAGTGTGCACATTAAGATCATCTTTGGCCTCTTCACAAAATCCAGATGCTCAGACCCCACTTGGACCGAATGAGTTGGAGCCTGCGGATCTGCAGCCTGGGTGTGTAAATAGGGCTCTGATTTGCTCCTTTGGTTGAGAACCTCCAATATTTGGCCTAGAACTGGGTCAGGTAGTCTCCAAAATGGAGGCACCATTTTCCCGATATGCCGCTCTGTGGTGCCAGCTTTTGTGACCACTTGGTCACAATTGCTCCTGTGCAGTTTCTGATGGGACTTAGTGAATGCACAGGCATTTTACGAGCTGCGAGGTAGAAAGAACTGAGCTCCTAGGGGAAGGCGGAGCGCTCAGGTGGGAGTGCACAATGGGATCAGCCCCGTGCCTGGGACTGAGTATTTGTTTAGGCTTGATTTCCACCTGGAGAGACAAGTTCTGTTATCAACAATACAGAGTCAGCACTTCTGCCTTGGGAGGGGCCCCACAGAATAGCTTTTTTTTTTTTTTTTTTTTGAGACAGTCTCACTCCGTCACCCAGGGGCTGGAGTGCAGTGGCACAATCTCAACTCACTGCAACCTCCGCCTCCTGGGTTCAAGTGATTCTCCTTCCTCAGCCTCCTGAGTAGCTGGGGTTACAGGTGCGTGGCATCACGCCTGGCTAATTTTTGTATTTTTAGTAGAAATGGGGTTTGACCATGTGGACCAGGCTGGTCTCGAACTCCTGACCTCAGATGATCCACCCGCCTCGGCCTCCCAAAGTGCTGGGGTTACAGGCATGAGCCACCGTGCCTGGCCAGAATAGCTTATCTGTCCTGACATCCTACAGATGGGGAAGCTGTGGGGCAGATGGGCAGAGATTTGACTGAGACCACACAGCTTCCTATGGCTCAGGGAGAAACAGACACTTGGCTGCTGCTCCTTGAAATCCAGTTTTCTTTTCAAACAAACAAACAAAAAAACTGCATCACTGGTTGCCATCACAGGGGCCACTGGCTACTTGGGAGCATGGAGGGGAGGCTACTCTGTGAGCACTCCTTGTCCTCAACAGAGGCACAGAAATGGAAGCCTGAGGCCAGGGCCACCTTTTGACTCATCTTAAACTTTTTGTAAATTCATCTTGTGTTTTAAATAAAGTCTCAGAGAACTATGTGCGGTTTCATTCTCAGACACTCTGCCTGTGCTTGTCGTATTCCTGGCTGTGAGTCCAAATCTGTGTCTCTGAATCTGTGAGTCTGAATCTGTGTATGGTTTATATGATGGGAGCTCCAGCAGGTGCCTCAGTGAGGCGTTAGGAAGCTGGACATGATTAATCTGGTCCTTTACCCTGTGGAAGCTCATTCTGTTGGCGGGGAGAGACATGTACTAATTACCTAAGAGAAAATCCAGTTTCTCCAGGCTTTGTTTCCAAATGGCACCAATATACAGCTGCACGTCACCAATCAATGTTCATGTGATGAACGAAGGCTGTGGACTGGGGCTAAGCTTGAGTCAGAGAAAAGTATCATTGCTAAAGCCTGTCAAAACAGGAAGAATTATTTAAGTGGAAGGGGTTAGAGCCAAAAAAAAATCAAATGTATAATGCATCTACTATGTGCCAGACAAAGATGACTTGTTTTTGGATGCTGTCCATCTAGTTGGTCCAGAGGTCAGCACCTCTCACTGCCTGATAAAAGGTCAGCCAGCCACATGCTACACCTGAGGACTACGGGTGGAGACCAAGGAATCAGCTCGACTTGCTGACTGTTTGCAAGTGGAGAGAAGTCCTCACTGAGGACCAGCAGCCACCCAAGACAAAGTAGGAACACACCCCCCTTTAGCAAAATATTTTTCTTTACATCGTTTTCTCTTTCCTCCTTATGGTTTTAACATGGTTATTGCCAACTGTTATCCAACTTATTGACCTAGGGAACTGCTTGGTGTGATTTTTTTTTCTCCCCCACATCCAATTCCTATGTTGATATCATAAACCCCAATGTGACGGTGTTAGGAGATGGGGCCTTTCAGGAGGTGATTAGATCATCAGGGTGGCGCCCTCATGAATGGGATTAGTGCCCTTATAAGAGGCCCCACAGAGCTAGCTAGCCTCTTCCACCATTTGATGAATAGTGAGAAGGAGCTCTAAACCAGGAAATGGGCCCGCACCAGCCATAGAATCTGCTGGAGCCTTGACCTTGCACTACCCAGCCTCTGGAACTGTGAGAAATAAGCTTATGTTATTTTAAAATTTTTTTTGAGATGGAGTTTTGCTCTTGTTGCCCAGGCTGGAGTGCAATGGCCCAATCTTGGCTCACTGCAACCTCTGCCTCCCAGGTTCAAGCAATTCTCCTGCCTCAGCCTCCCGAGTAGCTGGGATTACAGGCGCCCACCACCATGCCCAGCTAATTTTTGTATTTTTAGTAGAGACAGGGTTTCACTGTGTTGGCCAGGCTGGTCTCGAACTCCTGACCTCAGGAGATCCACCCCACTTGGCCTCCCAAAGTGCTGGGATTACAGGCGTGAGCCACTGCGCCCGGCCAACTTCTGTTATTTAAAAATTACTCAGTTTATGGTATTTTGTTATCAGCTCAAATGGACTAGAGACAGGAACATAGGTTTTGAGTAGAAAGAGGGTTTATTTCAAGCACATTGAATTTTAGAAGCCTGTGGGGCTGCAGCTGGATGTGAGTCTAGACTCTAGGAAAGCTTTATGAACTCCAGTTTGGATTTAAGAGTCATTAGCTTACAGGCAGAAATGGGTCTCAACAGTGATCTCTTCAGTGGAGTATGGGAAGAAGGTGGCCTACAGCTGAGCCCTAGAGGAATAACAAGATTTAAAAGAGAGCTGGAGGAAGAGGAGCCTACAAGAGGCAGAGAGGCAGCCGGAGACATGAGTGCAGTGCTGGCTCTGATTTCTGTGGGGTTTCTGCAAGAGCAGCACTTAGAAACACTAGCAGTCAGAGGTTAAACGCATAGACTTGGGAGCAACTGCCTGGGTTTGGATCCTGGTTCTGCAACTTCCTACTCATGTGACTTTGGGAAAGTTATTTAATCTCTCTATGCTTCCAGCTTCATCTTTTAACAGAGGAATAACAATACTGTCAAGTATGGGCTTTGATTTCTCCCTCCTTAGAAGCTGATGCATTAGCCTGTTATTGTTTCATGGATATTGGTGGAAGACACAAGGCTCGGTGAGAGGCAAAGGACTTTATTACTCACAGTGCAGCAGGCAGCATGAGCATCAGCATATGGAACAGTTCCATGAGCCCCCGAGTCCCACAGGCCTGGATAGATGTAGTACAGGTAGTAGGTTTGCACTGCAGCTGAGGAGCACTGAGCTTAGCGGATCCACGTCTTTTATAACAGGTAGTAAGCAAGCTTGCTCTTTGTCCTGAGCAGATACAACTTTCCTTGCTGCAAACACAACCCCCAGAAATGGCCTGGGGAAGGGGCAATCCAGGCTTTGCATGCTTGTCAAACCCAGCAGGAAGGCAGGAGCAGGAGCTGCAGAGAGAAGTGCCTCAGGGAGCACCCGCCTCACAGAGCTGCTGGGAAGATGAAAGGAGTGAAAATGGGCAAGTGCCACCAACAGCGCGCCACACACACGTCCACTGTTTTTACTAGGGGTGGCAATGTGGAGGAAGGCAAGGCTGAAAACTGCATCATTTACATCCAAAATGGAAAGCAGCAATTCAACAACTACGTACTGAATGCTTACAATGCACCGGGCAAATGGAGATACAGCAGCCAACAGAACAAAGTCTTTGACCTCCAGGTGCCTGAATTTTAGTACAGAAAGACAGACACCAAATAAACTACCGGGGAGCACACTGTACTGGGCCTTGTAGACCAAAATAAGGACTTGGAACTGGCTACGGGATGGGAAGCCAAAGAAGTTTGCACAAAAGCACGTCACAATCTGATTGAACAGGCTGTTGAGAGAACAAACTTCGGTGATGGAGTGCTGTTGGAGAAAAGGTGGAGGCAAGGAGACCAGCTTAGGAGATAAGACGAGGCCGGGCAAGGACATGCCAGCTTGGAGTGGGTGGTGGTGGTGAGGTACTCGCCCACTTTGGCCTGTCACAGTCCAACATACAAGGGAAGCAGCCTTGGGAACACTCAGCAGTCAAGCAAGTGAACAGAGGAGCATCTGTTAACTGTCATCCTCAGGGGCTGCTTCCAGGTACTGGAAGTAGAAGGCAGGCAGCCACAGGGTGAGGATCAAGTAATTGGAGTCAGCCGGTAGAAACTTATTCCAGAAGTTTGCCACGAAAGAAACGACTTAGGGCCAGGTGTGGTGGCTCACACCTATAATTCTAGCACTTTGGGAGGCCGAGGCGGGTGAATCTTTGAGGTCAAGAGTTTGAGACCAGCCTGACCAACATGGTGAAACTCCGTCTCTACCAAAAATACAAAAATTAGCCGGGCTTGGTGGTGCATGCCTATAATCCTGGCTACTCACAAGGCTGACGAAAGAGAATTGCTTGAACCTGGGAGGCAGAGGTTGCAGTGAGTCGAGATAGCGCCACTGCACTGCAGCCTGGGCGACAGAGTGAGACCCTGTCTCAAAACAACAACAACAACAACAACAACAAACAAGAAAAACAGAGTACAAGGAATAACTTGAGATTTTCCGATTTTTTTTTTAACTTTTTAAGATCTAAGCACGCTTAAGTGCCAAAGGGACTATTGATAGGAAGAGACAAACCAGGCAAGGGAGGAAACTAAAGCAAAGCACCAAGCAGGTGGGAAAGGCTGGGATGCAGAGCACAGGTGTGGGGTTCACGGTGATGTGAAGAATGTCTCTAATAGAACGAGAGAGAAGGGGAAAGACACCCTGTGTGGAGTTCAAGTAGGCTTATAGATCTGGTAATGAAAATTCATTCAGGGAGACTATGTCTGACAACCTCCATATTCTCTGTGAAATAGGAAGCATGATGATCTCATATGAAGTGAAGGGAGTCAAAGATTTACGGATTATGGAGAATTTCAGAGATTTGGGAATTATTGGCTGAGAAACAAAACAAACGCAGCAAGGGATGGGTTTCAGCACAGGTAAGAAAGAAAAGAGGCCAGGTGTGGTGGCTCATGCCTGTAATGCCAGCACTTTGGGAGGCTGAGGTGGGAGGATCACTTGAGGCCAGGAGTTCGAGACCAGCCTGGGCAACACAGTGGAGCCCCATCTCTACAAAAAATTTTGCCGGGTATGGTGGTGTGCACCTGTAGTTCCAGCTTCTCGGGAGGCTGAGGTGGGAGGATCACTTGAGCCCAGGAGTTTGAGGCTACAGTGAGCCTTGATCCACCACTGCACTCCAGCCTGGGTGACACAGTGAGACCCTGTCTTAAGGGGAAAAAAAGAAAAGAAACAGGAAGGAAAGGGCTAGGCAGGACGTATTTCCTATGGCTGAACAAAAAGTGAGGGAGCCTGGGTGGCAGCCGGACAGCCAGGGGCAGCAGGGACAGAGGAGGCAAGGCAGAGAAATAACACTTTGATAAGGTCAAGTGGGGCCACAGCCCCTGGCAAGGACAGTGTCTGTGGTGCAGTAAAGGTAGGAGTTGAATCTAGGGGAGGGTGGACAGTGAAGAAGTGAAGCTGAAAGATTTCAGAAGCAGCTTTTGGACAGACTGGAGTTCAGCAGCTGGGGAAGCTGAGAGCAGCTGACACGGGCCCACCTGCTGGCCTCGTTTACCTTCTGGCTTATCATCACCATTTAGAATGTCTCACCTTAGAACGCCTGGCACTTTTCCTCTTGTCCCCCCCTGCCCCCGCTTAAAAAGTCAAATCCAAGTTGTATCTTTGGAGCCTCAGGCAGAGGCAAGAGGGAACGAGGATTAATACACACAGGCCAAAGAATGGTGTTTCTCTCTTTTATTTAAAAACAGTGCTTCATTACCATGTGCAAAGGCTGAGGCAGTGCTCCTCCTTTGCTTAGAGTTTATAAAAGCCAGCAACATGATCAATAATTTATACACATGGAGAGTAATACAAAAAAATAAGGAATAAAAGCTAAAGATCTAACTACTCCGACCTTCACAATTCCAGCTACTTGATAATAATAGGAGTAACCCAATGAATACTGTATGGTCTGAAAGCTACTATACAATATGATTCTTAACGAGAAGGGAAGGGAATTAGAGACTGTCACAAAGCCCTGGGATGCTTCTCTGGAGTTAGCAGGGAAACAGGACCCTGGGCAAGCAGCTCGGGTGTCCTAGGAAGTGATTCTGGGGGAGGACGGGAGGGGAGAGAGAAGGCTAGGTGGTCGATTACACAAGCATCCCATGTAATGCCTCCATGCCCCAAAGGTACCTGTTTTGCCACGGCAATGGGAGGGGCTGGAGGAACAGCATGTTGCATGTAGGGATGGTCCGGTCCCTGCCATGGGGAGTGGGGAGAAGAGGAGAGGTTCTGTGGCATTTTGAGCCTTGCAAAGATTTGGACTGAAAAGCTCAGAGACTCAGGTAGGTCAGCCTGTCAGGGACAAGTACACTCCACCGGCTCTCTTCTCGCTTTGCAGCCCTAGCTTACGTGTGTCAGCCCCAGGTTTGCTCCAGCTATTCACAAGCAGAATATAACACAAGAAAAACAATTCATATCCCTTAGGGAAAAAAGAGGATCAATTCATCACTCGATATATAATACAGCCAAAATGAGCTGCCAAAACAAGCACACACACAAATACTGTGAACAGAAAAATACAAGAAAATG
This sequence comes from Pongo pygmaeus, assembly GCF_028885625.2. Lineage (NCBI taxonomy): Eukaryota > Metazoa > Chordata > Mammalia > Primates > Hominidae > Pongo > Pongo pygmaeus. Next base: position 46,752,718 of record NC_085931.1, read on the forward strand.
ACTAAGCTGGGAGTCTTGACGGGGTATGGACATTGCTTAAAGCACGTATCAGTCCCCGGAAAAACCAAACCAAAAAACATTTTTTAAAAATTCAAAAACTCATGTACCCCCTGGGAAACTGGTGTTGGTAACAAAGGGCAGGGGGTGGGGAGAGAAAAGAGAATCACTGTTCCCTTTTTGCTCGCCAGTGTGAGTGGAGTCCTCAGGTCACCGGCATGTACACAAGTACCAGACAAGGAGGACCAAGTCCCTCTGCTGGTGGCCTCCTAAAAGGCAAGGCTTGAGTTTTGGCTGATGAGCAGTTCTCTCCGTTACCAATCCCTGCCAACCAGCACTACCATGGCTGAATTGATCTACCGTTTTCCTGAGTAAACTGTAACTGGCTACAGTTTCGGTAACATGGAAAAGAACTCAGCTACTACAGCCAACCGCAATACTTCAGGAACCCCCTCCATCCCTGGGCTCCTCACTCCTAGTGCATCTGATTGAGGAATCTGATAACTTGCTGCAGTCCGGTCTGTAAGCCTTATTTGCAAAGAAAGGTGCCAGGGACTCTATTACACTCACTAAACCAGAGGGCACACGCTGGCTTAGGACACCCAGAGCCTACTTGGAAAGGGCCCTGTTTCATGCTCTAGCTCTTGGATGGCTACTGCCTGGCTGATCAGTAAAGCAAGTATGAAGGAAGTACACAGGAAAAGGAAAGGGAGGGAAGAGGCTTTTGGACAGTAACATTTCCAAAAAAAATATAGTGTTTTATGCAACAGAGAATCAAGTTTCACTGTGTATACTACAAATGGTCAAACATTTTCAAGAGCATGACAAAATGAAAACACACAAATTTACGTCTGATGTTCACCTTGTCCACTATTTTTTTCCTATCTTAAAACAGTGCAAACAGGTAACTTATGCTTTTAAAACACCATGACCCCTTCCCCACCCCCCAAAGTCCCTTTCCTCCTAGTATCTGGGGGAAAAATCTGCAATTCTGCAAATGTTACTGTGCTAGAGGGTTGCAAGCAGCAGAGAACTGGCTGAACTTGGCAAAAGGGGAGGACTTGTCAAAGTTTCCCCTTTCCCCTCCTTAAACATCTAAGTGCTTTCCAGTCTGTCCCTTGGTTGGCCTTGTTCTCCTGCCAGAGGGAAGGGGGTTCATCATGCCCTTCTTGCATATCCTTGGGGTTGCTTCCATCCCTGTTTGATGTCTCCCTCATGTCTGGAAGCTATATAACTAGTTACAGGATGGTAGTGATTAACCCACTTATCTGCTAGATCTCTAGTAAAGTATAATTCTAAGCTAAAAGCAGTTCAGCCCCTGAGGAGTCACACATTTGAGGAAAAGCTGCTATTGATGACTTCTGTTGTCTAGATTTCCACTAGCTCCCCTCAGACTAAAAGTTGTGCCCCAGTCCACTTCTTTCTCAAAGAAAAAAAAAAAAGGTTGGCTCAATTCAGACCGTGGCTGTTGGAGGATGACGGTGATAGTAGGTTTTGTTAAACCTGAGAGCCTGACAAATGGTGAATCACAATGGCTGATCTGAGTTAATGGAAATTGAACTAAGTGACATGAGGAATTCTGGAAAATGCCTATGGGCAGCTCTCTGGGCTCAAAGAGGGACATGGAGATAAAGGTGTTCACTAGAGGCCTCCTTTAAGGAGCTCAGCTTCCAAGAGTACAGAAAGTCCAGGTCATGAACTATAGTAAAGATGAAAAAGAATCATGCATGTACTGTGATTTAGCATCAGTGAGTTTTCTGGAATTATCAGCCAGCATCCTCTAACAAACTCATGAAATGCCAGACTCCTCTGACTCTCTTTCTTAATACAGTGAGAACCAGAGTCAGGAACAGACAAGCAGTGCTGCTTCGAGCAACCTGCCTCTGGTGAATTTGACTGTATGGAGTCTCAAAGTTCAAAAGGTGACGGGGAGGTTGATACTGTGAAATCCAGATGCTTGTAAGAGCCCCAATTCTCAGTGTTGACACTGAAAACCAAAGACCCTTTCGTAAAAAGCAGAACTCCATTTATTCTTTCTTAGAAAAGGGAGCTGGAGGAAGCGGTGTTAAACACCATCCCTGGAAATGCAGCAGAAACCACTGGAAAGCACAGAGCTTGCCTTTGGAGGCCTCAGCCAGAACCAGCTGAACTGAGATGCACTCAAGGTGCCTCAAGCTCAAGATTCTGCCTCTCTTAAAAGGTCTGTGGGAGCTGCCTTCTCTACCTTTCCCATTATCCTTACCTCTTTCTAGGAAAAAAGAAGAGAAAAACTCTTAAACTCATTCTCCTATTCTCCCCTGCTATGGATACAACCATTTAGAATTTGGCGTAGTCTCCACTGAGTACGTGGCTTGCCATCTTTTGGGAATGGCCCCTTTGTGATCATGACCCCAAACTTCTGTTTTTTTAGTCAGCTAAAGTTCTCCCTCAAAGCAAAAGCAAAAGCAAAAGCAAAATCCTCCCTGCCCCCATTCCCTAGAACTGTGAGAGCCCGCATCCCATTCCCCGCTCCTCTAACTAAAATATTTATATACATACAACAAAAATTGTCTTAACAGCAACAAACCAAACTTTGGCTTGGGGTGGGGGGACCCTTATAAATGGCCAATGGACTGGGCAGTTCGTGTCCCCTTATTCTCTGTCTTCCTCCCCAGAATCAGCAATAATTGCATCGAGGCCTCTAGCTTCCTTGACATCGCCCCTAGTTTCAGGCACAGCCTCTCTCCCAGTTATGAGGCGAGACAGGATTCTGAAGGGGGAAAGGATATGTATTCTACACGACAGGTCAACGTCCTCTCAGATATATCACTCTGCTTACAAAGAATGCTTGATGCTGTCATAGGTCAGTCATTTTAATTCAGGGACATGAGTCAGTTATCAGTCAAGAACACGTGTGGAGGCAGGAGTTCAAAACAAACCCAAAACAAACCCATAACAAACCAGAAGCTCCATGTCTCTGAATTACTCCCTTTAGCAGCTGTCCCTTGGGTGAAAGGTCACCCTAGTACCAATGTGAATAGACCAGGGAGCCAAAAAGACCGTGCTTTTCTATTTCCTAATGCCTTCATTTGGGAAATGCTGTAGGACACTTGCTTTTATCAGTTCTATCTAACAGCTAGAAGAGAAACACTCTCTCCTACCTTGATAACATAGAAAATTACAGCCAGATGGCAACAGCAGTGACTCACTGCGTGACTCTTTCTGGCGATATAGAAGACCCTTGCCATTTCAGACCCTCCTTCCAATACGGGAGGGCAGCAATCTCAGGGCCTCTACATTTTATGTCGTGTAGTGTTAATGTATACAAAGTGGTCCGAGTGCTCAGCTGGGTGTTTTTCGAGGACAGTGAGAAGCTCAGCGGGATAGCCACAGGCTCAAGACTGTGGATAGAGAAGTGACTCATAAAGGCTCTGGAAGATGAAAATTCCTATGGCTTTGGAGCAAGTGCAAAGTGCCTCTGCCTGCCCTTCCATGTCCTCATCACCAAAACTTCCAGGGACTACTGACCTAGGACCTGGTACTCTATCTTTCCCCAGCAGATTCTTTATTCTATTTTTTAAACTTTTACTTTCTGAGGCAAGAAAAAAGTAAGAAATACCAGATCTTCTAATATTCCTTTTCCCTTCCTCACCCTCTTTAATGGCTGTGAACGATTTGTACTTCTAATCCTCAAGACATCTGGGGGAAATCTGGTCACTGGCTTATTCATTTTTCTGTCCCTGGGTCCTAAATTCCTGAATCTTATGGACATGAGAGCAGGGTGTTAATAAAAGAATACATGAGCTAAGCTGTGGTTCAATTAAATTTAGGAGAAGAAGCCTAGAAGGAATGCTAGGTTACAGGAACAAAAAGAAATGATCTTTTTCATACTCCAGAGTTCATTCTGAGATCAGTTTCCTAATGAGGTGTTTATTATTATCCACAGTCTGAGAGCACGTTTGGAAATATCAATACTATAATTCCAAAAACTATGCCAACTGTCTCAGGCTGTGCGTGTAAGATGATTGTAAAAAGAATGGAGAAGACAGGAGGGAAGAGGAGAGGAAAGCGTCTTTTTAATTCTCCTGCTTCGTAAGCACAAATTCCTATCTATCAGCATGTGGATTCCAGCCACAGCCAACCAGAATTGCCTGTCAAAGACCAGAAACTCAGAAGACTAGAAGAATATCCTGTTGCAGAAAGATCTCTTCCACTTCTGCTTGTCCCCCAGCCATTCAGCACCAGATACACTTTGGTAATTCTGTCTGCTGATTTCTGATCAGATGCATTTATCGGCTCCTAAGTCTCTCCTTCCTCCTTGACTGCCTCTTCCGTGATTGATAGAATAAGCTAAGCACGGACATACAGACATGGAAATGCATTATTTTTTTTTTTTTTTTACCACAGTTTAAAAAAAAAAAGAAAAAAATGCACAATCTTTGGAACAAAAGAATTAAAGGCAGAAATTTAAAGGAAAAATACATATTCAAAGAACATAGTGAGGTATAAAAAAGTATTCTTTCTTTTTTTGTGTTTTTTGTTTGTTTGTTTGTTTGTTTTTCCTCTTCATCTTGCTATAGAGTTCCTCTACTAGTAAATATTGCAATAGCCAGGCCTCATGAACTGGGGGGCTGTCCCATTTGCAGGGGTCTCACGTCACTTCAGTAGGGGGCAAATCGGCTGTAGCCACCTCGGTATAAACTCGCCTGCAGTAATTAAAGAGATAAAAATAATTAAAAGGTTGATGAGAGAAGCATTAACAGTGAAGAAAAATGTCCAGAGAGGGATCTAGAAACACAGCCTGCTTCGAAGCCTCAAAGCAACTGATCAAGCATTGCCTTGTGCGGTGAAGTCAGGAAACCAACTTCTGCTTCCAAGGTGCTCAGACCAGAGCCCAGCACATTTATTGCTGACCTGATATTTTCAAGGAGAGTATGATGACATTTTATTTCATTATTTACATGAATTAGCACAGAAGGGAAACAATACACAGTTGAAAACAAGTTCTGCAAAGAGTTTGATTTTTAAAAGCACAGGTTTTTGTTTACCTTGATATAGCCTTATAATCCTGGTGGAAAACAGATCACCAGTTTCCCCTTCTCACATATGATCCACCGGCAGTGCACGTTACTTCTGACACGATCCCTGCCATGTGTGCTCACAGCCCATGTTTGAGATGGTGCTGCATCTAAACCTGGGCCAGTCTTTAATAAAGTCTGTTTCCTCTATCATCTACGAAGCACACCAAGTAGGCTGTTTCTTGACATATTCACATTTATATATCTAGCTGGGGTTTTAACTAGGCTTTATTCCTTTATCTTTATCAAATGACTTTATCTAATGGCTTATCTCTTTCAATTAGAAGTTTCCCAGGAATGCATCTTTCTCAGGTCATTCTTTTAGCATAGGACTTATATCATTTTAGGACGAAATACAACCTCAGGAACTTCCACCACTGCCTTTATACTGTAATGCTCTACTTCATTTATAAACATATATTCCCTCAGGGCCCCCTATTACTTCCTTCCACAAATCTTCATCAGTAGAAATTTGGTGTGAGAAGTAGCTTTCTCATATTCCTTTAGGTTTTACATTTTACACTTCATTCTGTCTCCTTTTCAAACAACTCTGCCCATGTCCAGAGGTAGTTGCCCAGTTGCATTTTGGATTAGAGAGCAAGCCTGGCAGAGGTGTCACTGTGGAATGGCCTGTCTTTGTTGCAGCCTGTGAGTCCTAATCACTGAAACTGGAGGCATCCAAGCCAACACAATAATACTGCAGTGAGGTGGTTGGTCAGAAGAAATTATGCTAGTTCTATGGACTTCTTCGATACTTCTATCAAAAACACCATATTTTGCCACAACTGTTATCAATAATCAGTAATAAAATACGCCATAAAGCATTCACTTAGCAATTTCTAGTACTATCTACCAGAAGGCTTAGGAAGAGCAGAGACATCCTTTAGATTTGCATTTGAAACTTTAAGTTTTTGAAAAGCTTACTGTGAATACTACAGCCTTATGCTCCATGCTCCTTTGCCAACACCTATCAATGAAACTATGCCACAGGTATGCACTCAACATTTGAACCAATAGAAAACATTCACCAGTTCCCCTATTTCTCTCACAAATGATGCCACTACTCGGGGCACACTATCAGTGATCATTCCTTTCTGCTGCCCCTAACTAGGCCATTATTATAATAACTAGGTTATTAAAATGCGGCTCACATTATAATAACACATAAATAAAGAGGGTGACATGAAACTTCCAGGTAGATCTGTGTGACTTTAATACCTCGATGGTGCATGAAAGGCTGAATTTACTACCTCCCTAGATCTTCTGTAGTCTATGGGTGAAAGAAGGAATGAAATGGTTTTATAAAGCAATGGTATATTATATACTTACCACAGCGCCAACTCCATAGCTAGCGGCAGGGGCAAGGGCGTGGTAGGGGTCAGCTGTGTACACCCTGCCATAACTGGAAAGAAGAAACACAATCAGACAGATAAAGAAAAGTGTATGATCTAAAAAAATTAAAGGGATTACTGTGCTTTAAGACTTGTGAGTCACTTGGTCTTGGATTATCATAAGGAAACTGGAATTACAAGGAATAGGAAAAAACCTTTCTATTTCTACTCCCAAATGCAATAACTGAAAAAATCTGAAGTACTTCCATAAAATGGAAAAGGAATTGGAGATGAGGAAGAGAGGGACTGGAGTCAAAGTCAAAGAAGAGATGAGAACAAGAAAGAGGGAGCGGAGGACAGAGCCGGTGCCTTGTGCTTTAGGCATGACAGAGGCCATCAAGAGGTCTGCAGAAAGCCCAGGCTGGCAAGATGCCCGATGTGCTAAGAGCTGCTGTGGAAACGGTGAAGGGAGGAAAATGGGTGACATTTTGGGATGGAACAGCTCTCATGCATCCCAAAGCTCACCACTGTCTCTGTACATACCCGTCGCTGTAAGCGGCTGCAGCGGCTGCAGCAGCAGTGGCTGCGGTTGCAGTAGCAGGCTGTGCATATCTGTAGGCTGCATATCCACCCTATAGGAGAGAAGAGAACTGACTTTACAGATACCTCTCCCCCCAGGTGTACAGAAAAACACACACCCGCCCACACACAGACGTACACACATGTAGACACAGGGACTGACACAAACATAGACACACACATGGGAAAAAAATGTTTCAAACTGCATCAGTCTGCATGTTATTATTCCTCCAATAAAAAATTAAGCCCTACGATATGCAAGGATTTGCTTTCCAATTAGTGATGGTATTAAAAGTAAAGTTTGGTAGTACCTGTTAAATACAAGAAATGAAGACATGATTTTGAATCTGTCTTACTTCACAGTCTTTGTTGGAACTTTCAAAAGCGAAAATATTTACAGCAAGTTGGGAGAACTCTGACAAGAAATATAAATTATAAAGTTAAAACATGAAATCTGTATGTGTTGACTTCAGATTCTCTAACGTGTTCTTGGATTGATTCATTAATAAGAGACTACTATATGTAACAGAAACCTCTGCTCCATCCGGCCTAGCATGTTTGCCAAGAAGCTAAGATAATCAGGTAATATTTAGAAGGAAAAACAATGTAGATCAGGGGTCAGCAAACTTTGGCCTGTGAGCCAATGCAGCTTGCCAGCTGTTTTTGAAAGTACTTGTGACAGAGACCAATGTCCTACAAAGCCAAAAATATTTACCACTTGGCCCTTTAAGGAAAGTCTGCCAACTCAGATCTACATTTCATACTTGAGCAAATCAATTACAAATTTCTGAGGATTCTTTGGCTGGATTCAAATAGATCAGGAACCCTGCTTCTAGCACTTAACTGCATTTTCCTTCCCTAAAAGGTTTTGAGATTCTTACATATTAATCTTACAGTAGACTCTGAGCTTTTCTTCCAATGGTCCAAATATCCACTCAGTCCTAAAGAATTTCAAACCATCACATCCTTCTATTTCACCTCAGTTTAGATAACCCAAATATACAAAAGGTTTTCACTATCAGGGTGAATCATGTACTCTTTCAGAAAGCATTTCAAGAGACAATCACAACAACAAATGCTTGCTACATGAGACAGGATATTTTTAAAAGTGGCAAACTCTACTTTTTATTATTTTTCTTTACCCTTCTAGAATTCATCTATTTTACCTAAACGTAATTCAGATGCAAATTTTTATTATTGGCCTTTCACTATCAAAAACAACTATGTTCAACTGGCCCAACTGGAACATCATTTCAGTAGTGAACAATAGCATGAACATTTTATTTCTGTGGATAAAATGTGCTCATTTCTCATGGATATCTGAAGGTTTTTGCCCTGTGCTTTCTACTTCCTATTTTTTCAAATGTTCAATTTTTCTAAATCTACAAAAGAAATTTCAAATTTACTTCTGTATCATTTCTTGGGATTGAGAACAACTATTTTCTAATGGGACCCCTGTTCTTCTTAACCATCTTACATGGCAGGTCCTAGCTTGCTTCTTTTATTTCTGTTACACCTTATTTTAGAAATACCTATAATTTCTTATGAGCTTCTAAAGCCTTTTGCTTCTTTCTTATATAATTTATGCTTTCTCTAAACGAAGAAACTGCATTGTGAGGGAAATTTATTCCTGCTCTTCAAGTTTATGCTGCTTGAAGTCAGGATAGTTTCAAATGTACTTTAAAAAATCCCTGACTGGCTTTCAGTGGTTATACATTATTCCTCCTTTGTTTTTCAAGTGAGTGAGTTAGAAAGTAAACATTTCCTTCTTAATTATGAATTCTTCCAGAGATATACGAAGACTCTAATTAATATTACCAAACACTGACAATGAAATGGTAATGAATGGGAACACGGCAGGAAGCACCCTTGGGGGCCGTTTCTGATCAACATGGTTCCTTGGAATTCCAGCCAGGATCTGGGCAAAGCTGTACATCCTGGCCACAACATAATTTAACTAACTAAAGTATTTCTTTACCTTTTTTTTTTTTAAGCATTTGTTAAACAAAGCAAACGTTAATTACAGTTGGAATTTTAACACTAAAATGAACCCTAGTAATTTTTCATTATAACTAGAGATGGTTCCATTAGTTTAGAATTTGTTTGCTAGTGTAAAGTTACAGCAGGGCTATTTAGTAAAAATTCTTTGCAAACAAGGGTAATTCAGCATTTTACTCTTTCGTATTACTCCAATCATCAAAGTAACATTAAAAAAATTTTAAAGTTAAGGCAGTAAAAGCAGTTAAAGCCCAATTCATGTTTACCTAAGTAAAAAAATTAAAACCTGAAGTCTTATGCCATATGGCAGAGGTATAAATTCTTGCAAAGGGATACTGAGGTTCAAAAGTACTCATCCAAGGGTAGGTTTCACCCCTGACTCTCACGGAGACTGAGTGAGGTACTGGAGGTACGATCTCTGAGTATTCTATCAAATCATGGCTTTAAGCTGTATTCTACTCATTCTGGAAAAAACAGGTTCTAAGCGAGGTTGCTGACAGACCCAATTTCCCCTCATTTTCCTAGGCCTACAGGAAGCCATCGGAACCTTGGTGGTTTAGGAGTAATGTTACTGCTAATCAAAACAATTCAAATAGATCAGACTATGGAAAAGAATCTTCCTTCCAATCCAGAAGGAGATGGAGAGAATCTATCTGTAGCAGTTTCCTTCTTTGATAAGTCAACTCTGACTTTGAAGTTTAAACATGATGAAGTTCTCTGCTTTTCAAGTTGAAGAAAACAGAACAGAGTTGCAAATATTTTACTGAAAACAAAAGGCTCGAGAAGAATATCAGCATTAAGAAAAAACACATTAATAGTTTTTTTTAAAGCAGATGACTTTAACATGATTATTCTCCTGATTACTTTATAATAATGGCATTACAGAGAAACCTTTAAAAGATGAACTATTTTAGGATAGATAGGCAATATCCTACTAAACTAACTTGGTAATTCACTAATGACTACTCCAAAAGTAGAAAAATTAATTGTGTATCATGGATGTATTCCTCTCTCTCTCTCTCACACACGCACACACACACACACACACACACACTCTTACTCAAAAGTATTTTTGCTGCTTTATTCAACAAAACATATCACAAAATGTGAGACAAAGAAAATTCAGAAAAATCTATTTCTATTCCAGATTTCGAAGTGCATAGAAATTTCAGGCTGAGAAACCGTTTTTTCAGCTTTCACTCTAACTAGCAAATCTAAAGGCTTTTAGAAAACATGAGAACAAAGTGCAGTTTGAAACACCAAGGTTTTCATTATTGTTTCTTAAGTTTTTCAAAAAGAACAAGGGTGGGAAGGAGGTAGAAGAGACAGGGTTCAGGCGTGGGGAGGGAAATGGCGCCACATTTATTAATCACATTAAAAACTAAGCATGCCAACATCTGGAGCTAAAACAACCAGCAAAATCACCACGTTCAGACTCGTATTGGCTAACTCTATCTATCCCAGCATTCTCTTGGGACAGCGGTTTGCCCTAGGCTCTACCACAAGCTCGGTGAAGTACACAGCCTCAATTACTAGAGCGTGCAGCCACAACGACCTGGTATTACGGAAACAGTCAGTCACCACTTGAGTTAACATTCCATACCCTAACGACTGGCCCCTCCCCAGCCCAAAGAAATAGTCAATCTTGCCCACCCTAGCCCTGGCCCACACCACAATGTTAATAATTATAACAAGCAGTAACCCATCTGTTATATCAGAGAAGGGAACAGAGACTCCACTGAGAGATTTAGAGTGAGATGTTAACATTTCTTCAGCTGACTGCACAAACAAACAAACAAAAAAAGAGGAGAAATAATTCATTTGGAGATATGAAGTCATGAAATAGCTGATGTGTATTGCTTTTAACCATGCACTGATGCAAAACTGAAGCAACCATTAATAATAAAAATTAAAAAGGACATATGTATTTACACACAATCAGACCTGTTTGATCTGAAGCAGTTTGCAGATTCTATCTGTGTGTGATTTGAAATAAAACAAAAAATGGGGATTAGCATGGCCACAGCACACCCTAATGTAGGAGGGCACACACGGACGGCTTTTTGGAACTCTGATAGCTGGATAAATTTGGCTTGGCTAAGCTTGATTCAGATACACACATGCCCCTTTAAAAAGAATTATTCTTATTCCTTTGCAATTCATTCTGAATGACACCTGGTGTCCCCAGTGGGGCCGCCCAATGCTCCATCGCTCCCCTATTCAACCTGCCTGACACTGGCAATATAATTCAGTCCTGACCCACAGCACTCACATGTATGCTCGCCCTCTGTCAACAACCGTATATTCTAATCCACAGCATTCTGCTAAAATACTTCCTGTGTTTAGGAATTTTACTTTTTCACATATCTGTAACATATCTCTGACTTCAAGTTCCAGCTTCTTCAAAGGAAAATGCCTTTGAAAAGATGGCTTTAAGATCCTTTCCAGTGTTTTCTGCAGTTGTTAAAGTCTCAGTTTTTCATGGCTCAATGTCATCTCCTAAGGGCTTTTCTACTCTGCTCTGAACCAATTTTATCACCGAATTAACTTTATGATGTTGCCACGTTGACCACATGATCTTTTGGCACAGTTCTGTAGCTGGGTTTTAAACTAGAGCAAAATACAATAGAATATAATCCTTCCAATATCTGACCTTTATCTGCATATTTATTAGTTTAATCTCACACTGGTAGACTTCTGCCTTATCTTGATTTTAACCTAGCCTTTAATTTTACTACATTTTTGTTTTAGGTTTACATTAAAACAGGACTTTGGTGAGCATGTGATGTCAAGACACCTTCTTTCTACCGGGAAGACAATGACATTATGTGACACTGAGGAGGAGAGTGTGTATTTCAAGACCAGCAGACAAAATGAAAGCTTGTTACCTACATGTAGTGTATAGATCAATAGAGCAGGAGGGTTGGGGGATGGCGGGGGCGGGGGGTGGGTAAGGAATGGCAGGTGTGATGCTTAAAATCACTACAGCAGAGCAGAGATCTATTCCAACTAGCGTGGGTTTAATGCTGGACCTCCAGGAATCACTTTATTTATCCTTGGATGAATCTAACTCCCTCTTTTTCCTCACCACCTCCCCACTCCTGCTAAGAACCATGGTTCTAGGAGATATTATAGAGTTCTTTTGTGGCAAAATGGCATCACTGATTAAATGTGAGTAACACACAAACTTACAATAATGGTGATACTGTCACTGCTTTTGATTGAGGCCTATCTCCTTTGAAAAGTACTTATGAAAAAAATTTTAAAGTATTTAAATTTTATCTTATTATTATTTAAAATTGGGGTTAAGGGAAAAAATTGCTATGATCAACTTGATGTCTTCCACCTATTATTTCTATGATAGATGAGAGACGATTTTCAATAAATCAAACCTTTCAAACATTATTATTCCATATCTCCCCAAATTAGTTCATTTCCAAAATCTTGCTGGGTAGCCACATAAATAAACTGGATTGTGAAAAGCCATCGACTATTTTCTTTCTCCTAGCATCCAGCTATCAGCAATCCTTCTAACAAGTATGCTATTATCCAAATGAACTCACTGATCTTCTTAGGTGAAAGAAGAGGCCAAGGGAAATGCATGTCTCAGTGTTTGAGTCCCATATGTCTAGATTTTTAAGGCAACTTCAAACTTATGTAGCAGCACAGTCCAATTACGACTGGTATTTCACTACAGGGCCCCAATGTGGGATTCAGGAATCCTATTTGTACAGTTCTACTTCCTCTTTTTTCTCTTTTCTAAATTTATAGTAGTAAGAAAATGTCCCCAACTGCTAAGATCTAAATATAAAAAAACAGTTTAAATACCACAGGTAAATGTGACTGACAGATTAAAAGAGGTGGCAGTGATGGGACAGTGCATATTACACACCTGGCTGGGATATGTGTCAAGAGGACAGGAGCACTTAATTTTGGAGGAAGTGCCATTATGTACGGAATGTGACTGTGGGCACTGCTGAGGTAGCAGGGCTTAGATCACACGCTCACAAGTCTTGATTGTCCAAAAAAGCCTCTGTTCCCATCTCTAACGTGGAGCTGGAATGGTTAGTATAATTCAATTTTTTCACTGCAATCCACAATCTGATTGATTGGCAGGTCACACTGGCACTCCTACCTGAGGTATTTTAGCGCTAATGATTGGTTCCTGTAAGACTATTCTATAACAGAACACAGGAAGAGCAGTTCAAAAAACACAGCTGTGGAAGGAAAACAATCATACAAAAAGCCCGCTAAGGGGCCCACCAGCCTTTTCTTTCCTTTGGATGCAAGCATGCTTTTCACAGGAGGTGATTTAGGAGCAGTTTGTTATCCCATTTAAAAAGTGAATTAGGGCGAACTATGCCTTTTCTACTGGCCAAAAAGGAAGAGGGAGGGGTGGATACATAATCTAGCTGCCACACTCCCAAATCCTATCACGGTAGGTCTCTTTACAAACTAGGAACACAATTGCTAGATCAGTTCTCCAGAGAAGAATGTGCCATAAAAGAAACAGAAAGAAAATGGCTAGCAGGAATCACTGTCTAAGAATGGGACTGTGAAAGGGATTACAAAAACCTTGCACAATTAATAGCCTAAATTCATTTAACTTAAGCATAACCAGCAATTTAAAATCTTTTCCCCCGTGTCTTCTCTTCAAGCTCCTATTCGGTGCACTTTTTATACTAAACTCTCTATTCCTTGTATTTCTAATATGCCTTTCGGAGGAAATAAGAACTAAATGTATGCTGACAGATTTCCACAGATGAGAAATGTATGGAGAGAAGCAGAACAAACTCAAGGCAAAATGATAGTTTTTTGTTGTCTGTGTGTTTTTGAAGAAGTATCCTTTGCTCCCTCACATGTGGAATACAGAATACACAGTTCTAAAAGCAACAGTTGTATTAGGCCTAACTCAGTAGTTACCTCATAAAGTATTCTTGCTTTTCATGTGGGGGCATGGATATTATTTCAGCACTAGTGACCAACTTTTTTTCTCTGAGTAACTCTGCTTTAACATAAGAACTAAGGAATAATAACATTACTATTAATTACTTTCATTAACAAGGGGCCACTGGTCAAAAAAAATTATTTCAGCAAGATCACTGAATTACTTGTGTTTAGCTCAGTAAGGTAATCCAGTTAGTAGATTAAAAAAAAAACAAGAGTATTTTATTAACAGGAACAGAAAAATCATCTGTCTCAATAAAATCTTACATTGTAAAGTAAGGAAGTAAGATAACTATTAAAAAATTGGGTTGGTTGACTTAACAAGGTTGAAGTAGACAAGTCTTTTTTTTTTTTTTTTTTTTTTTTGTTGAGACGAAGTCTAGCTCTGTCACCCAGGCTGGAGTGCAGTGGTGTGATCTTGGCTCACTGCAACCTCTGCCTCCAGGGTTCAAGTGATTCTCCTGCCTTGGCCCCCCACAAGTAGCTGAAACTACAAGTGTGTGCCACCACGCCCGGCTAATTTTTGTATTTTTAGTAGAGATGGGGTTTCGCCATCTTGGCCAGGCTGGTCTCGAACTCCTGACTTCAAGTGATCCCCCTGCCTCAGCCTCCCAAAGTGCTGCGATTACACACGTGAGTGACCATGCCTGGCCAAAGGAGGCAAGTCTTTTTTTTTTTTTTTTTGAGACGGAGTCTCGCTCTGTCACCCAGGCTGGACTGCAGTGGCACGATCTCAGCTCACTGCAAGCTCTGCCTCCCAGGTTCATGCCATTCTCCTGCCTCAGCCTCCCGAGTAGCTGGGACTACAGGCGCCCGCCACCACGCCTGGCTAATTTTTTGTATTTTTAGTAGAGACAGGGTTTCACCGTGTCAGCCAGGATGGTCTCGATCTCCTGACCTCATGATCTGCCCGCCTCGGCCTCCCAAAGTGCTGGGATTACAGGCCTGAGCCACTGTGCCCGGCCCAAAGTAGGCAAGTCTTAATAAGACATAAATAGGTTGTATTTAAGAAAAATAAATCCTCAAATAAGAAACACATTAGAGAAAAAAAACTTGATTTAAGAAATAATTCAAATGGAAAATCTTGCTCTAATAGATCAGATTTCAAGAAAACAAGTTAAATAACAAAGATGAGTTTCATGAGAATATGGACGCTAATGTATATGGGAGAATTACATGCTAACATCATATGTAAGTATGTGTATTTAGAAATGTGTAATCTGATGTAAAAGTAGGATAGATTCCCCAGTTCTCAAGCTTCACTGTGAACAAAGGAAAAAAGATACCTTTCATTACTTGTTGAAAATATTTTGAGGAAAGAGGTGGATTTTAATTAAAGTACAAAGAGAGGTAATGAAATATGGATTGGTTGGGTTTTATGCCTGACTTTATTAATAATTTATGTAGTTCTGGGTAAGTCTCTGAGAAATATATCTATAAGTTAGGAGGTTGGACCAAATCATGGCTAAGGTTCCTTCAAGTAGTTATTAAATTAAGGGATACCTTACAGGCCTACGCTAAGTAGTATAGGTGAGTCACCTGTACTTCGAAGAACTGTATCATCCCATCTCTACTTCCTGCAAAACGCAAAAACTCTGAGTGCATTCTGAAAGTGCATTAACTTTTTTAGGTTGCTTGAGAATCTCTGGTAGACTGTGGAAACAGTTCAGTAAAAAGGTCCTCTTACTGATTTTGGAAAGTAAGGGTGGAGAAAGCATTTCTAGACAATTTTAACCTATCCCCACAGAATCATTTCATGCTGACAAGTTTTTCTTATAAAAATTTTCCCTTGATGACTTGAGCGATTAAATCAAGCTTGCATTCAGAAAAAGTCCATCTGGAGAGGTCATAATAAAAGACTTCAAAACTCAAAAACTTCTACTTTGTCAATTATATCACTTTGTCCACATTTTAAATAATATGTGACAAACCAACCATGGAACTTTAGTGATAGCTAGACAGTTTAAATAATGGAGTCCATATTACTATGGCTAGTAGAGTCAGCAAATCTATGATAGTCAAATGGCTGTAAGAAGAGTCTGGGTTGCTGATTATGCTACTCATTTCCTCCAATGGCTCTTAAGAACTAAATATCTGGCGTTTTCTCATTACTACACACTCTTCGCTGGCATCGGTTCCTTATTTGGCTATCACAAGGTCATGTTCTCTCAAAGTAGGTAAAATAGGAAAATGTACAGTTCAGAAAGCTTATTAACCTCTAAATCACAGCTCTAATGATCTAAAGAGGGATGTGAAATGAGAAGAAAAGCAGAAAAGGGAAAGAGCTGGTTTAAGGCTAAGCTAGTCCTGTTATTTATGTATGCAAATGACACGACAATAATAAAAGACTTTAAACCTGCTGATCATCTCACAAGTAAATTAATGATCCACAAAACATCTGTGGGTATAGGGAAGGGAAAAGAATATGTCCAGTAGACTGACCCTTGCAATGATCAGGAAACCCAAAGGCTTAGTTTTTGCACCCAGGGGCAAGCGCAGTGGCAGAGAAGCATGCTTGCATTCTTAAATATATAAATATATATATATATATATCCACAAGGAAAAAGAAAATAAAAATTAAATAAATTAAAAGGAAAAAAACCAAACCAAACCAAAGAAACAGAAAAAAAAAGGCTGGCTTGTCAGGGGATGGGGTCGAGAAGGCCCCAGTGTGTGTACTTACATAGAGGTCAGCACCGTAAAATCCGTCCTGGTAAACCACACTGCAGAAAATCCACACAAAAACAAAAACAAAAAAAACAAAAGAACAGAAACACATTCCGGTTATTGAGGACGGCAGCATGCACATGCGCTCTACACAGGCAGGTGATGTATGAATACATAACCTGGGCTTGGGGCCTCGGCAAGTTGGTGAGAAAATGTGAAAGTGCACATGAAGGTTACACAGCTCCAGGACATGCAAGGAGAGGGAAAGGTGTGCAAAACTGGAATGCGCAACCTGGATATTTGGTAATTAAAGTAGGATTCACACAATAAAAAGCACTCCTAGAAGAGCCTATTATATCTATCCAAAATCTGCTGGCTTGGAAACAACTTTTTGTATATGGAGTACTTTTAAAAATAAGCTTGCCCTAGGAGGAAGTTTCTTTTTAAAGAGCTTACAAAGTAGGGTAGGGGTGAAGAGGAGTTTAACATGAAAAACTGAACCCAAAGAATTCCACTAGGGCAGGGCCTGTATGCAAAGTATGTTTTAAAATTACGTTTAAGTATTTTGTTTTCAGTATTATAATAATATGTAAATGTTTTTCTGATATCCATACATCACCTGCTTTTTACCCTGCACATTAGACATGCGATAAGATTTGGCTGATCACACAAGCATGCAAAGTATTATTATTCAGCATTTTAAGAACCAATGCAACACCTCAGAAAAACAAGTCAATCAATTCTGACCAAAGTAAACAGAGAAATGTAATTAAAAAAAAAAACACAACCAAAAATACCCACAATGCATTGCTTTCACAAGCAGAGATAATGAGCTAAAGGTTAAGGTGATTGGTCCAAGGTCCAAGAATTGAAAGGTGCAGTGGGGATCCCAGATAGTAACAATATAATCCAGAGTGGGAAGGAGTAACTGGAAGATTTTAAGGGTTCTTTTTTGACCATAAGAGTATTCATGGAATTCTGAAAAATACAATTGATAACTGAAGTTCTGGGATTGACCAAAGAACATCCTGTCTTATTTAAAAGAATAAATCTGAGAAGGTAGCTGGTTAAGAATAGAAGGGTTTATTTTCCTGTTTAGATAATGAATTTGTAGCAAACAGACAATGCATGACTTTAAAAAAAAAAAAAAAAAACCTAAGCAACACTATATTCTTAAATATAGATTTCTAACCTTCTGAGGTACCTTTGTGCATACAGACTTTCCCCAAAACATTATTGTGGGACCAAAAGACATGGAATAGCAGTAGAGATAAAAGATAAAACTTTCTTCTTCATCTCTGTGAAGTCAAGATCAGACTGTTTTAATTTAGATGATCTGTTTATTGGTTCAACTAAACAAGCTGGAAATTTTCACCACTACCTTCTCTGTTAACAATAAACAAGCTGACAAGTAAAGTCATCAAATCATATTTTTAACTTGAATATGAAATAACTTGTTTCTTATAGGTAGGTGGAATGTTTCTTAATTCTATTCCCAATGACATTTGGTTGTATTTACAGGATAGCATGGTCACATTTTGGAATGCCCCAAATATGCTATGCCCTTGTATCACACAATAGGCAAATCAAACTCATCTCTGATGTTCATTTAGCTAAGTCCCGTTCATTTTCATAGTCTCCAGTTGCAGTTAAAGTCTGATATTAGAAAGTAATCTGCCTCTCAATTGCATTTTAATGAAAAACACAACTTGTTCAAAATGAGAAGGCTGATAAAATGGAAAGCACTGAGACCAAGCGGTGATTAATTAAACTTCAAAGATCTTAGTAAGGGGATATAGGCAAAGATTTACAAATAAGCCTTCTATAAAGAAGGGTTGGCATTAAAAACACGAATACATTTTACCCTAAGTCAAATTAACTTACTGGGAATATTCATCTACGTTCTAGAAGAATTCCAATATTCCCTGTATCAAATGCCACAAGGAGGCTAGAACATAATGATTAATGATGAAATTAGTTTACTAAGCTGAAAAGCAATTCTAGGCCATTCCCATGAAATACTGGACTTATTCCTTGCCATCTTCCATGTAAACAGGTGGTTTAGTTAATAAAAAGAAAACATGGGAAATCAGTGTTCAATGTAATGCACAGAAATTGATATGATTAGACATAAAGATAAAATATCTTTGAGCAAATATATACCTGACACAGACTTGGTAGAGAATGGGTTCTCAAATTTGGCCAATATACTGAAATGACTACATTGAACACGACTAAATTCAACCACTTTATAAAGTAATTCAGCAATGTTACAAAATAGGGAAATCCCATGTTTCTGGTGAGTAGTCTCTCTTTGCAAATATGACAGTAAACTCTCTTGGATTACAATGGAAGACATTTCACAAACAATTTTCCTAGTGTGTAAAACTTCCAAAAGGTTCCTTTTAATGTTTCATTTGAGTATTTCTTGATGAAATAATACTGCATATTCACTTCTTTAAAGAGATGTCAGAGGTTGAAGGTCAAAGGTCAAGTTGAGAGAAAAAAGGATTAAAATAAAAGTAAGTAATGGCATAAGATGGAGATGATGGAATGCATGTGATTTAAATGTCTACAAACTCCAAACAGAAGTTAATTTCTGAAGCAGTTCCCTTCCAGTGTCTTTTGGAGCCTGCCCACTTCAACATACCTTGCCTAATAAAAATGTTTTAACTCTGTGGAATGGAGAACTTCTAATGGTACATCCATTTGGTCTACGAATGAATGAATGAATGAATGCTGAATTAGTACACCTCAAGGCTAAGCCAATTTTGCTGTCAGAAAAGGACATACAAAGGAGGTTCCTTCCCTTTATATTTTAACTAAGTAGCAGCCAACAAGCTTCTCTGCTGCTACTTATTCCTCCGTTAGAATACAAAAAAAAAAAAAAAAAAATCTGTCATATTGACATATCTGGCAGAGAAAAGATGAAGAGAAATGTCACATCTTTGATGAGGAAGTCCGTGGTACAACTGACTTATGAAAGACCACTCTATAAAAATTTACATTTTAGGCTGACACTGAGAAACCCCTAAAAACAAAACCTGCCATCTTCACTCCTTTTCCCCATTCAGTAGCAAAGGATTTATTTGTTGCTATGGAATCATTCCACTGCATGAGACACCCTCCATAAAAAAATCAAACGGTGAAGGATGCTCAGCTACAGTCATTGTTTTACCATCATTCAGAAGCCAACTGCAGTTTAATTCTTCCTACTTCTCCCTTTCTCCCTTGATTCAATTGGACTTGGTTCATCTTAGAATTAACCTCTTTTAATCCGTTTCCTACAAAGAAAGCAAATCCATTGTGGGTAACTAGCTCTGCTGCTCACCACCCAGGCAGTGAAATCAAAGGGGAGGACACATGTGACAGCCTCTGCCCCAACACGGGGTGGTGATAAGGAGGTGAACACAGCAGATGCAGGCTTGTACTACAATCTCGAGCTCCTCTTTTGGTTCTCTGCAGTAATGTTAATCCATATTCGTGCGCTGCTGAGTGAACTTCATGCCAACACACTGCTAGTAAACACAAGACGGTTCTGGCTACTGTCTTAAGCCATTACCATGAGGGCTTAAGGTGGCCAAAACGAAGACTTATAATGAATTGACAGTTTGTTACATTCTGATGATGGTATATTTTGGTATTTGTCATCTAATCTGTTAATTTGCAAATATTCACTGAATGTCTACTCTGTGACACGGCAACATCCCAGAAGTTATGAGAGGGCCATGGTATTCTTTTTTGGTCCAACTGCTTATTTTAGAAACATATTGATTTTGGAATCTAACGCTTACCCTGGATAGGCGGGGATGGCTGTTGGAGGTACCGCTCGGACTGCACCATATACTGTCCGCCCTCTGCCCCTCAAATGGGCTCCTCTGAAAGCGGCTGCCGTGGTGGCTGCAGTAGGGTAAGGGAAGCCAGGAACTAAAGGGAGACCCAAAATATGACAGAAATTTCAACTTGCATTCAATAGAGGGTGCACAGTCACAACTTGCTATGAACCAATTATAGAAAAGATGGAAAGATACGAACCACATCTTTTTTGAAAAGGTGGCATACATTCAATAAACCTTCTACCCTGGGTCTCTCAGTGGGGAAGAAATGGAAAGAGAGACCCAACATGCAAAAGCAAAAGATTCCATGCCTCATTCATCACAAATCTTGAGTGAGCTTTCTCTGTTCCTTCTCAATTTCGGCTTTACAATGCAAGCTGCTGAGAAACAGGTCAAGAAGATCTGAGAATGACTGCCATAATAAGAGACAGACTTTTAATTACTGTGGGCAGTCTAAATCAGATTGACACAAACTCTTCAACCGGTCAGTTATTAACCTTGCTTCCAAATGTTACTATGTGCATATAATAATTATTACTCAAAAGAACATTCTTTTTATATTTTTACATGGTACCAACCTCCAAGGCCCATAATAGTCTTTAGGCATTTCATTTCATTAGTCAATTTCATTCTTTTATTTAAAAAATTTTAATCCACAAATGTAAGGTGAGGGAGACAACTCCTACCCTGTCCTTTAAAGAGGCAGACAACTTCTAGGGGCCTCATATCCTTTAAAGAGGCAGACAGTTTCTAAAAGCCTATTTTAAGTGTGCTGTCCTCTGGAAAACATGCAGAGACACTGATTCCATGTCCACTGAATCCTGTTTAATTATACCTCTTGCTGGAGTAAAATGGCTCAGGTCAAAATGACTTTAGAGAGATCAAGAGAGCTGAGAATAATCAATAATGCCGGAGGTACTTCTAAGTAATCCTCTGCTGGAGAACCTGTGGCTGACTTGCAGAGGAAATGTATAATATGCTCTATACATACTTGCTTCTTTTGTTTTCTTTATCATCAAGTACAGACTAAGGCCCTTACCCCCTCTACCTTTTCCAACTATTTCTGCTTTGTGCAATCTTAATATTTGGTCAGGAAAATTCTAGCACAGGTTAAGGAGGACAGGGCACTGGGATAGTATTTAATATCCCTCTCAAGAAATTTCCATTTCGGTTATGTACTGTACTAGGAAAAAAAAAAAACCAGTACATGACAGTTCACTCACAACAGTCAAAATCCATGCCAGGCCAACATAGGCTACTTACTGATTAAAGGAATGTAAGTGTTGATACCCCCTCTTCCTGATAGGGGCACTGCTGCATCATTGCCTAGGGACACATCTGCTTGAAAGCTGGATGCTGATTGGATTTTTAAAAAATTTAAAAATGCAAAAAGATTAAAAAGGAATAGCAAATTGAAAAACAGCAGATGCTATTACAATTAAATAGCACAAGTGCAAACATTTACTTAAATACTACCTGCATATAACTCCGGACCATATACAGCTCCAACTACTGGGCTTAATTTCCAACCTGAAACACACAAAATGGAGGAAAGGGATGATCAGTGCACGCCAAGTTGGCTTCAGCCATCTCTGGGGCTATTTTTGCCTATTATTAACTTCTCTTTGGAATTCCAGCTTGGGGTTTCTATGAGAGAGTACAGTAGTGAAACTAGCACACAGTGAAGAGATGATGAGGGGCTGGGGTTGGGGGGCTTGGCAGGAGTCATGACATTGGGAGGAGGAAGATGGAGAGGGAATGAGAGGAGAAAAAATAAATAGAAATAAATCCTAGAGTTTGGTAAAGTGTTCTCACAGAATTACCCTGGATGACCTATCCTTCATTTAAAAAAAGAAAGAAGGCTGACTATATGTCACTCTGAACCGCACTGTGATGCATTTTCTTAACCCTGTTTATTACTCTAGTTGTTTTAATAAAGGTATCCATGGGCTGAACTGAAATTCAACCTAGATCTTTGACTCCATGTTTGGCTATACAATGCTGGTATTCCAGGTAAATTGAAATCCACTTTCACTCGGATTTACCATTGGGATTTTACTGGGGTTCACCAACTAAAAAAGGAAAGACATGATATAATAAAATTCAAGGTACATTCCCAACTTCAGTGCATGTTTTCTGAGGCTTTAATGTGTAATAATCACCTTTAAGTTAATCAGACTTCTTAGCTACACCAGAATACTGTGGAACGTTAGCGTAAATATTTGTAAATATTAAGAGTTTCCAAATAACATTATGTTTAATGTCAACTTTATTTCTTTCCCTTTTTTATATTTATAGGAATATGGCAAGTATTTTTTAAAAAGGAATAATATATGATTGCTCACTGAGAGTGAATAAAAGTAGAATTCCACATGAAAACTTTAATCAATATTAATTGAATTTTACATATAAGCAAAAATACTCTATATTATACATTTTCTGACTCATTTGTCTTTTTATATTAAGACCCTAGCATTGTGCCACACTATTCTATAAATATACGAATGAAAAGAAAAAGGCCAGAATTGGCCTCCTCTTTTTTTTTTTTTTTGAGACAGAGTCTTGCTGTGTTGCCCAGACTGGAGTGCAGTGGCGCAGTTTCGGCTCACCACAACCTCCGCCTCCTGGGTTCAAGCGATTCTCGTGCCTCAGCCTCCCAAGTAGCTGGGACTACAGGCACGTGCCACCATGCCTGGCTGGTTTTATACTTTTAGTAGAGATGGGGTTTCACCATGTTGGCCAGGCTGGTCTTGAACTCCTAACCTCAGGTGATCCACCCACCTCAGCCTCCCAAAGTGCTGGGGATTACAGGCGTGAGCCACTGCGTCCAGCCACAATTGGCCTTTTCAAAAGAATTATTGAAATTACCAGATTTAAATGACTGTAAGCAAGACATTATTCAAGTGAAAACCCATTCACTCTGATTCAATCCAATCTCTTATTCATCATTTTATGTGCTCATAAAATGCAATGTCTCTTCAATATTCCACATAAAATTCTGGCAAAATCTAGGTTCAAATCCTACTTGAATTGTAAGAGCACAAATATTCTGCAACATCAAATTACACAAATACTGTGCAACATTTCTGCACAAATTAAGAGATTCCAAACAACCTAAATGAGAATGCTGACTGAGAATTCATTAGGAGGAACCTGACACATTCTTCTTAGGACCTTTAACATAACAGCAGGTTTCTTGCCTACTAAACCTGAATATTAATTTAGAATAATATTTTTAAAAATAACCTTTTTCTTTCCTACCAATGCCACTGTTTCCTGAGCATTCCCTTTAAATCCACATAATGGGCAGGCACTGTGGCTCAAGCCTGTAATCCCAGCACTTTGGGAGGCTGAGGTGGACGGATCACCTGAGTCTAGGAGTTCGAGACCAGCCTGGCCAACATGGCAAAACCTCGTCTCTACTAAAAATACAAAAATTAGGGGGGTGTGGTGGCACACATCTGTAATCCCAGCTACTCTGGAGGCTGAGGCACGAGAATCGCTTGAACCCAGGAAATGGAGGTTGCAGTGAGCCGAGATCGCACCACTGTACTCCAGCCTAGGTGACAGACAGACACTGCCTCAAAACAAAAACAAAAATTAATATAATGGATGTATATTGATATGTTGTTAGTAATACTTTGAATATACTTAGTTTTAGGAAATTTACAATGTATTTTCACAGATGTCCTTTGACCTTCACAAAACCCAAAGTGGAAGGTAAAATAGATACCACATCTGCAATCTGAGGTCAATACTATACTTTTCTGGGTCTCATTTCCTAATAATAAGCTGGGAGGGTTGAGTTTCAATAATTTCTAAAAAAATCCTGGTGCCAAAAATCTGTGGTCTCAATTTATAAATATGAAAACAGAATTAGGTTAAAAAACTGGTCCACTGTCACGGAGTAAATAAAGAGTCAAACCTAGAAGGAGAATGTCTGTTTTCTGAATTCCAGTCAGAGGCTCTTTCTGTCACAATATTTCCCTTAGATGTAAAGAAAATTTGACATTCTTTGCCTCTCCTTTCTATTTTGTTTGAGTTTTTATCAAAATTGTAGAGACTTGTTTTTGTAAGAGCAGTGAAAATAAGAGGTAAAGTGGGAGGCAGTAGTATCATACCGATAAAAGGAGTAAGGAAAAATGCAAATTATGCTGATAAATTTGTATCATCTATGTGAAAAGCTGGGCTAAATATATTTATTGAAGACTTTATGGGATATAGTCAATACGGATACATTTCTCCTTGATTTAAGACATTATTAGCACATATAGCCATACTCTAGCAGTGGGTTCAAACTTTTTAAAAAAACAGCAGAGCCAGGCATGGTGGCTCACGCCTGTAATCCCAACACTTTGGGAGGCCAAGGTGGGTGGATCACGAGGTCAGGAGATTGAGACCATCTTGGCTAACACGGTAAAACCCCATCTCTACTAAAAATACAAAAAATTAGCCGGGTGTGGTGGCGGGCGCCTGTAGTCCCAGCTACTCGGGAGGCTGAGGGCAGGAAAATGGCGTGAACCTGGGAAGCGGAGCTTGCAGTGAGCCTTGACTGCGCCACTGCACTCCAGCCTGGGTGACAAAGCGAGACTCCATCTCAAAAAAAAAAAAAAAAAAAAACCCAGCAGAAACTCCCCCCTTTATTCTAGATACTAGTAAAAGCTTATGCAGAACCCTAAATTGCTCAGACTAAAGTACAGCTGAGACCTCAGAATTCAATCCATTTGGTTTCCTTTTTCTCTCCCAAACTGGTTCTGCAGAACAGTCTGCAAAACCACCATTGGGCTACAGATTAAATTTATATTCCATCTCATTCAGAGACCATGAGTCTAGATTAAATTTGGTAACTGATGTAACAAATTATTCATAGAAAATTTCCTTCTCAATGAGAAAAACTTATAAACCTTACTATATAATATGTAATCATGAAATAGAAAATGATACACACACAACCATACCCATAGCTGTTATCTCTAGGGCTAAGGAGAGCAACGGGTCCAGAATTATAAAAGTGATTAAAATATCCTCCTAATTTATTCCACTTATGCTCAGATGAATGAGAGTCAGAAGTAAAAGTAAGAGTCAGTGGGCATCCAGGGGTATTACGAACAAGTCTAACATATTAGAAAGAGCTACAGCAGCTGAAAAAGAAGGTGCTCAGGTGGGATCCAATTTGGGTTAATAGGCAACTAGTAGCATGTTTGCACTGTGTAAAAGATGAACTTTACTTAGAACATAACACCTTAATAACTAAAAACTTAGCTCAATTGTAATGACAAAATTATTTTGTAAACACAAAATACTCTCCCAGGTAAAGAGACTACTTCAACACAAATTAAACTGTCTTAAGACGGAAATAAAGACATTCTTAGAAGTTTATAAAAACTTCATATATTTACACAAGAATAAACACTCTTTCGAAGATGATTTATAATTTCTTACCATTTGCATATGGTGTGACCATCTTCTTATTGGTCATTACACGTGCTGTAGCATTATTCACCTAAAAATAACAAGGAGAAAAAAGGGCAGGGAAGAAGTGGACCACATTAGGGAACATAAAGTTGCACATCCAATAACAGAGTATTTAGTTTAAAATGTAAATTTCTGAGAGCATTGATTTAAAAATAATTAACATAGCAATATAAAATATTAATATATAGTATTTTAATTAAAGTTCTTATCAAATGAGGATAACAAGAGTAAAGTGAGTTTCTTGGTTTCCAAACATCAGTACTCCAAAGAAAATACATTTGCAAGATCTTCGGACGTCTTTTAAACAGAGAAATCTCTGGACTAAGGAAAACACAGAAAAAAGTAAATAGGAAACAACTATATTAGCAATTCACTTTGAAGTTTGTTAATAAAACAGAGGCTTGCCACATGGGTTATGAAATAGATTGATGGAAAGGTGATAAAATAAATCTGATTTCACCTGTCCTAATGTTCAGCATTTTAAATATGTCTGTCCGAGATTTTTACTGTCTGAGGTAAGTAAACAAATATAGAAACCTAAGATTCCCATGGTGACAGCCTTCAGGACCATTCTGAATTTTCTAGACTACATGGTCTATCAATTTAAGAACAAAGCTTTTAAGAAAGCCTTTAAAGTAGGCACTTAAAAGAATTGAGAAAATAAAGTCTTTATTTATTTTGTTTTATGGTACTCTCCACCCTCATTACAGAACTGCATATTTTAAAGCATTCTCAGTGCTAGAGTAAGTAGGTGTTACAAAGACGGTGCTGCTGAAGAAAAGATGAATGGAACTAAGATGCCAGCATACTGCAGCCCAGTGACAGAACCAGTCTCAAAGCTCTTGCACGGAGGGTAAAGCCTCACCATAGAACTTGACTTATACTGTGTTGTCAGGTCATAAAACATGCCAATTGAAAAAAGAAGCATAAAATATAAATGTCTTATTTTTGCCTCTTCAAATTTACATTGTGTTCAATTTGTATGGTAATAAATTTTTGTTATGAAAAGACCAATTTTAGGTAGAATTAGAACTAAAAAAAAACCTCTTCCTATGTCTTTTAAGATTTGTACAGTGATAATCCCCCATATGAGGAAAGAGCTTGAAACTCCATTTACTCTAGCTTCGCCCACCAAATAATATAAACGTTTCACATTTAAAAAGAAAGAATGGGATACAACAATGATGAGACTGAGAGCGTGCAGTTAAAAAACACACACACACAAATAAAAGAAAGAAAAAACAATCAATTTTGGAAAGAGGGGAGAAACAGAAAAGCAAGGTTCTCACAGACAAGGATTAGAATGGAGCAAGAGCTGAAATCAGCTGCTGGAGCAGAAAGCAACCAAGCACTTAAAAGGAAAAATGGCCAGAACCAATCAGAAACCACCAGTCAGCAAAAGAGACCAACAGCTGCGTGTAACTGAAGGGATGGGAAAGGAAGAACAGGGAAAGGGACAGGAGCAAGGATCCGGAAAAAGAGAATAAGGTAGGGAAAACGAAAAGAGAAAGTCAGGAAGGGTGTAATGGGCAAAGAAAGAACAGTCAGAGCTACAAACAGGGGTTTGGGAAACAGGAAAAGTAGGGAAGGATGTAGGGGCAGGAAGTGCATTAATAAAACCAGCCAAACTGGAGTTCAGTAACTCTGAGTAAGATGTGCAAGGGGAAAAAAAATCACCATGAAGTCAGTAATCAAACAGCTCAGACTGCTACAAAACAATATGTACATCCAAAATCCAGGCGGCATTACTCAACAGCATTGAAAATAAAAGGGGGAAAGGAAAAGGAAGAGGAACAACAAGTCAAATCACATTTTGTAGTGTTAATGTGAGATGGCAGATGGACTTTTTCTTTCTTATTTAATTGTTTTGTAATCACATTTTTAAAAGCTTCTTCTCTAGTGCTTTTGTTCACTTACCGCCAACGGGCACCATCGCCAGCATTGTGTATAGTTACCATGGAAAGAGTGAGTCAAGTGAAGGGCCCTAAATGCTAAACCATTGGAAAGGAGGGGAAAAAAAGCAAAATATGCAGACATCTTACTCAAAATGGTGGCTTTTACATTTAATACTTTAAAAAATTGGGAAAGGGGAAAGGAGCCAGTTAACCTTCGATGTGTTATCAAAAAGGGCTGGTGAATACCAGGCGGTAGACTTGGTCATAATCACAGTACATTTGCCAGCCAGCCATCAAACCCTCTGTTTAAGAATTTTATCCATAAAAATTTAGATACCAAAATTCTTGGTATTAGATATATTTAAAAACTACATGAGTTTTGGATTATTTCCTCCCTCCCCACAATCTCTACAATCTTCTATTTCGTGCTTATCATGCGCACAAAGAGGCGAACTGGCCTCCCGAGAGAGGATATTGGCTGGCCCCTTGATTCATTATAGAACACAGTGTTATAAACTGGATAGTTTTTAGACAATTTAACATTAGTTTTGCTTAGGCCTGATCACAGGAATTCAGAGTATTGCAAACTGAAGCAAAGGAAAAAAATCAAGAGAGCAGAAAGATGAACATTTTGAAGGAAAAACATAAATGAAAAACAAACACACACACACGCACACACACAGTCAAAATTAAAACCCCCAAACAACCAATAAATGAGGAGGGAGGCAGATAGAAGTGTTACTTTTATACAGTTTAGTGCAAGAAGGTGAAGAAGACAGAGATACAAACACACATACATGTGCACACACACACTTAAGACAGGGTTCCAAATGTGAAATAAGTGAGGCAATACGAAAAAAGAGAAATAAAAATATAAACCAGAAATTGAATTATTAAAGACATGCACCTCGATTTTACGGCCCTCTACCACGGTGCCGTGTAATTTCTCCCTGGCCCTGTCTGCATCAGCACTATTCTCGAAAGTTACGAACCCGAATCCCTGCATGCAGCGGGAGAAGGGGGGAAAACATGCACATCGTTATATTGAAATACTGATCTCTTGGTAAATAGAGAAAAAATATCATAGTATGAAACTGACATCAGCAACAACTCAGCAATAATCTCCCAAAGTCACATTTTTGGTCCATGCATACTTGTAAAGGGAAATTAAATCCAATAAAAGAATAAAGAACTGTGATAATAATAATAATTAACAGCAATGTAACAATAATAAAATAAAACATAAAGCATATGAGGCCAGACCAAAATTAAGGTACAGAGTTACTCGGGTCAAACTATTCAACCAAAACTCTGAGGATTTTTTAATGTCCTACCTTTCTCAATTCATGTTATTAATTTAATATACATGCCCCTTTATGTAATACTAAAAAAGACTTAATTAAATTGACTCTCTGACATCCCAAATCTATTATTTCCCAGTAACTGCTACATGAAATCTGACATTCAGGTTCAACATTGCATAGTGAGATTTTTTTTAAAGTAGGTCTAATCATTTTAGTCCCACGTTGCCTGTTGCTTATATCACTATTAATTCCTTTGGGAACAGGATAATTTAGGGCATAGTCGGTGTACAATTTTGTATGTACTGGGTGTGGGAGAGGACAGCATTCATGCTCTTCTAAGCAAATAAAAATATCACTAAGCAGTGGTCAACTATAACTTTTCTTCAATGCCCATTTTAAATGACCAGATTGACACTTAGAGTAAAAATATGTTCAACTGAATTTCAGAAAACTGCTAACCCAAATTTGCCTAAATTATTCATTTATTGATGTTTATATCTGCTATTAAAGGTAGTAGTAACTTTCTATATATAGAGAAAAAAGGAACAGTCAACAGGCAATGGGAATGAGATCTACATTAGTGACATCAGTTGTACACTATTCAGTAGAAAAAGGATATTAGAAAACAGCAATGCAGCTGGTACAATGACTTAGGATTAATTTATTTGTTCCTTGCAAGATACTACAAAAATGGAGTGGAGCTTTCACTCATTAAGTAGACAAATCAGGAGACCAGGGAGTTGACTACCTTCACTCCGATGTTCATGTACTACCACTTTTAACACCAGGAGCATTTACTATATACTTATATGACTTTCCTAAAACATCATATTCACTTCATTCTAGGTGCTCTGTCCTTATCGTTCTACTCTGCAGCTATAATTTTATAAATAATTTCCATGCTGCTTATATCTGCAAAGTGGTAAAGTCTTAGGATTTTCTGCAAAGTCTTCATTTGCCAATAACTTCATTGTCCTGCTAGCGTTTTTTGAATATTCCATTGTAGGATAACCCAGAACCCTTTAATTTTAACTGAAGTTCTGCCTAGCTGCTTAATAACATGAGCACAATTCTCTCTATATAAAACATGTTCTTAACTGACACGGTAAACAATGCGCGTTGCTCAATAAAATTTTATAAAAGCAACTCCATTGTTTTGAAGGATCTGATAACTCAGCAATCTAAGTGATTATGTGGGTGGGTGGCGTTTTGGAGAATTCCAATGGATGATCTCTACCCACAATTTGGACATCACAAACACCCTTGAAAGCACAATGCTAAGCTGATAGATATTTTAAAACGTATGTTGCTTGGAATGAAATACTACTGGTAATTTCAGTTAATACTCTCCTAAAGAATGTATAAGTTTGTTGAAAATATCAACAGGAACATATTTTCATAAATGAAATTTTGATATCAACATTTATAGCCACTTTGACACCACAAGGTATAAAAGGGCACATTAATAATTAGTTATACCATTTGTCACCTACACTAGCACCTGCTGAAGACAAGCTGCCAGTTCTCTAATCCTGGTGAGTCCTCCAATAGGAAAGTCAAACTTTTAAAGAAAGGTCACAGAGTGATGAGTTATAATATCACACTTTAGAAGCATTTTGGCTGTATTTCAACTGGTCCTCACAGTCATATATTTTATGACTTAGGTTAAATTAATACATTGTAAATTAATAGTTGGATTACTATTAAGTTATATCAAAACTAAGACCTAGGTTTTTGATATTAGCATTATGACTATATCTACACACCCACATGCAAATATACATACTAGTTTGTCTTCTTAAATATAACCATGAAGTAAAAAGAATAGACATGTTGGTTTCATTTTGAAGGTAAAGAAACTGAGTCGAACTGAGATTAAGTACCCAAGAATATCCAGCTAACGGTGAGAAAATTCTAAGCCTTTTCAAATCTCAGTTCAGTATTCTATTTACTAAACTATATTAGTCCTAAAATCCTTCTATTTTTTTTCAAATCTAATTGCTAAGTATCTTCCATGACCTTCTTTTCTGAAATGTGTGGAAAGAACATTAGTGAGACAATAACTGCATCCAAAAGAATGGAAGGTGGTATGATGAGCACTGCAATTTCACAGTCAGCAAATGACAAAGTTTAACATTCATGTCTGCTTGGATAAGATTTTCTCAATAATGACTAACATTCTGGAACAAAATTTCACTTTCAAATGTTTTAAAAGTGTTTTATAAAGAAAGATGCTTATACACCAAAGGAAATGTGAATCAAGATACCAAAAACATAAAAATAAAGCAATCTTTATAAGCATCTTTTCCCCCGGGGTGATAGGAGGAAGAAGGCCTTGTTGATGCTTTGGGACTCTTTAATATGAAACATAAAGGTAAGAGGATTTCTTTCTTTGCTTTGAAGATAAACAGACCTTGCAATAGGCCAAATAATGGCTTCCCAAAGTTGTCCACATCCTAATCCCCAGAGCCAGTGAATATGTTACCTTACACGGCAAAAGGGATTTTGCAGATGCGATTAAGTTAATGATCTTGAGATAGAGAGATTATCCTGGATTATCCAGTTGGGCCCAGTGTAATACAGTGGCCCAACATGGCCACCGTACTGTGCTTATAAGTGAAAAGCGGACACAGGAGAGTCCGAATCAGAGTAAAGCAGCCTGAGAAAGACTTGACTGGCCATTGCTGGCTCTGAAGACAGAAGGGAGCTATAGTCCAAGAAATGTGGGCAGCCTCTAGAAGTTAGAAAAGGTGAGAAAACAGATGATCCCTTAGAGCCTCCTGAAGAACCCAACACGTTGATTTTAGCCTTGTGAGAGCCATTTTGGACTTCTGACCTCCAGAGCTGTAAGATAATAAATGTGTGGTTTTAAGCCACCCGATTTGTGGTAATCTGTTCAGAAGTCATAGGGAATTAATATGTACCTCTTAGAATTAAAGTCCATGATTAGGAAAGTGAGAGGTATGACTAGAATTTTTTGAAGTACTGTTCTTAAATACTTTTCTCTCATGTTTAAATTTTAAACAGGTGATTTTCCATCAACTCAAACATGCTTCCTTATCTATCACATTCACAATTTAGTTTCAATAACATGAACTCAGATCTTAAAACATTTTTAGAATATACTATTTCTTCAATAAAATTTAGCATTTTAGAAAAGGTGCCAGGAACTGTGCTAAAGATGTTCACAGATTATCCAGGTTTAAAAGTTATCAGTAGAAAAGTCTGCTTACATGAACTCATGTTTTGTCACTTCACTCTTAGAAATCGAATTGACATTAAGTTGGTCATTCTGATCTCTTGCTTTGGAAAAAAAAGTTAGTAAAATTATGTCTAAATCCAAAATATTTTCCTTAGAACAGCTTCCAAATGATCATAGAACAGCTTCCAAATGATCATACAACCCATCAACACTGAACCAGTCTACACAGGTATAATATATGTAACAAATGGATTATATAATCTGTAACAAATAGATTTAATCTCAAATTCTGAACAAGAGGAAATATTTCAGCTATGTAAACAGATGGAGAATTTTTGTTATCTAAACTTCTATTAATAAAACCAGATTTTAAAAAAGTAAACTTTAATTTTTAATTAAAAAATGATTTTGACATGTTTGTCTACACTAGCACTGCAGACAGAAATATAATACAAACCACATATATAATTTAAAGTTTTCTAATAACCACATTTAAAAAGTAGAAACAGGTGAGATTAATTTTAACAATGTATTTTATTTAACCCAATATATACACATATTATTAACATTTCAATATGGTATCAATATTAAAACATTATTAGTGAGATGCTTAACATTCTTTTTTTGTGCTAATTCTGAAATCTGGTGTCCGTTTTACCCTTACAGGCACACCTCCATTTAAACTCTCCAAATTTCAAGTGCTAAATGTGACCACTGTGCTGGGCAATGCAGGTCTCTACATCTTACTCCTCTAAGTTTGCAGTCCTCAGAGTCCTTCTATATTAAACATTTAAACACACCAGTGTTACATTAGTGATTTACCAGGTATCTTAGCTGACTTCTGGAAATTGAAGAATGGTGTATTTATTAGGTGTATGGTTGTAGTTAAAACTTCTACAAAGTGTGACAGCAATTTCACAGCCTGCCTTGACATCATCGAGGACATATAGGAGCCAAGTAACTGTCACCTTTTTAGTCTGGCCTCAGACTGCAATAAATAACTAGCAATAGAATGAACATTGTAAAAATATTATTAAAATTTGTACAATTTTTGAATTTTTCCATCTCAGAAGAATGAGAAAGAAAATTTACCATGTAACTTTTAAGGGAGAAATCAAAAGCAGACGGATCTCCTAGGTATGGCCAGAACACAGAAATTAAAAAATAAATAAAAAAAATATAAAACTAAAGCCCATAATGGTAACAAAAGAAAAAAAAAAAACTTAAGCCCTTCAGAAACACATGCACTGTTAATTCAGTTTTAAATATAACAAAAAAAACCATTTCACTTCAACATTACCTATTAAGTTTTACTGGAAGTCACAAAGGCCTACTTACTGTGACTTCCAAAAAAGTATTTTGATAATATTTTGAAAGAAATAAATAATTTCCCTTTGCATGAAATTAAAAGCCATGATAATAGGGAAAATATTACAGCAAATTACTTGTGTCTAAGGAATGGGAACAGAAGTTTTATCTCCCCTAACTACAGCCTAAACTTAAGCCCAACCTAAACCTAGATCCCCATTATTCCAGAAATCCACCTGAGGGAAGTAATGAGAACACGTTAAGTAAATATTTGCTAGAATAACCAGAATGTTCCTAGCATAAAGAAAAGATAAATATTTAAGGTGATGGCTATCCCAATTACTCTGATTTGATTATATGAATGTATCAGATTATCACATATAGCCTGAAAATATGTACATCTAATATCTATCAATTTTAAAAAAAGAAAAAAAAATTGCTAGAAATCTAAATAATTATTGCTGGGCTGTATAATATTCGTAGTCCTTTAGTAGACTTAATAATGAGCACTATCAAGAGCTGAACAACTTCAACATATTCAATATTTTAATACATATCCATTCAAGAGACGATATACTGAAGTATTTTGGCAAAAACTTATAGAAAATGTAAATGTTACAATCTGTGTATTTCTTTATTTAATAAGCTTGATAATTATCACCAAAAATTGTTATGTGGTTGGATGATGGTAAATAAGATGGTAGAAAGTCTGACCCACAATGGAATAACTTTTGAATAAAACAAGTTCTTAATCACTAAAAGTTTCTAGCAGAGAATGCAAGATCAAGAATACAGGGGGTTGAACCAGGTGACCATTTTGGGTTATATTTCAAGGTTCTATATGAGAAAATAAAACTAGAAGGATACATGAGAATATCAGTAGTGCACATTTCTCTTTAATAAACTATGTATTTTTTTCTTTATACTTTTCATTAAGCATCATGTTTTCCTTTTCAAAGACTGGTTTTTTAAGATGTTACCCAAAGGATATATAAGGAGAGTAAATAGTTTATCATTCAAACTGGGGCATTCTGAGAGAGAAAGGGGTCATTTATTAATAATTATGCTAAGATAACAGATGTAAATTGGGGCTATCCTGGATAAGCCAGGACATATGGTCACTCTAGGCATTATCTTATTATTTGTGTTAATAATCTGTCATTACTGGTGAAATCTGGAGAATTAATAAAGCTACATAAACTCATATAA
This sequence comes from Pongo pygmaeus, assembly GCF_028885625.2. NCBI lineage: Eukaryota > Metazoa > Chordata > Mammalia > Primates > Hominidae > Pongo > Pongo pygmaeus. The sequence goes on from NC_085931.1 coordinate 46,787,523, forward strand.
TAATTTTCTAGGTTCTATTTGAATAAATTAGTTAATTTTTTGGCAGGAGTACCATTTTCCATCATATATCTTAATAGTATATTTTCAAAAGCCTAGTCTATCTCTGTTTCAGTTAATCAAAGAAACTTAGATACAGGTGATTCTATGTTTTTATAAAGGATTAGGGAGTAAAAAGACTAAAATTCATGTGAAATAATTTAAACATATATGTATGTATGTGTGTGCACAAATATGATATATATTATTCTATAATCTAAGTAAGCCAAACCTAGAATATGAAGGCAAAAGAAGGAAAAAAGGAAAAAACTAGTCAACAACAAAGAAAAAACTACTATAGAGTAATTCTACTCTAAAGGCAAGCTGGAAAAAGAAGAATACTGGCAGACAAGGAGGGCATGAGTATGGCAGTGGAACACCATTTACTTATGTTTTCAAATGGGTATATCCTAAAACCCTGGGTGACGGCCTTATTATACAAAACAAGATATGGTATGGAGTTGCTTTTAGCTTTGGAACAATTTGATTAAACCCTGTTTTACATTTAAGTATTGCTATCTTAGAGTTATTTTGTGACTAGTTTTTCCATTACTGCTCTAAAAAAATTCAATAAAGCTAATTTCTGTACAGAAAAGCACTCTGTTTAAAAGTTAGAGGAACTCTTAACTAAACAATAGGACTATATAAAGCCTCCTTTTCTCTGGTTCTTTTCAAAATACGCTGTAATTTTACAGTCAACCCCAAACATATAAAAGGATTAAGAAACTAAACTTAATTCGCAAAACAAAAAGTGCTCATTAATTTCTTTTAGGTGGATCCCAGAGGAGGCATCTATGGGTTTGATTCCAAAATAAATCTCTATTAGGAGCCTCAGAACAGTTCCAAGGGCACCCATTCCAGCAAATAACTTTAGGTAGCAGTTAAGAAAGCTTCGAAGGACAAAAACGAGGTTTTGTATCAGTCCTTGAAGGCAGATTTAGGGCAATTCTGAATTCTGTGCTTTGTTTTTAAAACATTTACCAATTAGTACACAGTCTGTGCACCCTTTAGCAGCCCAAAGAAAAATGGGGCAGTGAGGACACAGCATCAAGCTGACAGAAGCAGCCCATGCTTTTAGATTTCTCAAAGAGAAAGCTCATGTCATCACTTTCAAATGAAAGTTACATGGGAGAAGTAATTGGATCAGGTAAATTTTAAAAAATGTGGGGCCAGGATGCGGTGGCTCACACCTATAATCCCAGCACTGTGGGAAGCCAAGGCAGGCAGATCACTTGAGACCAGGAGTTTGAGAACAGCCTAGCCAACATGGTGAAACTTTGTCTGTACTAAAAATACCAAAAATTAGCCAGGGGTGGTAGTGTGTGCCTGTTATCCCAGCTACTCAGGAAGTTGAGGCACAAGAATTGCTTGAACCCAGGAGGCGGAGGTTGCAGTGAGTCAAGACTGTGCCAATGCAACTTTAGCCTGGGCAATAGAGCGAGACTCTGCCTCAAAAAAAAAAAAAAAAAAGAAAAGAAAAGAAAAGAGAAGAGAAAGAATTGGTAGCAGGCAAATCCTTAAAGTCAATGAAAGAAGCCTTAAGAAAGATCAATTTCCTTTGCTTCACAATAATTCAAACAAATAATTTTCTTGGTAAGGAGTAAGTCCTCAATGCCTGATGAAACTACATTGGCCTTCTAGTTGTTAGACTCTAGTTAAGAATATTTTAAGTACATACACTTACAACTAAAAATATTTAAAACTACTTCAGATAATAGTTTACAGAGTGGCCAAAAATCTCCACATATTTATTTTACACTCATGTGCTTCTTATCTCTAAACCACTGTCATTTTCCCACCTTGTAGCTAAAAAAGATCACACAAAATAAACACAAACAATGCAACAAAGGAACAGAAATCCATTGTGAGAAAAATTATAAGCATAAATAGTTTACTGGTTGCAGTCTGAATAGACTTCACTTTAAAAAATACTTACCAAGTGCTGGAGAAAGTTCTGTATAGGCATATTAATCATTTTTGTTTTAACTGAAAACTGGAAGTTTAGAGTATAATTACCTCTTTAATAGTTAACAAATAATTGTTATAGTCAGAATTAAACACTTTTAGTGTTGATACATTCTACAAAGGAAGGGAATAATAATAAGTAGCATTAGAACAGCACATACATTTTTATGTGTACAGATGGGGGCAGGAGGTATATAAACTCTGTTATCAATTCCCAAAGTATGGTGAATTTGGAGTATGAAATTGGAGAGGTAAATATTAACTCATTTATTGGCTTTATTTAGCTTTCCCTCAAATTACATGTTTAAGAGATTTAACCATAGCCAAAAGCTATTTTCAAAGTTCAGCAGAGATGACCAAATGAAAATTAACTAAAAAATTGCTCTAACCTAACAAATGAAAGTAGCAACAGCAAGGTAAATATTTATAGGCTTGGCTATGGCTGATGGTTTCGGTAGGATGTATTTCATTTAATAAGCAGTGAGAAAACTCTCAAGTAACATGTCCAAATATTCAGTTCATCAAATACTCTATTTTTTTCACAACACCACTGTAAGTCTTTGCCATTCCCTTGTTCCTAAAAACATTGCTGTTTCTTTTAACGCATGGAAATTCTAAATCATACAGATTGGGAATTTAAAATAGTAAATAGGGGAAATAATTTTTTTTTGAGACCGTCTTGCTCTGTCACCCAGGCTGGAGTGCAGTGGCGCAATCTCGGCTCACTATAACCTCTGCCTCCTGGGTTCAAGTGATTCTCCTGCCTCAGCCTCCCGAGTAGCTGGGATTACAGGCGTGTGCCACCAGGCCCGGCTAATTTTTGTATTTTTAGCAGAGACAGAGTTTCACCATGTTGGCCAGGCTGGTCTTGAACCCCTGACCTCAGGTGATCCGCCTGCCTTGGCCTCCCAAAGTGCTGGGATTACAGGTGTGAGCCACTGCGCCCAGTCTAACAGGGGAAATAAATTTTAATTAAAAATTTCAGTTCTTATATAGAATACATTTAGAGGAAAATACACACTTAAAAGTACACACTTACTACTTTCATTCTTATGCAAAAAAAATCTAACTCACTGTATTTGTGATTTAGGTGACTCTACATCCTGAGGATTGCCTATGTGGGTAGAACTTAAGGAAATCAGTTCATACTGAATTCCTCAGTTATTGCTCACTCTGTTTAAGTCCTGTCACAATTTTCAAAAGAACTGCAAGTTAACTGAATAATCAAAACATTAAATTTGTTCTAAGTATGCTGTTTTGAAGTTGGATTTTGGCTGAATTGTTCTGACAGAATTCAGAATAGAATTCTCGTAGAATTTCACTTTTTTTTTAGTCTTTGCACTTTTCCTTTAAACGGAGAAAGCTGAAGCCGAATTTAAGGCTCATAAAGCACTGTCATCTCCTACATCCTGTGTTCTTTACGTCCCACTCTTCCCTCAACCTTCTCTGCTTCTTACTTCATCACCCTTCCACCCCCATATAAGTATCAGAATAAAGTTTGGCCATGTGGTAGCTTATTTTTAGAGATAATCTAAACCAAGGTGGATAATTAGGATACTTTTATGCAGGCTTGAAAACAGCCTATGTTTTCTGAATACTTGCTATTTAAAATAACATAAAACTCAAAAAGAAATCAAGCACACTTGACACTGAAATGGAGCTTACCTTAGAGCCACGTTCATTAAAGATTATTTCTACATCTAGGATTTTGCCAAACTGCTGCAGAGATAAAAATAAAAACATTTACTTATGGTCAGGTTTTTATCCACATATTTTGTTCTCTTCTGAAATGGGAATAGTTTATTTTTCTTCTTCTGTAAACTACTTATTTAACTTCTATGTTTGTATTTGTTAGTAAGTTCCAATACCAGTTTCTTATTTTTCCTCGTCGCTGAGCTGACAGTTTCTCCTTTCTCAGTTCACTCACTCAGGCAATTTATCCACCTCTATGTGTGGAAGCTGTTGTCCAAAGTTATTCACAGTGTTAGCCCATTAGATACTTCATGTGGACAAGAACTCGGAATTTTCCTAACTACATCTCTTAGTTTTTAAAACAGTCTCAGATTTAAAAAGCAAATCCTAGTAAGCAGAATAATATACTATAGAAGGCTGTTACCTTCCTTTTTTTTATACAAGCAAAGTATATTCACTATATAAAAAGCAGAAAATATAAACAAAAGGGAAAGGGAAAACAGAAAATAAAGATAATCTGCAATCCTATCATCGTAATGTTTTAGTACAGAGCATTCCAGGCTTTCCCTCAGGCATGTAGAGATAAGTAACTATAGAAATCAGATGCATTCTATAATTTGCTTTAAAAAAAAAAAAAAAAAAAAAGATGGAGTCCTGAACTGTCACCCAGGCTGGAGTCCAGTGGCACGATCTTGGCTCTCTGTAACCTCTGCCTCCTGGGTTCAAGCTATTCTCCTGCCTCAGCCTCCTGAGTAGTTGTGATTACGGGTGCCTACCACCACGTCCAGCTAATTTTTGTATTTTTAGTAGAGTGGGGGTTTCACCGTGTTGGCCAGGCTGGTCTCGAACTCCTGACTTCATGTGATCTGCCTGCCCCAGCCTCCCAAAGCATATATTGCTTTTATTTTTTAACTTAGCAATAGATTGTGAACAACTATCCGAGTCAATATATATCTGTGTTACCACTTCTATATGCTACATGCTATTCACCACTTTAATATTTCTACAACAACATCAAGAATATTTTAAATAACACCTCTCTTTGGTAATTCTTTAAACATTTTAACATTCAGAAAAACAAACAAAAACTAAAGACTCAAAGTCTAAACTCTATTGTTAGGTAGCTAAATAGCTGACTAGAGGGTTACACAAAACACAATGATTATTTAGGGGGAAAGTATATATAAAAAGAGACAAAACTGTTTTCATCAATGCTTGGATGAAATGAATTGAAGGTATATGCAGAAAATTTCCAGATATCTTTTTGGCTTATATTTCCCTCTGAGTATTGGAGTCATACCTGATTATCTACTTCACTTGGGTTTCAAACCAGACTTTGGGAAATGTGAAAAAAAACTGAAAAATGGAAAGAGCAGAACAGAAATCACGCTGTTCCATTGGACTGAATCACCTACTATCTTTATCAAAAAACTTGTATTAATAACCCAAGTTTTCTACAGTAAGACATCTTGGTTTGGTTTAATAGAAAAATCATGGAAAAAGGAAAATGTTTTATTTTAGATGGGAGGGCATTTATGCTTATCCTATAAAACTAAGATTTGTATAGTGCTTTGGAGTTTGTTTTGTTTTATATTTTCTAATGCATTCTTATAATATCCTTCTGGAGTAAGGATCACACTCCTTTTACGGTTAAGAAGAATGAGGCTAAAAGAAGCTATTTGTCAAGTTTATGAAGCTAATGAAATGGAGCATGGATACCTGCTCTTTACCAATGTTACTGTTCTTCTAAGCAATAGAGAGTCACAATGTGGAAGAAAATAACGCAACTAGGTATCTCTGGTAAGGAAAAAATTATTTCTTTTGCACTTTATGCCTTATGAGAAGGGCATAATACATTTCAAGAAATCACTAACTGGCCTAGGCAGATCTGCAACGGACACTATTTTTCTGACTCAAGAGAAAACACACTTCTGGCAGATGAGAATGTACTCCATTCTCATAGACCTCCAGAGACTAAGATTTTATATAAGCTCTGATAATTCAGTAGAGAACCTAATAACTCATGCTCCCAAGAAGTTTCTTCTGCGTAACCCAAGTCCTTTATGCTGCCCTTTATTTTCTGTTGCTCTCTTCTCGGAAGAAATGGAAAATATCTGGTTACCAATTTCTGTGTAAAAGCTCTTCAAATACTTCAAGAACATCATTAAATCTCAACTCTGGCCTTCTCTTTAGTGTGGAAAATACATCCAAGTAGTCAGCTATAAATGACAGAATTTTGCCCCAGTGTCTTGTCACCGTGAAGTGGCCACAACCAAGACTTAAAGAAGAGCATCTGCTTTTCTAATAAAGTACCAGGCAGCTATCCTAGTGGAATTTAAAAAAGAAAACAAACAAACAAACAAAAAAAACAAAAAGACTATTGACTATCTCTGGGTTAAGAGTTTGGTCAAATTCAAAAAGCAATAACACGCAGGCTCAGAAAAAATTAAGATCCTTAGTAGCCATTCATTAAATTCCCAACAACTCAAATCTTTGCAATTAACTTTTTTTCATGATGGTGATTCAGGAGGAAATAAACAGTTGAAAGAATACATCAGAGGTAGCAAACCAATCCTCTACAATGATTTTAGATATTGGTCTTGACACTGTGGAGTATGAGCAACGAAGTATTATAAAAACAAAACACTGAGGTACTGTTTTCACAAGTATTATTTCATTTAATTTATAACACTCTGAAAGGTAGAGATTACTGTCTCTATGTTTATAAATATGATATTTAAATTCAAAAAAGGTTACATGAATTCCAAAGTTCACATGCGAATAGAATTTGAACCCAGGCTCTCTGACTCCAAAATCTATACTCTTTCCACTTCAATGAGCCACCTCTAAACCTGTATTCTCTACATTGTGAATCTTTTTAGACACTACAAAGCTAAGTAGAGAGTGGCAATAACGCATCCCTGAACCTAGTTTCTTTGGTCTTGCAGTTGAGGGAGATGAGAGGAGAGGAAGGCAGTATTGAACTGGGCTTACATGGAAGGCAAAGAAAAAACAAAGAAGGCGACAGGATGAATAAGCAATGGTCCCCAAACTTATGTGCACATTAGTATCAGCTGGGGATCTTGTAAACATACCAAAGCCCAAGCCACACTCCAGGCCAATTAAATCACAACCCTAGAATGTGAGACACAGGCATCAATATTTTTTAAGCTTCCCAGGTAATTTCCAGTGTGCAAACAAGTTTAGGAATCATTGCTCTAAAAGAATGTGCATGTTTGTTCTTTCAGATGAAACTAAGCATATTATTGGTATGTTTACTGAGTTTGGTAGGTGAGTAGGGTGACCATCCTGGTTTCAGCACTGAAAGTCTCACATCACAAGAAACCCCTCAGTCACAGCAAGCTGGGTCATATGGCCATCTTATGTGTGCAGCAACCTGCAAGACTATGTCTAGAGCAGACTGGATGACAGAAAAAGGTTTCTAAAGACCGACGAAAAGACTGATTTACCTCAGGTTCTTTCAATCTATTTGTAGTTTAATCCTAAAGTAATGATGACTAATAACACATCTGGGGGATTAAAATCTACTTTAATTGTAAAATCCATAAAAAGACTTCAGAGACTTACCCCAAACATCTGCCGGAGGTCAGGGTCCCGGAAGCGGAAAGGAATATTAGAGACATGCAGCCGTTTTGGGGTAGATTTACTCTCTGAATTTTCACTACTTTGTGTCTGTGACTGCTGGCCGTCTGTCTGTGCTCCACCTTCTGTCTGCTAAGCAAAGAAATAAATAATAAAGAATGAAAAATACACACAATTACTTTAAAATAATTAAAGTTATCCCCCCACAGCAATCATCCCCAAACAGGGTATGTTTAAGCAAAAATTACAGTAGTCCCTTCAAAGACAAAAGCAACAATAACAACAGCAACAACAAAACACAAAGATGCTATTAATGTTCTAAATGCTACCGTCTACAAACAAAATCTTGGTATTTTGAGTATTTATAGTACGCTAACAAAATGGGAGCTAATGAACACAGAAGTACTAAGTGACTTGCCCAAGATCACATGGAGATACATTAGGTTCTGAAGATACAAAAATAGTTCCTTTATTCTTAGACTCTTAGAACTTTCTATTTTTAAGATATTTCTATTTTGAAAATAGAGAGTCTGTTGTACTTAGTTATGGAGGTCACTTCATTTTTTGGTCTATGATCTCAGGCTCTCTCAAGGAAATGAAATAAGGAAATATTTTTATATTTCATTCCCTCTATTAGCTCTAGAGTTATTACTACTATGTTGCCAAAGTATTATGATATTATTTATGAAGAGGAAAAACCTAGCAACAACTGAAGAGGCTTCTTTTTTTTTGAGACAAGAGTCTCGCTCTGTCGCCCAGGCCGGAGTGCAGTGGTGCGATCTTGGCTCACTGCAAGCTCCGCCTCCCGGGTTCATGCCATTCTCCTGCCTCAGCCTCCTGAGTAGCTGGGACTATAGGCATCCGCCACCACGCCCGTCTAATTTTTTTGTATTTTTGGTAGAGACGGGGTTTCACCCTGTTAGCCAGGATGGTCTTGATCTCCTGACCTCATGATCCGCCCGCCTTGGCCTTCCAGTGTTGGGATTACAGGCGTGAGCCACCGCGCCTGGCCAAGAAGCGTCTTACTCTGAAACAAATTTGTACTCTCCTCCCTAACTTATGCAATTCCAGCTAACTTTAGTACAGGGGAACCCAACCTTCTGCAGCCCATAGCAAACTGCATTGAGATAATCTAACTGTTGGAAAAGGCTTTAGAGACCCTGACTCATCTGCTACTTAACATAAAAATGCAAGATTTGTACATATCCACAGTTAAAGAGTATAAATGAGTGTGGGTATGCATTTATTTATTTATTTTTATTTTTTACTTTTTGCACTCATTTTAATGGGTTGTGCAAGGTAACCCAATATGCTCACGCATGCACACAAGAATCACATGCAGAAATCAAAGTTTCAAGACAGGACAGCTACTGTATGTGCCTGCACTCTGGTATTTTCTAATTTGTTTTCCTTTTTCTTACCTAGCATAACCCAGTAAATTGAATTTACAACCCACTAAGAGGTCACAGCCTGAGGACTGGAAAACAGTGAACTAAACAACCTCTTTGAGGACTCTGGCGCTTCCAGAAAACCACATTTTGCTGCAGCATCCTCAGCACCATTCCACCACAAAGAGGGAGGCAACTCATCCCATGTTCCCATGTTACACAGGAGGAGACAGAACAGTGGGCTCTCCATGGGCCACCCCATTAAGCCAGTCGGAGCACTTGGACTCAGATCTCCCAAACTTCATGGGATTTCCACTCAATCACGCTGCCTTTCCACGTGGCTTTCAAAATCATTGCTAAGCCTTTTTTCCATGATGCCACACTCAAGTTTTAAGTGAAAATCTATTACGAAATAAAAACTTTTTTTGGAAACTATACTGCTGCAGAAAAAGCACACTGTCAAGAGTCTGCATTTCGGGTGCAGTGGGTGGGAAGAACCTACAACATGAGGTCTACAGGGTAGCTGCTTTTCAAAAGCGAGTTTCGGGGGGCACAGCGTGCGGGGGGTGGGGGGGGCACTAGAATGGTCATTGAACAGTCATTTGCTGTTCTCCAATCAGGAAACTCCAGCAGCTGCAGAGAACACCCGGAATCAGAAGTGAACACCTGAATAACGACCTTCCGGGCCATAAAGGTGGTCTTCTGATGAGAAAGCCAGGGACCCCAGACACCACATGTCCTGCATGGAATCGCCGATTGGCCAATAGCAGGGCCCACGAGAAAGCCTGGAACTTTCAAGGACGGCCCCGCACTACTCTAAAAATGTTGCCACCACCAATACCCGCTTGAATGGGCCCATGCCTGTAAGGAAGGCACTATCAACTCACACCAATTCCAAAGGAAGAAACCCAGGCTCAGGGGCTTCCCAGTGAAGACAGGCACACCCCCCTGAAAACCACATCCCAGACTAGAGTGCATGGTCCTCCACTGGACAGACCCTGTGGCCTGTCCTCAGGATGCCAGAACAGGCTGCTCAGTGACATGTGCTGAAGGGGGCAGGGACGGGCACTGAGAGATCCTGCCCGTGCAGAAAAAGTCCTCCCAGGAAGCAAACCGCATTTCCAATCTGGTGAATCACGCTCAGTAAAATAAAATCCAGGCCAATCAGCTATGCCTTCAACTCAAAAGGAATCTGAAGAGTACATAAGTTAGTTACACATTGTCACCAAAGCAGTTGGGGAGAGCTTCTGAGATGCTGAAAACCAAGGGAAAGGGGATGGAGATGAACAAAAATGATCTCATTAAGCCAGAGGCAGGCGAAGCCACACCACTTCTTGAAAAGTGTAACAATAAGGCAAGAACTCAGGTTCCCAGGGAGGGGGACATGGGCTGAGGGTGACTTGGTGCCTGCAAGCAAATTCCTTAACCTCCCTGCCCTCCTGGCACCTCATGCCCGACACAGCCTCTGGTATTGGGAGTGGTGCGGTATCAGACGGCTGCTCTCCTTCAGGCCGGCCTTGCTGTCCATGCAGGGAGGCAGGCAGGCAGGCAGTCACTCAGGTAGAAAACTTTCTAAGGCTTCCACTGCCCAAGGGCTGCACAGGCATCCTTCAACGAAGACAGACGCTTGGTGGCCACTATCCCCATTCTTCTTCAATCTCATCCTCCTTGTGGTTTTGGATGCCACGGACCAAGTCCCGCAGGTTCTTGTTGAACATGCAGTCAATGATGCCCTTCACCATCTTGAGGGCCATGGTGGTAGCCCATGGGCTTTTGCCCCGGGAGGCCCGAAGCTGGTTGCCGTGAGAGGGCCCGGGGGCTGCAACCACCGCCGGCGGACTGCTGTGCTGCCGGCCGCTGCAGTGCGGCAGGCTCCTAGGCCAGGGCGGTGGCAGAGTTCGAGGACCACGACAGAGGTGGCGACCCACTCCACAAGGGCCGCGATCCTACTCCAGGCCTCTTACAAAGGGCGGACATGCATTTATTTATTTTTATTTTATTATCATTTTTTTCAATTGAGACAGTGTCTCACTCTGTCACCCAGGCTGGAGTATAATAGCAAGATCGAAACTCACTGCAGCCTCAATCTCCTGGGTTCAAGTGATCCTCCCACCTCAGCCTCCCGAATGGCTGGCACTACAGGTACGCACCATCACGCCCAGCTGAATATGCATTTTTAATCATGAATCTCTTTTGCAACATCCCAGGCATGCATTTATCTAATTATTTTTTTCACTAAATCCTCAAAAAAGTTATGTTGAGAAAATTTTTGATAAGTATCTAACAGGTGTGACACATTCTAGGCGTGCAATTTTGAAGTATTCATCTGGCAACTGAAGAGTCTTGTGTTTTTACTATTCCCTATGAAGTGCATGCCAAACCGGATGGCTTGCTGAGCTGATTAAACCAACATACTTTTAAAACAGGAGTGGAACTTGCTGTTCCTATTCTCTCAAATGAGACAGAAGTGAGTCCCCAACAGATTCTTCTAGGTGACAGGATGCATCCCCTCCCTTTGACTTTCAGGCTAAAAGAAGCTGTGAATCAGAGATACTTCTGGCTCAGAGATGTTGGCAACCATCTTGAAATGAAGTTTGAAACTTTAAAATATAAAGGATAATCAGGAATAAACTCCAAATGAATACCAGCTTTTCAAGTGTCAATTTAAGTGATGGCAGCTTTTTATCTCATTCCATTCAGGCCTTGCAGATGGCTTAAATGTGCAATGATTCATGTGATATAAAAATAGCAGAAAAGGGAAGAGCTACGAAGCAATGTTCTGTGAAAGTGTACGGTTTTCAATCATCAGTCTTGGCACAATGCAGACTAAATAACACAAATCCCATTTAAAGATGAAACTCACTAAGTTACTAAAACAGCATCAAGCAAACCAACATGCAGTCAAAGCAACAAGCATCAATTACAACTAATGCTCATTCAAGCACCTTCAAACTTGCCTCTTAACATCTCACAGTTGGATCACATAAAACTTTATCTTCAATCAAACTTTAAAACCATCAGATCTGGTCTGCAAGATGACAATGTATCACTCTGAGGAAAGTTAAAAACACTGATTCCATAAACTCCAAATTACACTTTTATATATAACTTTATATGTAGCCCATGTAATCTGTCACAGTGTATGTGAAGTGGCAGGATAAATGAAAACTAATGATTATTTCAAAGTATGCTGCCCAAGGTGCTTATCTGTAGCTCTTGATAGTTCTTTGCTTCTCTGCAGACACAGTTTAAGATCAGAAGCAAGACTGGTTAATTTTGCAGCTTGTAGTGAACACCCGTCCCCCTTGTTTTTAAATATGAAATCTTTAATTCTAAGTCAATCTGGCATGTAGAAAAAGTGACCTATCATTTCCCAAATTCTCAAGACTTCCAATCTAATGCAATTTTTAAACTGAAGTTTAACATACATAGATAAAAATACATAAATTATAAGCATAGAGCTGAATATTCACAATGAAAGTACACCCATGTAACCACTAAATTAGATCAAGAAACAAGATACCAGGAGCACCCTGGGGGGCCCACACCAGTCACAGTTCCCCTGGCAAAGGGTCACGACGATCCTGACTTCTAACTCTAGACCTCCCAAAGTGCTGGGATTACAGGCGTGAGCCACTGCGCCTGGCCTGGAGTGCATGCTCTTAGCCATTATATTGTACTTTACATATATTATTTTCTTTAACCCTCACAATAACTCTGTGAAACAGGTACTACCATTATCTCCAACTGACAGAGGAAGACGCTAAGTGCAGAGATGTTCAGTTAGTTGCCCAAGGTCACACAGTAAGCAGCAGACTAGGAATTCAAAACTAGGCAGCCCAATTTCATATGTGAAATCACTTCCTTTCTAGCACTGTACCCATCCTCTCTTCTCATTAGAAGGGAGAACCCATACGAACCCCACCCCTCTTACCTTCTTAGGACTCTCATCTCATGCAGCAAGAGTCCCCGGGAGTGGAGACAGGCATGGGTAAGAGACTAGAGGTGACATGGGTTCTATACCTTTTTTTATTTTTTTGAGTAAGGGTCTCCCTCTGTCGCCCAGGCTGGAGTGCAGTGTGGCAATCTCAGCTCGCTGCAACCTCCACCTTCTGGGTTCAACTGATCCTCCTGCCTTAGCCTCCCAAATAGCTGGGACTACAGGTGCGAGCCACCACACATGACTAATTTGTACATTTTTTGTAGAAATGGGGTTTTGCCATGTTGCCAGGCTGGTCTCGAACTCCTGAGCTCAAGCAATCTGCCTGCCTCAGCCTCTCAAAGTGCTGGAATTACAGGCATGAGCCACTGTGCCTGGCTAGGTTCTATACCTTGAGGAAAGAGAAATAGGTCAGGCTATGCAGAGAAAGGGAAAGGAAAGGGAGAGAAAAGAAAACCAGCAAAGGGATGCTGACATTTAATTAGGAAAAAAGCCAAAGAACTACTAAACTGATACAGGGACTTAAAAGTGGTTTTCTGTACAGAGTAGAAATAGGAATAGAAAATATTGGTCATGCTACATTAATGTACTTAAATGAGATCTTATCTCACACCTGGGACATTCTCACTTTAAATTTATCCCAATATAGAATACTAATTGCTGAAATATATAAATCAGAGAGAAAAAAGGAAATAAAAGTTTTTAAGTCTTATCTTTGTGAAAAGTGGACAGTTAAAACTGATCTGAGAAAAATCTCAGTCTACAACAGCACCGGTCTGCATTATTTTCTCTTGTTAGCTGCTGAGCACCTTTACTGACCATATAAACAACCTTCCAAGGTTGTGGTTTTCCCTTTTGTGGTCATTATCTGACCTAACGTATCCAGTGGGCAAGGCATAAAACAGAAGAGGCTGGATGGAGTCCATTCACCGACAGTTTAGAGCGAGGACTGGCAGCAGTGCTGGCCTGATGCAATCATATGGCTAAAACCTAAACATCTACCCTTCAAACAACTCATCTTCCCTGGTGCAGCTGAGCTAGCCATCAACACTGCACAGGAGGTCGGTGCCAATTACACTTAATAGCAAACTAGAATTTTAAGTCTCAGAATCTCATCCTAGAAATGAAGACTACAAATGTTTTCTTTTTTGATGACTTCAAATTTTTAAAATACTTCTAACTAGGAAATCGATTCATTTTTCTGACTCCTCTATGATACAATGGAAATATTTTAACTATACATTGTGAACAAATGTTCTGTCATAATCTAAAGGGAATTCTGCGTGATACAAGATTAAGTATAACTTTCCAAGTCTATCAGATTAAGATTAAACACATACTACTCTGAGACAGATACTAAGGAATCTCTTAATGAATTCAGAAATATTTCGATTTATGGATTATTCACTTTCTTCAATATTTATTTTTCCTCTTTCCCCCTGTCCCCCCATAGAAGTCTTCATTTCTTATTTTCATCTCTTTGAGGCTAACAGAGAAAAAAAGCAAAATAGGAAATTCAGTTTAGCATAGTAAATTTTTTGAGAATCTGATTCATGGCTGAAAATATCTATTTAACCATCCTAGTTTAATGATAGTTTGGCTGGTCACAGAATTCTAGGTTGGAAAAAAAAAAATCCCTTCAAAATTTCGAAGATAACTCTCAATTGTCTTCTAGCTTTTAGCCTTGCTGGTGAGAAATCTGAAGGCATGATTCCCATCTCCTTGTATGTGACTTTTTTCTTCTCTCTTGCAGCTTGTAGGACTATCCAAATACACCTGATGTTCTAAAACATGTCCATAGTGATATGCCTCAGTGTGGACTTGTTTCATTTTCATCTATTTTGTGGAGAATTCTGTGGTCTCTTTCAAGTTGAAAATTAATGTCCTTGGTCCTGAAAGTTTTCTTGCGTTATCGGGTGATGATTCCCACTCTACACATTTTCTTTCTGGAAGCTGTATTATTGGATCTTCTGGACCGGTCCTCTAATTTTCACATCTCTTCTCTTGTATTTCCCATCTCTGCCTTTTTGCTCCATTTTTCTGGGATATAGGTCCTTAATCTCTTATCTGAAACCTTTGGGGCCAAATGCGTATCAGAATTTTTAGAATTTTCGAAAGTTAATATAGAATATAACCCATAATGTAATACCCACCCCTCATCCCACCCACATACAATGAGAGCTGAGGCAGTGATATTTCTTTAGCAAAATCTATAAAGGATAGAAATAGGTTGTGTTGTAAACTTATGAAAAATATAATTTTCAGAACTTTTGGGATTTTGGAATTGTGGATAAGAGACTGTAGGCCAGGTAGAGCGGCTCACGCCTGTAATCCCAGCACTTTGGGAGGCTGAGGTGGGTGGATCACCTGAGGTCACGAGTTCAAGACCACCCTGGCCAACATGGTGAAACCCTGTTTCTACTAAAAATAGAAAAATGAGCTGGGCGTGGTGGTACGCGCCTGTAATCCCAGCTACTTGGGAAGCAGGAGAATTGCTTAAACCCAGGAGGCAGAGGTTGCAATGAGCTGAGATCGCACCACTGCACTCTAGCCTAGGCCACAGAGCAAGACTCCATCTCAAAAAAAAGAAAAAGATGTAGACCTTTATTTTTTCAGTTTCATCTTCAAGTCAGCCAAATAAAGCTTTTCATTTTGTTGCCATGTTATTTCAAGGACTCATTTTCCTTTTCTGAAACTCAACCCCCATCCCCCAAACTAGCATTTCATTCCTGTGAATACAATTTCTTCTCTCTCTGAGGATATAAACGTAATTGTGGGGGAAGGGTCCTACTCCCTGTAACGTGGTGGTGGTGGTTGTTGTTTTCTTTTTGTTATCTATCTTCCATGTTGTGGGCTTTCCTGGTACCTAGTAATCATTGGTTGTCTATTCAGGACTTAAGAGTTGAGAGGGTAGGTGGCAGGTAGCTAAAAAATTGGGAAGTCTGAGTGGGTGGAGTGGAGGCTGGGATGACTTTGTGATTCCTTCATTCTAAGTTGTTAGGTAAGCAATTTGTTCTTTAAGTCTTCTTGAGCAAGTCAGGTTCTTCAAAAAAGTCTTCCAATCTTCAAACTGATGTCACCAGTTTCTGAACTTTTGAAATTTTTGTGGTGTAAATAAAATTAACTTCACGTATTCAAAACCGGATCTAATAGTAACTATTTAATAAAATCTTATAGTACTGTGTACATGTTTTAATCAAGGCAGCAAAATAGGGCAACATAGCCTATGCTTGTTTTGAGCTGACATGTATATTCTGGGAAACATTGCTTGCTTTCAAAATAACTTTTATATTTCAAGTGAAGAAGGGCCTACATTATAGTCATTCTCCAATGCAAACACAAAAGGTTAAGGCAGAATAAGCAGATGAAGTAGGAAATGAGATGTGGTTATCATCTAATGGCAAGTCCATAAATACAAAATTTTTTCCTTTTTCTGTTCTTTAGAGCCTAGAAGTACCTCAGATATAAGGTGAGGATTATTAAAATATTTGTGATAAGGAGACATGGCAACTAACTACAGTATGGGATTCAGAATAGAGAAAAAGACATTACTGGAAAAAATGAAATTTAAAATAAGGCCTATATTTTACCTAATAGCACTGTATCAGTATTTCTTATTGCCTAGTTTCGAACATTCTACTATAGCTATGTAAGATGCTAACATTAGGGGAACTGAGTGAAGGGTATGCAGAAATCTTTTGCATATTTTTGCAAATTTACTGTAAATCTGAAATAAGTTCATAATTAAAAGTTTTGGCTGGATGCAATGGCTCACACCCAGGCTGGCTTTAATCCCAGCACTCTAGGAGGCCCAGGAGTTCGAGACCAGCCTGAACAAAATGGTGAAACCCTGTCTCTACAAAAACTACAAAAATTAGCTAGGAATGATAGCATAAGCCTGTACTCCCAGCTACTTGGGAGGCTGAGGTGAGAGGATCAATTGAGCATGAGCGGTCAAGGCTGCAGTGAGCTATACCACTGCACTCCTGCCTGGGCGACAGGGCAAGACCCTGTCTCAAAAAAAAAAAAAAAAAAAAAAGAAAGCAAGAAAGCAAGGAAGCAAGCAAGCAAGAAAAAAAATTACAAGTTTTAAAAAAAGAAAAAAGTAGGCCTGGCGCAGTGGCTCATGCCTGTAATCCTAGCACTTTGGGAGGCCGAGGTGGGTGGATTACCTGAGGTCAAGAGTTTGAGACCAGCCTGGCCAACATCGTGAAACCTCGTCTCCACTAAAAATACAAAAATTAGCCAGGCGTGGTGGCGGGTGCTTGTAATCCCAGCTACTTGGGAGACTGAGGCAGGAGAATCGCTTGAACCCAGGAGATGGAGGTTGCAGTGAGCCGAGATCGCACCATTGCACTCCAGCCTGGGCAACAGAGCAAAAACTCTTGTCTCAAAAAAAAAAAGAAGAAAATATTTTAGGATGTCAGATTCTAAACTCTTAAATATTAAAACGCTAAAAATGTGTAACTGGTTTAATGATTATATACAGGCACAAGTGTAAACAAATATTTATGTTTGTATTCAAAATGTGATTGGAACTCTTATGAAACTTAGAAAGAGACTGAAAGTACATTCATTTCAAATTATTGGTTTGATGACAGAAAACCCACATTTAAATCTAACATTACTATTAATTCATTTCACAATTAGAAACGGTTTAACTTGTAACTCTCATGATTTTACATACAAAAAACCAATCATATAAAGCTTCATCTCCTACTGCACTCTCTCTGAAGACCTTACGGTTTTAAGAACAAAAATATCAATCACTCCTGGTTGGGCTCCATTTATTTCGAATGGGGGGGATGGTGATCTTCAGATAAGGTATGTAAATGAATACTTTCCATAGACTCAAATAGGTAATTTTCACAGTATTATGAAGTCAACATTTAGTTTAAGGGACACAGTTCTGAAAAATGTGTCATTCAGGAATAAGCCTGTCAAAGGTCAGTAGATATTTCTATTAACTGCTCAAAGTACATCTGCCATGTGAATTACCATGCAATTCAAATAGCTTTCAAATTAGGCAACTATTGCTGGGTGTGGTGGCTCACACCTGTAATCCCAGCACTTTAGGAGGCTGAGGCAGGTGGATCACTTGAGGTCAGGAGTTTAAGACCAGCTGGCCAACATGGTGAAACCCTGTCTCTACTAAAAATACAAAAATTAGCTAGGCGTGGTGGTGGGCACCTGTAATCCCAGCTACCTGGGAAGCTTTGGCAGCAGAATTGCTTGAACCGGGAGGTGGAGGTTGCAGTGAGCCGAGATTATGCCACTGCAGTCCAGCCTGGGTGACAGAATGAAACTCCGTCTCAAAAAAAAAGAAAAGAGAAGAAAAAGAAAAAGAAATTAGGCAACTATTAACAAAGTTTTCATTTGGAGAGATTCACACTGAATCAAAATTTGCACAAAAGTGAAACTTTATTAACTTTTTATATCAGATTTCAAATCTAAATGATTTAAATTTAAATAAAATAAGATTATGACATATTTAATATTCAAGGAAATGAAATGGAAACATCATAGCCTACTAAGTATTTGATATTCATTTTCTCATCTAATCTTGCAAACAACCCTAGGCGGAAGGAACTATTATCATCATTTTTAGAGATAAGGAAAATGAGCATTGGAGTTCTAATTCTCTCATGGTTACACATTCAGCAAACAGAAGGAGCTGAGAGCTGAACCAGCTCAACCTGATTCACAGGCTCACACTCCCTAAACACAATATAGCCTTTTTAAAAAAATAAAAACACTTTAAAAATTTCAGTTTTTCCTTACAATATTTTACAAAGTCGGCCGGGATACTTTTCATTATGCCATTGCATAGTACCTTAAAAAAACAAGAACTACAATCTATGTTAGAACATCGACTAGATTTGTTAGCACTTAAAGTACTTTTGTTTTAATTTTCTTGGAGACAGGGTCTCCCAATGTTGCCCAGGCTGGTCTCAAACTCCTGGGCTCAAGAGATTTACAGGCCTAAGCTTCCCAGGTTGCTGGGATTACAGGTGCATGCCACCATGCCTAGCTAAGCATTTTTAAAATGTTTCTAATGGGGCCGGGTGCCATGGCTCATGCCTGTAATCCCAGCACTTTGGGAGGCCAAGGCGGGCGGATCACCTGAGGTCAGGAGTTCGAGACCAGCCTGGCCAACATGGTGAAACCCCATCTCTACTAAAAATAGAAATTAGCTGGGTGTGGTGGCAGGCGCCTGTAATTCCAGCTACTTGGAGGCTGAGGCAGGAGAATCGCTTGAACCCGGGGGGCAGAGTTTGCAGTGAGCTGAAACCACGCCATTGCACTCTAGCATGGGCAACAAGAACAAAACTCTGTCTCAAAAATAAATAAATCAATGAATAAAAACGTTTATGATGGAGTTCCTGATGGGTTAAAACTTGGTGGAATTAGATCATATGTATTCCTTCTCACAGAGTACAAACACGATAACAAGATAAAATATTTTTCAAAAAAGTAAAATCTTAGCCCACATTTTCATGGTGCTAAAATAATATATAAGACAATTATAATAAATTGAATATAAAATTATTTTATCGAATATCACCACCAAAACAATTTTTCAGACATAGAAAAGTGAATTTACATTTACTTAGAGCAATTCCCTATTTAAGAATAATTACTTTTAGATTTATTTTAAAGAGAAATGCTTAAACATTTCTTCTGCGCATTTGAACACTGTTATGACAAGCTGAATTCTGAGAGTCTAATCCTGTTTGGGCATTCAAATGTAAGCTAACATTTTTGTTAATAAACGAGTAATTCAATTTCTTCTGAAAATATGTGATTTCATTTTCTCAAAGAGTCAAAGTGCCACAAAAAGGAATTACGAAAGGCATCATTTGTATATGTAACATGATCATGTACTGATTATCAGTGTCACGCTGTGAAACAAAAACCACAGCAAGTCATTTTTTTAAACAGGAGTAAGAACTGTATAAAATTATATGTAATATATAAATAGTGACATGCACACAGACTATCACCTCAATTTTTTAAAACTTTATACCTGAGTGATTATTTTAACGTTCATTTAGAATGAGAGAAATTTGTTAGTATGCTCAAGCTAGAGTTCCTAGGTTAAAAGTTGAAGAGTAAGTAGAGGCTAAGATGGTTAAGACTCTCTATGGATGTCTTTTTTTTTTTTTTTTTTTTTAATCACCATTTGCATGGAGAAGCAGGAAAAAAGCACTTGACTGACAGCGGACTTCCTGAGGCCCAGCTCTGTAACTAGCTAGCTGTAACTTGCTCGAATCACTTAACACTACTGACCTCAGCTGTAAAAGGGAGGTAGAAGATGCTTTTAAAAATGCTTTTTAGGCCGCGCGAGGTGGCTCACGCCTGTAATCCCAGCACTTTGGGAGGCTGAGGCGGGTGGATCACGAGGTCAGGAGATTGGGACCATCCTGGCTAACATGGTGAAACCCAGTCTCTACTAAAAATACAAAAAATTAGCTGGGCGTGGTGGCGGGCACCTGTGGTCCCAGCTACTCAGGAGGCTGAGGCAGGAGAATGGCGTGAACCCGGGAGGCGGAGCTTGCAGTGAGCCGAGATCACGCCACTGCACTCCAGCCTGGGTAACAGAGCAAGACTCCGTCTCAAAAAAAAAAAAAGTTTTTTAGCTTTAAACTTCATCAATTCTGATCAGAGTTTACTCATTTTCAAGAGGTAGTATAAAATATTTATGAAAAATGTAAACAGGTTAAAAAAAATTGCCCCTAAATAATCCTTACTACTTCATCATCCTTGCCCTAAGCTGTGAGAGCAGTAAGGGGCAGCAGAGCACAGCATTAACGCGCCTAGCAATTTTTTAGTTTAGTTTCCCTTGGGCATTAGGAGTAAATAGGTAAGTAAATAAACCAGGGCATGCAAAGAGAAGAAGCAACAGTCATGGAGTTAGCAATATTAACAATGTGCTGAAAGGATGTCTGGAGTCTTCTATGATCCAAAGGGCAATTTTCTCTATTCAAAAATACCCATGCATAATTCTAAATTTGGTTTTCTGTGGCAACTCTCACATGCTCAAACCAGGTGATAGCTTCCTTATGGATCCAGCTTGGAAACTGCCAAACTACTCATAGACATCAAAATTTTGGAGCTAAAGGACAGATGTAATTATTTTTAAGGGTAAATTGATACAGGATATATATATTTTATGTAGGCTCAATGTACCCTGCCTTTTATTACTTTGAGGGAAAAATAAGAGCCACTCTTGGAAAAGTAGATGGCTGAATCAATAAATTCCTCTGTAGTCCAAGACCTCTACATCTAGCCTGGAAACAGAACACGCTAATGACATCTACACTGTGGGCTGAAGGTAATATGGCCCAACAATACATAGTATGATAGACTGTGGACCCCCTTTTTCCCATCATGTTCTAGAAATACTCATTTAGGCAAATGATCCCACTGTTAAGGGCTATACCTTCTAGGCTACGTTTTAGTGCATCACTAATCTGCAAGGCACCTTCAAGTGTTATCAGATAAAGGAGTCAATGGGCAATTCCAATTGATAATAGAGAAGTGAAAGAAAAACTGGCTTAAACTCCAGAGAACGGGTGCGTAGAAAAGCAAAAGAAAAAAAATCCTCTGAGCATAATGGTCAACAGGGCTTTCCAACGAGGAGGGCTATAAAATCTACAGCTGACTAGTATAGTAAGGGGGGCCACTCAGCTATTTGCTCAAATCTCTACTTTCAACTCACCAACAAATATTTCAAAGGATCCTTAGCTCTTTAGAGTATAAAATTCCAAATTCTTTGGCCTTTAATTCAAAGTCCTCTATAATTTAGCTTTATCAGTCTCTCTTATTGAGCATTATTGCTTCAGAAGACAGCCTTCTGTTCCAACCAAAGATACTGTAAGCAAAACATCATGCTGTACAACAGTATAAATACATACAATCTTGTCAACTTAAAAAAACTTCTTAATTTTTATTTTTTAATGTTTAGCAATGGGGTCTTGCCATGTTACCCAGGCTGGTCTCTAACTCCTGGACTCAAGTGATCCTCCTACCTCAGCCTCCCTAAGTGCTGAGATTACAGGTATGATCCACTGTGCCTGGCCTACAAAGAAAAGAATTTTCTATTTACATCCCCACCTCCATGTGGGAAACCCTTTTAACTCTTAAACATGACTGAGGATTCAGAGAGCTTTTTGTTTCTTTAGGTAATATCCATTGTTATTTATGGCATTAGAAATTAAAGCTGATAAATTTTTAAAGTATTTAAAAATTAATTTTAAATAATAAGCCAATTACGTGTTAATGTAAATAACATATTTTAAAGAAAATTAACTACACTTTCCAAAACGTAATAAATTTACTTAGAAGACTGGCACTCCCTTTAATGTATGGATTTACTCTGTTACAATATGTTATTTTAACTTAAGTATACAAAGAAAAATCTGGCCTCACAGATACCTAGAAAAGGGAAAAGTATTTCAATAGCCTTCTCAGAAAACTGTGGAGTCTTCTTTGATAACACATCAAAACTTGACAAGTGGTACTTTCTTAAAAGTTAACTGCAATGTCGAATCTGAAACCTTATCAGTGAACTTTTCATATGTTATTACACTAAAATCCACTGGACAATCATGCACTTTGCATGAATCTTTTACTCATCATTTTGTAACATTAAACATCAGTCATTATTTGTAAAATTTTGGCTTACTGAGTTATGGAGCTCTTTCAAATGCGAGGACATTCCATTATACAAGACCACATTTGTTACTGTCATCACGGATCTCATCAGAAAAAATCTTTAAGTACTGAGAAACTGTCAAGCTCATAGTGGAGGATACAAATGTTTCAAAATTCTAATTTCTACCAGGAGAGCTTACATTTTACCAATGGAAAAAAATAGTGTCCGTTTTTTCCCTTGAAGTGACAGGCCCACTTCATTTTCAAGAAAATGGTGTATAATGTAAATTCTTTCTTTTTCTTAGTTTGATGTAATTAGAATCATTTACTCAGGAGACATAGCATGTTATTGAGTCTTTCACTTAAATATAAGGTTTTCCTAACTGGATAATTAGGAAAATAAAATACATTTATTTCCCCCTATACACTCTTCAAACATAATTTAGAGCTACCTTCTTTTAAATCAAAATATCAGTCCTTAAATAATTTTTTGAAATACATATATACGGGCAATAACTACTTAATAGTAACAACAAAACTAACATATTTGAGTGCCAGATACATAAATCTGAATATTATGGTTTGTCCATTAATTGTTCTTACAAGAAAAAAACGGTGCTCCATGAAAAAAGCAGCTAGTTCAGCTTGCAATTCAATCACACGGTACTTTTCCTTGAGACAATGAAAATATTTTGGTATGTAACACAAGTGCTTTATGAATACTTTTCACTTTGCCATGTAGAATATGAAAAAGATCATATACTCAATGTGGGAAATTAATAAAATTAATACTTTTTACTGCTTCATCAAGGACATTCTTAAGTGAATGTGATTTTTTTGTTTTCCTGTGAGTCTGTGACAGTGAAGAATATGATGGCTGCCAGCAGCACAGTTTGGTGCCACAGCCTTGATTCAGGCTAAGGTGCTAGCAATTTTACCCACCATTGCTTTTG
Organism: Pongo pygmaeus; assembly: GCF_028885625.2. Classification (NCBI taxonomy): domain Eukaryota; kingdom Metazoa; phylum Chordata; class Mammalia; order Primates; family Hominidae; genus Pongo; species Pongo pygmaeus. The sequence continues at coordinate 46,810,757 of NC_085931.1, forward strand.
TACTGACCGTCAAAGCCAATACAGTGAAAACAGCAAGAATGTATTGGTATTACTATGAAAATAATACCTTGCATTGACTTCATAGCTCCCCCGACCCAGACTCTGAAAAAATTTAGGGAACTGCCAGTGACCTGTGGACCACACAGGGAAAACTACTGCTGCAAACGACTGTCCCTGCCTGCAATGTCCTCTACTTCACTGCAGGCTATGGGTTCACTGTTTAGGAGAAGTAGTACCTACCTTCTAAAAGCATCTCTTAATGAACCTGCTTCATTACTCTCTTTCTAGCACTTATCTGTACTTTGTTTTTCTTTTCTTTTCTTTTTTTTTTTTTTGGAGACTGAGTTTCCCTCTTGTTGCCCAGGCTGGAGTGCAATGGCACGATCTTGGCTCACTGCAACCTCTGCCTCCTGGGTTCAAGCGATTCTCCTGCCTCAGCCTCCCAAGTAGCTGGGATTACAGGCATGCGCCACCACGCCCGGCTAATTTTGTATTTTTAGTAGAGGCGGGGTTTCACCATGTTGGTTAGGCTGGTTTTGAACTCCCAACCTCAAGTGATCCACCTGCCTCAGCCTCCCAAAGTGCTGGGATTATAGGCATGAGCCACTGCACCAGGCCTGTACTGTTTTTCTACCGGAACTTCTATAGGTTCATTGAGGGCAGGGGCTTTATTTTACCTTTTTAAGAACACCTAGTGCCTAGCACAGTAATGTGCACATGACAAGTATATATAAAACAGTTGTTCAATATAATTTATGGGAAATAATGCAGGCTCTTGGGGCCAGATAACCTGTATCTTAAATCCTCACACTGACATTTATTAGTTGTGTGATCTTGGACAAGTAATCTTGAATCTCTCTAAGCCTCAATTTCTTCATCTGTAAAAGAGGAGTAATAATGGTACCTATTTCACATGGTGACTGTGGTAACTCAATGGAGTTAACACATAAAAAGTGCTTCAAACAGTATCTGGTACAAAGTAAGCATTCAAATATATTACTTTTGTTGTTACTATTAAGTAGTTATTGCCCCTATATATGTATTTCAAAAAATTATTTAAGGACTGATATTTTGATTTAAAAGAAGGTAGCTCTAAATTATGTTTGAAGAGTGTATAAGGGGAAATAAATGTATTTTATTTTCCTAATTATCCAGTTAGGAAAACCTTATATTTAAGTGAAAGACTCAATAACATGCTATGTATGTCTCCTGAGTAAATGATTCTAATTACATCAAACTAAGAAAAAGAAAGAAAGTATTTACATTATATGGAAGAATGTTGGAGAAATGAATTCTGTTACCTAAACTGATGTATTAACTCAGTATTTTTAACAGCGTATGTCTAACACCTTAGACCACCTATACACCTTTAGAACAACTATAAGCCTTCCCCACCACTAGAAAGCACTTGCTAGTAAGTGTTTGTATCCATAATATACCAGCAGAGGTGACAGAAACAGAGAGAGAATTATTTCCTACCCTCAAGAATAATATCATCCAACAGGTGGTTAGAATATGTACACAAATATAAACCTCATTTCTGAAGAGTATTCACTAAAGCTTGTCTACTTCAAATTCTTTGGTTATTTATACCCACTGCCATTTAGAAAAGTATCTAAAGATACAGGAACTGAGGCCCTTTTTTCTCTGCAGGCAGGCCCAGAGATGATCAAGTGTCTGCAGGCCCAGGTGGTAGACCCCTGACTGCTACCTCTTTTGCTAATGCACAGTATGGGACCAACTGACTATCAAAATAAGCTCTCATCTTAAGAGCAGAAGCTTCTAGCCCAAGGTTAAAATCGATTTCTAAAACACATTTAAAAAATAAAAATTTCAGATTTTAATGCTCAGTTCTCATTTTTGTACAAGTTCTTTTCTTTTTGTTCTCTCCAACAAGCTAAGACTATCCAACATAAACGAAATATACCTAAATGGAGCTGTAGCTCACAGCAACAAATAGTACAAATAGGGACAACTGATGTTAAAAGACTTATGATGGTTAAAAATAATTACTTTGGCTGGATGTGGTGGCTCACGTCTGTAATCCCAGCACTCTGGGATGCTGAGGTGGGAGGACTGCTTGAGCCCAGTAGTTCCAGACCAGCATGAGCAACATAGGGAGACCCTGTCTCTACAATTAATAAAAAAAAAAATTAGCTGGGTGTGGGGGTACATGCCTGCGGTCCCAGCTACTCATGGCGGCTGAGGCAGGAGGACTGCCTGAGCCTGGGAGGCAGAGGCTGCAGTGAGCTGAGACCATGCCATTGCACTCCAGCCTGGGTGACAGAGTGAGACCCTACCTCAAAGACCGCCTTCCCTCACCCCCCAAAAAAGGTAATTAAGGAACTATTTAAACAAGTAATTTCCAAAGCATTTCTTAATTTATTCTCACTACATCCCTGTACAGTCAGGTCAATTACAAACTTCATTTGATAGATGAGGAAACTGAAATTGGAGGTAAAATGATTTATTCAAGACAATTATTACAATAAGGATGGCACAATCTTTGTGCTACCTCTTATCTTACTCATCCAACCAGCTATCAAATCCTCTATATTCTACCTTCATAATGTCTCCTGAATTAATTCCCCCTCTACATAACCACTTAAGACTGTTTCCTAATCGTCTGCCTGCTCCTCTATTCATCCTGCATATGCTGTGACAGATCAATCTTCTCCGAGCACAATTCTGCTCACTTCATTTACTTGCTCAAAATCTTTAATAAAGTCCATATTTCTCAGCCTGGCATTCAAATACTCTTCCCAATTTATACTCAACTGACCCTTATTCCACCTTATTTCCCACTAGTCTCTGCCAAACACCTAAAGCTTCAGTCCAGTAGAAACCTATGCTTTTATCCCGAGGCATTTTGATCCTTCTCATCACTTCAACTTTGTACTGAGAACTGACGTTGTTAACTCTTCCCACTACCATCTGTGCTTACTCGAATTCTAATTACCATTAATACAAGGCCCAGATCAATGCTGTATTCACCAAGAAGCCTCAGCTTCTCTCTCCTCAGAACTGCCATAATACAATTGTACCTAGTTTTATTTTTTTTTTCCTCAAGAAGCATTGACTGAGTTCTATTAAGTGTCAGGCACTGTGACAAGTCAGGGAATGCAAAGATGAAAAATGACTTTTTCTTTAAAAGTTTAAAACTTAGGAAGACAAAAGTGAATTTAAAAATCACAATGTATATGTTACATAAACAGCAGTCAGCTTAGGGTTCTACCTGAGCCTAAATGAAGGACACACAAATTTGGCTTTGCCTAGAAAAGTCCAGGAAGGCTTTTCAGCAGAGATAAGACTTAGACTGAGTGGGAAAGATGCTAAGTGCCTGCTAAGAGGACCAGTGAATATACACAGTTCACCATCTTCTCTCACTATGTTGAGTATGGGGAGTCGGAGTGGTAGAACGAAGATCACGGACTTAGAATCATACCCCAAAGGGATATTTCACAAACCACAATAAAATATTGTTTGTGAAAGCAACTTTTAAACTGAAAAGTGAGATACAAATTTGAGGTATCATTATTAAATCTGTAAATAACAACGCTTCCTATCTAACTTTTAGATTTAATTGGCCACATGAATTACTAGACCATTGTTTTCAACTGATGAGTAAATCAAACTGGATAGACCATTTTAAGAGACATATAGGCAGATAGTAAAAGTTTAATAAAATAACCTAAATATTGTCAAATCTAGGTTTTACAATGTATTGCTCAACTGTTCAAACTCTATATACAACACACACACACACACACAAACACACACACACACTCTCTCTCCCCAAAAGTAAATAAATGGCTTATGAGCAGTGAATTCACCCTCACATTTAAAATGTACACTTTTGGGCCAGGCAGAGTGACTCACACCTGCAATCCCAGCACTTTGGGAGGCTGAGGTGGGTGGATCACTTGAGGTCAGGAGTTCGAGACCAACCTGGCCAACATGGTGAAACCTCGTCTCTACTAAAAATACAAAAATTAGCTGGGCATGGTGGCAGACACCTGTAATCCTAGCTACTCGGGAGGCTGAGGCAGGAGAATCGCTTGAACCCAGGAGGCTGAGGTTGCAGTGAGCTGAGATCACGCCACTGCACTCCAGCCTGGGTGACACAGTGAGCGCTGGTCTCAAAAATAAGATCAAATAAAATAAAATGTACACTTAAAAAAAAAGAAGCATCTTTCAACCAGAACATCCTAAAAATTTCTCATTTTATTGTTAACAACTTCCTGAAATTATAGAACTTGTGCTATCTCTGTTCACAGGCACAAATCAAAGGATTTTCCATTTTTTCTTCATCTATTTTTGGCAGCAATAAACTTATAATCTAAACATATGGGTTATCTCTTTAGGAACTGAAATTGGTTGACATACAAAATTTCATGGTGAACAGTTTCTGGTATAAATGAGGAATGTAAGTCTTAACTATATATATAATGTAAATATATATATTTACATTAAGGAACAGAACTTGCCCTTAATCACTGTCATTAGAAATATACAACTGGAGATGTTAAACAACAGAAAATAGTAGCAATAAAGGAAAAAAGAGAAATAGAAATGGGCAATGATGAGGAAATATGTAGTAAGTAATTTAAAAATGCCATGCAATGATTCAGGGAAGAGACTTCCGGCTATGATGGCATGAACAGGTCAGTGAACTGTTTCCTCAAAAGGAAATGACAGTAAGAAAGTTGGACAAAGTTGTCAAAAACAGCTATTTCAGGATTCTAGAAATCAATCAAGGGCAGACAGACAATAAATAGAGAGATGTCCTGAGAAATTGCTTAAACTTAGGGGCAAGAGCATCCAGACACAAACTTAATGCCTTAAAACTTAGTTTTATCAGGGGAGGGCTGGGACCATAAAAACCAGCAATTTTCACTGCCAAAGAGGGCAGATCTGACTTGGGACAAGGGGGAGATTGAAGGAGTGGTAGAAAATCCATAGCTCTGACAGCTAAAAGGGGCCAACCTAGTGGGAACCTAACAGGGAGAAGACATTCTTCTAGCTTGAGGCTGTGGTCTGATGAGCGTGCAGTGGAAGACCAGCTAGAAATCTGAAGGGGAGATCCTGGAAAGAAAAGAGTCATAAAAGGCCCAGATACGCTCTCCTCACATCCCTGGGTGGCTGTGAAACTACATGGATCAGGAAGGGAGACATGAGAGGTCTCAATAGAAAGAAAACCCAAGGCAGGCTTAAGAACTGGCTGAACTTTGCATGCACTTCCCAGTCCACCTGGATCATCAGAGGGTGAAAGCTCAATAAGCTTCAGGTGTTTGAACACCACCTCTGCACTTGTCACAGGCTAACCATTAAGCTAGGAAGACACAGGTGCCTCCTAGCCAGGCTAAAAACGATCAAACAGCAAATGAAAATCACTAAGCAGAAACACTAGTGGCCGTATGCTGTGTGGGAGTCAGATGTCATAGTTTAAGTATGGGCAAATTACTTAAAACACACACACACACACACACACACAAACACACACATATGCCCATCTCAGAAAAATAAATAACACCCCACAGTCACTACAATACGTTACTAAAATGTCCAATTTTCATTAAAAAATTACAAGCATGCAAAGAAACAGAAAAGTGACCCAGATTCAAGAAAATAAGCAGTAACTAGAAACAGACTAAGGCCCAGATGTTGGATTTAGCAGACAACATTAAAGCAGTAAATACATTTTTAAAATTAAGGCTGGGCACGGTGTCTTACACCTGTAATCCCAGCATATTAGGCGGCTGAGGCGAGAGAACTGCTTGAGCCCAGGAGTTCAAGACTAGCCTGGGCAACATAGCAAGACCCTGTCTCTACAAAAAAATACAAAAATTAGCTGGGTTTGGTTGCATGTGCCTGTAGTACCAGCTACTCACGAGGCTGAGGCAGGAAGATCACTTGCGCCCAGGAGGTCAAGGCTGCAGTGAGCTGTGATTACACCTCTGCACTCCAGCCTGGGTGACAAAGTGAGACCCTATCTCAAAAAATAATAACAATAAAAATTAAAGAAAAATATGAGAAGAAATCTCATTAGAAAAATGTAAATGGAAATTCCAGAGTTGAAAAGTATAATAACTGAAATTTAAAAATCACTAGATGGGCTCAACAGCAGATTTGGGATGGCAGAACAAAGAAGGAGTGAACTGAAAAAGAGACCACCAGAAATTATTCAATCTAAAGAACAGAAGGAAAAAAGATCCAAGAAAAATGAATAGAACTTCAGATTCTGTTCAGGTTCAGACTGAATTTTTTTAAGAAACAAAAACCCCTATGGGAGAACACCAAGTATTTTAATTTATGTGTTGGCTGGGCGCAGTGGCTCATGCCTGTAATCCCAGCACTTTGGGAGGCCGAGGCAGGCAGATCATGAGGTCAAGAGTTTGAGACCAGCCTGGCCAACATGGTGAAACCCCATCTCTACTAAAAATACAAAAATGAGCCGGGCGTGGTGGCGCATGCCCATAATCCCAGCTACTTGGGAGGCTGAGGCAGGAGAATTGGTCGAACCTGGGAGGCAGAGGTTGTAGTGAGCCGAGACTGCACCACTGCACTCCAGCCTGGGCGACAGAGCAAGACTTCATCTCAGGGGGAAAAAAAATTATGTGTAATGAGAGGCCCAGGAAGAGAGAAGAAAGGAAAAAAAAATTTGAAGAAATTATGGTGAAAAACATTCCAAATTTGATGAATATATATTTCAAAATCTCAAGAGAACCCAAGTATGATAAAAACAAAGAGATCCACTCCTAGACACATCATACAGAAATGGCTCAAAGCCAAAGACAAACAGAAAATCTTGAAATCGGCAAGAGAAGAACAACTCATCACCTACAGGGGGACCAACACCAGGATTAACAGCTGACTTCTCATCAGAATCAGCTGACTCCCATGGGAGTGGTCCATGGGATGACATATTTAAAGGGCTGGGGGGTGGAGGAAGAAACTGTCAACCAAGAATTCTATAGCTAACAAAACTATCATTCAAAACTGAACACACAAAAAAACATTCCCAGATAAACAAAAACAATATTTGTTTCCAGCAGGCCTACTCTTAAAAAAACACTAAAACAAGTCCTTTGGACTGAAAGGAAATAACACTGGATGATAACTTGGACCTATAGGAAGACATGAAGATCATTAAAAATGGTCAAAAAAACATAAAATGAATCCGTCAAGAAACTGAAAAAAGCCACAGACTGGGAGAAAATACTTGGAAAAGACTTATCTGATAACGGACTGTTATCCAAAATATACAAAGAATTCTAAAACCTAACAATAAGAAAACAAACAACCTGATGAAAAAATAGGACCAAGACCTTACCAGATACCTCACCAAATAAGATATAAAGATAGCAAATAACCACATGAAAGGATATTCCATGTCATATGTCATCAGGGAAATGCAAACTAAAACAACAATGAGATACAACTACATATCTATTAGAATGGCCAAAATCCAGACACCAAATGCTGGCAAGGATGTGGAGCAGCAGGAACTCTTGTTCATTGCTGGTGGAAATGCAAAATGGTAGAGCCACTCTGGAATGTAGTTTGGTGGTTTCTTATAAAACTAAACATACTCTTATCATATGATCCAGCAATCATGGCCCTTGGTATTTACCCCAAGAAGTTCAAAACTAAGTCCACAAAAAATCCTGCATGTGAATGTTTACAGTAGCTTTATTTGTAATTGCCAAAATCTGGAAGCAACCAAGATGCCCTTAAGTTGGTCAATGGATAAACAAACTGTGGTACATGCAGACCAATGGGTTATTATTCAGTGCTGAAAAAGAAATCAACTATCAGGACATGAAAAGACACAGAGGAAACTTAAATGCATATTACTAAGTGAAAGAAGCCAATCAGAAAAAAGCTACATACTGTGGGATTACAACTACATGAAATTCTGAAAAGGCAAAACTATGGAGATAGTTAAAAGATCAGTGGTTGCCAGGGTTGTGGGGAGGAGAGAGGGATAAACAAGCAGACCACAGAGGATTTTTAAGACAGTGAAATTACTTTTTATGATGCTATAGTGCTGGCTATATGCTATACATTTAGCCAAACCCACAGAAGGTACACCACTAAGAGTAAACTCTAACAGACTTTAGGTGATGATAAAGATGTATCAATACAGGTTCATCAATGGTAACAGGTGTACCACTCTGGTGTGAAATGTTGTTAGTGGGGGAGGCCATGCATGTGTGGGAGCAGAAAGTATATGGGATAAGTCTGTACTATCTTCTCAGTTTACTGTGAACCTAAAACTGCTCTAAAAAAGGAGATCTTAAAAAAAAAACAAAACGTAAGGTTGTTTAAAGTAATAATTATAATAGTGTATTGTTATATATCTAAAATATACAGGTATAATATGTATGACAATAGCACAAAGGAGCGTGGGGAATGAAGCTATATTAGACCTAAGCTGCTATATTTAACCAGAATAAGACACACATGCATGTGCACACACACAACCATTAGTAATAAATTGTGATAAGTCAAGATGTAATTCCTTGAGAAAGCACTAAGAAAATACAAGAAACACCAGCACAAACAAAAAATAACTAATGAAAAAATATCACAAACGGATGTAAAAGGTACAAAAATTATTTAACAGGAATCAGTAAAGAAGGAACAAAGGAACAATAAAAGGCATGAGACAGTAAAATGACAGACATAAATCTACCTACATTAATAATTACATTAAGATGCAAATTGACCAAATGCTCCAATAAAAAGACAGAAATTTTCAGACTGGATGAAGAGGCAAGAAGCAAGATCTAGCTGTATGCTTTTTTTGGGGAGTGGGGGACGGAGTCTCACTCTGTCACCCAGGCTGGAGTGCAGTGGTGCGATCTCAGTTCACGGCAACCTCCGCCTCCCCGGTTCAAGCGATTCTCCTACTTCAGCCTCCTGAGTAGCTGGGATTACAGGTGCACACCACCATGTCCAGCTAGTTTTTGTATTTTAGTAGAGACAGGGTTTCACCATGTTGGTCAGGCTGGTCTCAAACTCCTGACCTCAGATCATCCAGCCGCCTCGGCCTCCCAAAGTGTTGGGATTACAGGCGTGAGCCACCCCGCCTGGCCCTTTTTTTTTTTTTAATTTTGTTAAATAAGAGATACACTTCAGATACAAAGCAGTTGAAACAAAATGACAGAAAAAAATATGTAAACAGTAACTATGAGAAGGCTGAAGTGGTTACATTAATATCAGACAAATAGTTTTACTACTTCTTGGTTAACTATAAGCCAAGAAATAGTAAAAGAGACAAAGAGGGACATTTCTTATTGATGAAAGAACCAATTGGTTAAGAACATTTTGTTGGAAAGACCATCTACTAAACCATAAAACAAGTCTCAATAAATTAAAAAAAAATTGAAATCATATGAAGCTCCACAGAAATTAAATTATAAATCAATAAAAGAAAGAAATTTGGGAAACCCCCAAACATTTGGAAAGGAAACAACATACTCCTATGCAACCCAGGAGCAAAGAAGAAACCACAGGAAAAAAATTGAAAATGTCGTGAACGAAATAAAAATAAAAACAAAATATATCATATTTTATGGTATGCAGCTAAAGGGAAACTTTCTGTGTTTATAGTTTTAAACACAAAAAGGAAGAAAATCTAAAATCAATCACCTAAGCCTGCAACTCAAGAGGCTGGCAAAATAAAGACCAAATCAAACCCAAAGCAAGTAGAAGAAAGAAATAATAACAGAGTGGAAAATAATGAAAAATAAAATAGAAAAACAACAAAAATCAATGAAACAAAAAGTTGGTTTCCTGGAAAAATCTGTAAAATTAATAAACCTTAACTAGACTGACCAATAAAAAAAGAGAGAAGACATAAATTGCCAAATCAAGAATATAAACAGGGATATCACCACAGACCCTATAAAAATTAAAAGGATTATATGACATTATGAATAACTTTATACCAACAAAATTGACAATTTATATGAAGCAAATTGCTAAAAAGACACAAATTACCCAAACTAACAAGAAACAGAGAATAAAAATGAAAAAAAACCCTGCTAATTAGTATAAAAATTTATTTAGTAATTAAAATACCTTGGAAAACCCTCATATATATTTTATTTCTTCTTTTTCACTTCTTTAATTGAAACAGTTATTCTGATAGGTCTGTGAGTTCATGATCATTAAAAAGTTACTTGGAAATGCAGCCAATACATCAGCCTGTATATTTACGATTCTAGAACAAATGCTACTGAAAGTCTCATTTGTTACCTATCATGCCTAGACTCTTCAAATAAATTATCTATTGTAGCCAATTACTTCTGAAGTATAAAATTATGTGCCTTATACATAACTAATAAACATCGAAAGTAGGAATTTCTTGGTGGTTCAATACTTAATGAAAGAAAATTGAAAGCATTTATGGGTTAAATCCATCCTTAGCAAGTAGCTTAAAGGCTGAATAAAGCTCTCCTTTTGATAACCAGATATAGGAAAGAGAAAAAGAAATCTAACAACAGAGCTAGGTCTTTCTATGCAGATTGTAGAACATTTCTATCTTTAGAAATAGACCACACAAGGCTGGGCATGGTGGCTCATGCCTCTAATCCCAGCACTTTGGGAGACCACAGTAGGAGGATAGCATGACAGGAGTTCAAAATAAGCTTGGGCAACAAAAGGAGACCCTGTCTCTACAAAAAAATTAAAAAACGAGCTGGGCATGGGGTGTGTGCTTGTAGTCCCAGCTACATGGAAGGCTGAAGCAGGAGGATCACTTGAGCCCAGGAGACTGAGGGTGCAGTGAGCTAGCTATGTTCATGCCACTGCACTCCAGCCTGGACAACAAAGCAAGAGACAATACAATTTCCCATATGTTGATATGTATGAGATACATACCTATTATTAATTTATGACATTTCCTTTACTTTAGCAAGTTAATAGTAAGAGGTGAGGTCAAAGAGGTAAGCTGGGGCTAGAGACTAGTAAACCAAGTACAGAGTTCAGATTATATTCTAATTGCATTAGGGAACTATTAAGAGTTAAGTAGGAAATCGGCATTTGCATTAAAAAGAAAAAACCACCTTAGTCCTATGTGGAGGATAGATAAGTTAGGCAACAGTAATACCGGAAATAAGTGATGAGGTTTGGACTAGAGTAGTGATGATGATAAATTCTTTTAAATTTCCTAACAGCCTCTTCAGGTAGGTACTATTATCTTCATTTTAGAGTGAGCCAAGGGCAGAGAGAGATTAAATAACTGGTCCAAGGTCACACAGTTTAGTAGGGGCCATATTGAGATTCAAACACAAGCAATTCAGTGGAAGAGTAATAAGATGTAGAGAAGAAGATGAAGTAGTTTTAGAGTTATGGTTGTCAAGACTTGCTAATCAATTAGATGTACAGATGAAAGAAAGAAATAAAGAATATTCCTAGGTTTTGCTTGAGTTTGGTAGTATAAAGAGAAAGGATGTAAAATAGGAAGAAAAGGGGTTCCAGGACCTACATATGGAGTACTACACCATTTAAAAGTTGAACAGAGAAGGAGGCAGGAGCAGAACACCCAGCGCTTGGCAGGAAAATTGGGAGAGCTCAAAAAGCCAAGAGACTAAGTATTTCTAGGAGGAGGGAGGACAATGTATACAATGCTGCTGAGAGAAGGTGTAAATGAGAACAGGTATAAATGCTAAATTAGTTCTGAGAGTTTTCTAGTTGTATAATTAAGGTGACGATTTCAATATGATTGCCATGCATCCTTCCATTTTTCACCTCATGGTTCACGTACCGTAAGAGATCCATTCTGTGTGCTGGGTGAGTTGCTGCTCTGCTCCCCGTGGGCTTGCGTACTTCCGTAGAGTGTCAGGTTATGCTCACCGGTCTGGCCGGCATAGTCTTGAGTGTGTGGCACCCCATACTCTGTGGGAATTCCATTCTGCGGAGGTGGTGGAAATGGGATGGTAGTAAAAGGCTGAACCATTGCGTCAGGAGTTGTTGTCGGCTCCTGGTTACCCTAAAACAAACAACGAGAAAAAGAAAAAGTGACTTTGAATCCTTGTTACGTAACTATTTTTAAAGTGAGTATATGGAATTCTCCAAATATTCTCTCACTGCATAGGTAAAATGGAATGCTTATTGCCCCAGGATTGGGGAAAATATTATTATACATACACACATAGATGTATGTATGTGGACAGAGACACACACACACACATTCACTTTTGTTAGTGTGTGGTTACTAGACAGGCCCACAACCATATTAAAGTGCCAAAGATGCCAAAGGGGCAAAAATCTTTCCTTTAAATTAAAAGTAGGTGGACAGCCCACTTTGGACCACAAGCCACTACAGCCTATACAACAGACAGAGACTCTGTCCCTAAAAAATACAAAAAACAAAAAAAGAAAAATGAACTAGGAGAAAATATTAGCAAAAGGTAAGAGAGATGCTGGGTTATTATCACGAGTCCCAGAGTGGGTTAACCGAGTTGACAAGACAGACACACATGTACACACAAACACACACACATCCCAAGAGAAAAAGAGGCAAAGTGTGTATCTGAACAATTCATTGAAAATGAAATACAAACAACTAATAAAAATGCTCAACCTCACTAACTGTCACGAAAATTCACATTAACATCAAAGTAAGTCCAAGTTTTTAGTCATCAAACCAGCAAAAAAAATTAAGCAGTTTTATTGTGATACAACTGTCATATGATAAACAGCACTTATTTATTTACAGTATATAATTTGGTAAGTTTTGATATATGCACTTATAGTCTCATGAAATCACCACCACAATCAAGGTAGTCAACACATATATCCAAAACCCCCAAAAGTTTCCTTGTGCCCCTAATAATAAGCATATATTACTTCTGTAATAAAACCTATACAAATATATTGTTTTTAATATTAAAGAGAATGACAAAAAATATATCATCAATAAGGTGAAGCCAATATTCTGAAACACTGAATTACTGTGTTACCCTTAAGAGAATGGTAGTGACCTACCTCGAAACAAAAATTCATAACTCTCTTCCATTTAAAAGTTAAACAACTTCAAAATTCAGCTGTCTCCAGTGTCCAAGAACCATTTCTACTTGGTAATAAAAACTGCTTTACATAATAGTGGTGAAAGAAAAAAGGCAGAGAATTGGGGGTGGGGGGCTGCCACAGTCTATATAAAAAGTGATGAACTGATTACAGTTATCAGTGGGAAGGGGCAGAGTCAGGCTGAGTTGTGCTCCTCCCCAACCCACATGTTGAAGTTCTAACCCTCAGTACCTCAAAATGTCACTGTTTTTAAAGATAGGGTCTTTAAAAAGGTAATTAAGTTAAAGTGATGTCCTGAGGGTGGGCCTTAATCCAATTGGAGTGGTGTCCTTATAAGAAAAGGGAATGTGGATACAGACACATACAGAGGGAGGCCCACGTGAAAACACAGAGCATGACCATCTACAAGCCAACAAAAAAGACATCAGAAGAAACCAACCCTGCTGACACCCTGATCTTGCACTTCTAGCCTCCAGAATGGTGAGAAAATACATTGCTATATTGTTATGTAATACTTTGTTATGGCAGCCCTTGCAAACTAGTAAAGACAGGAATGAAGATTCTGTAACAGAAATTAATAATAAAAATAAAAATAAATTGCTTTACGTAAAAATTTTCCTGCTATTGGACATAATGGTTCATGTCCTTGTAATCCCAGCACTTTGGGAGGCTAAGATGGGAGGACTGCCTATGGCTAGGAGTTCAAGATCAGCCTGGCCAACACAAAGAGATCCCGTCTCTAGAAAAACTTTAAAAAATTAGCTGCGCATGGTGGTATGTGTAGTCCCAGCTACTTGTGAGGCTGAGAAACGAGGATTGCTTGAGCCCAGGAGCTGGAGGCTGCAGTGAGCCATGATTGCACCACTCTAGCCTGGGCAACAGAAAGACCCTGTCTCTTAAGGAAAAAAAAAAAAAAATGCTGGGTGTGGTGGCTCACGTCTGTCTGTAATCCCAGCACCTTGTGAGGCTGAGGCGGGTGGATCACCTGAGGTCAGGAGTTCAGTACCAGCCTGGCCAACATGGTGAAACTCCATCTCTATTAAAAATACAAAAATTAGCCAAGCATGGTGCCAAATGCCTTTAATCCCAGATACCTGGGAGGCTGAGGCAGGAGAATCAATTGAACTCAGGAGAAGGACATTGCAGTGAACTGACTGCACTCGCTGCCATTGCACTCTAGCCCGGTCAAAAGAGTGAGTGAGACTCCATCTCAAAAGATAGGGGAAAAAAAAACCCTCTTTAGTTCTTAGAAAATATGCTACGAAAACTTTAAATTTTTTTGGAAAAAGTCTTATCTTTGTCACCCATCACTATATAACTTCTTTACATTATTTCTAGGTTAGGATAGTTTTTATGATGTCTTTATAGCTATTCTGGGCATCTGACGAAAGATATAAAATAGTTATCTCCCTTCCCCTTCAAATTATTCAATGCTCTATCTCTCTGTATCTCTCTAGCCATATGAAACATACTGCTTCAGAAGCCCTCGCTGAATCTACTGGCCTGAAGACAGACATAAAAAAGAACTGAATTGGAATTCAGGTGGATTGGTGAATGAAACACAATAAGAGCACCAAAGGTCTTAGGCCCACATCAGGCATAAATATAATCTTACAGGAATCCATAAGAAAGTTCTACTAAATAATTGGTAAAAGCTAAAAGACAGTTTTCAAGTTAGGATTAACAAGGCCAAGGGGACTTTCTCCTGCTCTGACACTGCTCCTCTCAGCCTCCTCGTTTTACTCCAGCCTCCATTCTCCACCCCAGCCTGCAGGGAATGAGACTCTGGCACACAAGTACATAGTATGAATTCTCTCACAGGGTTATTCTCAACAGGGCTGACTCAGTTAACTGAATAAACACATCAATTAGCAGCGGGAGATGGGGAGAAAGGTAAAAACATTTCCTGCAATCCACTTGTAGCCTAGGCACTAGGCGTTTTACAGAAATGCAAGCCAGGCAGAGGCTCTGTTTTCCTAGAGGGGTAATGTAACCCCCCTTAAGAGGTCAAGAAGAAATTCTTAGTGGATTATTTTGTTACTTATAGAAATTTCTTTTAAAATTTTTGTTAAAAATGTAACAACAATTGTTTATATACTAAGGAAATGAAATTGGGATAGAAGTGATTTAACATCTTCTCTCATATAGCATGCAATGTCTGAATATTTCCCCAAGTATATATTATTAAAAATGCTAAATGGTTTCAGATTTCTATTAAATTTCCAGGCCATATTCCAAAGTTCTATGCTCAGAAGAGAAGTACAACAGCCTTCAGCAAACTATGAGATAACAGTTCACATGAGTATTTCTAGGTATGAATTTACCTCTATACTTATATAAAAATGTTTTGTTTTTCTATTACCAGAGGCTAAGCTGCTTAAGTATATCTCATCTGAGAAAAGAAATTACTAGCTTTCTCTTTAGTCCACAAGGCTAGATAGAATAGCTCTTTTCCCTAACCTAGCAATTTATAAACTTTCTTCCGTTTCCAGTTAAAAGTAATTCTTTCCTTTCCTATATTCTTATAACATTTAGCTTGCATCCCCTAAAACACATTGAAATCTGAAGCCTCATACTTAGCAAATCTAAATATGTATTTTAACTCCCCTATTAGATTAAAAGGCTCATCATGATGGGTAGAGACAGTCCTGTAGAATGTAGAATCCCACATCGTACTTAATAAATATGAAGTGTTAAACATTTATGAAATAGAGGAAGATTGGGATAGAAAGTCACGTGTGTGCACATTACAGCAAACTGCTTTGTTAGGCTAGAGAGCATAACAAGGGATAACACAGAGTGAAACAAGTGTTGGTATCTTGGGTTGATATCAAACTGGAGCGTAGGGATGGGAAGGCAGAAGTGGGGAAGCATTAGGAAAGCAAAGAATCAACATTTACGTGCTTGTGCTTTATGCACTTAATTTCCTTCTGTCTTACAAACACAGGCTTTAAGAGTTGTTGACCTGCTGTGAGAGAAAATCAAATGTAACTATTAATTTCTGAGTTGAGAATAATGTCTTTCTCTTTTAAACCACAGATAGTAACAGAGGCGATACATATTATATACAGCCTTTTGGTGTACAATGTGAAATATGCTAAATGTTTTCATTCTAAATTCAAACATATAGTTGTCCCTTCATATCTGCAGGTAACTGCTTCCAGGAACCTCCCAGCCCCCGCCCACCACAGATGCCAAAATCCTTGGATACTCAAGCCCTTTATATAAAATGGCATAGTATTTGCATGTAACCTACTTACACACATCCTCTTGTATACTCTAAATCATCTCTATATTACTTATAATACCTAGTACAATGTAAATGTTATGTAAATAGTTGTTATGCTGTAGTGTTTAGAAAATAATGACAAGGCCCTGCATGGTGGCTCATGCCTGTAATTCCAGCTCTTTGGGAGGCTGAGGAGGGAGGATCACTTGAGCCCAGGAGTTTGAGACCAACCTAGGCAACATTGTGGGATCCCGTCTCTACAAAAAATTTTTAAAAATTAGTTGGGCATGGTAGCATGTGCCTGTAGTCCCAGTTGCTCAGGAGGCTGAGACAAGAGGATCACTTGAGCTTGGGAGATAGAGGCTGTGGCAAGCTATGATTATGGCACTGCATTCCAGCCTGGGCGACAGAGTGGGACCCTGTCTCAAAAAAAAAAAAAAAAAAAAAAAAAAAAGAAAAGAAAAGAAAAAAAAGTGTCAAGAAAAAAGAGTCTGGTCAGGCCAGTGGCTCACAGCTATAATCTTAATGCTTTGGGAGGCCAAGGAGGGAGGATCCCTTGAGCTCAGGAGTTTGAGACCAACCTGGGCAATGGGAGACCCTGTCTCCTAAAAAGAAAAAATGTCTCTACGTGTTTAGTTCATCCAATTTCCCACCCTAATTTTTCAATCTGCAGCTACCTGAATCCACAGATGCAGAACCCGTGGCTATGGACAGACAACTATAGTATTACAGTCGTCAAACTGGAACCCATTCAACAGTCTATTGCCTTACCCACAGCAATCTCAGAGGTTCAATCATCACCTACCGACAGGTGACTTCCAGTGTTTTTTCTAGGTCCAACCATGTGCCTTCTCCCTAGTTTACATGGAATGTAGTAAAACGGAAGAAAGCATGAACCTAAAAGTCAGACTTGAGTTTAAATCCCAATTATACCACTTACCAGATGGGTTGTTTACTTCAGAGGTGGTTGTGAAAATTAATTGAGAGAGCAGGTGAAATTGTTTTGTTATTGATTCTTTAGCATATTTTCTGTTCCTACTGAATTATTCTGAATATTATTTAAAAGCTATGCACAGTACTGTAAGAGAACACAGAAATGACCCAAAATATAATGTCTTCATATTTATAGGATAACTAAAGTCTATGTAATCTTTGAGAGAGAAGGGTGTATTTTTGTTTATATCTTCTCATTTATTCCTCAACTTCATTCTAATTTTCTCAGTTTGGTCACCTTGAGTCCCACTTATATACATAACCTGCTATCGTACTGCTTCTAATCAACAAGCTGCAAATCCTGAAAGCTTCTCAATTCCCATACCACATATATGGTCAGAATGGATCATGCAAACAAACAGATCAATATTAATTTTATTCACACCATCATAAAAGAATCACTTCATTATTTTGGTAGAGCATATTCTCACCAGTTTATTACCACTGACAATGTCACTAATAATTTTTCTAGTGCTGTTTATAAATGGAAATTAATTTTCTAGGATTATAATACAAATAAAATGTTTTTACTTTTAAGTATTTTTACAAATTATATCATTTTGATCCCTTGGGATTTGCTTTGATGGGCTCAGATTTCAAACTCTATTTGCCTTTGTTTAAAAAAAAAGAGTACCTAGGCAAAGGCTGTCATTCTCAGATCTCGTACTAAAAGCAGTGGCTTCTGCCCAGCTGTCTGTGACAAGAGGAAAATAACAGCTATATAACTGTTCTCTCAGAAAGATAAGAAGACAACACTGGATTTAAAATCATCTAGGATCAATTTTTTTAAAAAAATTAACTCTGTAGAAGAACAGACCAGGAAAATCCAGATAAGTAAAACAGATAAACAAACACCCACAAAGACAAAACAATGCTCATTTGCTAGACTTAAAGCAAAATTACTCTAGATTGTTAACTTACACAAATACTTAAATTTAACAGTGCTACCCCCAAATCTCCTTCCTTCAGTATCTAAAATATTCTGGTTTTTTGTTTTGTTTTGTTTTTAAGTCTAAAGACAACCAAGCTATTGAACTGTTCTTAACTTTTTCTTTAAACTACCATAAGCTAGAGGAGAGCTGTAGGGTAGGATTGTTTTGCTTTTCTCACCTCAAGAAAGCTTCACAATTTTGAGCACCCAGAGCAGAAAAAATTAAGTGTCTAATAATCCTGAATACATTTCTGGTAAGTTAGGTAAAAGTAATACATTTTCTCTTTTACAATACATCTAAACTACACTCAGAGCCATAAGATGTTAGGCAACTTGTAGGTAAATTTGATGTTGAGAGGAAAAATCTATACAATGAAATCTCCATGTAGTCTCCAAATATTTACCTTCAGGTTGAATTCTAAGAGTTCGCTTTTCACTTGGTTGTTTGGAACTTACTGAATGGCCAAGATCCCAAGGAAGCTCATGGAAACAGATTCAATGATTATATAATAAGGATTACTGTAATAAAAAACCAATCGCCATTGAAGTATTAAGTTTAAGAAAAAAATGTTGTCTAATTTCGGGTAAGGAGTTCAGACACATCCATTCCTGCTTCAGTCTCAACAGTAAGATGCAGTAAGAAACTACTTCCATACTACCCAGCTCCTCACACCTACCAACTCATCTTTTACCTTGTTCTTTGAAAGCAAAGATGTCCATATTTTATTGCGTATAACACCCACTCAGGGAACATATTTAAAAATGCACATGTCAAGATCCTTTTCCCATAGATTAGGATTCAGTGGGTTGGAGCAGGACCCTGGTACTTACTGGTGTAGGTGGTTTGGGTCCCACATTCTGAGAAACACTGATTTAGAGGCTTTGGCTGGCAAAATGGGAGAGAATTATGGTTACAGCATGCCTCCAGGACATGTCCTGAAGCATCTACACCTTTAGAAGAACAGAGTCAGTTAAGAGATTAAAGAGGGCATAGAGGCTAGGTGCCATGGCTCCCTAGGTAATTCCAAGCATCTTGGGAGGCTGAGGCATGCGGATCACATGAGGTCAGGAGTTCAAGACCAGCCTGGCCAACGTGGTGAAACCCCATCTCTACTAAAAATACAAAAACAGCCAAGTGTGATGGTGCACGCCTGTAATCCCAGCTACTTGGGAGGCTGAAGCACGAGAATCACTTGAACATCGGAGGCAGAGGTTGCAGTGAGCCAAGATCACGCCACTGCACTCCAGCCTGGACAACAGAGTAAGACTTTGTCTCAAAAAAATAAATAAATAAGTAAATAAATAAAAAGAGAGCATAGATGATGAAAGGAAGGCAACAGTGGCTATAAATGTAAGTTTCCTAAAAGTAGATGGTTACCTTCTTATATGGAAGCTGCAGCTAAGAGAATAAACACTAGTTGTTTTCTAAAGTGCAAATCTACTGAAATGTAGGCCTCACAATGGATCCTTCTTTTAGCGTGGGTATAACTAAAGAATCAGGACCAAAAGATGAGGGTGCTACAGTCATGTAAAGGGGCGATGGAATTCAGGAACATGACCAGTACAATCTTGAGCTCTTATAAACAGACAATTAATAAAATAAATTTTTAAAAAACCAGGCAATACAATATAAATCCTTGCTTAGAATAACAATAAATGACAAAAGCTGGTATATGTAAATTTAAGGGCAGTTACAGGCTTGGCCAACAAGAATATTGTAAACTTGTCTCCAAATCACCTGTCAACACACACACACACACACAGACACACACACACACACCCCTCTTCTGAATTACTCAGAGGGAAAAGCCAGTCCAGTCTTTCCCTTGAGGCTGAGTTTTGCAATCTCACAGCAATGAATATTTAAACAGGAAAATAAATATTTCAGAACTAAGTCATTCAAACCTATAGTCTATTAGGTGAAAAGCAACAAACCCTGTAATAGTCTTAATATTTCCAACCTCTTAAAAGCTCTTTCCTCTATTTCTCCTTAAAGAAGTATTTAGAACCTCAAACATTCATGAATCATGTCTTCCACTGGCAACAACAGACAGCAAGAACTACTCTGGTTCAGCTACCTGCTTCCTTGGAAATGGAAGGCCCTTACAATTAATAGTTAACTGTCTATTCTATTCAATGTAAATATTCTATTCCAATGGATTTACACAATCCATGGAAAATTATTCTTTTTCTCAACCAAACTTTTCACTACAATCTAAATTAATCTATTATTTATTTTGTCATCATGGACAATTAAGTTTGCATCTTCCATATGCTAAACTGGAATAGCCTTAAAAACAGTCACGGCCAGGTGGCATTGCTCACACCTGTAATCCCAGCACTTTAGAAGGCCGGGGTGGGAGGACTGCTTGAGGCCAGGAGTTCAAGACCAGCCTGGGCAACATAGCGAGACCCTATCTCTACAAAAAAAAAATTTTTTAAATAGCCAGGTGTGGTGGCATGCACCTGTAGTACTAGCTACTCAGGGGGCTGAGGCGAGAGGACCACTTGAGCCCAGGAGTTTGAGGATGCAGTGAGCCTAGGTCACACCACTGTACTCCATCCTGAGCGACAGAGAGAGACCATGTCTCTAAGGAAAACACAAAACAAAGAAATAGTTGTCACTCAGGTTCCAAATAAAACACTGGCAAGGTATTAGAATGTCTTCTGAATTACAAAATATTTAATTATGCTTTATAAATTTTGTTGGGTATTCTGTTGTAGTCTACCTCTTTAATAGAAAATTCACATGATATACATATAGTAACAGAGAAAAATTTTCCCTATCCCTTTCCCAGAACAAAACACAATTTGTCTACAACCATGGTTACATGGTGGCTTATATATTCTCTAATCATTTAACAAGTAAAGTCCCTAAGTCAACCAGGGACTGAATCATAAACGTCTTCATCATAGCTTCCTCACCAAATGAAGTGATGATGAGCACATAGGAAGTGCCCTTTAGAAAATGCCTGGTAATTGAATTAACCAGGTAATTGAATACTTGCTTCTGCAGTATAAGTCTATAAAAAAAAAGACAGGAACCATTCTCTCAATAGCTTTACCAACTCTGCCAGGGACCTTACCACGATATAAATAATCATTCTATTAAGATACATATAAGGCTATATTTGAGAGTCCACATTATGTACTATGGGAAATTAAAAGAAAAATGAGCCACTGCTCTCACCTAGGCTATCTAAATAATATATATTTTTTTTGTTTTTAAAGAGTTCTGCTTTATTTTAACTTAACCTCAACCGAATGAACTCTCCAAGCACCTGCCAGAATGATCTTTCTAAAATAAAACCTAAATCTGATAGTTAATTTATCTTCTTCTTAAAATCCTAGACTGCCAATGTTTACAGTCTCAAGTCCAAATACCTTTGCATGGAAGTCATGCCCCTTGCACACTTCATCTAGTCAGCTTCAACACTTGCCATCAAATATTTATTGAGTATCTATCATGTGTCAGATATTCTGTTCTAGCTGCTGAGGAAACAATGGTGATTAAAAAGACAAAGTCCCTGCCCTTATGGAGTTTACATTCTAGTAGGAAGAGACAAATAATAAATTGGCAAGCAAAACAATAAACAGATGGTGTGCTACAGAGAAAAAATAAGAGGAGGGTATCGGGGTATTGGGCTGGAGAGACAGAGAATTTCTGTTTTCTAACGCTGGTCTGGGAAGGTAACACTGATCATACTTTTTTAGAAATTAAGGCAACAAGCTATATGTGTATCTGGATGGAAGAAGACTCCAGACAAAGGGAACACAAATGCAAAGTCCCATAGGCAAAAATACAAGCAGCTCATTCTAAGAACTAGGAACATGGAGGCCTTGGAGACCTATGTGATCAGACTGGAGTAAGCATGGAACAGAGTAGCAGGAGACGAAGTGAGAAAGGTAGCAGTGGGGAAAGAGGGACGTTGTTAGAAATCCTGTAAAGCTTACAGCCACTGCAGGGAGGTTAGCTTTTACACTCCACTGAGAGCTCTGAGCAGAGAAGTGATGTGGTCAGAATTAGGTTTTAAATGTACCACTCGGCAAAGGCAAAGGCAGGGAGCCCCGTTGGGAGGTGACCCTGATAACTCACCTGAGATGAAGAGGGTTTGGCGCAGGTGGTAATCTAATGTGTGTCGAATGCTGAAAACACCATGTACTGTTTCACCTTCTAGTTTCTTTGCACATAGTATTCTTTCTGCTTAGAAAACTTTTCTCCTTTCTACTCATTGGGCTAATACATACACAATCTTTAATAGGTATTTGGGCATCTACTCCTCTCTAGAGGTTTCTAATTCACTCAAAAAGGGGGAAAAAATCATTCCTTCCTCCTACCCTCCCCAACTTAATACTTAACTCTATTGTGGTACTTATATTCAATTACAAGTATTTGCTTACATATGTATTGTCTTTACAGAACATGAACTCTTTGAAGGCAGGTAATTGTCTAGATCTAATTCATCTTTGTATCCCAGTGGCTGCCTTAAAATCTCTCAATAAGTATTTATTAAAGAAATAAAAGATGTTTCAACCTAGTAGAGTATATAAGCAAACACAAAGTTCTGTTATAACAAAAATGACATGGTGGTACAGGAAGCAACCAACACTCAGCATCAGGAAACAAAGGTGATATGAGGTAGGAAAGACAAGGAGATTCATTAGAAGGATACGACAAACTTTGAAGGGACTTACACTAAAGCTATGAACTATATACAATAGGCACAGCGAGATATAGATTGGGGGGCCTGAGCAAAGGCAGACTTGGCAGAACCTGGCAATGGGTATGAAGGAGAAGAAGACTACTAGATTTCAACCCCAGGGTACTGTAGGCTAACAAGGAGTGAGCAAGAAAGAGTGGGAAAGGAGAAAGGATCAATTCTAGCAGTCTAAGATGTTCCTGATATAAACTAATTAGATTCTATTTTTTCATATTTGAAGTTCATTCTGTTTTCTAAATGCATTCTAAAACATCTTTGATAGTTATTTCCAGAGTGTTTTTGGTAATTCATTTTTTCTTTTTAAATTTTATTTTTTATCTTTATCAAATTAACACATGCACATGATAGCAAATCAAATAGGTAAGAAGAGCTTATGATGAAAAGCAGCAGTAGCCTGGCCAGGCGTGTTGGCTCACACCTGTAATCCCAGCACTTTGGGAGGCCAAGGTGGGCAGATCACCTGAGGTCAGGATTTCGAGACCAGCCTCGCCAACATGGCGAAACCCCGTCTCTACTAAAAATATTAGTGGGGTGTAGTGGAGGGCGCCTGTAATCCCAGCAACTTGGGAGGCTGAGGCAGGAGAACTGCTTGAACCTGGGAGGTGGAGATGGACGTTGCAGTGAGCCGAGATTGCGCCACTGCACTCCAGCCTGGGGGACAGAGTGAGACTCTGTCTCAAAAAAAAAGGCAGTAGTATCCTATCCTTCCCTCTGTCAGTGCTTTGAGGACTGACCCTCTTTTAATAGTTCCCTAAAAGGCAGAGGTTCCCAGGCCAGAGGCTGCCATTAGGGATTACTGACTCCTCTGACCACCCCCAAGCTTTGGCAACACATGCTCAGTACAGACCTGATCTGCCCATAGGACTGTAGGACCTGGCCTCCTCTCCTGAGGCCACTGAAGGAAGGGGTCAAGTGAGTTAACTGTTTGTATGGCAAACTGACCAAAAGGGGGAGGAGCAGGAAACGGGAGGAAACCATAAACACCTCTTCACACCTTCTTTGGATGGAAAGGACAGAGAAGCAATAGCTCTACACAACCTTCCTGAAGACTTCCAGTAAAACCAAGCAATCAGCAAGGCCTATCACAAAGAGAGGGCCAGTCTTTCTGCCTTGTCTCACTCTTCTTTCCCTCCTGCCTTCCTGAGATGGTACTCCCCAATAAAGTGTTAGTGGATAAGGTTTTTGTTTCAGGCTGTTTTCTAGAGAACACTAGCTAAGAACAGAGTCTGTGAGTTGTGTCTTGTATTTTCCATTTTGGTGACTTAAACCTCTACTTTTTGGGAGCATCTCCAACTCTATTTGGCTATCCTTCTACTGTGTGCTTTCCGTTGACAATAATGTTCTAAATCTCCTTTTGCATTCTCTAATTGTTTCCTCTTCATTATACCTAGTATTGGTTTTATAAATGAGTATTTATGAGTATTTTAGTTAGAAGAGTCCTTTAAAGTTCTCTTCTGTTTCCCGCATTATCTTTTGCCCCTAGGCTCAGGTTTTCTTTTTGTTTCTTCTGGTCTCTTTCATGCTAAAAGTTCCTCTAAGACTTCTAATGATCCTCACATACTGGTAACCCAGGTAAAAGGACTTCTTAGCTAGTACGAGTTTCCTCTGTGAATTTGCTTTCTGATTACATCTCTCTTTGGAATTAAGATTCTAATGGGAACTCAGTATAAGACAGAGAAGAGCATGTCACTGGCAGGCTTTGTGTTAGTGTAAGCCACTAGCAAAGTGCAGAATGCCCTCCCTCTCCATCCCCTAAATATGAGGCTAAAGGAAGAGGTGCCAATATCTAATACACACGCAAAATTAAATTTCCCCAAACATTCTGATCAACTTCTTTGGAGACAAACACCGTTTTATGTTTTGTTTTTCCTTTGGGTTGTCTTTTTTTTTTTTTTTTTGGAGAGTGAGTCTCACTCTGTCACCCAGGCTGGAGTGCAGTGGCACAATCCTGGCTCACTGCAACTTCCGCCTCCGGGTTCAAGTGATTCTCCTGCCTCAGCCTCCCAAGCAGCTGGGAATACAGGCACCTGCCACCACGCCTGGCTAATTTTTGTATTTTTAGTAGAGACGGGGTTTCACCATGTTGGCCAGGCTGGTCTCCACCTGACCTCAGGTGATCCGCCCACCTCGGCCTCCCAAAGTGCTGAGATTACAGGCATGAGCCACCGCATCTGGCCTTGTTTTTCCTTTGTTAATGCTAGAGAAAGGGGATGGCATAGTACTTGCTGACTACTGCCACTGGGAAGGGGTTGGAAAGGGTCTGGCAATGCCAGGTAACTGAGTTATCCCCTAAATAAACACTGAATTCCTCTGTTTTCTTTCCTCTGTTTTCTGTCTCTTTTTCATTTTTGCTCAGAGAGCTCCCACGGGTTCCCCCTGGACAGACTGGCTTCCATACCACTAGCAAGCAGCCTCCTTGTATTCACCGACAGGCATCTGCTTATTCTTCATTTCATCCAACAATTGGTTCTTATTTGTTTTAGCTTTTCCAGAAATTTAATAACTCTCTTGTATATTAGTGCTACATTTCACCTTTTTCTATTTGCTATTGCTGATTTATTTTTTGTACTTCTATACTGTTATTTCAGTGGAGTCTTGTAAGAGATGTGAGGCAAATGAAAGCATCTATCTATCATCTTGACCCAGAAGTAATGATTTATTTTCTGCAAAACACGATTTCAACCATAAATGAGTTCTGTTAATTCCAGTTTCCTGTATAGATTTGAGAAACGTTAAATAACTATTAAACATTTATGTTTCTTTAAAAAACCTTTAAGAACTCGAAGATTTATTAAAAGAAAATTAGAGAAGATTAAAAGGAAAATAAAAAGTGTTTACTACAATTTTTTAAACTGCCTATGTACTTATGCTTTAATAAATTAGACACATTTAAATTACAGGAAGCAAAGCAACTCAGAGAAGGATCAAAACTAAATATGTGGCCGGATGCAGTGGCTCACGCCTGTAATCCCAGCACTTTGGAAGGCCGAGGCGGGTGGATCACGAGGTCAGGAGATCAAGACCAGTCTGGCCAACATGGTGAAACCCCATCTCTACTAAAGATACAAAAAATTAGCCAGGTGTGGTGGCGCACATCTGTAATCCCAGCTACTCTGGAGGCTGAGGCAGGAGATTCGCTTCAACTCAGGAGACGGAGGTTGCAGTGAGCCGAGATCGTGCTATTGCACTCCAGACTGGGCGACAGGACGAGACGGACGAGACTCCCTCTCAAAAAAAAAACCCTAAATATGTGCTGTAAGTCACAGTCCTAATGCCATCTATAAATACACCCAGCACTATATGCTAAACATTATTTTAAATCCTTACAAGCAGAAAAGATTTGCAAGGGTCTAACTATCAGAAACAAAAGAAAACATCAAGTATTTACCAGTTAGAATGCCTAATTTTTCATCTCCCTCCTTCTTCATGAATGCAATAGTAGCCAAGATCAGAATGCAATCTAAAGAGGAAAATAATTCCCGTTACCCCACTGATCTCTAGTAAATGGATCAATAAGGCAGGCCATGGACTCTGATCCTTCAGTCAGGAATGGCAATGAAATGTAAACCAGTGATTGCAACATTGAATCCTTTATCACAATGAGGCCAGCCTGGAGAAGAAACGGGAGTCCTATGTTAGAAGTAGTCATCAAAAATGCTATTATAAACAGACTGTTATTACTGAACAGGAAAACCTATCTCAACTTAAGAAAGGTGGCCTGCGGAAGACAGAACTAGGGATACCTGAAACCAACTAATAAAAGAACCAAAAAGAAGCCATCCATACTTTTTGTTTAGTAATGAAAATGTTTGTAGTTTTCACTCCACATTTCCTGTGAAAGTCAAGTCAATGCTAAACAAACAGGGCATACTTTAAAAAAGAATAAAAAGACATATCTATTTCTTCTCTTTACTTATTATCTTCCTCACTTGAAACTTCATTATTATCATTATCAATTAAATCAACTACACTATCCAGCTTCATTCAAGAATATCTTTCTAGGCCAGGCACGGTGGCTCCCACCTGTAATCCCAGCACTTTGGAAGGCCGAGGCGGGTGGATTACATGAGGTCAGCAGTTCCAGACCAGCCTGGCCAATATGGCAAAACCCCGTCTCTACTAAAAATACAAAAATTAGCTGGGCATGGTGGCATGTGCCTGTAGTCCCACCTACTTGGGAGGCTGAAACAGTAGAATTGCTTGAACCCAGGAGGTGGAGGTTGCAGTGAGCCATGATCGTGCCACTGTACTCCAGCCTGGGAGTGCAGTTAATAAGACAAAATTTTGGGAAGCCAAAGTGCATCAAATAGTCAAATTAATCAATTCTGTGCTTACCCCAGAGGAACCTAAGGCTCCAAGACAATTAGTAGACATTTCTCAAGGGTTTGGCCAAAGGTGGGTTACAGAGATTTGGTGGGGGAAGGTAGAGTTTATGTAAAGAAAAAGTTAACTAAATGTTTTCAGGCCTTCAAATAAATTTTGACTAAGTGAAAAAAAAAAAAAAAAAAGAAAGAAAAAGTTAAATAGTAAGGTCTGTATTCTTTATATTATACTTAATATAATACCTGTCATCAAAATGGGGGCAGGGCCAGAAATAGCATAAACTTTAGAAAGATAAACATGGGTTAAAATTTAGGCTCTGCAATGAATGTACTATTTGTGTGACCTTGGATGAGTAACTTAACCTCTCAAGGCCTTCAGTTTTTCATCTGCAAAATGAAAATAAGGATCATTACCTAAAAGGGTACCTACAAGAATTTACTAAGATCGGCCGGGTGCAGTGGCTCACGCCTGTAATCCCAGCACTTTGGGAGGCCAAGGCGGGTGGATCACCTGAGGTCAGTAGTTCGAAACCAGCCTAACCAACATGGTGAAACCTCGTCTCTACTAATAATACAAAAATTAGCTGAGCGTGGTGGCAGGTGCCTGTAATCCCAGCTACTAAGGAGGTTGAGGCAGGAGAATCACTTGAACCTGGGAAGTGGAGGTTGCAGTGAGCCACGATCTCACTCATTGCACTCCAGCCTGGACAACAGACTGAGAATCTGTCTCAAAAAAAAAAAAAGAAAAAAGAAACAGATTTTTCTTTCTACCTGAAACTACTAAAAAAACCACAAAATACATGAAACAACAGCACTCAAGACATTGTCTAGTAGGCAAGGAAGGACAGAGATTCCTGAGTCAGGAAACAAGCAAGTTGAGCTTTACAACTGCCCCAACTTATCACATGGATAAAGTTTCCAGGCTGCAGCAGAGAAGGAAGGACCCAGGCAGAACCTGGCGGGTTCCATGAATTGAGAAGATAGACCTAGAAGTCTGGAGAAGCCAAGACAGCACAGGGGACGGTACTGGAGAAAGTTGCAGAGAGACTGGAGAAAGCTGCAGAGAGAAAGAGAGCTCTAAAGATCTCAAGTACTCAGTTGAGTGATGACTGCCACATCTATGTGTGAAACTTCCAGAGGCTGGGGAAAGAACCACCTGAAAGAAATACAAGGAACAGTACTAGGAGCTCACACAGTGCCAAGAATAATCCTGTTCTTAACAGCCAGAGTGGAAAACCTAACGATGTAAGGAGCATCCATTAGAGTCTTAAAAAGAGTCTTGCCTCAGTGGCCAGGAAAAATTAACCAGAGACTAAACACAGCTCTAGTCCTGTCTAACAAAGCTTAAAAAACAAGACCTGAGGTCAGGTGTGGTGGCTCATGCCTGTAATCCCAGCACTTTGGGAGGCCAAGGTGGGCAGATCATGTGGTCAGGAGATAGAGACCATCCTGGCTAACACAGCGAAACCCCATCTCTACTAAAAATACAAAAAATTAGCCAGGTGTGGTGGCACGCACCTGTAATCCCAGCTACTCGGGAGGCTGAGGCAGGAGAATCGCTTGAACCTGGGAGGCAGAGGTTGCAGTGAGCCGAGATCGCACCACTGCACTCCAGCCTGGGTGACAGAGCGAGACTCCGTCTCAAAAAACAAACAAAAAAACAAAACAAACAAACAACCCAAGACCTGAAAGGATCAAACTTTTTCTAAGAAACGTAGTTGTGCTGTAGATAAAGCTCAAGAATATTTACGGAAATAAAAAATTATCTAGAATCCAACAAGATAAAATTCACAATGTCTGGCATCCAATCAAAAATTACCAGGCATGCAAAGAAGCAGGAAAACTACAACACATAATGCTGAGAAAAATTAATTAATCACAACTCACCCAGAACTAATACATATGTTAGAATTAGCAGATGACATTAAAACATTTGTGTTCCATATGTTCAAGATAAAAAAGGAAAAAAATGAACATGCTAAGAAGAGACATGAGAGGTGTGAAAAAGACCTACACAAAAATTCTAGAGACAAAAGCTATCATCTGAGATTTAAAAAACACACATACACCCACTGGATTGGATTAATGGCAGACTAGATGTTACAGGGAAAAAAAGGTAAGTACATTTGATGTTACCATATAGAAAAGATCCAAAAAGAAACAGAGAGAGGGAGGGAAAAAGACCTAAAAGAATAGTGAGCCTTGAAAATGACATAGAATGGCTGGTTAGGATCTGCTATATATCTGCGATGACAAGTTTTCAAAAGTAGTATGTAAAGAATCTAACTCTTGGCCATCTTGAGTGGAAGGCAAAGCAGAGAGGAAGATGACTATGCTCAATATACCACATTTGGTATACTTGCCATGGGTTGCCAATCCCTAAGACTTCATTGTCACCTTCCACTTCTCTTTCTCTGTCGTGCCCTTTCCCCAGTTGCGGGAGTCATGCCCTTCGTCCTTCCTGCCTGACTCCCCAGGAGGCTAGAGCTCCTATGCCATTTACCGTCATACACACAGGCTTCCACTTCCACTAAAACATCTACAATACAAGAGTTCCCTGTGCCCCTCAAATAGTTGTTTATTTCAAAATCCTCCCAATCTTCTAGCCACGTAAAGCATCTATTTCCCAAACTACATGTGTGCTAAGTATTAACTGATTTAAGTAATAAACATTAGGTTACAAGTGACTGCCCAATTTAACTCTCCCATTCAACATTTCAAAAGAGGACACTATCAATGAATTAGCAAGTTAAAAATCATTAATTAACTCAAAAGAAATATTTGCTGGATGCTAACACTGGTGATATAGTCCCAATCCTGAAAGAAACTATAGTCTGACGGAAAAACACAGAAATACACTCACAATTACAGTACTGTATAAGCTAAAAGAACAATGCATATAGAACGTTAATGAAGCACAGAGGGACAACTCTGTGAGACAGGAAGATTTCTGAAGTAGGTGAAGTCTAAGCTGAATCTTTAAAGACAAATTAATCATGTGGGAGAAAAATGCATTCTGGCCCAAAGTAATAAATAATAGTCATGTGTCACTTGATGACAGGGATATGTTCTGAGAAACATGTCCTTAAGCAAGTGTCTTTGTGTGAACATCACACAGTGTACTTACACAAATTTAGATGGTATTGCCTACTACACACCTAGACTATATGGCATAGCCTATTGCTCCTAGGCTACAAACTTGTACAGCATGTGACTATACTGAATACTGTAGGCAAGCGTAACACAAACCTAAGTATTTGTGTGTCTAAATATAGAAAAGGGACAGTAAAAATACAGTATTATAATCTTATGGAACCACTATTGTGTATGCAGTCTGTCATTGACCCAAATGTTGTTTTATAGTATATAACTACATGAAAAATGTTTTAAAAAAATATGAAAATGTATATGAAAAGCAATAAGGTATAAAATACAGCATATGGAGGGAGAAAGGAAGTAAAGAAGGAGAAGAATCTTCATATTTTCTAGGGTTGGGGAAATAAGAGAGCAAATCAGGGGATTCATTCTATTATAATAGGGATCCATGATGACCTGCCAGAACCACTCAAAACTGTCTCTCTGTCATGAAGCTATATGGGAAAACCTTACCCATGCTATAAAGGAAATTGCGAGGTCCTGTATCCCTCTGAGTCAGGGATCAGCAAACTACAGCTTGTGGTTCAAAGCCAGCCCTCCACCTACTTTTGTAAAACCTGCAAGCTAAGCATGGTTTTACGTTTTTAAATAGTTAAAAGAGGCCGGGCACAGTGGCTCACACCTGTAATCCCAGCACTTTGGGAGGCCGAGGTGGGCAGATCACAAGGTCAGGAGATCGAGACCATCCTGGCTAACATGGTAAAATCCTGTCTCTACTAAAATTACAAAAAATTAGCCAGGCATGGTGGCAGGCACCTGCCCTTGGGAGGCTGAGGCGGGAGAATGGCGTGAACCCAGGAGGCGGAGCTTGCAGTGAGCCGAGATCGCACCACTGCACTCCAGCCTGGGTGACAGTGAGAGACTCTGTCTCAAAAAAAAAAAAAAAAATTAAAAATAAAGTTAAAAGAATCATATTTTGTGACACATACACATTACATGGAACTTAAATTTCAGTGTCCATAAATAGTTTTACCGGAACACAGCTACAACCAACGATTCATTTACTTATCATCTATAGCTTCTTCAATGCTTCATCAGCACAGCCGGGTAGTTGTGACAGAAACAACATGGCTTGCAAAGCCAAAATTGTTTACTATCTGGCCCTTTACAGAAAAAGTTCATGGATCTTTGTTCTCAGTTAAGAGTCTTTTCAAAACCCAATCTCCTTCACTTAAGTCCCAGTTTGTCTCTTCCAAACTTCTTACGAGGAATCATAATTGACATTAGGAAAAAAGAATATAGTTGTATGATTTGTGGACATAAAGGCATTCATTTATAATTTCATAAAATAATTATTGACTTCCATTACTCAGTGACAGTAACCTTTGAGGGACCAGGGCAAGACTCAGAGATTAAAAGACAGGTAGATTCCTGCCAATCAGCTGAGGGCATGCTTTATAGTGGAGAGAAAAACAATATTCTATTTATTCTTTTTAGGAGTTCAAGGTAATATCCCTTCATTTTTGAAACTATAAATTGCCAACAACACTACATGTTCAATGAGCTATACAAACTGACTGAAGCCAGTCGTATGCGATGGCTCACGCCAGTAATCCCAGCACTTTGGGAGGTCGAGGCAGGTGTATCACCTGAGGTCAGGAGTTCAAGACCAGTCTGGCCAACATGGTGAAACCCTGTCTCTACCAAAAAGTACAAAAATTAGCTGGGCATGGTGATGCACGCCTGTAGTCCCAGCTACTTGGGAAGCTGAGGCAGGATAATCACTTGAACCCAGGAGGTGGAGGTTGCAGTGAGCCGAGATCACACTACTACATTCCAACCTGGGCTAAAGAGTGAGACCCTGTCTCAAAAACAACAAAAAAGAAACTGACTAAAGCCAAACATGTTATCATAAAACAAAACTTATAACAAAGATATGATACTTAATACTCATAACTGTAGAATAATGTTTAGCAAATGCTGGGAAGGGGGCAGGGGATGGAGAGAGGTTGGTTACTGGGTACAAAAACACAGTTAGAAGAAATAAGTTCTTGGCCAGGTGCGGTGGCTCGCACCTGTAATCCCAGCACTCTGGGATGCAGAGGCGGGCAGATCACTTGAGGTCAGGAT
Organism: Pongo pygmaeus; assembly: GCF_028885625.2. NCBI lineage: Eukaryota > Metazoa > Chordata > Mammalia > Primates > Hominidae > Pongo > Pongo pygmaeus. Next base: position 46,843,220 of record NC_085931.1, read on the forward strand.
TTCGAGAGCAGCCTGGCCAACATGGTGAAATCCTGTCTCTATTAAAATTACAAAAATTAGCCAAGTGTGGTGGTGTGCACCTGTAGTCCTAGCTACTTGGGAGGCTGAGGCAGAAGAATCACTTGAACCCAGGAGGCGCAGATTGCAGTGAGCCGAGATCTGAGCCAAGATCGCACCACTGCACTCCAGCCTGGGCAACATAGTGAGACTCAGTCTCCAAAACAAAGAAGAAGAAGTTCTAATATTCAACAGCACAGTGACTATAGTTAACAATAATTTATTGTGTATTTCAAAATAGCTAGAAGGGGAGATTTGAAATGTTCTCTAGACAAAGAAATGATAAATATTTGAGGTCATGGGTATCCTAATTACTGCTTTGATCATTACACATTGTACGCATGTATCAAAATATCATATGTACCCCATAAATATGTATAATTATGCATCAATAAAACTTAAAAAGTAATAATAATTGGTATTTTTACTTAGCGATTAGACATAAATGACAAATCATTCATATAAATTAATGCAACTAGTCCAGGACAGTCAGTAAACATCCTGGAAACTGTATGTTTTCATATCTATGAGGAGTAATTCAAGGAAGTAGGAAAAATAAGCAAGGCAACAGAAGATTAAAGGGAACGTTCGGCAGTATCTTCAAATATTTGGTTTTTATGTAGAAGACATGAAACCACTCAATGAAACTCCAGATGAGAAAACGAGAAGGAGTGAGAAGACAATAATGAAAACAGATTTCAGCTCATAAAGAAAACTTTTCTACTTTTCATGGCCAAGAATGGAACTATTTATCTTATGCGGTTCACAGAATAATGGAAGAGCATGCGAATTTGAGACTAAACAGATCTCCAGTTTGAAACCTATCTCTCTCTGTTTCTAGAGTCACCAGGCTGCCTGACCTCTAGAATCTCAAAGTCTCATGCAAAAAATGGGAAAAACCTCACCTATCTCAAAGATGATTGACAAGTGATACATAATATGAATAATTATGTTTGTAAATGTGCTATGTATGTAAAATTGACTGGCACAAAGTAGGTATAAAAAAACAAAAACTTATTTTAATAATGGTCATTATTAGTGGTGGTTAAGAACAGAAATGCTGGAGCCAAACTCCTTGGGTTTCCTAATTTCTACAACATGGACATTAATAGTACTGCTGAGTAAGTATATAAGGCTGCTGAGTGGAATAAATGCCCTAAAATATGTAAAGCACTTAAGACAATGCTTAATGCACAGTATGTGCTCTGCATTATTATTTAGTATTATTAGATAATATTAATATTTTTATCATAATGTATACTTTATTACATATTATAATAATGAAGTAATCTTATTCAACAATGAATTCCATTAATGCAAGTGTTTTATCAAAGTCTTAAGTCAGGGATGGAAATTCCAGAAATGAATCAGAGTCTCAACCAAATTAATTTATTCACACATTCAACAAATATTTACTGAATACCCAATACCTACAAGTGGCATTAGAGTACAGTGGTTAAGAATATCAATTTCTAAGCCAGTCTGTCTGGATATCATTCCCCACAACATCTCTTAGTGGCTGTCTGAACTTGGGCAAGTTACTTAACCATCATATGCCTGGTTTCCTCTTTTGTACAATGGAGATAACACACAGCTGCTGAGAGGATTCAATGAGTTAATGAGGGTAAAGTGCTTAGAACAGTATCTGATATTAATGCATCATAAGCATAAATAAAGATTAGCTATTTTTATTATGACTACGTGCCAGGCACTGTTCTACACACTGGGAATACAACAGACTGCTGACAAGGATCCTGATCTCAGGGAGCTTCTGTTTGGGGTCAGGGGAGGAGACAGACAACAAACAAACATATAACAATCAACGGTAAGAACTAAAATCAGTGACAAGTGAAGAAAAAGCAGAATGAAGGTAGGAGTGATGAGGGAGTGCTGGTTTAGCTAGGAAAGTTAAGGGAGAGGTCTCCCTTGAGAAGAAATATTCAAGAGTAGAACAAACCTTATGGGTACCAGCGGGAAGAGCATTTTGGGCAGGGAGAAAAGCAGAAGGATCCTGAGCAGGAGGGTCTCAGGTATGTTAAGAGAACAGCAAAGAGGCCAGTGTCATTAGAATGAAATACAGAAAGAAGAGGATGGCAGGAGATGAGACTAGAGAGACAGCCAGGTTCCTGATCATGCAGGGTCACAGGATTTTATTCAGAGACTGAAGGGGAGCAACTGTAAGGTATAAGCACAGGAATGACAAAATCAGACTTGCATTTTAAATGATTCACTCTGGCAATGACCTCTAATGAATTCGTTTCCTGAATTTAATCATTCTAATAGTAATAGAGAAACATTTAAGAGTCTGGGAAATAGACACAATACATCGTGATGGCAGAATGCAGCATTTCTCACTGCCTAGAAGAAGTTGAACACTGGAGTCCACTAAGAAAGGTGCTACAATCAAAAGAGCAAAGTATTTACTGCAGGGGAGCCTTCTATTTGTGCCTGGCAGATTTCACATACAAAATGTTGGGAGGAAATGTTCAAAAAAGATTTGACAGTGGTTTGGAAATGTTGAAAAAAAGAGAGTGAGGAATTATGACTTCAGAAGGGAACATGTAGGATAACAATAATGTCAGATCCCGGAGAGGAATGGTATACCAGAAGGAGACCAGGGTGGGTAAAGGGGGGCTGTATCATCTAGTATGACTGGTTCCCAGAAACTATTTGTCTACCATAAACAGATGTCCAAGAAACAACCCCTAGGTAAGGAATTACATGATGAAAAGTTCAAATTTGAGAGATAAAATTGTTTGCATATGGCAATCTGTGTAGATCAGAGTTTGGAATTTCTCAGGGGAGAACAGAAAACTGGAGGAACAAAACCAGGAATTTGAGTTTGTGCCTTATCACTGACAGGAATGAGGAATGTCATCACTGTTCAATATGAAGATGTCTCCTGTAGCAATACGAATTTAAGTAATAGGTTGTCAAATATTAAGCTTACCTAGACTCAATTGCAAAACTAAGGAGAAAGATAAAGGAAAAAATAGAGAAGGGGGCCAAAAAAGAAAGAGAAAAGTGTGTGTGATTAGGGGGTGACTAAGACGGAAAAAACAATTTAAGGAGTCAAGATTGCTCGGATTTCATCATAGCTTGAAGCATTTATGAAATTCTGGTTATCTTTTCAAGAAAGCTAAGTAATTTTTAGAAAAGCAATACTTTCAAGAGACAATCTTGGCCTCAGCGAGGAAATGGTTATAACTGAAGACGTGCAGCAATGAAGAAGAATTCAGAAAGAAACCAAATCTCTGGAAAAAGTGAGGCTTTTTTTTTTCATTGTAAAGGAACATAAATTTAGTCTCCAACCCACAATCCCCGCCTATCCTCTAACTCCCCAAATCCTGCAAAGCCCATAGAAAGTGGAAAGTGTGCCAAAACAAACAGTGTGGCTGCAGCTCCGTGGATGAAGGGTGGGATAAGGTTCGAGTGGCAAGGGAGCATGACTGGCAGGCAACCGAATGGAATCACTTTAAAGCAGTGCCACAAAATGGAGACTAAATGCTGTGAGGACCTCCAGAATTCAGAGAAAATGGGATATGCTTAGCAAAATCACAGAATAGATTCTCTACTCCAACTCCTTTCAAAAACCAGACAAACAAAAACAGGAAAAGAGAAAATGAAACAAAGCAAAACATACCTGCTCTCTTATCTGTCTTTAATTAAAGCATAAAATACCCTCCCTCTTCTCTTCTCCCAACCACCCAGGAACAGAAGAGCGAACTGGCAGCAGCTCAGGTGAAAGACTTCAGCCTTCCAGCTACAAAGAGGGGAGATAGCAGACAATGGAACTGGTGATTCATTACAAAAGAATACACTCCAGAGCGGCCTGCTGCCACATGGACTCACTGCACTATTTAAAGGAACAGCAACCCCCTTTCCAACCTCCCTTATTCCTAACACCTTCCCTCCTCTTGGTCCTGATGGAAAACAGATTTTGAAGAAAATGCCAGCAAAGCACTGAGCTGTCCAAGAAAGGGAGGGCTTTGTGTTCCACAGAAACTGGCAGTCTTATATCACAGTAGAGTATAAAAATTTTCTTTCACATCCATACTCTAAAATCTTTTCCTCTCTGTCTAGTACACTTTGCCTTTCAACAATAGATAGTATAACTGAATTTGAGTTTGGCTAAACATTTATTTTTTACTAATTAGTGTTGAAGTCATTTACAATTTTGTTTTTCAAATTTTACACATAGTACAAGAATGATTTATCTTTCCTTCATATTCCATATTGCTATTTTCATAAATATGAGATGCAATAATCTGGTCTATTTGCCCAAAAATAAGAGATCTCAGTGAACTACTCCTACAACATATACATGAACAGCTGACACAATTAATGTTTTAAGTATCACATAAGCATGTCTATCTGCTATATTAGAATTTTGTGATTAAATTGCCATTTGCTTTTTAGCAGAACACTGGTTACTTACTATAAATGACAGAGTAGTTTGATAATTAAAACAAAAACAGGCCCTATAAAAGTAAAGCATATGTAATAATAAAGCGCATACACTGTGCAAATACCGACAAGGATCCAATATGGTATGATGAAAAAGTCATTCACTGAAAGCCCTTTTCCAACAGCTGAGCAATGGAAACTGGGGACTATAGAAATGGTACCATCTGAAGATGCAAAGAACCTAGGTAGCAAAACAGTGAAAACATATCCATACATTGCTCTTACATTGTAATAAACCGTTTAACTTTGATAACCCAGCCCTAACCACCAGTATAGACATTCTATATTGAGAAAGCTTATGTGACAGGTCATTATCAAATGTTGGGATTGGATGTCTGGCTCAAACACACACACACACACACGCACACACAGGCACAACACAACACAACCACAGGACAAATGAAAGATTTGGCCCAGCTGGTTATTTCCTTTGATTTTTTTCCCCCTAGATTACTAACAACTATGTACATTACATTAACACAGAAAGTATATACAACAAAACAAATATGCTGGAATACTGAAAATTCACAAATTTGATATTCTATCCTTTCTAGTTGTATAATTTCAGGATAGGCAAAAACTCATAACTTTTCTTCAATATTTAGCACATCCTGATAAAACAGGTGATTTTATTATTAGAATTATTAAGCACCCCAGAATCTCTCTTTCCAGTTTCCATTTATTTCTTCTACTTCATTCCTAAACTTATGGCTTCTTTAAATACTAATTATTACAACTACAATATTAAGTGTGCATACAAGCATGTGCACTCTAAATGCTCACACACACTACACTTACCAGCTCCTCTAGAAACTAAGGGGAAATGTTCCAAGAGGCAATAGAAAACTCTAAAAAATTTCCATTTTAGATCATTCTTTCACTAGCTTAAAAAATAATGAAAAGTCAAGTCATTGAAAAGCCTTCAGTAATTGCTAAGCAAAAAGAGAGCTGTTACCCTCTAATATTGCCAGTTAATAAAAATTGAATGAGGGCTCTAAGGTTAAGCAAGTATCATCTCCCAAGCAACAAAGAGAATCCAGAAACAGGATTTATCTTTTATGTAAATTTTTTTTAAAAAAGCAGTATTTCAAAAGAGGTAATTAGACTGATGATGAGGGGATAACACATGGAAGAGAAACATTTCAAAAGCTTCTCCACTTTTCCAAAAGAGGAAGGAGTTTGTTGAAATTTTCTAAACTCAGATTTGGTGAAAAATTACTTTGAAAAGATATATTTGAAACTTCTTTCCTCCGGGTCCCAATGGGAAAATATCCCTACAGGTTTCCCTCCTTCCAAACGGCACTGCAGGGCATTATATAACTAAACAGGATTCCAGCTCCTAAAATGATGCCTCTATCCTGATAGCTAGCTGGCTCTCTCGCCCTCCGGTGGTGACTGGGAGAGGAAAAGAGAGAATACAAAAAAAGGGCAACCTCCTTAAAAGGAAAGCACTGTCCAGTGATGAAATTTCCCCACAGAGCACAGAAACCTGGAGTGAAACTGATCTTAAGTCTGAGACTAAAGGATTTGAATGTTCTACAGTGTAAATGATTTCTCATTGATAAATCAGAGCCTCGTCATTTCCTCTTAACCTATACATAAAGGAAAAAGGGTAATGGAGCGTACAGAAGGATGCTAACAAGAAAAATTGCCTTGCCAGGGAGAACTGTGGAAGAGCATTCACCTTTCCATTTGTCAGGAATGACTTGCTAAAATGCAGATTAGATATTGCCTGGCATAACCAAAAAGAGGCAGGGAGAAAGAGGGGAAAAGGAGGAGGAGAGAAAGGGGGATTGAGGGGGTTGGGGGAGAGAGCGAGTGGGAGTGGGAGAGAGAGAAGAGAGAAGAATGAGAGGGGAGACAGAGGGAGGAGAGATATCTTCCATTTCCTACTCTCTCTCCTTCAAATGTATTTTAAAGGCTATGTGATTGTGATTTATACATTCAGATTCATTCTCCTGTCAAGGAGGGCTCTACCTGCCTCTGTTACACCTGAATGCTCCTACTGAAAATTTTCTTTGCCAGTAACAAAGCCATGAAAATGAAACATTCTTTCCTAACGTTCATTTTTAATAAGCAGTTTAGAGTAACAGCAAAACTACAATTCCATAGCCAATCCTGAGAAACCAAAGTGAACAAGGAATCAGATTTCCCTATAACACAAATTCTTCTGAAATTCTTAAAAGGAATCCTGCTCCCCTCTTTTTGGCAGTCTACAGGAATCTCTTCCTACCTCTGCAGTCTTTCTCTCCCTCCCTCTTCTCAGAACCAAGACAAAGAGGTAGACAAATCCCCACAGGGTCTTTCCTGAGCTACAGCTGCACAGTACAGGAAACAGGAATCTGCTATGGAGTTGAGGGAGGGGGGAGAAAGGATACGGATACATAATACACACATAAACGGACTCAACAGACACAGACTTTTCAGCTGATAACAATAAATCTGGGCTGTTCTAAGAAGACAATAATAATTAAAACTCTTCTTACTATACTCCACCCTCAAACCTTTATTTAGATCCCAGAGAGGAGAAAAGAAACATGCCGAGGAAGCACAAATCTTACCTGAGTTACCATTTTCTTTTTCTCCATAAACCAAACGGATAGATGATAAACCTTTCAAAGCAGCCGTGCTGGGGCACACCTCCACAGCTTTCTTTTCCACCCCCCTCCCCCCCCCAATCTAGCTATTTAAGGGTGGGTAATTGATCTCCCTTTATACCGTTTTCCTTCCTTTTTCTTTCTAATGTTTCTTCCTTTCTTTTCTCTTCCTCTCTGGCAGTCTCTCCCCCTCCTTCTTTCTCCAGCTCCCTCCCATATCTCAGGCAGATGGCTGAAGGAAGCCCCACCCCTGAATGCCTAAGGTAATTAATCAGAGTAGAGCCCCACCTCTTCCTCCTCCCCCCACCCCCTCCCAGCAGGCTGACATCTCCCAACTCCAGAAGCAGGCTTGCTGGAGAATGGCAGTTTAGTGTGCGCTGTGCGCACGCGTGTGTGCGTGTGTGCGTGTGTGTGTGTGTGTGTAGGGGGAGGAGGGAGGGAGAAAGAGGGAGGGGCAAACGCCATGTGCTGGCATATTTTAAGGATGCGATGATGGAATTAATTATATAGCACTGGAAGCATTCATAGCAGCTTACTATAGTTAATACAGATTTAAGAGATTCCAGCCATGAATGTCTAATAAATAAGAAATGAAACAAAATTATTTTTAATATTAATAAAACATTTTTACTGATGTACAGTTTATAGATGCAGTGGATTTAACAAGAAAGATGTGAAGAAGTGAAAAGCTATTACATGACCACTAACTGGAAGGTTTTTCAAGGAACAGGAATATGCAAGAACTTGCTTGTCCTGGAAGACCAAACCAGCCTAGTGAGAGCAAAGGACTAAAAGAGAGGACAGAGGTAATGAGAGGTAATTTAAATGATTTTTTTCTTACTATAAAAAATACTTGGAGACTCTGAAAAAGGTGTCTACAAATATGACTGCTTAAGAAACTTAAGGGATACACAAAGGTGCATGCAAATTTCCTTAAGGCTTCCAGCTTCAATAAAAATTTTGGTTAACTGAAAATTCACCTTTTGTTTTCTCCAGCCTTCTACGTTTCAGCCTTTATTGAAAAAGATAAATCCTTTCTTATATATACCCCAGAAATTTGTGTCATTATTGTAAATAGTAATTGTTATACAGTGCTGTAGATACAGGTTTAGGAGAATACTGACAATAAGAGTTTTTTAAAGTTCTCTTATTAAAATAATATAATTAAAAAATGCCTCAAAGATGTGGTTCAGTCCCGAAGTTGGTCTAATTCTGCCCTTTACTAGTGATCTTGGAAAAATCTTTAACCTCTGAATATAAACTTCATAATTTCCCTATTTTATATTATCACACATTCAAATAAAACAATTTATAAAATTATGAGTTTATCAGTTGTCTCATAAAATTAAGATTTTCTAATTTTTTACAGCATTCTAATAAATAGAAGCTCATTCTAAAGGATTTATGAGATATTTTAGTTATGCTATGTATTTTTAGGATATACTTTCTAAAAGACTACCCAAAGGTTAAAAAGATTAATTCCAAAATTAAGCTTCCCATTTTTAATTTTTATCTATTTTTATTTTTTACAAGCCCACGGCTAACATCACAAGCTCTCCATTTAAAAAATAAACATCTACAGAAATCTAAATTCAAAATAACAAATCACACTGAGAATACATAGTTTTTTGCTGTCTCCATAAGGATTGTTTGGCAACATGCAGAACTAGGCTTTTAAAAATGTTCTGTATTGGCCAGGCGCAGTGTCACACACCTGTAATCCCAGCACTTTGGGAGGTTAAGGCTGGCGGATTTCTTGGGCCCAGAAGCTCAAGACCAGCCAAGGCAATGTGGAGAAACCCTATCTCTATTGTGAATTAAATTTTTAAAATTTTTAAATTAAAAAAATGTGTTGTATAACACCGTTGGCTGGCACACTGCCAATACAACATCATTACACCCGTTCCTAAATTAATTATCATTTTAACAATTCTGAAAGGAATACAGGAAATACAGGACCATCTGTGGAACCTGGAGAAACTGATGTAACATAGTATGTCAGGCTCTTTTCTGTGCATTTTACAGATATCTGTATACTTGTGGCATAATCCATAGTAATAATTTTAAAAAGAATGAGATATTCAAATATTAGGAAAAATGCTGAGTAAAGTAATATAGATAAGTACTAGGCCTGTTCTTATTTAACACTTTTTAGAAGTGACCTGGAACACAGAATATATAGTACTCTCTGAATTTGCAACTGAAAAGCCAATCAGAAGGAGATAAAAAGCAGTCAAATTTTCCTAAAGACAAAGTGAGTAAGCAGAAAATGGGCAGGTGAGTTTCACTGGAAGCAAGAGCAACCCAGTGTATTTTTGGAAAAAATCCTGAATCATACTAATGGGATAATTGTGTTTTCAGTTCTAATAACTGAAATAAACCTCAGAATCACTGTATATCATTCTCTGAATCCTCTGGTTTATTACACTATTCTTGACAAAAAGCCCGGGGCACCAAGAAGATAGCATCTCCCCCACAGTGTCCCCCGCCCCCATCCTTTGAAAAGCAGCAGCTACCTTGACACTTAGGTGTGACTGCAGACTCCATACATCTTGGAAAGAGACAACGCCCCAAGGAGTTTTTTTTGTTTTGTTTTATTTTGTTTTTAAAGAAAAGGGCAAATGAGGGGTCCCCACATGCAAAAAGTCCAAGACTAGGATAAAGGTTTCCTCAGGCCAGGAATTCATGCTACTTTTCTACATTTAGAACCAATATTTCACAGTGCAAATAGGCTTAAAAATTTATTACAGGAAAGAATTGGTACAAGCTTAAAAAAAATGTTACAATGATTTTTATAAACTCACTGAATGACAGGCTCATAGTGAGGTCTGACTGGCACAATGATATTTTGAAGTGTGTCCCTAGTATTATAGAGGACAATTTGCTCCCTGGTGTCCAAGAGAGAGAAGAGCAATTGAGCAGCCTGGGTCTGACCCAGCAAAACTGGAGTCCCCTGGTGGCTGAATGTGCCCGGTAATGTACCAAGGAGAAAATCATTTTAGGACATTTCCTGTATGTGTGTTTGGGAGGACAGAGACAGGCAGGGGCTGGAAAGCTTTGGAACAGGGTGGGCACAATGAGATGTCAGCTAATGAAGGAGGCCCTGCCTTCTCCATGGACAAATCCCCAGCTTCCAGCACACTGTCTGGGACATGGTAAGTACTCAAGAAATATTTATTAAATAAACAAATGAAGGAAAGAGGTACTTCTCCCTGTAGTCTCAACTCTTTGATTGTTTCCTCAGTGTTTCATCCAATCTCCAGAACCCCAGCTTCCTTTCCTCCATACTACTCAATTGAAATTTACCTTACTGAAGTGACTGAAGACTTCCAAATCATGGCCAAATTCAATGGACATTTTATGTCTTCTTTGATTTGTCTGTGGTATTTGGCATTCCCTCCTTTGGGAAACTCTCACTCTTAACTTAAAATGATACCAGTCTTTCTTAACTTTCCTCTTTCCCTGTTCACCCTCTTCCCCATCGTACTCTTCTTCCTCTACCATCCTCTCAATTGTTGTTGTTACTTGCAAGGTGTCATCCTCAGATCTCTTTTTACTGCACACCAGAGGTTCTTAACCCAAAGTGCATGGTTCCTAACACAGGCACCCCAGTGGAAATTTTTCTTATATGCATTTCCATGCAGAGAGGATCTGTAAGTATTTATCAGATTCTCAAAAGGGTCCAAACCTCAAAGAAGTTAACATTGCTGACCACACTTGCTCAAGGTGTTCCAACTCATTCTATCACTTCAGTTACCAGCAGTTTACCCTGACGGCTCCCACATTTCTATTTTTGAGCCCATACATCTCTTCTGAACACCATGTTTCTATTCTTCTTCCCTTGAACATGGCCGACTATATGGGTTATTCATCCTTCAAGGCTTACTTCAGAAATCCCCTACTCCAGAAAGCCTTTCCTGACCCTACTTGCTCCCACATCTGGTTTAGGTACCCCTTATCTGTGAGCATACTTTACCTTAGCACTAATCCATGGTACATAACGGTTGGAGTTACTGTTCTGCATAACTATGACTAGACTATGAGCAGTCTGAGGGTAGAAATCATGTTTTATACTATATCCCCAGTTCTTAACCCAGTGTCTGAATACACAGTAAATGAATGTTTGTTGAAATCAAACAATAATGCCTTGATTTCTATTACTCTAGCCATTTATTTATTCACACATGGATACATCGGAATGAAGAGCACCTATGTAGTTACCAAAATATTATAAAAGCATTCTTTCTTCCAAGAGCACACTTGGAGATATCTTCAAATTTATAAATTTACTTCACTTTTTTTTTTTGAGGTGGAGTCTCGCTCTGTTGCCCAGGCTGGAGTGCAGTGGCACGATCTCAGCTCACTGCAACCTCCACCTCCCAGGTTCAAGCGATTCTCCTGTCTCAGCCTCCCAAGTAGCTGGGATTACAGGCACACATCACCATGCCCGGCAGTTTTTTTTTTTTTTTTTTTGCATTTTTAGTAGAGATATGTTTCACCATGTTGGCCAGGCTGGTCTTGAACTCCTGACCTCAGGTGATCCACCCGTCTTGGCCTCCCAAAGTGCTGGGATTACAGGCGTGAGCCACCGCGCCTGGCCTTACTTCAGTTTTATTTTCAGTATCTTTCAGAAATCTGAAGCTGAAAGAAAGATGTACAAAAAGAGTGGGAGAAAGGCTTTATTTTCAATTTTATTAGAATAGTTCAGATTCTAGACAAAATAATACCCACTCATTTAAAAAAAAATTTTTTTAGGTGTTCTTGTCATACAGAAGTGACTCAACTTCCCTACCTTCCACCCACATACCAGCACTGCTATAAAAGCAGATCTAAGAGTCCCTGTCTACAAGGCAGGGCTTGCTCCAACTTTCCCAGGCTGCCTCTGACACCCAAGTGAAAGGCAACATTAAAGGGAGAGCATTTCCTGCAATAATAAAAACTTGTTGGTATAAAGGCTCTTCACAGCCAGCACGCCCCCACACAATAACCCTAACTAAGTGTAAATAACAATTTACACCTAACAGATATTAAATACCTTTCCAGAAGCACCTCTAATACAATACCACTTTAATATCCTTTGACCCAACATTCCCCTTAACATAAATGAAGTCAAATTACAGCTAACTCTATTATTTCCCTAACTTTATTTCTCTAGTTTAGGCAGAGTTCAGTTATAGAACCCATTCACCATTCAAAAAAAAATAAAGTGAGTGTGAAATTTGAAATCAAATGCTTATAGGCTTATAAAAAACAATCCTCATTTATTTCCTGTCCCCCAAAGTCAAACCTTTAGCACAAAACCACAAATAACATAAACTAAGACATCAGTGAGGCCAGGCAAATCAAAAAATTTAATTCACAAATTACTACATGTCTTTGGGTAACTTATTCACATCTTTAAGAAATCCCAGACCCCAGATAACTACAGTCATACATACAACTGAAATTATGTGTACATTGTACACATCCCTGTGAGGGATTAAGGAAAAGGTTCTCAGATAAATATGAAAATGGATGGGACGTAAACAAATTTATCAATAACTGGGTTGTCAAGAAGATAATACATGATTAATCTGTGAAAATTGAAGAGTGCTGTTTATCCAACGGCATGCCACGAATATGCCATGCCTCTATTATTAAGTTACAGGAAACGTTGTTGTCTTGTTCACCACGAATATCCCTATGTTTGGCATAGTATCTGGCACACAGTAGGTACTCAAAAAACAGTTGGTACACAATAAACTAATTCAGAATGAGAAAATAAATTCAATTTATATAAATTATATAAACTTGCATATGTTAATATAATTACATAAACTATATAAGTATAAACTATACTTGCATATGTTAATATAATTACATACACTATATAAGTATAAACTTGCATGTTAATATAATTACATAAACTATATAAGTATAAACTATACTTGCATATGTTAATATAATTACATACACTATATAAGGATAAACTTGCATATGTTAATATAATTACATAAACTATATAAGTTAATATAATTATATAACTATGTAAGTATAAACTATATAAGTTAATATAATTACACAAACTGTATAAGTATAAACTATATAAGTAAATAAATTTATATAGTGTGTGTGTGTGTGTATGTGTGTGTGTGTGTGTACTGCTTAACACCAAGGTCAACTTCCCATGAAGAAATGGAGAGCCTAACATACTCTACAGCATTTTGAAGACCTGAGCATACCTCAGTATCAAAAGTGTCCTTTAGGCTGGGCATAGTGGCTCACGCCTGTAATCCCAGCACTTTGGGAGGCCGAGGAGGTGGATCACCTGAGGGTGGGAGTTCAAGACCAGCCTGACCAACATGGTGAAACCCTGTCTCTATTAAAAATACAAAAAAAAAAAAAAAAAATTAGCTGGGTGTGGTGATGCCCGCCTGTAATCCCAGCTACTTGGGAGGCTGAGGCAGAAGAATTGCTTGAACCCGGGAGGCAGAGGTTGCAGTGAGCTGAGATAACACCACTGCACTCCAGCCTGGGTGACAAGAAAGAAACTCCGTTTCAAAAGAAAAAGTGTCCTTTAGATAGGTAAATTTCTGTCTCTCAATCTTCTAGACGCCTAATATCCTTAAGCTGTCCTTGGCTACCCTAAACCCTCAAACCAGGAAATTTAGCTATACCTCCAATAATTTAAGACCTTGTTTCCTCTTCCTCCAACTGCCCCATTCACCACTTGCATGACAGGGTAAGTAAAAGTGCCTAAGGAAAATCTGTGATAAAAGACAATACCCTTAACTTACAACAAGTTACATTTTAACCATCTGATCAGAGGCAGTAAATGTTTAATCTGAAAGACTGTCTATAAGAATAACTTCAGGAACAGTTTCTTAAATAGATTTGTCTGGGCAGGGAGACTACATTCATCGTCCCTTAAATCACAAGCAAGCCTGTATCTCCTTACTCTGCCTGATTTTAAACTAATTTGGCTAGACTAGGTTCTACAAAAATTATAACTAATAATATAATCATTTTCAATGGCACACTCTTAAAATAGGCATGATTTTAACAATAAGAGCAATGAAAGGTCAAGTACCTAAAATATTTTCGAACCTTCTGTTGAAGAGAACTCACTTTGTTTCATTAACTCAAAACTAGCAATTCTAGAAATAACTTAATTAAAAATAGATGTAAAACCTTTCATTAAAAGAAATACTGTTCAATCATGTCCTCCATAACGTCCAACTGCATAATGCATTAGTATGAAACTGCAAGCATTATGCAATGAAAAGCTTGGATTTAACTAAGCAAAAGAATATATAAAAGAAGCTAAGAACATTTTATAACCGTAGTTAAGAGTTTGGGTAGTAACCAACCATCTACTACTCATTTATAAATGCACTGAAAAAAACTGTTACTTTAAAAAAGTAATAAATAAGATTGTAAAATAGCTTGGGATCCTTTAATTAAAAAAATTTTTTTTAATCCCATTAGCTTTCCTATGTGGCAGAATGGAGAGTAAACCCTTAAATTTTAACATCCCATTATATCCATTTCTAAATGACCTTAATTTCAGATAGAATAAACCTACAAATGGAGTAAAGCCAGAAAAGTGTAGTTTCAAATACTGTGCACTACATTTATCAGTACTAAATACTAATAACCAAAAAAATTGGGGGTGGAAAATTCATCAAACCATATCATAATTTCTGAACAGGAACTCTTTAATCCACCCCAAAATTGGAAGGGGGAGATGGTCAATTTCCTTCCTCAAAAAATTCAATTACATACTGTAATTATTTTTTCATATATTTCTAATACTTCAATTCACTTGGGAAACATTTTTACTTTTTCAACTTTTTCCTCAAAGAATTTTACTTATGTTATAGTTACTATAATTCCCATACTTTGCTAGTTGTGGGTCAGAAATTTACTGTTCACAGATGTTTCTCATTGAAAGCACATTAATATTTACTTGTAAAAAGATCTGGTTCTAATCTAGTCTCATAACACTTCCAGCCTTAAGCTGTTACAAAGCCCAAGCTATTGTTTTATGTCAGTATAGTTCATAGATAAGTGAAATCCACAAATATATCAAAACTTATTATGGTAAATATAAAATACTCTTAATTTGAATAATCCAAAATAACAGAAACAGTTATATCATTAATATAAAACATATAATATAGACCCCTATTAGAATATAGTTAAAGAGAAACATAATCACAGCCACTGCCATATGATTGCAATATTGATAGCTTTAGACTTGAATGAAAGCTGTAAGTTTACTCTTCAGAGAGCTTACCCAACAGGCCCAATCCAAAATAGCTCGGGCCTTTAGGCCCAAAATACCTAATAAGATGTACTAGTTAGTCCATTATTTCTTTTAACTCTATGCATTCCGGTCCAACCTGCAACATAGGTGCTAATTATTAGAGAAATGGCTATTTGAAAGAAAAAAATAATTAAAGGAACATGAAAACAAATAAACTAAAACAAACTGACAGACCAAGTAGTATCTTTAATTCAGAATTAATTGTATTAACTGTATTTATTTTCTTATTCTAGGTTTCCATCACAATATTTCAAAAAAGCATGATAGCTGAGAGGTCATCTGGCCCAACTCCTTCATTTTATATACAACAAAACTAAAGTCAAGAAAAATTGAAGTTATTTGAGTATGAACATGGTGGTGGTTAACTCTATTGCTGGAACCAGAATCCAGGACTCCTAACTTCAATTTTTCTTACTATAAGATATTCAGAAATATACTTGGTAATGACCTAACATTTTCTAATTCTAGATTTCAACAAGTTAACAAATAAGATGTTACTAATCTCATCACAAAATAGTCTAAAACGTTAGACTAAAAATAGTCTTAGTGGGGAAAGATGCCCTCTACTTTATATATTACCTTTCTGGAAAATACAACAACATTTGGAAACTGCCATCTGTGCCTCTCGTCTGCTCAAAACAAAGCCTAAAGTTTATTACAATATGATGGTTTTTTTATGTTACATTTATATTGTCCGGCCCACCCGGTTCAAAACACACACACACACACACACACACACACACACACACACACACACACACACACAATCTCTCCAAAGTTTCAGAACTTCTAGGGGTGAATGCCAACCACCTTTGTCTGGCCACCAATACTATAAATTAAATCCTCTTATTACAGTAAATTAGCAAAAAGCACTGGGAAAGCTAGGCTCTGAATGGTACCGGGTCAAAAGACAGAAAGCCTGTAGGCATTTCATTCCACCATAAAGCTTCACATCAATCAAACAGTATCTAGAAATTATAACCCTTAGCTTACCTGGACAACAGGATATTGATAATCCATACAATATACACCATACATAGCAAAAGGGAAAAAATCTTCAGATAAGGACAGTACAAAAAGTGTCTTAAGTTTTTGCCTTGTTTGAGCTGGCTGTCCTGTCCAAAGGAACTAGGCAGCACCAAAAAAATCCTTCGCTGACCTCCAGTCTACGCAGATAGGTATGCTTGGCTCAGCTGATGAAGTCGGAGCTTGGTTGAGACCAGGCCTCCACCCCAACAGGATTTGACAATACACAGAAGAGATGTTCAGAAAAAAGCAAAAAGCTTTGAGTTACTAGTTACAGACTGAAAACTACACTGGAGATTTGCTGTTACTGTTGGTTTTTAAATTGACAACTCAACCAGAAACTCAAGAGGCAGAGAATGACAGCCAGGGAAGGGAACACAGACTCCTCACACTGGCACACAAACACGGTAGGAAGTCTAAAGTATCCAGGAGCCAAAATAATATATATGTTCCAGGCTTTAAGTGCGTCAGAGAATACTCCCAATCCAGGACACGGAAAGGCAGATGGGACTGGAATTACTACTCTATTCTTTCTTGGGCGGGCAGCATGTACCCGTGTGCACGCATGCGCATTCTCTTTCTCTCATACACACACACATACACACACACACACACACACACACACACACACACACACCCTTCTCACTGTCTCCGGCAGAGACAGGTGTTAGGATTAACAGTATAAAACCTTTCTGCCACGGAAAGGAATGGGAGAAAAAAGTCACACTGATACATGCAGTAAAGGGATCCCTTTCATGACACTGTATGTTTTTGTATCATTTAACACCTCCCTCGCTGTGCTTTAACAGAGGCTAGGACAGCTGGCAGGATCAGCACTAGAAAAGAAGAAAGTGGCCCCAACTCTGAGGCAACATGAGTCCACTGGAGGCCTCCAGATATGCAGGGTACACTTGCTCAGCTGTTCCAGTCAAACTTGGAAGGATTAACTCCGGCTGTCTGCAAAAAGGTGGGGGTGGAAAGGTCTTTTCAGAAAAGCCAGTTGCTTTTCTCCTTTTAGGGAGCTGCTATACCCACCCTGCCATTATATACAAATACACATGTGCACACATATTTCTATAACAGATATTAAAAGCAGTAACAAACATGGACAGGTGTTAGGTTTGTCTGACAAAGCACAATAGGTTCAAGAGTTGGCTTTCAGAGCCTAAATGGCCCATCAAAAATCAGAAAACTGCTAAGTAATCCTTAGAAAAAGGACATAGAGTGAGCAGAAAGTGAAAATAAATGTTTATTAAAAGACAAACCAGTTGTAACTATTGATCCTACGAAATCTTCTATTTGGAACAAGCATTCAAAAGTTCAAAATGGTAAATAATTCTAAATAAGTTTCAGGGGCTATGACGTCCCTAATCTTGGAGAGCCAGTAATACTGTAACATGCTTTTGGATGATTAAACCATGAGGATTAAATGCAACTGTGAGGGCATCTGTGAGAATTTAAGTATTACTATGCCCTCCATGCCCCGCCCCCATCAGTGTTATTCTTCTCCTTTTATGGTCACTGTCATTTATTTTAGGATTGTTCAGAAGAAACAGATTTTTAAGAGTCAAAATGGCTATAGCACATTTTGATGTTATTCTTGGTTAAACATTTACCTGAACTCAGTTCTAACAGATTAGGAGGACCACTATACTCGATTATCTTCAATTTGCTGGTACTGATTCTATGTGCATGACACATGAAGAACAAGAATAAATCTATTCAGTATAATAAAACATTTATTGAACATCTATTGCATACAAAATATTGTACTAAGCCCTGGAGAAATGAACACAGTTCTGTTGTCAATGAATTTACAGTTTATGGGAGAAACAGATAAGGACACAGGCAAAGCCAAAATGCAAAACAATGCTACAGCACAAAACTATATATTGTAAGCAACTTCTCATACATGGAAAAACATTTTTTAAAAATTACTCTTGGCCGGGTGGGGTGGCTCACACCTGTAATCCCAACACTTTGGGAGGCTGAGGCAGGGGGATCACTTGAGGTCAGGAGTTCGAGACCAGCCTGGCTAACATGGCAAAACCCTGTCTCTATTAAAAATACAAAAATTAGCTGGGCATGGTGGCATGCACCCTGTAATCCCAGCTACTTGGGAGGCTGAGGCAGGAGAATTGCTTGAACCCAGGAGGCGAAGGCTCACCACTGCAGCCGAGATCATGCCACTGCACTCCTGCCTGGGCAACAGAGCAAAACTCCATCTCAAAAAAAAAAAAAAGTTGCTCTTAATGAACAGTTTTATAGTCTCTCTCACCATTAGAACTATAAAACCCTACTTTGTCAATTCTTAACAGAGATTATCAAAGCCTCATAACATTTCAGATGTGCTTTGCCATACCTTAAGGGATTGTAATATACAGTCAGCCCTCCTTATCCTTGGGTTACACATTTGTGAATTCAACCAACTGCAAACAAAATATTTGTGAAAAGTAATAAAAAAAAACCCCAATACCATACAATAACAAAAATATAATACAAATTTTAAAGACAATAGTTATAATAATTATTTACATAGCATTTACATTGTTTTGGAAATTATAATTTAGAGATAATTTAAAGTCTACAAGAGGATGAACATAGGTTATATGCAAATACTACACCATTTTATATAAGAAATTTGAGCATCTGCAAATTTTGGTATCTGCAGGGGCGTGAGAGGGTGTATCCTGGTACCAATCTCCCACATATATGAGACGACTATATATTCTAACAGTCTCCTGTATAGATATTAAAATGGTAATTAAGAAATAACAAAAGACTGGGTGTAGCGGCATATGCCTGTAGTCCCAGCTACTAGGGAGGAACACTTGGGCCAGGAGTTCAAGTCTAGCCTGGGCAACATAGTGACACCTTTCTTTTTTTTAAAAAAAAAAAAAAAAAGAATGTTTCTGCAATAAAATCTTATGCTAAATTTCCTCTTCTAATCAAATCAAATAATTATTAATCCTTATTCCTCCCTGTACACTTCTGTCATTTCATATATAGCAGTACAGCAGGATGGGCCACATATACACTTATAAGCTAGTATCTTAAATCACTATTAAATCTCCTAAGATTCTTCTTGATATGAAGACTGGAAAATGATGATATGTCTTATACATCATAAAAGGCTGTAATAATGAACTATATGGCTGACTAACTTAAACTTCAAGAGTTAACCCAGTTCAATATTTGGTGACTTAATTATAGATGAAATTCCCAGATGCTGTTGTATTTAAGATAAAAGACTGTAATTCAAATCCTAAAACAACTGACATAATTTAAGCATGAAAGTGATCCCCAAATGTTATTGAAGGCCCAGTCAATTTCCAGAGAGAGACTTAAATTCTTCTAGACTATACATACAAGGTGAAAAGATATGACTGATGCATTATTAAATGAAAAAATTGCCAGGCACAGTGGTTCATGCCTGTAATCCCAGCACTTTGGAAGGCCAAGGCGAGCGGATCACCTAAGGTCAGGAGTTTGAGACCAGCCTGGCCAACATGGCAAAACTCCATCTCTACTAAAAATACAAAAATTAGCCAGGTGTGGTAGTGGGTGCCTGTAATCCCAGCTACTCAGGAGGCTCAGGTGGCAGAATCATCTAAACCTGGGAGGCTGAGGTTGCAGTGAGCCGAGATCATACCACTGCACTCCAGCCTGGGCAACAAAGTGAGCCTCTGTCTAAAAAAAAAAAAAAAAAAAAAAGAAAGAAAGAAAAATATTATGTTGTTTAATAATGTGTTATAGTTCTATATTTGTAAATGAAATTATATAGGGGTATGCATGCATGTATGAATCTATGTGTACATCAATCAATAAATTATGTATGTAATTAGACTTTGAAAAGCGGTGCTCCAAATAAAATGAAAAAAACTAAAAAATTTATGTGTGCAATTAGTTAAGCTTTTATTAAGTCACATATAAGTTAGACATGTATGTATATGTATACACATATACGTAATGTACTGGTTGACATACACACCAATACATGCCATATGTATACACATTATATATACACACACCATTATATGCCATACATATACATATATATACACACGTGTGTGTGTGTGTGTGTGTGTATGTGTGTGTGTAGCCATTAACACAAAACTAGTACCTCCAGGTGGTGGAATGGGGAGGTGGCTGGTTTTCGCTTACTAATTTAGAGATAAATTTCCAGTCGTTCATACACATTTAAATTAGCATTAACTGCTCCTATAATTTGTTAAAAGTTTAAAGGAGCCAAAACAGATATTACTTTCAATACAAGTACTTTAAAAATTATTAATATTCTCGTGGTCTCTGATTTATATGACTAGGCAAGGCATGGTGGCTCACGCCTGTAATCTCAGCACTTTGGGACGCCAAGGCAGGTGGATCACCTGAGGTCAGGAGTTCGAGACCAGCCTGACCAACGTGGTGAAACCCCTTCTCTGTTAAAAATACAAAAAATTAGCCAGGCATGGTGGTACATGACTGCAATCTCAGCTACCTGGGAGGCTGAAGCTGGAGAACTGCTTGAATCTGGGAGGCGGAGGTTACAGTGAGCCGAGACTGCACCACTGCACTCCAGCCTGGGCAATGAAAGCAAAACTCTGTCTCAAATAATAATGATAATAATAATAATAATAATAATAATAATAATAATACGACCACATTTGCTTTACCTAGCATAATGTGATAACTATAAACTCTCATTTAAGACTAGAGGATATAGGCTGGAAGCAGTGGCTCATGCCTATAATCCCAGCACTCTGGGAAGCTGAGTAAGGAGGACTGCTTGAGGCCTGGAGTTTGAGACCAGCCTGGTCAACATATTAAGACCCTGTCTATACCCCCCCCAAAAAAAAAAATTAGCTGGGTATGGTGGCACACAGCACGTGACTATACTCCCACCTACTTGGGAGGCTGAGGTGGGAGAATCACATAAACCCAGGAGGTCGAGGTTACAGTGAGTTATGATCATGCCACTGTACTCTAGCCTGGGCGACACAGCAAAACCCTGTCTCTTGAAAAAAAAAAAAAAAAAGATTAGAGGATATAGACAATAAAGAATCTTAATCTTTAGATATATGATTAAGATAGCTCACCTAGGTTCTGCCGAAACCATGCCCAGGTATAGCTTAAATAATCAGCTCTTCAGAAAAATATCAAAATAATGTAATATTTGAATTATAACTCTTATACTTTATCTTGCCTTTTACCCATTTCTTTCTGTAAAATATTTTTAATTGTTATAATTTGAAGACTAATAACTTAGTCAAACCAAAATTTGAAATAATACTCATGGAAAAAAAAGGAGAATCTTTTACCTATAAGACAAAACACACTACAAAAAATCAAATTATAAACTTGAAAGGTTTCTCTCTCTTTTCTTGATATGGTCTTTCTTCAGAATAATGTAGCCTCAGTTATTAACAGAAAGAAATTCCATGCATGGATCAATAGCTCAACATCATTCTTTCAGTATTTTTCCCATTTATCAAAATGACTTTAAAAATAGAAACAAAAAATGAAAATATTTTCAACTCAGAAATTACTCCTAAGTGAGTCCCCTCATCAGAACAGACTGGGTATTTTCTTAAAATTTTAAATAATATATTTACTCAAAAATTCTAGAAATAAAAAGACTGATTTTCCACAATAAACTCAAGAGTTATTGGCTGATGATGCCAGTCTATTCCACTTTCAAGTTTACACTCTACGATATTATGGATGCTTTTATAGTATTAAAGTTAATGTGTCCTGATCAATAAGAAACATGAATTCAGAAAACAGTCCTTCATGTATATTTCCATACATCTCCTTAGCAGAGACATGAAATACCAATTCACTTTTTTTTTCCTAAGACGAGGTCTCACTCTGTCACCCAGGTTGGAGTGCTATGGCACGATCTCAGCTCACTGCAACCTCTGCCTTCTAGGTTCAAGGATCCTCCCACTTCAACCTCCCAAGTAGCTGGAACTACAGGTGCATGTCACGGCGCCTGGCTAATTTTTTCAACTTTTTTGTAGACATGGAGCTTTGCCATGTTGCCCAGGCTGGTCTTCAGCTCCTGAGTTCAGGCAATCCACCTGCCTCAGCCTCCCAAAGTGCTGGGATTATGGGTGTGAGCCACCATGCCCAGCCCCAATTCATTGTTCAACATAAGTTTTAACACGGGTCGGGCAGTGGGTCACGCCTGTAATCCCAGCCCATTGGGAGGCTCAGGCAGGTGGACTGCCTGAGTCAAAGAGTTCAAGACCAGCCTGGGCAACATGGCAAAGCTCCATCTCTACCCAGGCCTGGTGGCACACGCCTGTAGTCTCAGGTACTTGGGAGGCTGAAGTGGGAAGATTGCTTAAGCCTAGGAGGTGGAGGTTGCAGTGAGCTGAGATTGTGCCACTGAACTCCAGCCTAGGAGACAGAGTGAGACTCTGTCTCACTAAAAAAAAAAAAAAAAAAAAAAAAAGTTTCAACACTTAGCACACTTAGAATGTCTGTTGAACAGAAATTTAATGATATCAGGGAGAAACAGACCTAGACTTAGAAACAGACCTAGTTATTCAAAATCTAGACCTAGAAATAGACCTCGTATTTAAGAGTGAGATATTTAGAAATTATCATGAGATTTGTAAAGTTTAAGTTTTGCTAAGGATAAGGTAGATCAGTCTTATGCCAGAGGACATGGTTGGTGATGCTGTAGTGTTATCTGTACACTGACATACAACCCTTGGGATCTCAAGACTTACCAAGCACTGGTTAAGTTCAGTCAATCAAATTAACCAGAAAATATTTAAGATTCTTGTCCTCCTCTCCTATTCTCTCATTCCTGTTTTCTTCTCTCTTTTTCTTTCCCTTCTGCCTATGCCACAATCCTGCCAAATGTTTAAGGATATTAGCTATGCCTCAGGGTAGCATGCTTTAGCAAAGATTGCTGAGATTTCTGCCTGAGGTATAAATTTGGTTTTAGTCGCAGTATTCTTAGAAGGTTCCAAAGATTCTTTATTACCCTGTGCACCAGGGTAAGACAGAACTTCAAAAAGAGATAGGTCAGTTCTAGAGGCCAGGAGGGGGAAAAAAAAAAGAGCAAAAGAGCTAGGGCTTGAGCTGGAAGGATGAGGATGGGATGAGGGGTGGAGGAGGAAGATATATATGCAGGCAAAATATGTCATTAGAAATATGCAACACTGGGCCAGGCACGGGGGCTCACACCTGTAATCCTAGCACTTTGGGAGGCTGAGGCGGGTGGATTGCCTGAGCTCAGGAGTTTGAGACCAGCCTGGGCAACACGGTGAAACCCCGTCTCTACTAAAATACAAAAAATGAGCCGGGCACGGCCACGTGCACCTGTAATCCCAGCTACTCAGGAGGTTGAGGCAGGAGAATGGCCTGAACCCGGGAGGCAGAGGTTGCAGTGAGCCGAGATTGCGCCACTGCACTCCAGCATGGGTGACAGAGCAAGACTCCATCTCCAAAAGGAAAAAAAGAGAAAGAAATATGCAAGACTGACTGACTAAGGGATCGTGTGACCAGTTTACTTGACTATGGGTGGGTGGTGGCAAATGACAAGAAAAGTAGGTAGGTTCACTATGGAGGGACTAAGACATCCTGCTATGTATTTCAGATCTGATCTTTAAAGATTGCTCAAGAGGAAAAGAGTGCTACATAAATAACGTTTTGTGAAAATGGCTTTGGTGGCTGCAGGTAAGAATGAAAAAGGGAACAACCTAAAGGTGGGGAAACCAATTAGCAGCTGCCATTACAACAGGTTACAGATGACTAATGCAAAAAATACATATTAGCAGTAGGAATAAAGAAGGTATAGATATATAAGAGATGATGAAGACAACATCCACAGTAATTGAAGACTGTCCACATGTAGGGTATAAGAGAAAGGTTCTAATTCTAGCTAACTAGCCAAATAAGAATAACACTGCTAATACAGACAAATCTGAAGCATAAACTGGTTTGAAGTAATGGTAGAGAAGGTGTAACAGGTACTCGGGGTTGAAGGTACAGCTAGAGGAGAGGTCAGGGTTAGACACGAAGATCAAAGAGAAAAGGAGAAATAGTCATGGCCATAATGGGGCTGAGATTCCTCTTCCACACTGATGTAGTCCACAACATTTATTAAACATCAACCATGTACTCCAAAAAAAGAAAAGCAGAGACAAAAGAAAAATGGGAGGTGGAGGGGAGACACAGACAGATAGAAGGCAAAGGCTGAAAATAGAACCTTGAGGAATACTTGCTTCAAGAAGGCAGAAATAGAAACAGAGGATAAAAAGATTAAGCATAATCGTGTACTATTCATAAAAGCCAGGAATACAGAGGACATCTGTTTCTTTTCTTCGATCTCACATCCTTTATACTAGGGAAGGTATTTCATGAATTGATATCAGAGGTGAATATATAACAATGCCAAGTAGAAATCTAGAAAGGTTAAAGAAAATGAGAATTTAGAAATAAATGACTGAATTTAGCAAACAACAGTTAAAGAGTTTTCAGAGCACTGTTTTAGTAATATGAGTAAAAAGAATGGTAGCAAACCTGATAAACTCACGGTCAGAATAAAAAATAGACATAATGCCTGCATATAAATTTTAACAAACTTTCTATTGGGATACTTGATTTCCAAGTGGCAATAAAGTACAAAACCAATTATTGATACATTTAACTACCCACAGTTGCCTCCATCAAGGAGAATTTTTACTTTGTTTTGTTTTGGCCTCTGTGCCTTTGATCACGTTTTCTTACCCATTTCAAAATGCCCAAATCTTAAAATGCTACCTTAAATGCCATCTGCTCCACAATGCTCTTCCTGATTACTTCCAACTGGAAGTGATTTCTGTTTCCTCTGAACTTATATGGCATTTTCTATTTGTTTTTAGACATACTTATTTTATTGATTAGATGAATTCTCTAAGGATAGAACCTGTCCATCCATCTTCCTATTTCTCACAAATAATTAAGCTAAAGTCCAGTCACGGTGGCTCAGGCCTGTAATCCCAGCACTTTAGGAAGTCGAGGTGGGTGGATCATTTGAAGTCAGGAGTTCAAGACCAGCCTGGCCAATGTGGTGAAACCCCAACTCTACTAAAAATATAAAAAACAGCTGGGCGTGGTGGTGGGCACCTGTAATCCTGGCTACCCGGGAGGCTGAGACAGGAGAATCGCTTGAACCCGGGAGGCGGAGGTGGCAGTGAGCCGAGATCGTGCCACTGCACTCCAGCCTGGGCAACAAGAGTGAGACTCTGTCTCAAAAAAAAAAAAAAAAAAAAAAAGAATTAAGCTAAAACATTTTCTACGGTATATGCTCATCAGTATATGAAAAGAGAAGGTCTGCAATAAATTCAAACTACAAATCAGAGGTAACTGAATCAATCACCACATACAGACCATCCCTAATTTGTTAGTCAGTCAATATTCATTCAATCATGATATCCTCAACATTGCATGAAGGCATACAAACAGCAAAAACTATTCAAGAGCTGAAAATATAGGGGAGAAAAAGTAGAAAATAATACACACCAAAATACCATTTGATAAATGCCACGCTTATTCCAATATGGCTTGGGAGAAAATAAAGCAGCAATTGCTACTATAGCCACCACCACCACCATCTAATTTCTTAGGGTGAAGAAAACCCAGAAATATTTCACAAGCAATTAATGCTTAAAACGTACTTTAAAAAACTAGCGGGAGTTTTCTAGATGGATTAGGGTGGTGGTGGGAAGCTTTGAGGCAGTGGAACAACTTTTCAAGTGCATAAAACAGCATAGCATACATGAAGCCATACCTACAGAAAGGCAGGCAGGTCGGCATATTCAAAAAGAGTCAAAAGCCTATTTAAAAATATCCATGGAAGAGTTCTATTGATTCTAAGGTACTAAGAAAATTGTAAGACTTTCTACACCAATGGAAATCTTTAAATTATACCTACCAGAAAATAGCAAATCCTAGTTAAGTATGGAAACACTCCTTTGCATGACACATGGTACAGAAAGGAAGTATGGGTAATAACAGAGTAAACCATGGAATGGCTGAAATGCATTTCTGTTTTGGAATGAGGGACATGGCATACAAACTGTGAGGCAAGGAATTAGCAGTTTTGTTAAAAGTGTCATTCATAAATCAGTAAATGGATAGGACAATAGTTATTCACTTCTTTTTTTTAATTAGAGGCAGGGTTTTCACCATGTTGGCCAGGCTGGTCTCACACTCCTGACCTCAAGTGATCTACCCACCTCAGCCTCCCAAAGTGCTGGGATTACAGGCATGAGCCACTGCGCCCAGCCATTAGTTTATTCACTTTAAATTCACAAAGACAATACATAAAGGTTAAGGGGCAAAATGTAAAACTTTTAGAGCAGGAAATAATTGTAAATATTCTAATACTGTTAGGGAAACATACCTAAAAATAATTTCACATACATTATCTTAAACAACAAAACTTTTTTCTCTCCATAAAAACTTTTATCTCAACTAATTCATAATATCTTTTTGGTGAACTACAAAAAATTGGTCATAATATTTCACAGCTCCTCCATCAAGAAGTGGAATTTGTTTCTTCCACCCCTTGAATTTGGTCTTAGCTTTGTGACTCACATTGGTCTGGGGGATATTAGCAAATATCACACGAGCAGAGGCTTGACAGGTGCCTGTTCACTGAGGCTTGCCCTCTCTTGCTACTCTCTGGAACCCCGACACTACTGTGTGAAGAAGTGTGAAGGACGAGAGCAAGTGGAATACAGATGAACTGCTCCAGCTGAGCCCCCAGATCAACTAACCTGCCAACTGCCAGACATGAGAGTGAGGTTATCCTAGACCACTGAGGCTCAGCAAATGCGGCCAAGACTAAAACAATCACCCAAACTCCTGACCCGCAGAACTGTGAGCAAATAAATGATTAACACTTTGTTAAGCTATTAAGTTTTGGGAAAGTTTGTTACACAGCAAAACCTAATTGACACAATTTCATTGCATAACATGAAGATGTAAACCTCAATACTGACACCAACACCACACTGTCTGCAGGCTTTAAATCAGGCTGTGTTAGTCCTGCAACTTTGTTTTCCTTCTTCAAAGTTGTTTTGGCTATTCTAGGTCTTTGGCATTTCCATATGAGTTTTAGAATCAGCTTGTCAATTTCTACAAATATCTGGTTAGGATTCTGATTGGGATATACACTGAATCTATAGATCACTTTGGGGAGAATTAACATCCGAGAGAATTGAATCTTTCTGACTATCAACACAGTATATCTCTCCACTTCATTCCACTATTCAAATAAAGGGTTTTTAAAGATTATGACTATCTTTTCTCTAGGCCTGTACTGAAATCGAATGCTATACCTGAGGTTTGTAACACTTATCATTTCTTCTGAAGTCTGCTAGATCCCATAATACTCACATCCCTATAAGACTGTATGGTACTGGTGTCAAGAGAGAAAAATAGATCAGTGAAACAGAATAGAAAGTCCAGAAATAGATCCACAGGTGCAGACGGAATTCAGTAGAGAAAGAATAGTCTTTTCAACAAATGGTGCTGACACAACTGGATGAAAAGAAACGAGATTTATACTTCTTTCCAAATACAAAACTTAACTCAAAATGGACCACATGCCTAAAAATGTAAAAGATAAAACTGTAAAACTTCTAGGAGAAAACTTCGTGAGCTTGGATTAGGCAAAGATTTCTAAGCTATAACATTAAAAACATAACCCATAAAAGAACAATAAATTGGACTTCATTTAAAACTTCTGCTTATCAAAAGACACTGTGAGGAGAATAAAAAGACAAGCCACAACTGAGAGAAAATGCTTGCAAAGTATACATCTGATAAAGGACTTGTATTCAGAATATACAAGAACTCTCAAAATTCAACCATAAGCAACAGAACAACCCACGCTTTTTAAAAAATGGGCAAAAAAATTGAACACTTGATTAAAAGAAGATGGTAATAAGAGATGGTAAACAAGCGCATGAAAAGAAGCTCAGTATCATTATTCACTAGGAAATTAGAACCTATCAGTATGATATCACTACATACCTATTTAAAAGACTGACAATACCAAGCTTTGGCAAAGCTATGGAGGAACCGAAAGTCTCACATACTGCTGGTGGGATGTAAAACGGTATAACCAATGTTGAAACAGTTTAGCAAGTTCTTATAAATTCAAACACACATCTACCATATGATCTATCTATTCTAACTATTTACCCAAGAGAAAAAAGAACATATAAAGAATATGAATATGAATACTCATAAAAAATCTATTTGTTATAGCCTAAAACTGGAAACAATCCAAATATCCATCAACAGATAAGTAATAGTGATAAACAAATTGTCATATATCCACAATTACTACTACTTAGAAATAAAAATGAATGAACCACCAGTATATACAGTAACATGGATGAATTTCAAAATAATTATGCTGAGTGAAAGAAGCCAGGCAAAACAGTACTTATTGTATGAGTCAATTTTTACAAAATACTAGAAATTGCCAACTAATCAATAGTGACAGAAAGCAGATAAGCGGTTGCTTGGAGATGTGCTGGGGAGGTAAGAGCATATTGGGAGCATTACAAAGGGGCATGAGAAAACCTACGGAGATGATTCATATGTTAATTATCTTGGTTGTGGTGATTTCACGGGTATATACATATGCCAAAACCTAACAAATTAATTTTATATAGGTGCAGTTCATTGTATATCAATTATACCTCCAACTAGTTGTTAAAAAATTAAAATAATGAATTCTTGTCCCACTTAATGCAATGAATTTTTGAAGGGTTAGTTATTTTCTTTGGAGGAGGGGGAATGATAAAGGGAGATGGGGGAAAGGCATCAGTCTTCCCTAAAACACTACAGAAAAGTTCTTCTGAAAAGGACAACTGGTAGCAAATTCCTTCTGATCAGTCTAGATTAGCCCCCTGCTAGAGAACCCCTTTAGCACATGCATACATCCTCTTCACCTTGCCAGACATATCATCGTTTCCATCTCTCCCACTTCAGGAGGGCAGGTACTACATAGTCCACCTTCTTCCTTAAAGTATCCCTAACACCTAGCAGAGTACCTGGTTGGAGTACACAAGCAACATCACATGTGGGTAAGAGTTCAGGGCTCTGTTAAGCCAGGCTACTTGATTCAAATCTTAGCTCCATAACATCTTAGCTGTGTAATTTGAGAAAAGTTATTTAACACCTCTCTGCCTCAAGTTCTTCGTCTGGAAAAAGAAGATAATAATAGTACCTATCTCATGGGGCTGTTGTGATGACTAAATCAGTTGATATATGAATAGGCCTGGCATATAGTGATTATTAAATTATAGTTGATGTTATCGGCGTCATTGCTGTCGTCGTCATCATCATCATCTCTGATAATTGAAGGACATTTAAAAGAGATTGAGAATTATCTGAATTATGAAGCTAAATCTATATCTGAGGAATAAGTGGCCTCAACAGGAGGCAGAAAGCATATAAAGAACTAGGTAATTGTGTTAGGAGGAGAAAAGTCAGCTGGGGGGCAGGGGAGAGCACCTACCCATACCTAGCACAGGGCATTTATGTTATTTTTGTAACATATTGTTGTTATTTTGTAAATATTTGTAACATTTTACAAAATATGTTATTTTTGTAAATATTTGTTATTTTGTAACATATTTACGTTGTTTTTGTAAATTTATGTTACATTTCTGTAACATAAATCAAGTGAGAAGACTATGCTTGACCAAGAAGGGAATATCAATAAATAAAGGAGGAGAAAAAACTGAAGTGATTTTTATGCCAAAGCAAATCTCCTTAAGCACAAAGCAAGCAACATGTTCTCTCTTTAACAGTACTGAAAAACAGTAAGAAGCCATTCTCTTGCGTTCAAAATAAAAAGCTAACCCAAAAAGGCAGCCAGGGTGTCTTGAGCATGTACCTGCCCCTCTTCTTGGATTGTGTTCACTATGCTCATGCCTTACAGATGAACTGTCAGGAATCTGACAGCTGCACCTGATGTTCATACCTACTGGAGACAGAGACAGGGCTCTAAGAGCAGCAATGTAGCAGTTGTGGGAATCTTTGGGTTAGCACTAGCCCCTTGATCCATTCAGACCTGTAATCTCTTCTGACTTTGATTTAATGCAGCAATTACTGGTAATGTGGTTTGAAGGAGATAAATGCCCAGTGTAGCCGGCTGTCGTTTACCCTGCTCATGATACAAGAACATTTTTAAATTAAAATTCCCTTTATGATAAAGGAGCTGCTTCACTGAATGTTTCTGTGCAGCTCTGATATGGAACTTCCCCCAAAGCGGATTAGAAATCAAAGTTGCCCCTCCTCACTTCTGGCAAAGCATGCATATATACAATTACTCCATCACCTAAAGTGAGTTCCTTAACCCTAAATTTTTCCCATTTATACAATTAGATCCTGGTAAAAACTTCTTCTGCTTCTCAGATCACAGTGTCAGCATTACATGATTTTCATTAATAATGATTCATCTGTTTTTGCAAACAAATTCCCTTAATTTCCTTTTAAATTAATATGCAAGGTAAACATTCATAATCATATATGCATAAAAGACTTTTTACCTATTTCACTTGGAAAAAATAAAGTACAGCTGAATATAAAATATCAAAAAATAAAGCCAGTTTTATTTTAACTCATAATACAATGTTTTGCTACACTTTTTATATCTAGGACTCTCTGAGTAATTAAGTCATAAGTGAAATAAACATAGAAGGGTTTATAGTGTCTACCAGGGTTTTTTCTCCATGACATGAAATCACCATAATATAGCAATTTAAGGAATTTATGTAAGTTACTCAGTCCAGGTCAAAACTGTATAATGTGGGCAAATTAGTTGAAAACAACGATGACAACCACCACCCAATAACTAGAGGGAACATAATCATGTGAGGCGCCAAGGGTGAACATTTGGTACAGGTTTACCGGTTGCTGAATCAATCAATAAAATTTTGATCTAATTCTCAAACTTCCCACCCCCAAAAGTAGAAATTAGAAAAATAATAACTTATACTTAGGATCTATTACTTCGATCGCTTGGAGAGGATGGTCACTGACAATTATCCTCTGAGAAATGAAAGAAATAGAGCACAAGGTCTGAATCAGTTATACTGTGCAAAGTAGAAACAGTGACTTAAGACCAAATGTGTATTTTCTTTTCCTAATGCACAAAGCACAAGTTCAGGGCAAAGGTCAAAAGCTAAGAAATGACTTTTTGTTCCACTATTAGAAAGCAGTGTCTCCATTGCAATTAATTCATCTAATATTTTTTGACTAAGAGCTTCTAAACTCAAATAACATCCCACTTTCAGAAGAGTGCCATATGCCTTCTCAGGAAATCCAAGGCTAAGACTAGATTCCCTCTCAGGAGGCCCTGCCAAGACCTACTTTAATCTTAGGTTTAAGAATACAGAACTGATGTCATCCTTGCAATACTAATGCTACTCTGCAGAGGTATTCATAGCTCTTTGGCTCTCTTTGAGAAAACTGATCTTCTCTTTCAAAGAAAGAAGGATAGAAAGATAGATAACTTTGGAAAAATAACTGTTTGAATATATACTACATACATGGATGGATGGATGGATGGATGTATATCTTGGTCCTCGGAAAAAAAAGCCTGGCATGATTAATAAGATTAAAGAGGGATTTAGGATAAATAAGATGAAAGTTAGTATGATCCTTACAGGATTAAACCCTAAATCCTAGTATGAATCCAATAATTTTTTAAGATCAACACCATATAACAGGATTAAATCAATAGCCACTTTTGTTTTATATTGAAAACAATCATAGTTGGTAAAACCAGGCCTATAGCACCAATTCCTCAGTTAAACACTGAGGAGTTCAGGGCTAAACAGGGGCTTTTACTCTGACTAGGCTTGGTGACTGCCCTACCTACACAGGTCCAAAAACCCGTATCTTTAATTCCAGCGTTCAGAAAGCCTGGAAAACTAAGTTTCTTTCTTCACCATCCTTTTCCCCTCCCCCATCTTTATTATTATTATTATTTTTTTGATGGTGATAGAAGAGGGATTCACTTAGTGACAAATGTGACCTAAACCAGTGTGGATATAACAATATTATGGTGTGAATATTCAAAAACATTTAGCTGCAAATAGGTGAGTATGATTACACAGTGTTGCCTCTTACCCAAATACTGGTGGTTAGCCTAATATAGGGTACATGTATTGCATATTCTTTCTAAAACCCAAAAGATTCCAAATGATAATACATATCTGGCTTCAAGAGTTTCAGATAAAGGACTGTTGTGTTGTTCTTTAGCTAAAAAAAGGCAGCTATGCCATGAATAACAGCACATCAAGGAAAAAAATTAAAACTGTTAACACAATAAGCAACAACATGCCAAATATTGGCTATCAAACTGTAGCCAGTGTGTCTAAGACGGATATGCACTGGGGATAAATTAGAAGACACAGAGATCCAGCTGGAACTACATATGCTACAGATTGATAATTACATTTTAATAACTAGAAAAATAGTATATTTTAAGTAAAATTTTAAGTAAAATTTCTCAAGGTTGGTTTAGGGGTAAGCTTTTAAAACCTGCCATCAATCAAAAGCAAACAATAACAAAAGACTTTTGGGGGTATACCAGAAAAGACAACATGAAGGTTTATTCAAACTGCATAATTAAATATGTATTTCCTAAATACCTTTGTAGTCTTATGATTCTTAGAATTTTAATTCCTAAAATAAACACAGAAAGGCAATTTGGAAGATAATATATACACCATTTTTTTCAAAATGCGTATCAATTAATTTTCAAACTCATATTTATATTTATTAATTTCAAACAATTTATCTTGGAATATTTATATTTATGCGTTAATTTACACACATGCATCTCTTTGACAGACATACTATTATTTAATTAACATAAAACAAAACTACAGACTTCTGCTTCCAGGAAGATGGAGTACACATGCTTTTCCCTATCCCTCCCACTAAGTACAATTTAAAACCCTAGACATTTCATATATTAAACATAAGATGACTCCTCAAAGGTTGAAAGAAGCAAGAAAACTAGACAGGGTGGTGAGTTCCTTGGGTTTTCTTCTTGCCTCATGCAGCCCAGACTTGCAGCTAAACGACCCAGAAACACCAATAGGCACTGACAAAAAAAAGCCCCCAGTGAAAGGCTCCTCTCAGCCAAAGAACAAGAAAAGGGGCGGCCTAGCAAGACAGAAAACATGCAGGCTGCCTTAATCCAGCCAAATACCACTTCACTCACACTCACGCCAGGAAAGGCCAAGTGAGGAGCCTTCACTTCTACCCTGGCCAGGCTCTAACCAGGAGTCTCAACATACCTGTCCAAGAAATATCACAGAATTAGAGAGCCCTTGGAGCCCTGCAGAATGTGTAACAGTATCTACGTTCAGTGTCTTGATTTCATAACTGCATTGTGGTTATATAAGAAAACGCCTTTATTTTTAGAAAATAAATATGAAATTATCTAAGACTGAAGGGATTTTATATGCACACACATGCACACATACATACACTTAAAACGTACTTTCAAATGGTTTAGAAAAAAAGAGAATAGTACAGCAAATGTGGCAAAATGATAAAGAAAAGAACCTTTTAAGGTTAACAGATATATTCACTACCCTTCCTGTGATTGTGTCACAGGTCGTTTGCCTATGTCAAAATTCCATCAAATACCACACTTTAAACATTTGCATGAATCTACAATTATCTCAAAACAAAGTTTAATGAAAACAAAATCTACTTGGCACTGAAATCCAGAATAATATGAGTACAT
Source organism: Pongo pygmaeus (assembly GCF_028885625.2). Taxonomy (NCBI): domain Eukaryota; kingdom Metazoa; phylum Chordata; class Mammalia; order Primates; family Hominidae; genus Pongo; species Pongo pygmaeus. The sequence goes on from NC_085931.1 coordinate 46,877,466, forward strand.
CTGCCAGCAGTTTTATATTTTGATGTCACCCAGAATGCCATAAAGTGATGACGCCTAATGTTTGTAATGATTATATCATGTATTTCTTCCTTTGGAGTTACCAAATCATTGTATGGGCTTTACAATGTATTATTTGTGTTTACCAGACACACAATTGCTCACACCATAGGACAAAATCAGTATGCAGAAACCACCTTGTAATAGCCTTTTTAATCTGTTATTCATGTTTCTTAAATATACTAACTAAATATTGTTGCTTTGGTAAGGGTGACCAGAACTTAAAGAGATGGGCCCTCTGTAAGTAAGTTTGATTCGCTTTTTAAAATTAGCATTCTTTGAAAACTATTTTATGAAGAAAAAATTAAGGGCTCCCACCTTCCATTTGACCATCAGTTCTACAACTTAAAATTTTTTTAATTTTTTCTTTTTTACCTCCAGAGGAAGTTCCCTTGAATCCTCTTAGCCAAAAACAAAATACGATTATCAAACAAAAGACATAAACACTTTTAGATATGATTAATTACCAACGTAATATCCAACACAGCATATCACACCACTTTTTAAAAACCAGTTCTGCCAGGCACAGTAGCTCACACCTGTAATCTCAGCACTTTGGGAGGCTGAGGTGGGAGGATCCCTTGAGCCCAGGAGTTCGAGACCAGCCTGGCAACACGGCAAAACCCTATCTCTACTAAAAATACAAAAAATTAGCTGGGTGTGGTGGTGTGAGCCTGTAGTCCCAGCTACTCATGTGACTGAGGCAGAAGAAAAACCTGAGCCCAGAAAGTTGAGGCTGTAGTGGGCCACAATGGCACCACTGCACTGCAGCCTCAGCAATGGGACCTGGGTGACAGGAATGAGATGCTGTCTCAAAAATAAATAAACAAATATAAAAACCAGTTTTTATATTACCTATATAAACTATTGGAACTTAAGAAAAATTAGGATAGAAATTTTGGCTTGAATCAAATAACGACCAATACTAATATGTAGAACCTTCATAGAAAGTGTGGGTTAGTTAATACCATAGTGCTTGTTACTTCCCATTTTAAACAGCAAAAGTGAGAAAGGATCTATCACAGATACTTTTGGAATAATCTTTTTAAAATAAGATAATAGGCAGGCACAGTGGCTGACGCCTGTAATCCTACCAATCTGGGAGGCCAAGGTGGGAGGGCTGCTTCAGCCCAGGAGTTCAAGACCAGCCTGGACAACATAGTCAGACCCTGTCTCTATTAAAAAAAAAAAAATTAAAAACTAGCCAGGTGTGGTGGCACGTGCCTGTAGTACCAGCTACTCCAGAGACTGAAGCGGGAGGATCACATGAGTCCAGGAGTTTGAGGTTGATTGTGAGCCATTGCACTGCAGCTTCAGTGACAGAGTAAGACTCTGTCTCTAAAAAAAAAAAATTTAAAAAAAAAACGTGCATAATAAGTACATGACTACTAAGAAAGAGATAATCAAAACCATGCCTCTTATGAAATGGCACCAGCAAGTATATTATTCACTACCCACAACAAAAGAATTTAGGAATACCAATCCCTAAGCTCTAAAATATGTGAGGGCAGGAAGGAATACTGTTTTATTTGTTAGCAGGAATTGTCCTGGTCTCTCTTTCCTTTCATTCAAGCCAAGCTGTCTCATTCACACTCTGTGACAAGTTATGAGGCTATTGAGTTAAGGGATCACTCCTACCTTCACCAGAAACATATAAAAGTAGTTTTGTGATAAAGTACTGCAGGCAATCAGCATCCAAATCAAGCCTGCTTTGTGTCCTCATCACTTACAACAGTGTTTGGTCCATAGTATGTTTGCACGATGTTGCACAGTATGTTTGCTAAATAAAAGAAAATAAATGAAGGAATAAATGGTGTCCAAAACTATGTAGGAGAGGCTTTGACCCTTTAGTGCTCAGGCCTCTCACCCAAGAATCTTTTTTTTTTTTTTGAGACGGAGTCTCGCTCTGTCACCCAGGCTGCACTGCAGTGGCGCAATCTCAGCTCACTGCAAGCTCCGCCTCCTGGGTTCACTCCATTCTCCTGCCTCAGCCTCCCTAGTAGCTGGGACTACAGGTGCCCACTACCACGCCCGGCTAATTTTTTGTATTTGTAGTAGAGAAGGGGTTTCACTGTGTTAGCCAGGATGGTCTCGATCTCCTGACCTCGTGATCCGCCCACCTCGGCCTCCCAAAGTGTTGGGATTACAGGCGTGAGCCACAGCGCCCGGCCTCACCCAAGAATCTTTTCCTGAAACATTGCCTGGAGTATTTGCCTCCACATCAAAATCCACCTGCCTAGACAGTCTTCTTGAATTCTACACCCCAGTCCATGAATCTTCAATATTGCCTGACCTTCCCTTTCAGTTTTTACTCAGTCCCAGTGAGTAAGCCCACTCTGGCTCTAGTTTTTCTTACACATTCAGCCCTTACTCCAACAGACGGCCTGGATCCAGCCTGCTATCTCTTCCTTAACCACAGCTGCTGTATTTCACAGTAGCTTCTCTGGTCTTGATTCCCTGTCTTGCAGTTCTACGTAACCTGTGGTTTTAGTGAGGAAGTTATGTGACTTGAAGCAATTTTTATTTGTTGTTTTCATACCCTGCAATTCAGTCTGCGGGCAGTATTCTTTAATACAACAGGATAAGTGACATGTCCAGAGTCACAGTGAATGACAAAGCCTGGAATGCAGTTGATTTTCCAGAATCTTCTGTCCAGTCCATTAAGTAACGTATCTCATACATCGGCTGTATCAATAATCTTCAATTTTCAAAATGTGCTGAATAAAGAGACTTGAAAAGAAATTAAGTTCCTTAAAATCCAGATTATATTATCATCTGACACAGAGTACAGCTCTAATGCACACAATGTTTTTGCCTTCGATTTAATCCATTCTTCATCCATATGTCAAACAACATTAATCAATTCATCTTTTAGCCTCCAAATACTTCCTGTGGTACCAAGTTTCCACTAAGTATGGGCACTAGTTAATGTATTCTTAATATGGTTGAGCTTCACAAGGCCCATGATCTCCTGAAAACTGTGTTGCAAAATGTTGTAAATACGTACACTGTTCTGGGGACCTAGTCCAGAGATTTCATTAAATTCTCAAAGATGTTCAAGACTCAAAATAAAGATTAAGAAACAACGGGCCAGAAATTAACAAGGTCATGAGACAATTCCTTCTTTAAGGTATTGTTCCATTTAAACACACCTATCTTTCCTTGGCAAACAATCATTACTTCTAGTTTAGTTATTTCCCCCCAAGTCTACTTCCTAATGCTACCTCTTTTCAATGTTTTCCTTTGGTTAAAGGGCTTTACCTTTATTTCTAACCCTCATGTGCTTTCACAGAAACCTCGATCCCTTTTTCTACTAAGGGCTAGGCCAGAGATCCAATTCCTAGCCTACCCCACCCCACTGTGATTCTTTCAAGTCAGGAACCAACTGACAAGAAAACGTTCCAGCTCCAACACATTCCAACTGTCTTACTAAAGGGGCTAGTCCACTAAGAAAGCCTTCTGTGGGGTTTTGTTGTTTGTCGTGGCGCGATCTTGGCTCACTGCAACCTGCTTCCTGGGTTCAAGTGATTCTCTGCCTCAGCTTCCCTAGTAGCTGGGATTACAGGCACCCACCACTACACCCGGCTAATTTTTGTATTTTTAGTAAAGACAGGGTTTCACCATGTCCAGGCTGGTCTGGAACTCCTGATCTCAAGTGATCCACCTGCCCCGGCCTCCCAAAATGCTGGGATTACAGGCATGAGCCACCACACCCAGCCAACACCTGACCAAAAAAAAAAATGTAGAGACAGGGTCTCAATATGTTGTCCAAGCTTGTCTGGAACTCCTGGCCTCAAGTGATCTTCCCACTTCAGCTTCTCAAAGTGCTGGGATTCTAGGCGTGAGCCTGTTGATGTTGTTTTTTCTTTAAACAGTTGTTTAAGTTAATCTGGTTCAAGTCCTCAAGAGAAAATCTTGGGTCAAGAATATATTGCCCCTTATGGTCATGTCCAAATTTTTCTCAAGTCATTCCACATCTTTTAGTCTGAATAAGCTCTAATGACATACTTCTACTGCAGACTTACCAAAGTGGAAATTCTTTTAGTCACTGTGAGAAAATGAGAGACTCTAAACCTGTGTTTTTTAACCATTTTAAAAAACTTTATCATACTTACTTTTATCTTCTGAAACTTTCATCAACCCAGAATAGCATGTACAACCTACTTTCTGAAATGTTTATTATGAGTTAGAGGTTTAAATTTTTTTGAACTATATAGTCTCTTACTCTAACACTGAATTCTGATTTATACCTCCCTCTCATTTCTGATTGAGATCATGGCTCTAAACATACAGAATGTAAATATGGACTTCTGTGGCAAGGCCCTTTCAAAAGATTCAAAATAGCAGTCTATATGCAAAAGAAAAAGTATAACAGAAAAGGGGTTTGCAGCCACTGCTGTGTCATTAGAGAAACAATAAAATTGGAACGCAGGAGGCCCAGGCATTTCTATTTAAAAACAGTCATGGTTGGGCACGGTGGCTCATGCTTGCCATCCCAGCACTTTGGGAGGCCGAGGCAGGCAGATCATGAGGTCAGGAGTTTGAGACCAGCCTGGCCAACAGAGTGAAATCCCATCTCTACTAAAAGTACAAAAATTAGCTGAGGAGGCTGAGGCAGGAGAATTGCTTGAACCCAGGAGGTGGAGGTTGCAGTGAGCCGAGACTGTGCCATTGCCTGGGCAACAGAGCTAGACTCCATCTCAAAAAATAAATAAACAAACAAACAAATAAATAAAAAGTCATGTGATAATCAATAAAATATACAGAAGTATACTGAAAATATCTGGATCACATTATGAACATCAACTGTACTGCAGGAGTACTTGCAGACAATATAGATTTGGCTTGATTTATATAGAACATATGCTTTCTGGATAAGTGGCTGATAAAAGCAGGTCTCAATTTCCTGCCAAAACAGTGGGGTATATTATATTTTTAGGTTCTGACTCCTAGTCATTTGAACTTTCAGGATCTGTTTGGAGACAACGAGCAGCAATCTAATGAACTATATTCCTTGGACTTTTTACTCAGGGATGAGTAAAAAATGTCATTAGGTCCACTAACCATTTGTCCACTGAGAAACATGACTACACATGACATGAAATTTAAAGAAAACAACTCACTGGGGCTCTCAATGTATTCTGGATTACCTTTGTATTATTTTAAAATCTTCGCCACATTAGAATCAGCACCATATCCCCACTCCCCTCATTTTTCTTGCTTCCATTTAGTTCTATACTTCTGAAACGGCCCACTTTAAAGGTTTACTCTTGTCCTTGCTTCTTCATGCCAGCTGGCTCCTACTCAGCAGTATCCTGGGTTGGTATGTTGGCTACCTCCCTTGAAAGATATTCTAAAAGGTCACTATTTTCATTTCTGCTAACTACCTGGGGAGAGACAGATGAATGGAAACTGAACTTTGACAGTGCATAAACATGTTTCCAAGACCTACACTCTAAAATATTATATAATCAGGTTTTCCCAAGTAATGTGCACTCTATGGTTGGAGGAAAAGGGAACAAAAGAAATGTGAAGGTGAGAGAAGGGAATAGAGAAAACTAGGAAGCTCTGAAGGTCCGATGCAGAAAGAAAGGCATTCTGAACAGTTCAGAGGAGCTTCAGACTGCATAACCTCAATATGCAACAATGGAAATACAGGGAAATGGTGAAGTCCTGGGCACAGAAATTATGAAACTAAAATAAAGGCTGGTCAAGGTAGAAACTGTGAAAACACATATTATGTGCTGCAGATGGAGGTCAAGATCCAAATGGTCAGGTCTTAAGAATATATCAGACTAGCTTAATCTGAGCTGTTCTTATTCAAGGGCTTTGGTGTAAGATGACAAGTCATGGTCTCACTTTTCTTAGCCACATGGAAAGGAATACCATCAAACTCAAAGCAAGAAAAAAGGAATTGGGATCCAGTAAGCTCAAAAGAGGCACTGATAAAAAATGGCTGAGGGTTCAGAGTTGGCTCAGGTTCCAAGAGAAACTAGAGTGCCACCACGCACCAAAGCAAGAAGACCAGGTGAGTAGACTAGCCAATTTAATAAGGGTAATGTTTAACCCCTGGCACATGGTTAATGAGGCATCAAATTATTTGAAAAACCAGCTGACTACTGGCGAGGCAAGCTCCTTAACATAAGGTCAGATTAAACTCTCTAATTTAGAGCAGAGAGATTCGAATTTGTAAAACCTCTGTATCCATAGCTGGGCAGGGCAAGGGTAGGCAGAGAATGACAATTTTAAGCAAGATGATGCTAGAGTTCAAATCAATTCAACATCTACCAAATCCTGACAAGTGTCCAGCACTGTACTAAGTGCTGCCATTGAAGAGTTTACATAGCTAGAATGGCCTGTCCATTACTGGGTTGCTCTTAGAACTCGACATGTTAATGACTGTAAAATGCTTGGTATTGAAACAGGAAAAGTTCTCTTGTCCCCCTCGCTTCTTCAGTGCCCCATTGCTCAAACCTCTAGCGGAGTATACAGACGGGCAGATTGTGGGGCTCTGACCCCATGACAGTGTCTAGGGGTGAGTGTTTACAGCTCCTGAAGACCCAGTGGGCAGGTGTTATAGGGTGCTCTTTTAGTTTGCCGTCTATAGGCGGCTTGTGTTAACCAGCCCAATTAGACCCTCTACCTTGTTGCAAGGGCAGAGGGCTTTCTGTATCCCAGATTCTTGCCTTGGTGTACCAGAAGAATTGGATCATACGTGGACTTGGGGAATGAGTGCAAAGTTTTATTGAGTGGAAGGATTTTTCTGCCAATGTGGGAGCCAGAAGGGAGATGGTTTAGCCCTAGAGTTTGGCAGCTCAGTGGCCTTGGCTCTCCTCCGACTGCCCCAGCCAAACTCCGCCTTGTCCCACCAGTCAATGGCCTGCCAGGGTGCTGACGTCTGTTGGTGTGCTCTTCTGCCGGCTTGCTCCCTTGACGTCCTCCCACCATCCAGCTGCTTGTGTCTTCTTCCGCTGATGTTCTTCTCTTGACGTCTGGCTGCCTGTATGTCTGCCCGCTAGGGTCTCGGGTTTTTATAGGCCTAGGAGGGGGGACATGGCAGGCCAGGATGGTCTTGAAAAATGCAACACTTGGGCATGAAAGCTGGAGTGCCTCTACTCACCTACGTCCATAGGGGTGGAGCCCTAGCCAGGGGTCACCTTTCTCCACCCAGCACTTCCCTGACCCCCTCCCGTGCAAGTATTAAGCCTGGCAAATAGTAGGCATTCAAAAATCAGCAACTTTATAATTAGCACCACCATTATCTCAATACCCATTACCACACTGCAGTGATTACAGATTTTTAATTCTAAAAGAAATAGCTTTAAACTGCAAAATTTGTTACCGATTTGGTTGTTTCTTTTTTCTTTTTTTGAGACACAGTCTTGCTGTCACCTAGTGCAGCGGCATGACCTCGGCTCACTGCAACCTCCGCCTCCCCAGTTCAAGCAATTCTCATGCCTTGGCCTCCCAAGTATCTGGGATTACAGGTGTGCACCACCACGCCCAGCTGATTTTTGCATTTTTTGTAGCAACAGGGTCTTGTCATGTTGGCCAGGCTGGTCTCGAGCTCCTGACTTCAAGCGATCCACCCACCTCCCAAAGTGCTGGGATTACAGGCCACCACGCCCGACCCTGAATGGGTTGTTTCTTAAGACTATGCCCATCAGGCTAAGGATTTATACTAATGCTAGGGCAAGACTTCATCCCACTCATAGCATAGTTCCTACAATAGTACTAGTGACAATGTTTCTGACAAACTTTGTCAATCAGTCATGCAAATATTAGCACCAACACAGTCTCCCATGCATGTCACCCCAATTTTTTACATCCTGTGAGTCAACTCTATAGTTGGTTGTTGATATTCACAAAGGAGAAAAACCACTGCCACTGAGACTGCAGAACAACTAGATAAAAGTCTCACTCTGTTGCCTAGGTTGGAGTACAGTGGCAGGATCTTGGCTCACTGCAACTTCTGCCTCCCTGGTTGAAATGGTTATCATGCCTCAGCCTCTCGTGTAGCTGGGATTACAGACAGGTGTCACCATGCCCAGCTAAATTTTTTTGTTATTTTTAGTAGAAGCAAGGTTTCTCCATATTACCCGAGTTGGTCTCAAACTCCTGGCCTCAAGTGCTCCGCCCACCTCCCAGAGTGCTGGGATTACAAGAGTGAGCCACGGCGCCCAGCCATAACTACTTCCAAATGTCACAGATCAAAAGGGAGAAATTGGAAGGGACAGCACAAGATCTTTCTTTCCCTGAAAAGTAAAAAATACATGACTGTCATCTCATCAATTCATACTTATTAACTGCCCATATGACGAATTAGATGTTTTAGTAAAGGCATACATGCAAAGAAGTATCACTAGCCTCCTCACAACTCTAAGAAATAATGCTGTGAGGAAACCTGCCTAGCGAAAGGCAGTAGACTACAGGAAAAGAAATCAAACATGCAATAAATGTAAAGCATGTACAAGGCAATGTAAAAGGTACAAAGCAATTTACCTAGAGTAAGTTTAATTTAAAGCTTTTCAGTATGTTGAGCGGAAAAAAGAGCTCTTTTAAAGAGCTAATAAATCTAGTAAACTTACAAGTTGTCAAAAACATATCCAATTCAGGAAAGGGGTGGATGGAGGCAGAAAACATAACATGAGACATAAAAGACAGAATGAAAGAAAAAGAAAGATGGTCAAAAACAGAGAGGAAATTTGACATAAACAATCCTAAATATCTTAGGGAGGGAAAAAAATCTTAGGGAGAGAGGAAAATAAGGGAAGGAAATGAACATGGAAGTAATAGTGATTAAGCTGGAATGCATCATAGCTATTAACGGGTTCAACATCTCTGTTTTACTGATAAATGAATTGTGGCCTAATGAGGTTAAGTAATTTCCTTGAGTTTGCACAGCTACATAGTAGCAAGTCTACCAAGGTGATTAACACACAGTAAATACTCAAATTTTTTTATGAATTAAAAAGATAAGTGTTATGGACCAAGTGTTTGTGTCCCCCCAACTCCAAGTTCCTATGTTGAGGCCCTAACTCACCTCTCTGCCCCCTGCCCACCCCTGTAGCTATATTAGGAGACGGGGCTTCTAAGGAAATAATTAATGTTAAGTAAGGTGGGGGTGATAGGGGAGTGGTGCTGCTCCAATAGGATCATTGTCTTTATAAGAGACACCAGAGAACTTGCTCCCCTCCCCACTCCTCTATCCCTATGCACAAAGAAGAGGTTGTCTGAGCACAAGACTAGATGGCAGCCACTTACAAGCCACGAGAGGAGGCTTCAGAATGAAACCTGCCTTGCTGGCTCCTTGGTCTTGGACTTCCAAGATCAATTTTCTGTTGGTTAAGCCACTCAGACTGTGGTAATTTGTGACAGCAGCCCTAGCAGACTAAGATAATGAGCATTAAAGTCTTCTAGCATTCAAAATGAAAAGAAACAGAAAAGTAAAGGAAAGAGGGAGTGAGGTAATATTTATATTTTAAGTTTATTAAATAGTTTATAATTAACTATTAGTTTATACTTAACTATTTAACAAACCTAAAATATAAATATTACTTTTGTTTAATGGTGATTTGTACTCACTCCCTCTTTACTTTTCTATTAGAGAACGAAAAGGGGGCCACTGAGCCTCTGGCTAGGTTTAGTTTATGCAAAATTCCAGGTTACATTTCTAAAGCTTCCCTAAAGGTACCTACGGGTAGTAGAAACTCAAACTTTCATTCAATGAATGAGTAGTCAGAATTGATTCTGTACTTACAAAAGTAACACATCCTTTACCCACTCCCCAAACTATGCACCATCAACTGTGAATTAATAAATGCTCACAAGGGTGTGTGTGTGTGTGTGTGTGTGTGTGTAAGGGGTGTGTGTGTGTGTGTGTGTGTGTGTGTGTGTGTGTGTCTTGTAGCCCATATCGTAAATACATAGACTACCACATAAGAATCTGGACAAGTCCCAACTACACTTTTCCAACCTGCCTATTCTCCTAGCCCCTCCTTATTTTTATCCCCCTAGGAGTTTAGCCATCACATATTAAATTTTACATTTTATTGGGAAAACAAAGATACCATTTTAACTAACAAATTTTAAGAAAACTACTGTATTTTGTTTTGTGAAATAGTAAAAAAAAAAAAAAGCTTGATTGTCCAATTCTAATATAAATTTTGAAAGCTGTAGTTGAAATTTAGTTTACTTCTTAAGTCAAAGAGGTAAATGTTAAGAATTCAAAGGAAAATGAGGGTTACTGAAAAAACGCAAATCACTGATAAATAAAGGTAGAAATCTAATACTTTTAATTGTGTATTACAGTGCTGTTCACTACCCAAATTGCTGGCAAATAGCATGGCCTTAATAACTGATGAATGAATGGGCTAAATATGTACTAGAAAAAGAAATGTGAACCCAGAACTTATAAATATGGTGGCGGGTACTTTTAAGTAGCATTTTATTTTTTTTTTATTTTTTTTGAGATGGAGTCTTGCTCTGTCACCCAGGCTAGAGTGCAGTGGCATGATCTCGGCTCTCTACAAGCTCCACCTCCCAGGATCAAGGTATTCTCCTGCCTCAGCCTCCCGAGTAACTGGGCATTAAGTAGCATTTTAGTGGTCTTTGTTACTGAAATGTGCCCAGAAAAAAAGATTATACCAAGAAAAGGGAGCAAAAAGAGTACTGTTTTCCTTGTAATGTTTATTAGGTAATATATAATAGGCAGTACCACAGCTCATCTTACAGATGAAAGACACTTAAAGCCCCAAAACAAAACTCCTTTAAACGGATGCCTAAATGGGTTCACTACCTCTGTTCTGAAAAAGGATATTGTACTCATTATATAATCTATCTAAAATTTACAAAATAAGTCATATTCTAAAAATGCATTTTTATTTCAGTTTTTTAGAACTCTGATCACATTCTCCCATTAAGAAACACACACACACACACACACACACACACACACACATTTATAAATGATGGCTGTGTTTCTAGACCAGATATCACAAGAGCCTAGTAATCACGGGGAAAACATTTGAGCACACTGTACCAGTAATGTACCTGAACTACTATCCATCTGAAATAAAAATAAACAAAAAACAAGATAGCTAAAATAGCAGAAAATTACAAATAATGCCAATGTAATTAAATAAGAGATACTTTTCCCCCAGATCACCTTGCACGTTGGTTGGTAGATGACAAATTTAATCACTGACTAAGAAAGTAGAGACTTCTGTAGATTTAGAGGAAGGAGTAGGAGTACTTTCAAGGGTTTTAGTCACTGGTGCAACTTTTTAAAAAATAATTTCAATTTTATTTCAACACCTACAGCATTCCCATTTTCCCTGATACAAATGTAATTCTAGTCAATCAACCATAAGTTAGGTAATTTTTTATTTGATAATGAAACAAAGACATGAAGATAAGGAAAAAGAAACAGCAAGATTTAAAACAGAATAGGGAAGCAAAAAATGCTTAATAAATACTTGCTAAAAGGAGAGGAAGGGAGAAAGGAAGAGAAAAGAAAGAGGGGCAAATGTGGATATATAAAAGAATGCTATTAGTATAAGTAAAGATTAAACAGTAGAAGAGAGAGCTGGAGGTGAAGGGTAGAAAGGAGGACCTAACATACCCATGATATTTTTAAAGGAGAAAGAGACTTGGTGATAAGGAGGAGACCCTCAATCAGTTCTCAGTATTGCCACTCAGGAGTACAACAGACTCAGAACTGCTGGGATGGGTCTGGAACAGTAACAATCATAACTAACATATACTGAACATTTACTATGCACCAAGAACTGTTCTGAGAGCTTTACATGGCTCAAAACAACCCTCTGTGATAGATATTATGCTATTCTCATTTTACAGATGAGAAAGCATGGTAATTTATCCAATGTCGTTCAGACAGAATGCATCAGAACCAGATTTGGACCCAGTTAATTTGGTTCCAAAGCTTGTGCCATTAAAGCACTACTGCCTCAATAGTACAAAGCACTGGTCCCTGCGATGTGAGAGAGAATAGCTGATGTCAACTAGAGTTCTACCACTATAAATTCCGTTACTGAAAAAAATCACAGGTAAAAAAACCTCTAGAATTTGACAAATATTTATTGAACACCATTCATTATTCTAGACACTGAAGATACAGCAGCAAACAAACCAGACAAAAAACTCTAAAAGAGGAGACAGCTGAGAAAAAAAGTTTTTATTTTACATACATATACATACTTCTACTACACACACACACACACACACACACACACACAGAGTTTGTTTTGTTTTTAAAGATACAGGGTCTCAAGCCAGGCGCAGTGGCTCACTCCTGTAATCCCAGCACTGTGGGAGGCCGAGGTTGGTGGATCCCCTAAGATCAAGAGTTCAAGACCAGCCTGGTGAACACGGTGAAACCTGTCTCTACTAAAAACACAAAAAATTAGCCGAGCATGGTGGTATGCACCTTTAAACCCAGCTACTCAGGAGGCTGAGGCTGGAGAATCGCTTGAACCCAGGAGGTGATGGTTGCAGTGAGCCGAGATCATGTCATTGCACTCCAGCCTGGGTGACAAGAGTGAAGCTCCATCTAAATAAATAATAAAATAAAATAAAGATACAGGGTCTCACTCTGTCGTCCAGGATGGAGTGCAGTCTGCACAATTAGAGCTCACTGCAGCTTTGGTCTCCTGGTCTCAAGCAATCCTCTTGTCTCAGCCTCCAAGTAGCCAGGACTACAGGTGCATGCCATCTCCCAAGTAGCTAGGACTACAGGTGTGTCCCACCATCCCTGGCTAATTTTTAAACTTGCTTTTGTAGAGATGGGGTACCACTATGTTGCCCATGCTGGTCTTGAACTCCTTGCCTCAAGGAGTTCCTCTCACCTTGGCCTCCCAAAGTCTTGGGATTATAGGGGTAAACCACCATGCATGGCCTGTTTTTTTATTTTTTATTTTTTATTTATATTGTCACCCAGGCTGGAGTGCAGAGGCACGATCTTGGCTCACTGCAAGCTCCGCCTCCCGGGTTCACATCATTCTCCTGCCTCAGCCTCCAGAGTGGCTGGGACTATAGGTGCCCGCCACCACACCCGGCTAATTTTTTGTATTTTTAGTAGAGACAGGGTTTCACCATGTTAGCCAGGATGGTCTCGATCTCCTGACCTCGTGATCCGCCCCCCTCGGCCTCCCAAAGTGCTGGGATTACAGGCATGAGCCACCGTGCCTGGCAATATGGCCTATTTTTCTAATATTTAGAAGATAAATGCTATGAAAAATTTAAAGTAAAATGGCTTTCAAAAGGCCTTATTGAATAGGTAACATTTGAGCAAAAATTTGAAGGCCAGGAGGAAGACATGAGTATATCTGGAGAGAAGCATTACAGGCAGAAGAAACAAGTACAGTAAGCCCTCCATAGTTGTGGGTTCTGCATCCCTGGATTCAACCAACCATGAATGGGAAATATTTGGGGCAGGGCGAATAATCCGTACTGGATATGTACAGTCTTTTTTTCCTTGTCACTGTGAATGGTGTTCCAGAAACAATATAACAGCTATTTACATAAAATTTACACTTCATTAGGTACCATAAACACTCCAGAGATTATTTAAAGTATACAGGAGAATATGTGTAGGTTATATGCAAATGCCACACTATTTTATATCAAGGACTTGAGCATCTGCGGATTTGGGTATCTTTAAGAGGCTCTGGAACCAACCCCCTCATGAATACCATGGAACAGCTGTACAAAGTGCCTGGCAAATTTGAGGAACGGCCAAAAGGCCTAAGTAGCTGTGAGAAATGAGAACAGGAGGAGATGAAAGTCAAACAAGTACCTAGGAGCAGGCTTGACTGGAGCCTTGGGACTCTAGCTTTTCTTCTGAGCGAAACACATCAGTGGATTTTGTGCATGATCAGATTCATATTTTCAAAGGATTATGTGAGATGCTGTGATTCGAATAAATTCTTCAGTGTCAATAGTGGAGAGAGTGAGACCAGGCAGCAGACTATTATAAAAATCTGGGCAAGAGAGGATGGAATACAGAACCAGGATCGAAGTGGCAGAGCTAGTAGGATGGGGACGGCAGCTCATGCCTATAATCCCAGCACTTTGAGAGGCCAGGGTGGGTGGATCACTTGAGGCCAGGAATTTGAGACCAGCATGGCCAACATGGCAAAACCCTGTCTCTACTAAAAATACAAAAATTAGCTAGGCATGGTGGCGCATACCTGTAATCCCAGCTACTCAGGTAGCTGATGCACAAGAATCGCTTGAACCTGAGAGGCAGAGGTTGCAGTGCGCCAGATCATGCCATGGCACTGCAGCCTGGGTGACAGAGCGAGACTCTGTCTGAAAAAAAAAAAAAGGGAGGAAGAAGAAGAGCTAGTATGGATTGAATTTAGGTTATTTTTGAAAGGCAGAACCTAAAGGATTTGCTAATTAACAGGACTGCAGTGAGGGAGAAAGAGGAGTCCAGGATGACTAAGGTTTTTTTTGGCTCAAGTAACAGAAATATGTCATTATCTGAGAAGAAGAAAACTGTGGGTTAGCAAGTCTGAGGGCAGAGGCAGGCAAGTAAAGGCCAGGAGTTCAGCTTTGGACATGTCAAGTTTGAGGTAACTATTATATTACAGATGGAAATGTCAAGTAGGCAGTTAGATATGAGCTTCTAGAGAGAGTTCTAGCTAGAGGTATACATTTGAGAGTCAAGAACATACAGACAGAATTTAACACCCAGTATATCATCAGAGTCCACTGGGCCCAACTTTTCTTTTCGAGCAGTTCAGTTCTACTTGTAAGTATTTATACTTTATGATTTTTCTTTCTTAGAGGTATTCCAAAAAGAAAACAGAAAAACAAAATTGTTACTTTAAAAATAAACTATTTTATCTTGTAATAATACATGTGTTCCTTGGACCCTTTTATAAACCTAAGATTCATTGTGAAATTTTAGAAGATCTTTATTTTTCCTATATCTTGAAACATTCTGACTTTTCAGTAACTTTTACTTTTTAACTATTCCCACTATTCCCAGCCATGGAAGGAAGGGAGGGAGGGAGGGAAGGAGGAAAGGAGGGATAGGCAAAAAGGACAAAAACCATGGGGTATTATAAAAGGTATTAAAAGATATAGACAGCATTCAAATGTGATTGATAGTTACTGTAGGGGTAATATCTAATTAGTTGCATGAAACTTTGACAGCTGGGCGTGGTGGCTCACGCCTGTAATCCCAGCACTTTGGGAGGCCGAGGTGGGCGGATCACGAGGTCAGGAGATCAAGACCATCCTGGCTAACATGGTGAAACCCCGTGTCTACTAAAAATACAAAAATATTAGCCGGGCGTGGTGGCAGGCGCCTGTAGTCCCAGCCACTCTGGAGGCTGAGGCAGGAGAATGGTGTGAACCCGGGAGGCGGAGCTTGCAGTGAGCCGACGATCGTGCCATTGCACTCCAGCTTGGCGACAGAGCGAGACTCCGTCTCAGGTGGCGGGGAGGAGGGGCAAGAAACTTTGGTCAGTCATGGTGGCTCATGCCTATAATCTCAGCACTTTGGGGGGCTGAGGTGGGAAGATCACTTGAGATCACGCATTCAAGACCAGCCTGGGCAACACAGCCACAGACTTGTCTCTACAAAAAAATAAATAAAAATACAAAAATGGTGGCACACACCTGTAGTCCCACCCAGCTACTCGAGGGGCTAAGGAAGGAGGATAGCCTGAATCCAGGAGACTGAGACTGCATTGAGCTGTGATCGCACCACTGCACTCCAGCCTGGGCAACAGAATCAGACTCTGTCTCCAAAAAAAAAAGAAAGAAATTTTTTTTTAATATCTAATGCAGTTGTTTTTTCACTATCCCTTTATTCTTGTTTCTTAATTATAAGAAAACTTAGGGCCGGGCACAGTGGCTCACACCTATAATCCCAGCACTTTGGGAGGCCGAGGCGGGTGGATCATGAGGTCAGGAGTTCGAGACCTGCCTGGCCAATATGGTGAAACCCTGTCTCTAATAAAAATATAAAAATTAGCCGAGTGTAGTGGCGTGCACCTGTAGTCCCAGCTACTTGGGAGGCTGAGGCAGGAGAAATGCTTGAACCCGGGAGGCAGAGGTTGCAGTGAGCCAAGATCACGCCACTGCACTCCAGCCTGGACAACAGAGTGAGAGACCCTGTCTCAAAAAAAAAAAAGAAAAGAAAAGAAAAAAAGAAAAGAAAGAAAAGAAAAAAGCAAAAAAAAAGAAATGAAAAGAAAAGAAAACTTAATATATGTTAAAGGAAACAAAAGTTTTACCCAGCTGGTAAAACTTTCCTGGTTAGCTGAGAACTAAAGCCATGAGAGTGGATGAAAGAGAATCAAAAAAAGAGCTGAAAGGACTTGGCTTAAAATATTACAACTTTAAAACTGAGTACAAACTTCCAATGAGCTGGGAAGAAAATCAGGAAAGTTTGATGTCCTGCAAGTCAAGTATCCAAGAAAGTGAATTAGAGAACAAAGTGATCAGTGATAGAATATTCTACAGATAGGTCAAGTAAGATGAGGGCTGAGACCAGACCACTAGATTTAGCAGCATGGAAGTTACTGGCAACTTGGACAAGAGCCCTTTCAGCGGTGTGGTTGCAATAAAAACCTGGCTGCGTGGGTTTAAGAGGAGAACTGATACAATCAAATATAAACAACTCTACTGAGTTTTGCTTTAAAGGAAAAGAAATTCAGCAGTTGCTGGCAAAGTGAGGTCAAGAGTATTATTTGTAAATAAGTGGAAGAACAGCTTAACTGTATGCTGACGGGACTAATCCAATAAAGACAGAAAACTTGATGACCCCAGAGAGAGGGGAGAGAATTGCTGGGTCCATGTCCTAAACAGACTAGCAGAGATACGACCTAGTATACAACTGGAAGGTTCACTTTATATAGGAAGGCAAATGCTTCATGAGTGAGGGGATAGTTTATTGATACTAATGAGAGAAACTGGGTAAATATGGGCATGGGAAATCCTCTCCTGATTGCTTCAGTTTTGCACATATCATCTGGTACTGATGACCTGTAAGCAAAAGCCAAAAGAAGCAATTTAACAACAGCATGTCATTCTGGGAGCCTAGATGGCAGGGTATTAGGGCTCCTTTCTCAATTGCCCTCTGGGTTTCTGTTCTCTAAAATCCTTGCAATCACTAAACGGCATAACTTTTTCTACAAAAGAAAGGCAGGGAATTGGGGGGCACAAAAGAGTCACTGATCCATACTGACTCTGAAATCTAGCAGGGCAAATGCTGAAAGTTCCTTGATTAGGTCTCAACACTGGGAAAAGAATTCTCCATGACTTTTGCCTTCATCTCTAGGCTCCTGCTTCCAACCTCTGAGTCATCTTTCCCTTTTGATGAAAGGTGGCATGTGTTAGCTCTTGAGCACTTTCTCAGCCTGCTTCCTGCCAGCAGAATGCTAGGGGTGTCCGACAGCCTCTTTTCATTTTGTACTGTTTCTTTTCCTGTTCAGTCCTAGCTACAGTGGATTTCCTGCAAATCTCACCACAATAGACAAAAGCTATACCCATAGATCTCTCCAAGAGGAACTCTTCTCTACCTCCACCTTGGGCTCCTGCTAAAAAGGCTAGAAGCCCTATTGTTTGACTGAGAGGCCTTTAGTGTGACTGAAGAGTATGCTAAGGCACTACCTTCTCAGGTCTTAACAACAGGCTTTAAAGGCACGGCCTCGGCTTTTTAGACCACCATTCTCCCTGGAGTGGCTCTTGAATTGATCTTTGCCATGTCTTAATTTCATCATCCTTTGCCAACCAGAAAGGCTGAGAATTTTCAAAATCATCAAGTTCTGGCTCCTTTTTTAACAGTGCTTCCCTCAATTTATTTATTTCCCCTCATACTTTAGGCAGCAAGAAGGAACCAGAGGGGATCTGCAATGTTTTGTTTAGAAGTTTACTTAGCTAGATCTCTCAGTTCTGCTTTCCACAACTACTCAGTTGCTTTCCACAAAGCTACTCAGTTGCTTTCCACAAAGCTACTCAGTTGCTTTCCACAAAGCAACTCAGTTGCTTTCCACAACTACAAATGATAGTGTTGCTAAACTTTCTACCACTACATAACAAGGATCCCTTCTTCCAGTTTCTTTCCTTTAAGACCTCGTGACAATCGCCTCAAAGTCCCATTTTTACAATGTGTTCAAGGTATTCTAATCTTATACTAACACTCTCCTTAAAAGTCCACTGCCGTTTCAAAGTCACTCCCAGTTTAGATTTTCACCAAAAAGCACCCCACTATTGGTACCAAAATCTGTAGTTATCTTTTTTTTTTTTTTTTTTTTTTGATACAGGGTCTCGCTCTCTTGGTCAAGTTCTCACTCTCAGCTCATTGCAGCTTACACTTTCCCAGGCTCAGGTGATCCTCCCATCTCAGCCTCCCAAGAAGCTGGACTACAGGCGCGCACCACCTTGCCCAGCTAATTTTTGTATTTTTAGTAGAGATGGGGTTTTGCTATGTTGCCTAGGCTGGTCTCAAACTCCCGGGCTCAAGCGATCCGCCTGCCTCGGCCTTACAATGTGCTGGGATTACAGACGTGAGCCACCACACTCGGCCTAGTTATCTATTTCTATGTAACAATTCATTTTCAATCACAGTAGCTTAAAACAGCATTTATTATCTCAGTTTATGTGGATCAGAAATCCAGCTGGGTAAGCTAAGTGCTTCTGGTTCAGGGACTCTCACAAGGCTACAGTCAAGGTGTTGGCTGGGGCTGCAATCATTAAAGCTTGACAATCGAGGATCCACCACCAAACTCACTCACCTGGCTGCTGGCAGGCCACTAGCTATTAGGCCTAGAATCACTGGCTCGTGGGCCTTCCCACAGGGCTACTTAACAGTGTAAGGGCTCTGAGAGAAAGGTAGAGAGGGCAAGCACCCAAGATAAAAGCCACAGTCTCTTTGTAACCAAATCTTGGAAGTGACATCTCATCACTTTTTCCATATTCTATGCATTCAAAGTGAGTCACTAGGTCCAGCCTATAAGGGGAAGAGAATACACAAGGGTATGAATATCAGGAGGTGGGAATCACCAGGGACCATCTTAGATGCTGCCTATCATAGACTAGCTGAACGTATTACAACATATTGGTTAAGAGTACTGACTCTGAAGCAAGACTGCGCATTTGAATCTTCCTTACCCGTTGTAAGATGAAACAAGACAATAGTAATGAAAGCATCAGACCCAGTGCCTCCTATCATAGGAGGCAATCGGGAATTTGTTTTCTTATCTCTTCTAATCCCAACTGCCTTTAACAATCGAAAATTTCTCCAGTTTGAATATTATCTGCAAACGTCCAATATTAGAGCAACTTGTTGAGCAACATGCAAAAATGGTTTTGATTTTCAATGAATCCAAGAAACTTATTTTTAATAACCTTAATTTAATAAAATTAAACACAAAAATAAAAATAAATATCTAAAAATACTTAAATATAGCAGAGGAGAACATAGACACAGTAACAATTGATCTTCCCAACACGTGCTCTAACCCCCCACCCCTGCCCAGCCTTTGGCATCTACTGTACTGTTTAGTGAGACCTTCAGTCCCATCTTGCCAAAAAAAAACAATGTTTTTTACCTAACTGGCAATTTCAAGTACTGTACAAGAAGCAGAATAAATAAATCATTAAGAATATTTTATGTGGATGTTAATTTATCTAAGAAATAGTACTTAACAACTCTACTGGGAAATAATCATGCCTATTTTACAGATGAGACACAAGAGCATAAAGATCATGTGTCTAATCATATGGCAGGCTAATGACTAGGCCAGGGACAGAAATGTAACTACCATATGATGAGAAACACAATGAAACCATAGTCAGTTTTCTGATTTTCATGGATACAAGAATCTTGCCAGTGATTAAAGGTTCATCTCACACACTCAGGAAAAATAATTTGACAGTTATTTTAGGGAATGAAAGCTAGGTCCTGATTTATTTAACCTCTGAATAGATGGTCTATATTTAAATAAGCAAGTAAAACACTGCACAAGTTAATACACAATGAAGACAGTACAGAGCCTACAGATTTGGGTTAAGTGAAACCCAAACCTAATTTTTTTTTTTTTTTTTTTTTTTTTTTTTTTGAGACAGAGTCTCGCTCTGTCACCCAGGCTGGAGTGCAGTGGCACGATCTGGGCTCGCTGCAATCTCCACCTCCCGGGTTCACGCCATTCTCCTGCCTCAGCCTCCTGAGTAGCTGGGACTACAGGCACCCGCCACCACACCCAGCTAATTTTTTGTATTTTTAGTAGAGACGGGTTTTCACCGTGTTAGCCAGAATGGTCTCGATCTCCTGACCTTGTAATCCGCCCACCTCGGCCTCCCAAAGTGCTGGGATTACAGGCGTGAGCCACCACGCCCGGCCCAAACCCAATATTTTAGTTGAACACTTTGCTACCCAGACAGTTCATTATACCTAGAATATCCAATTAACTTTTCAACCAATATCTGTGGAATGTCTATTCTATGCTGGCCTTCAATTACAAGTAACGTATGTTCTCTTATTTAATAATAGTGAAAGATGCTAAAAAAAAATCTGTGAAGAGGAGCACCAAGTTCTAACATTCAGAAAAACATATTAATTCTAAACAGGAATGTAATGAATGCTTTCAACTAGATTACAACTTTTAAAAGCAATATAGTCGTGTGCTGCTTAATGCCAGGCACACATCCTGTGAAATGTGTTGTTAGGTGATTTCACAGCTGTGAGATCATCATAGAGTGTACTTACATAAACTCAGATGGCCTAGCCTACTACACACCTCGGCTATACGGTATGTACGACCTATTGCTCTTAGGCTACAAACATGTACAGCAGGTGACTACTGAATACTATACTGTGGGCAATCGTAACACAATGGTATTTATGTACCCAAACACAGAAAAGGGACAGTAAAGATACAATTGTTATTTATACACTCTTATGAAACCACCGTAAGACTGAACTGCGTTGACTGATGCGTTCAACTGCATTGATGAATGATGCGGTTCATAGCTACCTGAAACGTCTTTATGTGGTACATGACTGAACAGTTTTCCAGAACCAAGAAGGAGAAGGGGAGTTAGTGAAGTAAGACTACAACTCCTAAAATATATTTTTGTTGTTGTTGGGAAAAGGACCAGAGGAAATATATCTTGGGTGTTTAATCCTCCACCCTCCTTCTCCCTCTTGTCAATATATGTGCTTTGACCACGCTGATTTTCTACTCCTCCAAACGAACAATTTAAAATCTACGATAAGTATTTACTTACTTGGTTCCAAATTTAGTCCTTAATTTATATATTTTACAACAACAAAATTCCATATTCTGATTTGAAACATGACCAAAAAGAGATAGTTGTTTAACATTAAATGTCATATTAAAACAAATAGTAAAGGCAGCTTTCCTAAATAACTGAAGCTTGCCATCTTTTAGCATTCATGCATAAGACTTTCCTCTCTACTTAAAATCTTTATTCTCACTGTCAAACCCTGACCTCAAGGCCCTTTTACCTCATACCTGAACAACTACAATGGTAACTGTTCTCTATGCCTTTTCTGATCCCATCTCCCGCACTTCCTTGCCCTCCCACGCCCTGGAGGTCATGAGCTATTCTCAGCAAACTCCTCTACACACTCCCCTCTCTTCTGTGATATTCTCTTTACTCTTTTGATCTGAAGGAAACCGGACTGCCCCTGAGATTACTGTTGCTTCTACAGGAAACACTTTTCTCTTACTCATCACATACCTCAGCAGGGGCAAGCATCCGCCTTACTCCCCATTACCATATAGCGTTGGACCTTCCAGATATCCTCTTCCTTCCTTCCCAATACTGCTTCCAAACCACTTCTCTTCCCTCCAGGCAAACTGCACCTACTGCCTGCTAAATAGGGCTCCCTGATTTCATCTCCACTGTTAGTCTTATCACTCTGATAACTTCAACAGCCACATAGATACAACATTTTGGCCTTTTTTTTTGAAGTCTTTAGCACCAACTGTATTTTTCCACCACTTCACCTAAAGCCATTCACCTAGCATCATATTCTAATACAATCATCACCTACAAAAATTTCAAGTATTCTATTATCACACCATCAAGCGTTTGCTTACAATAGTAGTTTGACCCCTGTGGCAATTCTCCAGCCTCCTTAAGATCGATAGTTTACAGGTTGATCGTACCACTTTTTCACTATTACTCCTTCTTATGTTCTACCTCCCTCCAAAGCCAGTTTAGATCCTATGGCCTCATACTATACAGAGTCCTCTCCAAAAAATCTTAATTTCCTTGTCCTCTTTTCCCTTAGTCTAACTCATCTGGCAGCTCCAACTATGTACTTATTCTCTCCTGCATTTAAAGAACGGAAGATCGCTGGATGAAACTCACACAACTGACTCGCCACCACATACATCACATTTATGATCACAAATCTTAAGCCTACTTCATCTCTGTAGTACATTTATTCCCCATTTTTTTTGAGATTACTATTTTATACCTTGCTTCACTCCTCAAATCTGCAATATAGTAGTCATGTATCACTTAATAACAGGAATGTGTTCTGAGAAATGCATCACTGAGCAATTTCATTGTGTGAGAACATCAAAGTGTGCTTACACCAACCCAGATGGTCTAGTCTACTACATACCTAGGCTATACAATACAGCCCATTGCTCTAGGCTATTGTCTTAGTCCATTTAATGTTGCTATAAAGGAATACCTGAGGCTGTGTAATTGATAAAGAAAAGAGGTTTATTTGGCTCACAGTTCTGCAGGTTGTGCAAGAAGTGTGGCACTGGCACCTGCATCTGGTGAGGGTCTCTGGCTGCTTCCACTCATGGCAGCAAGGGAAGAGGGGCTGAAGTCATCAATGACCTCCATATTGCTAAACTCAGGCTTCTGCCCTCATCATTCCACCAAAATAACCCTTGCTAAAGTCACCAATGACTTCCATATTGCTAAATCCAAGGACAGTTTTCAGTGTCTTGACACGATCTCTTATCTTGATTTCCTAATGTCCTGTTCTCCTCCTTAAGAATAAGGTCTCTAAAACCTAGTTCCCTGCTTCCTTTGAAAATCTTGGCCAGGCACACTGACTAAGGCCTGTAATCCCAGCACTCTGGGAGGCCAAGGTCGGCAGATCTCTTCAGGTCAGGAGTTCAAGACCAGCCTGGCCAACATGGTGAAACCTCATCTCTATTAAAAATACAAAAATTACCCAGGCGTAGTGTGGGTACCTGTAATCCCAGCTACTTGGGAGGCTGAGGCAGGAGAATTGCTTGAATCCAGGAGGCAAAGGTTGCAGTGAGCCAAGATCATGCCACTGTGCTCCAGGGTGGGTGACAGAGCAAGACTCCGTCTCAAAAAGGAAAAGAAAAGAGAAGAGAAGAGAAGAGAAGAGAAGAGAAGAGAAGAGAAGAGAAGAAAAGAAAAGAAAAGAAAAGAAAATTCATTCTTCTCCAGGCATTAACTCCTCTTCTTGCTCTACATTCCTCCCTAGACCGTTATCATTTTAAGCCATTATGAGACCCACTCGGGGCATGCAGGTTTCTCACAATAGAGGAAAGCCTCTATCTTTCCTTCTGTTTCCAGACCTAGGTGGCCATGTAAGCAATATTTCCTCTTGAACATCTCAAAGTTACCCAAGTACTAAATCCAAAACCAAACCCATGATCCCTTTCATCTTCCCTCCTACAAAAACCTTGTCCTCTTCTAAATTATAACATCCTGTCAATTTTCCCTTCTGAATCTCTCAATACAGTGCCGCTTCCCTCTAGCCCATCCTATCGTGACCTTCCCTGTCACTCAGACTCTTACACAACCATCACCTAACTTCTCTCTGCACTTTTACTCTCCTCTTAATCTATGTAGGTATCTTTCTAAAAAACAAATCTAATTATAAACTTCACTTCACCCTACTCCCAATCCTACTTAGAATCTTTTAATGGCTTTTCACTGTCAAGTACCGTACCTATCACGGCATCTGATCTTACATGTTATCTGAACTGAGCCATTGTCCACATTTTGTGATAATTCAATTTACTATTAAGTCTAGTTCTCTAACTGTGTAGAGCAATTAGAGTGGCAAAATAGCGATAAAAAGCACTAAATGACTAACGTGAAACCTGAATAATAAGGTGTTGTTATTAGCTTATTTTTCCCTCACACAAAAGAACTTCCAGAAACTTTCACAGATTATCTCAATAATCTCTTGGTCCCATTTTAAAGATTAGGAAACATGTTCAGAAAGACCATACACCGAAAAATGGCACAACCAAGACCCAAAACTGTATCTTTTGACTCACAGTCTGTGACTTTCAAGTTTTATGATAAAGCCATCAGTTACTCACTACTTCATTTCTAAAATGACTGATATGCATTTTTCTAAGATTATTCTATGAATGTTCCTAAGAATATATCTTTTTCGTAACCTGAAAAATCAAGGTATACACAGTTAAGTAATTGTCTCAAGTAACGAAGGGTGACGAAAACAGAATTCAGGTTTCCTTATTTTCATTTCTCTACTCTAGCCTTGTACCATGCTGAATGGTAGTACAGGTAGTGTCCCTCATCTGTGGGAAACATATTCCAAGACCCCCAAGTAGATGCCTGAAACTTTGGGTAGTACTGAATTCTATATATACCATGATAAAGTTTAATTTGTAAGCTGGGCACAGTAAGAGATTAATGATAACTAACAATAAAATTGAATAATTATATACTATAATAAAAGTTACACGAATGTCGTTTCTTTATCTCTCTCAAAATATCATACTTTTGAAGTGTGATTGACCTTGGGTAACTAGAGCTACAGAAAGTGAAGCCATGAATAAGAAGGACTACTATACTGATAAGCTGGAAACCACTGAACAAATACAAGACGAGGCTAATTGTGGTACAGCAAGTTTTAGGGATGGACAAACCACAGTTCAAACTCTAACTCTAACAATTGCAAACTGTGTGACTTTGCAACTTACTGAAATATCTGCTTTCTCATCTGTAAAATGAAGATAATAGCTAACACCCAGGCGCACTGAGGAGTCAATGTTATCACTCAATAGTTTAAAATAAAATAAAATGAAACAAAAAAAAACTCAGGTTCCCCCAAAAGCAGCTAGTGTAAAATGAAATAAGAGCCATAGTTTTTAAAAGATGAGATTGCGTTTCCAGGTCTGCCATTTACTGCTTGTCATATACTCTCTCATGGCTGCTTCCCTCACCTGCACAATAGAGATAAGGGTTAGTCCTTAGCAACGTTGTGAGGATGAAATAGCACATAAAAGAATTTCACTTATGTATGTTAATTGAATAGCACATAAAAATCATTATTATCTGTGTATACAGATTCGGATAGCATTCAAAAATCATTATTATCTGTGCACACAGATTCTCTACCATGGTGTTATAAATTTGTTAAGGGCACACTATGTCTTCGCTCTGTTGCCCAGGCTGGAAAGCAGTGGCGCCATCTCGGCTCACTGCAACCTCTACCTCCTGGGTTCAAGCAATTCTCCTGCCTCAGCCTCCTGAGTAGCTGAGACTACAGGTGTGTGCCATCATGCCCAGCTAATTGTTTGTATTTTTAGTAGAGATGGTGTTTCACCATGTTAGCCAGGATGGTCTCGATCTTCTGACCTCATGATCCACCCACCTTGGCCTTCCAAAGTGCTAGGATTACAGGCGTGAGCCACTAAGGCCGGCCAGGGCACATTATGTCTTTAATCTTTAATTAACTTTGTATTTGCAACAGCTGGCTCTACCCATTATGGGCATTCATTAAATGTTGGCTGAACTGATTTATTAAGAAGACAGGATTGATCTATGATAAAACAACAGTTCAAAATAAAATCCAGAAGTTCATCCATATAGAGCATGAATGAGAGAGTGCCTGGTGCCTGTCCAGCTAAGACTGCACAGACAGGGAGAACATATCCTGTTTTCTGGTAATTTAAGTAAGTGGTCTATAATTATGTTTATTGGATATAAATTGTATAATCATCAAACAAGTAAGTTCCCTCAGTACAGGAATCATATCTGTCTGTCTCTTTCTCTCCCTGTTTTTGATGATGGCGATGAGAGAGGGAAAATAAATGATATAATGAATGCTTAATAGTACTGTACACTGCAAAAAAAAAAAGTTTACAACAAACAATGGGGATTTTTCTCCATCAGGAGGCAACCTTAACAAGGGCTCCCGAGCCATGAGTACTTAACATACAAACTAAGAGGGAAAATATTTCACAAAAAACTAGTTTGTGTTTATCAAAGTTCTCCCTAGGCGAATTCAAAGATACCCTCAACGTGATACAGAAAACACTTTGGAGTGGTGAGCAGTCTGCCTATGCAAATGTTCAAAGCAAAAAGTTGGCTTGTACTAGTTATTTACTGAGCATCTACTGTGTGCCATTCACTGTTAAGTATATTTCATAGATTATCTCAAATCTTCACAACAATCCTGAGTGCCACTATTTTCCCTATATGACAAATGAAACTGAGGCTCAGAGAGGTTAAGTAACTTAACAGTCATACACTTGGAAATGGCAGAGGTGGGATTTAGACCTAGCGAAGTTTCTGAAACCCGTATTCTTTTCACCACCTCATGCTGCCAACTGACGCTACCAAATTCACTAAAAAAAGAGGATGACCCAACAGGAAAGCGGGGAGAAAATCTGGCAAAGAAGCATAGAGAGAGCACAAGATAGCATTCTATCTCAGAGTTCTAGACACACAGGAGCAAATTAATGAGCTGCATCTAACTACACAAATGAAAATGCTTGGATAAGCTGTAACTTTTACTCTTCAATTCTACAGGTTCTAAAAATGCCCATCTGCACCAATTCAGAGGTACTGACAACTGAACATAGTCAAGTAATTTTTCTAGAATACTCAGAAAGAGTGCCTTTGACCCATTACTGGTACCAAACCAAGCATGCAAGGGAGGTGAGATAGTATGTTTGACAGTTTTCTCTGTTCACCTGGACCTAAACATCCTTGCAGAACTGGGCATTTTTCAGGCATATCTACTGTTACACAAAATTCACTTCACAGAATTTCAGAATCAGAAGAGGTTCAGTTCAATTATCTTATGGATGTGGAAATTGAGTCTCAGAATAGTTATATGACTCCCGAAAAGTCACATGGCTTGGTACTGGCTAAACCTACACTAAAACTCTCATCTCCTATTCCTAGTCCACAGCAGCTCCTCTGTGCCTCCCACTGAATGTGTGACCACCCAGGCTTCCTTCTACGTATCTGGGCATTATTCGCTATAGCTCCTTCTGCACGTCCTCAATGAAGTAAACAAAGGCACTGGGCTAGATGACACAAATAATAAAAGAGATAGAGCTGACCTGCTTTTTGCCCTCTAGGCAGTGCTACCCAAGCCTTCAGGTGTCATGGCATACATAGGAAATATTTTTTATAGCACAAAGTGGTAAACAAATTAGGGTGCACATGATCAAAGTGACCAGGGGACTCCCAAGCCCCAGCTGGCTGCTCCAAGGGTTGTGGGGTATAGTAATCTTGGCATATTTTTATCTCAATCTGGCATGTGGCACTGGTAGGGAAGCTCTGTTCCGGGGTTAATAAGTAAAAAAAAATTTGAGATAAATACACAAGCAACTGTAATATAAGCACAAAGGAAATAACTAAGGAGACTGTCACTGTCTGCTTTCATCAAACATAAGTGAGTGAAAATGAGATTAATTCAACTTGCTTCCTTTCATAACTCCTCTTCCAAACAAATCAAAAGACAGAACAGCCCATCCTTCAGGTCAACAGGGCTGATCAATCCCACCCACAAGGCTGCAAAGAGCCTGCACAGATGACTAGTTTACAGGGAGGCGAGAACTACTTAATGCACATTAGTGTGTCACAAAAGTTCTGAGCTCTTACAAATACTACAAAAAAAATCAGTAGAGGAGAGAAAATAATATTTCAAGGTCATATTCAAACATGAAGCCAGAAGCACGAAAAGCAGCCCCTCCGAACATACACACATACATATACATCTGTGAACAAGCTCCATCTCTGCAAACGCAGTTAAAATTTGCTTTCTGATAATTTATAAATTTAGCCTGTGTTAGCCAAGTAGGTTCCTGCAATTCCAGACATCTGGGCTGAAGGGCAAAGGGCAAAGGGAAACTTTCAAAAAGCTGGTTAGTAGCCAAGAGCATCACATCTAGTAGGCTCCCTTAGCAACACACAACAGCTGTTTGCTCAAGAGACACACTGCCATCTTTGCAACGGACTGTAAGATGTTCTTGTCTTAACAACTAAAAATTGCAGGCGGGTTGGGGGAGCAGTTTCTCTATTATTTCCCCTGACATTTCTCTAAAAGTTATCACATTTCATAATTTACAAACTTCTCCAGTCCCAGAAAGTTTTCCTCCATCCCAAACTACAATGCTACTATTGACGGTAAATTACAATAATAGAAGGTACTAGAGTCCTGGCAAATATAAAACGCTTTATAATGTCTCATTATTAATTACTATTCTAACTGCTATAGACTTGATTTCTAACTATGGGCAAGTCACTCTTTGTGGCTTAATTACTTTCCTCATACAATTTTAATAACAGTAGTGAGTGACCTATTTCACAAGACTATTGTGAAGGATAGTAAAAATTATCAGATAAAAGCTTATGAAAGCTTATTCCTAATTAACAATCATGCCGCCTATTGGCTCTCAATATCTAAAGACATGGCCTATCAAGGTCAGTGCCCCCAAAACAAAACACAAGTCGATCCTGAGCCACCAGGGAGACTGCAGTTCCTGAAGCAACCAGCTCACACTTCACCTGCCCCACTTGCCGTCTCCAAACCTACCAAGCCCAGGGGACGGTACTGCGCAGGGAGTTCAGCCCTTGCACCTAAGTCTGACAAGATAAACAACATAGGGGGAGAAAAAACAATGTCACAATCACTGCTAGGTTTTAAAAACCTAACACCTTGGAACAGAAGGGGATGTGGCAGTCTGTGCTCTGTGGGGAGGCCATTTGTGCAACAGCAGAACCTCGCAGCTTTCCACTCCTTATATGTGCAAGTGCAAACCCTCACCCACAGCACTCTGTACTCACCCAGAGGTACATCATGTCAGATCGGGCTGCTCAAACTCAGCGGTCAGTGGATCCTGGACTGCAAAAAGGCACTTCAGTGAACCGCAGGAAAGAAGATGCCAGAACTGGGGGGCAAGGGTTTCAGGTGGGGAGAAACCCCCCAAAATCACTTGAGTTAAAAAATCCTAAAAAAAAAGAAAAGACTGGTCTCCTCCCCCCTCCTCTCCAGCTGACTGTTCTGTTGTTCTCTCTCCTCCCTCTCACCCTCCCTTCGTCCCTCCCTCTCTCTCTCCCTTTCTCTCTCTCTCTCTCTCTCTCTCTCTCTGGGAGTTCCCAGCCCTGAGTATCTGAACTAGAGTGTACAGCACACTCTCTCTGTATTTGCCTTCAGGGAATCTCTCTCTGCAATTCTACTTCTAGAAACACAATCACCACTCACAAAGATTATTGCAAAAGACAGGGATGGGTGGGGTCAGTAATAAACCACCAGCACCAGTTTCTAGTGCTAGATATACATTAGTTTAAGATGAGTTCTTTAAACATGAATGAAGCAATCGAAAATCTCTGCCCTCTAAGATCAAGGCGAGTGAGCCAAGCTTTCCCTCTGCCCCAATTGTGGAGCCCCTTGCAGAAGCCAAGCACGCGCACAGAACCTGCTCAGGGCCCACATTCCTTTCTCACAATGTCTGCTTGACACCACTATTCTTTATGTCATTTCACCACTAATAATTCTTAATCTTACAAGATTTTAAAACACAGGAAAACTTAAGATATAAAACTGAACAGGCTTTTCATCTTTTTCATTACTACTGCCCCAGTTCATATCAACACAGCCTGGCTTCTGAAGGAGTCAAGTGGATCATGAGCTCATAGCATGGTACAGACACTTTACTCACCACGCAGACAGGCTAAGGTGCACGGCCTGGGTTTCAATTCTAGATCTACAAGTACTATCATTATGGCCTGGGGAAAGTTTCCAACCTGTCCAGGCTTCTGTTTCCTCTACCAAAAAATAGGTATAATACTCCTTTCAGAGGTGTTGTAATGATATAACTACGTAAACTGTCTGCCATATTCCTGGTGACCATGTTTTCTAATTTTAATTCAGTTCAAACATTTATTAAGTGCCTCCTATATGCCAGGCGAGTTTTCATTCATTATGCCCAGTGGTGAACAGGTATTATCAAATCACCTGTCCTAATGGTTTTTATTCAAAAAATCACTTAATTATCCCCAATATTCTAATGCCAGTGTCAATGCCCATACGTGTTCCTTGCTTCCCTGACCCATTTCTCCATGTTCCAATCCAAAAGCACACCCCAGCTGTGAGTGAGCTCTCCTTTCTCTGTGGGGACTGGTGTTTGTAACACGGCATTGACCATCTCTGTGGGCTACTTCTCCAAGTATTCCTATAGCAAACCACTTCTCCTCTGCACATCTTCCTCGGTGGAGACCTAACATCTCGTCTTGGCTCATCTATTTTTGGCCATGGAGTCTTTTGCATAGTACCTAGCACACAGTAGGTGCACAAAACATTCTCAAAGGGTAATAGGTTTTGAGGAATATTCCACTCCTTCCCACTCATTAAAGAAAAAACAAAACAAAATAAAAAGCAAACAAAAACCGCCTTCCAGCTGCCTCAGGGTTTTGGCTCCCCCTCAGACATGTTGAAACAGCTCCTTCCTGCTTACAAAATCTCCAAGTAAGGTCTACAAGTCTCACTTTCAAGGTAGGCCCCATGCAGGTACTTTCACTCTCCCTACCTAACATTCCCACTGTGCGTGCTCTGGGCTTAGTTACCTGCCATAGTGGGGTTTCTTCCTCTTAGGGTAGAAATAGAATCACTTTTACTTTTCTTTCACACTGAACGCATTCCACAGGCGAACCTTTTCTCTCCTCCCACCTTAAACTCCCAGCTCATTTAAACTTGGAGAGGTGGGGCAGGTATTCTTCTTGGCCTCACCCAAACCTTTTATTTTTCTCTACATAGAACCTCTCTACTTCTTCTGAAGGCAAGATTACTACATTTCTAGCACAAAAGAGGAGAAAGAACTTCCAAGCCTGAAACTGAGATGGCCTGTTTTCTAAATAAAAGAAAGAAGAAAAATAAATCTTGACTTTCCGTAAAGTGTTACTTAGAATCTTTTACATGTCCATAATCAGTTTTTATACACAACTTTCCTCTCTAGTTTCATAACTCATGCCCTAAATCTTAAGTCACCAACACTCCCTATACCATACTCTAAATAACTATATTAAAATTACACTGATAAGAGATTCATTTTTTCAAATTCTTTGAAGAGTCTGTTATTACTTGACACTCATTTTTTTTTTTTTTTTTAACCTCAAATGTTTTAATGGTGGGATCTTATTCACTGTGTACAGGATTCTCTAAAGAGACCACCTGGCTGGGTGCTCAAACCACATGGGCTGACCCAAAAGACACCAAAACCAAGAGTTGCTCGGGAGGCACTAAATGTTGACGGTCTTGGCCGGCTTCACATCCTCAATTTCAGCAGACAGCCAGAAGTAAGTGTGATGAAGCCACAGCACCTCAATGGCTTTGAGTTCCAGTGGTGTTGCCTGAATACCAAGGTCTTCTAAGCTTGGCAGGTGAGACAAGGTCATGTCTGTGATGTGAATACGCTCCACTTTATTCCTTGTTGTCCAGGACTCAAATAGGCTTATTTCAAAGTCTCTTGCTACCCACTGATAGGCAAAAGGTGGCAAGGGGTATGGGAGGAAGAGTATGTGAGCCACAGCAAAGATGTACTTCACCAGGTCAAAGAGGAGGTACCGATTTGGCCCAACGAAAGCAAAGGTTTTCCCGTTGGCATCAGGTTCCTTAACTGCATTAACAATTCCTTTGGATACATCTACAACATATACTGGTTGTTTAACTGCCTTCCAGCCCAAGGAAACAAGGGGTATAGCACCAAACCAACACATATTTGCAAAATAATTAAGGAATCTATCCTCTCTTCCACAGATGTCCAACAGCTTTACGATAATGGCTTCTGGAAATGCATCTCTCATTGCTTTCTCTCCAACAGCCTTATTTCTCAAATATCTAGAAGAGCTTTTAATATTCACATTCAGAGGTGCAACATGAATGAATTTTCCAACTCCAGCTTCCTTGGACACCTGAGCAATTGCTTGGGGAATCTTCACAAAAACATCCTCAAAATCAAAGTTTTTGGTTTCCC
The DNA here is from genome assembly GCF_028885625.2 of Pongo pygmaeus. Taxonomy (NCBI): domain Eukaryota; kingdom Metazoa; phylum Chordata; class Mammalia; order Primates; family Hominidae; genus Pongo; species Pongo pygmaeus. The sequence continues at coordinate 46,909,778 of NC_085931.1, forward strand.
AGTCTCGTCCAACAAAATTTATGACCACATTGCTGTGTTCCACTACTCATTGGATAGAATCTTTATCTCTTGCGTCCCATTCCAGAAACAGAAGCTAGCCCAGGTCTCCCATGGGACGAAGGTGCATGATGTCACATGTATCACACCGATAGGGTATGATCACCTGTGACCCCACGCGTCCAAGGTGGTTGACAACACATCGTCCCAGGAATCCTGTTGCTCCAAACCCAGTGGCCACAATCCCACTGACTTGAGGAACATCCACCTTTCCCATGAGGTATGAGGGCATGATGAAGCTGGCAATGGAGTGGACTGTGACACACGGATGTGGCTATTGCAGTAATGGCAGAATGTGACATTGGCAGGGCCCAGACAACCCGGGATTGTGCAGCGGCCGCCATCTCCCACGATCCCCCTTTTTTTTTTTTTTTTTTTTTTTTTCTGAGACAGGGTCTCACTCCGTAGCCCAGGCTGCAGTGCAGTGGCGTGATCTCGGCTCATCACAACCTCTGCCTCCCAGGCTCAAGCGATCCTCCCACCTCAGCCTCCAGAGTAGCTGGGACCACAGGCGCACGCCACCACACCTGGTTAAGTTTTTTGTATTTTTGATAGAAACAGGGTTTCACTATGTTGCCCAGGTTGGTCTCGAACTCCTGACCTCAAGCGATCCACCTGCCTGGGCCTCCCAAAGTGTGGGATTACAGGCATGAGCCACCATGACCACTGGCAGTCATTCATTCTTAACCAAGTATCAATAAAATAAATACAATGAAATTCTGGATCTTCATACTGTAACTTTATAGTGTTAGCTTTTAATCAAGTTTGGGATAGGATAAAGATAAAAGGTTGGGCGTGATGACTCACGCCTGTAATCCCAGCACTTTGGGAGGCCGAGGCAGGTGGATCACCTGAGGTCAAGACCAGCCTGACCAACATGAGAAACCCTGTCTCTACTAAAAATACAAAAATTAGCTGGGCATGGTGGCACATGCCTGTAATCCCAGCTACTCAGGAGGCTGAGGCAGGAGAATTGCTTGAACCCGGGAGGCGGAGGTTGCGGTGAGCCGAGATCTAGCCATTGCACTCCAGCCTGAGCAACAAGAGCAAAATTCTGTCTCAAAAATAAAATAAAATAAAATAAAAGATAAAAGACATACCCTGCAGCAAAGCAGGAGAAAAATACCAAGAAAAGAAACCCTCAAAATAAAGAAAAGTTTAAATATGTCACCAAAACTCTGCAAACTACCTCTAAAACTCCCATGGGTGGAACCATCATAAACTTCTTTGGAACCACAGGAAGGGCTTGTAAATTCCTATTATAAATGCATCTATTTCTTTTCTGATCACAATCTTTAAAATTAGGGGGTCAGTCTGGACAGAAATAAAACTCTTCTGTATGTTTCCTCTACGAAAACATACAAAAACCAAAAACCCACAGGGAAGCTAAGTTATCTTTTTCATTCATGCTCCTGCATGTTCACATTTTTCTACCTTTAAAACAAAACAAACCAAAAAAAACAAGGAAGAAAAAAAGGGGAACAAAGTGGTAGGAGAAGAAAAAAATTTATTTCCAATTATCAAAGTCAAATAAGGAAAGCTATGCTTTATAGCTATATACAATTCACATTAAGAGACAAAAAGCTGTAAAAACTCCACACTATAAAGAAACTCTAAAAAGAATCACAGTCTTATACACAGAGATTAAGATGCATACATACTTCATTCTATCAGGAGAGCATGTTATCAGACTTTGTGACTGATAGCTTATCACCCTGTCTATTAGTTCAGAGGAGAGAATGTGTCAATTTGAGCATTGAAGAAAGTCTTCTGAGGAGGGCCCACAGAGGAAGTTTCTGGCATGCTTGCTTCTGAGAAAGAAAAATCAGATAATCTGGGACAGCAATACGGGTATTGCCAATAATTCTAACCTCGCCTCCTGAATTCCTACATCTCAAAAATGCTGGATTTTGCAATGTGAGTCTGGTGGGCAGAAAGGGTTTGGAGCCACATTTTAGATTCTCTGCCTCTGACTCCAATAATTCAAGAGGCTACTTGTTTTGTTTGTTTTTGAGACAGAGTCTCACTCCGTGGCCCAGGCTGGAGAGCAGTGGCATGATCTCGTCTCACTGTAACCTCCGCCTCCCAGGTTCAAGTGATTCTCCTGTCTCAACCTCCCAAGTAGCTGGGATTACAGGTGCCTGCCACCATACCCAGCTATTTTTGTATTTTTAGTAGACACAAGGTTTCACCATGTTGGCCAGGCTGGGAGGCTACTTGTTTTATATGAGTTTCTCTGTGGTTGTAAGAGGATAGTGGGGGGAAGTAGGTATACTGGGGGAGCCAGCATAATTTCTCAAAAATGTACCTGAGAAATCAGGCACTAAAAATTTTTCAGAAGAAATCTGAGGCAACCCTCTATACATAGTTTATATTCCTATCACTTCCTGGACTGGTAGAGACAATACAGACTCACCAAAACAACACTGAGGTAGAGAAATGAGATGTATGAGTATTGTCTATGAAGCTGACTTAAAAAAAAAAAAAAGTTGAAAGAATGAGGTTCTTTTTCCCTCACTTCCTCTCAGCTTAAAATAGCAGGATTCCCACAGGGCAATCTCTAATAGAATTCTGCTACTCATATGTGACACATGGACCAGCATCAGCAGAATGAGCATCAACTGGAAACTCCCTGGATTTGAAGAATCTCAGAATCTCAGGCCCCACCCTAGACTTACAAAATCAAAATCAAATGATAACAAAAGCCCCAGGTAACAACTCTCAGGCACACTGAAATCTGAGAAGCTGGTCTAGACAGAGGCACTGGCCACATGCAGCAGTAGCGACTCATGGGAGAAGGGGTAGATATGGTTGCCACTTTCTAGCTAGGGGATGTAAACCACCCTGGAAGACAAAACAGTGAACATTCCTCTCCCACTTGCTGATTTCAATGTAACACCACCAACCGCTACTATTTACTCAGAGCATATTATGTGCCACAACTTTGCATGCATTATCTCATTGCATCTTCACAGTATCTCTGTAAGACAGGCCCTATTATCTTTTTCACAGATCAAAGGAAATTGAGGCCCAAAGTGGTTACATAATACACTCATGGTCTCACAGCTAGTGAATAAAGAGCCAAAAGTTCAACGTTCGTTTTTAAGACTCCAAGATCATTTCCACTAAACCATACCTATTCACTGACAAAACTGAATCAAGACTGGAAAAAAATCACTGAAAAACTTACCTTGGATATAACCCTGCACTCTACCTCTGACCATTAACAAGACTTTAAATAACAAATGAAGCCAGGTATGGTGATGTGAGCCTGTAATCCTAGCTTCTCAGGAGGCTGAGGCAGGAGGGTTTGCTTGAGCTCAGGAGTTTGAGACCAGCCTGGGCAACATAGTAAAACTCTCATCTCAAGAAAAAAGTAAAAAACAACAACAAACGACAGAGATAGGGTTTGGGAGTTGGTGTACACATACTGTACGTGTGCACTGGCCAAAACACTGCTACTACTGATGTCATTAAGAGAAGAGACCCAGAAACTTCTGTGAATGGTGGTTACCTTCTATGATGTCTAAACTAAGCTCTAGATGTATACATGGAGAAAGCGGTCCATCTCAAAGCTAGCCTCTTGGGAAAGGCAATTAAGTGATTTGTTAGAGTTCTTACTCCCAGTTATTAGGAAACCCAGAGCTACTATCCCTAAAACAGAAAACTGCATTATCTTGGCTGGGCACGGTGGCTCACACCTATAATCCTAGCAATTTGGGAGGCTGAGGCAGGCAGATCACTTGAGGTCAGGAGTTCAAGACCAGCCTGGCCAACATGGTGAAACCCCATCTCTGCTGAAAATACAAAAATTAGCCAGGAGTGGTGGTGCATCTGTAGTCTCAGCTACTCAGGAGGCTGAGGCAGGAGAATCGCTTGAACCCTAGAGGCAGAGGTTGCAGTCAGCTGAGAATGCACCACTGCACTCCAGCCTGGGCGACAGAGTGAGACTCTGTCTCAAAAAAAAAAAAAGAAAAGCTGCATCATCTTAAAAGGCCCGTCTTTCCTTATTATGTTTCAATTATACTCTCAAAGAACTTCCCTTACTTCTAACTAGCTTTCTCTGGTATCGTCTCCCTACAATTTTTGACCTCATGAAGTCCTCCCATCCCAACCACTTTTCCATTATCTGCCCACTCCGGTTCTGCACCCCCTTTGTCCAATTTTGATGCCGTGTTCCATAATTACAATCTCTCCCTTGCAAATACCCTCAATCATTTGTCCTCTCCATCACTGCCATCTGACAAAACTCCAATCCTGGTTAAATCCAATTGTCTGCCTTTTCTAGTGCCTATGCCCAATCAGCTGAATGTTGCTGAAGAAAAATCACATAACCAAGCTGAATGACTTCACTATATATTCATGATCACAAACCTCAAATGGACACTCAACGGTGCCAAGCAATCCACCAAAGCTGCCCTTGAAAGCTTTCCTACTCCCCAGAATGACTATTTCTTGCTTCTCCTCAAACCTCCCTCATTCACTCTTCACTACCTACTCTCAGCTAATTTTCTTATTTTATTTTTTGTCTGTTTGTTTTGAGACAGGATCTCACTCTGTCGCCCAGGCTGGAGTGCAGTGGTGCGATCATGGCTCACTGCAGCCTTGACCTCCTGGGCTCAAACTATTCTCCCACCTCAGCCTCCCAAGTGGCTGGAACTACATGCACATGCCACCACGCTCAGCTAATTTAAAAAAAAAAAAAAAAAAATTTAGAGAAGGGGCGGGTCTCACTATGTTGCCCAGACTAGTCTTGAATTCCTGGGTTCAAGCAATCTTCCTACCCCAGCCTCCCAAAATGCAGGGATTGCAGCCATGAGCCACTACACACAACCTCTTAGCTAATTTTCTGTGTCATTTTAAATGAGAAGCATTCAGCCAGTATCTTCTTACCACTAAATCTAATGTCCTATAATAAGTAAATGATTAAATGAACCCTAATTTTTTAAAGTTCTCCTTTGACCCCTCATCTCCCTCCAGCTACCTGCTATTTCCCTGCTCACCATTTCAGGGCAAATTGTCTTGAAAAAGTTGTTGTCTATATCTGTCTCAATTTCTTCACTTCTCATTTTCTTCAATCTACTCAAAACAAAGTTTCCAAGCCCTCCACTCCATTAAATCAACTTATCAAGGTCTACTACTTCCACATTTATCTGACCTCTTAGCAGGATTCAACAAAGCTGACAAACTTCTTAAAACATTCTCTTCTTCTGGCTTCTGAAATACTACAATGCCATTTTTTTTGTTTTTTCATGCATCACTGGTTACTGTTTCAGTATCTTTTTATGGCTTCTCCCTCGACAGACCTCTAAAAGGCAAGTGTTCCTTGGGGTTCAATCCTGAGTCATCTTCTCTAAGTTGTCTCATCCATTCCCATCACTTCAAATACCATCAACATGTTAATAACTACCAAGTTACACCCCTAGCAGAGACTTCTCCCCATGCTCCAATATGACTACTTAGCTGTCACACAAGCATGTCAAACTCAACATGCCCAGAACTGGGTCCTTAATTCTCCACCATCACCACCCTTGAAGTCCCCTGGTACTACCTGACAATTATGAAAGCCAGAAACCCTTCCCTCACCCCTCATCCCTCACATCCAACCTACAGCAACTTCTGTGTGTGTGACTTCACTCGACCTCCACTGCCTTAAACCACCTTAACCCAAAGCCACCATCATCTCTTCCCTGAATATCACACTAGTTTCCCCATTTCCATTGTTGCTCCCTTCCAAAACACCCATCACACAGCAGCCAGAGAAACTTTGTAAAACAAACACCAGATCTTATCACTCTCCTACTTCTACGGCATCACATTTTTTTTCTTTCCAAACTCCTTATGATGGTCTTTAAGGTCCTATATGATCTGCTATGTGCCCACTTCTCCAACCTCACTTCATACCGTATCTCCTCTCAATCACTATTCTAAAGACACTGATTTTGTGTCAATTCCTCTCCCCCACACCCCTTCATTCCCTCTTTCTGAAATCCCTCCTCGTTCCGCCTTCATTCTTTGCAAGCTAGGCTCCTTCTTATCTTTTAGAACTCAGCTTAAATATCACTTTCTCAAATAAAACTCTCCAGACTCCTCTATCTAGTTGGAGGTCTTTCCCCACAAGCCCATACTCTCTGTTACTGTGCCCTGTTTATGTTCTTCCTAGCAGTTACCAAAATCTTTAATTATTTATGCTTTTTTTTGTTACGGATTTCTCCATTAGAAAGTAATGTTTTGTGTATGTCAGATACAACTGAAATCTTCTACTATGAAACGTTTTATCCTTTGACTTTTTGTTAGGGAAGGTCAAAGTTATTTGTAGGAGTTTCTGGCACTCAGGCAACTGTCTAACCAAGTCCTATAAATAAAGTTAGAGTGCTACTAATTTCACCCTAGTTACCAAAAGGACTCACAGCTTTGCTACAGATATAAACCACAAATAAATGCTGGTATCAATGGCTTTAAAATGCTACACTTTGAAATAATCATAACGTCAATATGAGAAGGCAGTTCCAATTTAATCATTTACTTTAAGCTAATCTGATAATCTACATTCCAAATTGTCTCCCTTCCAAAACTATAAATTTATTCTTCTCAGCACAATAAAATAATAGCATCCCAGTTCAAGCTCTCCTCTAATCAAGCTTGCTGTATATGTTAGTTAACTAGAGTCTAGAACTATGTCGTCTAACATGCAGCCAGTTGTCATATGTGGTTATGTGAATTTAACTTAATTAAAATTAAAATTTCAGTTACTTAATACTAGCCACATGTCAAGTGCTCAAGAGCCACGTGAGGATAGTGGCTATCATAATGGATAGGGCAGACATAAAACATTTCTATCATCACAGAAAGGTCTATTAGACAGAGCTGTCCTAGAACATGGTAATAACCAGGAAGCAAAAAGGCCCTCTAGGTATCCAGAATTCCAAAACATTCATTCCAAAATTTTCATCAGCAGGAAAACTCCATCAGACCTTCTCTCTGAATCTATTTATTTTTATTTTAGGAATATTTCTCTCCTGGTTATCTGGCTAATTGTCCACCAAAAATTTACAAAGCAAATTAAGAAAGGGAACTGGGAAGCAGTGGGGAATAAGTACCAGAGGAAAAAGGAATATTATGTTAGAGGCAGCCAACACAGGAAACAAGAAAGATGAAGAGAAAAAAAATCTAAAAAGCAGGTAAAATAGATAGATGATATATGTCAAAATGGTGTCACTTAGTAAGGCAAAACCAGCAAAAGCTCCTGAAATATTACTCTTTTATATTCCTAAACAATACTGATGCTGATAACTGTGTTAAAACTATTTTAAAATGCCCACTATTTTACCGTTAAGAAGAAATAAATTTTATAGTTATACAACACAATTTAGAAGGATTTATTTCTGAAATGACTGAATCTTAAATACCTTGGTCCTTAAAGAAGGGAAAATCCTCTCAGCTGGTTAGGATACTCAGCCATCAAGAAGAGAAATATTCTGCACAAATTCAAGAGTTCAGTCCCTTGAATATGAATGAATGCTGTTTACAGAGCAGGTATAGATATCAAAGTAAGACAAGACTCTTCTGTTTAATGAATTATGGCTTATCCATACAGTGAAACACTGAACAGTATAGCCTTGGGGGAGGGGATGAGGAAGCTCTTAAAATACCATTATGAAATACTCTAATAGAGTCATGTACTGCATAACAATGTTTCAGTCAATGATGGAACACATATGCCATGGTGGTCCCGTAAGATGATAATGCCATATTTTTACTGTGCCTTGTCCATGCTTAGATATGTTTAAATATAAAAATATTTGCCATTGTGTTACAATTGCCTACAGTAATCAGCAGAGTAACATGCTGTACTGGTTTGCAGCCTAAAGGCATTAGGCTGTACCATATATAACATATAGTCAGGTATACATCTAGGTTTGTGTAAGTACATTCCATGATGTTTTCACAATGAAGTCACCTAACGACACATTTCTCAAAACGTATCCTTATCATAAAGCCATGCATACTGCGTATGTCATTAAGTGGAAAAAAGAAAGGTTTAGCAATGGTTTTAAAACCAGTGGTTTTTTAAATGGGAGGAAAAGATCAAAGGAGGAATTATACACAAGAAGTAAAAAACACCCAGTGCCTGTAGGGGAAAGACACTGGGGACTCAAGACAGAAATGGGAGAGCAACTTTTCACGATATGACCATTTTCTACTTTTAAAATATTAACTTATGTAAATGTTATTTATTCAAAATACAATAATCATACATTTTATAAAAGCAAGTTCTCTATCCCTAAGAAATGTATAATGTAATGACTTACCCAGGCTTCAAAAAACAAAAGAAAAAAAAATCACGCTTTTTCCTTTACCAATGGTCAGATATTTAAATATTTCACACATACTTTATTCTTACTTAAAACCTCATTCTACTGCCTGGCATAGTGGCTCATGTCTGTAATCCCAGCACTTTCTGGGGCCGAGGCAGGCAGATCTCGTCAGGTCAGGAGGCAAGCCTGGCCAACAGAGTGAAACCCCATCTCTACTAAAAATACAAAAATTAGCCAGGCGTGGTGGCGCACACCTGTTAGTCCAGCTACTTGGGTGGTTGAGTCAAAAGAATTGCTTGAACCCAGGAAGTGGAGGCTGCAGTGAGCCAAGATCACGCCACTGCATCCCAGCCTGGCCAACAGAGCAAGACTCTGTCCCAAAAAAACAAACAAACAAACAAACAAACAAACAAAAAACCAAAAAACTTTCTATACCATTTGAATTTCCATTTCCAACAAACTAATCAATTTTGGAAAAAAACTCAAACTTGATCTTAAAATGGAAACTGCAGTGATCCTTATCATAATCTTGTATTACTTAGCTTTTAAAAAATCTTTGCATAAAGGTATATACATTTCAAGAAAAAAATCATCTTGTTGGAAAACATGGCAAAGACTGGTTGAAAATCTCCCAGGGAAGCCGCAGAATGGTCTTCTGTATCATGTGGGAGATAAGGTTGGGTCACTCTGATAGGCCCTGGAGCTGAGAATGCTAGTGGTTTCCCAGTATCCTCTCTTCCCTTCTTCCTTAGTAACAAAACCCCAGTTTTCATTTTAGCATATTACTGTACACGCTTCTCCAGAAAAGGACTACATTTTCCATCCTCCACTACAGCTACATATGGCCCTAAGACTAATTCCGACCAATGAGATATAAGCAGAAATGTTACGTGGAACTTCCTGGAAGTTTTCTTAGGTAGGGGAGGGGACACCCCTCTTTTCTTCCTCTCAAACTGCTTTGTGGAAAGGGGGAAATGATGGCTGAATCATCTAGGCCCATCCTACAGTCAGAGAAGCAAACAGCAGTAAGGATCCTAGATCCTTGGTAACCAGAGAGCACCATATTAGCCTGGACTGCCTAATTCCAGACTTCTTTTTCATGAAAGACAAATGAGTCTCTCTCTTGTTAAGATTCTGTGTGGGGAAGAGGAGATTGTTATATGCAGCTGAACTTAATCCTAAATGTTTTCAACAATAAATTATTTACTTTAACTTAAAAATCAAAACTCAATTTTTTTTTTTTTTTTTTTTTTTGAAACAGAGTGTTGCTCCGTCGCACAGGCTGGAATGCAGTGGTGTGACTCCAGCTCACTGCAACCTTCACCTCCCAGATTCAACAGATTCTTGTGCTCAGCCTCCCAAGTAGCTGGGATTACAGTTACCCACCACCATGCCCAGCTAATTTTTGTATTTTTAGTGGAGACGGGTTTTTGTCACATCGGCCACACTGATCTCGAACTTCTGACCTTAAGAGATCTGCCTGCCTCGACCTCCCAAAGTGCTGGAATTACAGGTGTGAGCCACTGTGCCCTGCCCAAAACTCAATTTCACTTGAGACAACAGAAAGCTTTATGCACATCAACAGTGTGCAAATTTGATGACCAAAACAGAGACTGTCAAAGAATCTTGAAATGTCTATTTCAAATGTTTAGGCCAAGAAGTCAACTGGTGTGTCACTCTGATCTACTATCCATAACTTTTCCACACCAAAATGATAGAAATAAAATTTTAACTTAACCATTCTTGAATTCATATAATGAGAAAGAGTCAAATATGGACACACTCAGTTTCTTCATCTGCAAAATGGAGTTAATAATGCCTATATTACAGGGACGTTGTCAAACCCAAATAGAGAACAAATGTTCTTCAACTTACAATGGGATTTTGTCCCTATAAACTCATCATAAGTTGAAAATACAAGTAAGTCAAAAATGCATTTAACACACCTAACCTACCAAACTTCATAGCTTAGCCTAGCCTACCTTAAACATGCTCAGAACATTTACATTAGGTTACAGTTGGGTAAAAACATTTAACACAATGCCTATTTCATAATAAAGTATTGAATATCTCATGTAATTTACTGAATATTATAATAAAAGTGAAAAAATGGGTACTCGGACAGTTTCTACTGAATGAACATTGGTTTCTACTGAATGTGTATTGCTTTTGTACCATTGTAAAGTCAGAAAACTGTTAAGTAGAACCATTCTAAGTTGTGGATGGTTCAACATCTGTTATGTTAAGCTATTATGTAAACAGAGCAATATATACTATCGTTATCATTACAATTACCACCACAATAACCAATTGGTAAATATGAGTCACAAAACAAAAAATACTAGATGAAAGCTATTAAATAGGCAGAAACTTAGGTTTGGGGCTCAAGGAATTCAGTGAACTTGCCAAGCCTCTTCACCCAATTTCTCATCTCGCTATCTTTTTTTTTTTTTGAGATGGAGTCTCGCTTTGTCGCCCAGGCTGGAGTGCAGTGGCACGATCTCAGCTCACTGCAACCTCTACCTCCCAGGTTCACGCCATTCTCCTGCCTCAGCCTCCCAAGTAGCTGGGACTACAGGTGCCTGCCACCACGCCTGACTAATTTTTTGTATTTTTAGTAGAGACAGGGTTTCACTGTGTTAGTCAGGATGGTCTCGATCTCCTGACCTCGTGATCCGCCCACCTCGGCCTCCCAAAGTGCTGGAATTACAGGCATAAGCCACCGCGCCCAGCACATCTCGCTGTCTTTCAGAAAATCATTGTATCAGGTTTGGTGCAGTGGCTCATGCTTCTAGTTGCAGCTGCTCAAGAGGCCAAGGGGAGAGGATCGCTTGGGGCCAGGAATTTGAGACCAGCCTAAGCCACAGAGCAAAATCCAGTCTCTTAAACACAGATATATGAAAAAATACACATTACATCAGGAATTTCAGTTTCCTTCTTTAAAGTATGGGGGGAAAGAAGGGAGTTGAGAGGTTGTAAGGGGAGAAAAAGAACAACAGCAGTAAAAGGCTTAAAGTAATTAGGAAGTCAGATACACTTGAAATACGTAACCCTGTTTTAGCATTTTACAAGTTGTCAGAAGGTAATACAACAATTTTAAAAGTAATGCTAGCAATATTTTTCTTCATTCAAAAGAAAACTACTAAATACAAATATAGTTTCCACTTAGTATGCAACAATCTATCATGAAAAGTGCGATGTCTCCGAGCAATGTCTTCGAGAAATAAGGGTAACATGTGAGTCCCCCTGTTGGAGCACAGTGGCTTGATCTTGGCTCACTGCAACCTCCGCCTCCTGGATTCAAGTGATTCTCCTGCCTCAGCCTCCTGGGTAGCTGGGATTACAGGCACAAGCCACCATACCCGGTTAATGTTTTTGTATTTTTAGTAGAGACAGGTTTCGCCATGTTGGCCAGGCTGGTCTCCAACTCCTGACCTTAGGTGATCCACCCACCTTGGCCTCCCAAAGTGCTGGGATTATAGGCGTAAGCCACTGTGCCCAGCCTTACTTTCTTTTTTAGGCAGAAAAAGAAGATAATTTTTAACCTGTTACCCAAAGGCATAGACAATATAAATGTAATCTATTTAATTTCAACAAAGTCATGATTTTTTGCTCTTTAAACAAAATATAACTGAATCTCTTTAACTTTTATACTTAAAATGATTTAACTTCTCCAAAATGTGTTTAAAGTTTGAAAAAAAGCCAATGAAGTCACTTCCTGAAGCCATTAATTCATCTTTTTAACACTACTTCTGGTGACTTTAATCCACACACACATTGTACATGAGTCATACTGGTGCTGTGTTATTCAATTCACTATATTTTGAAAAGTACTCTATGGTCAAATTAACTTTGAGAAACACGGTTTAAGCAATTTTATTGTTTGCCCAATTTGAATTTTCGCAGGCTTCTAACAGGATACTTAAATTAATAGATGCTTTTTTACAAATTTCACATATACTCATAGGAAGAAAACAAGCTATCCAGGGGTGTCAGAGATAGCTAGCTGACAGGCAGACAGATGCCAAGAATTTGCTCCACAATTTAAAGGGCTACAATCAGGATAACAGAAGTGTGAGAAACAGACTCAGACAGCTTAAGGGTTTTTGTTTCCCAGAAGGAATACCAATGGAAGGCATACCATTGTCCATTTCCATACCTTTCTGTTCTGAATAGCCATATCCAAGCAGCTTTACTGTGTGTGAGATTCCTGGAGAATCAGAACTACTCCCACTTCCCTAGATGATTCACTTGTAATGCCAACTTATGTGTCTGAAGGCATGCAAAGGAGGTTGAGGGTCTTCTGAACTAGTGGAAGAAAACTGAAATAACATTATTTTCTGAGAAGGTAATCTATTTTAATCCACACAAATCCATTGGGCTTTACCATTCTATCCCATATCTAAGCAATGGCTGCAGCATCAAAATGCTCCTAAAAATTAGTACATGCCAAACTCTATAAACTTATTTTCAGGCTATGACTTTACTTTTAATAACATAAATGAGTTCAGTGGGACTTACTTTAATTATTTCTGAAATGGTTTATTTTTAGTAAATATAATAGTCCCCCACATGGAAAGCTATAACCACGCCAAAAATTTTCTAGGAGGAGATAAAACCCTATTTATAGACCTATCAGTTGCTCCTTGCTTAGGTTGTAACATAGTTTCCACTTTAAGCCTGATATGACCTCCCGGGACTTCTCTGGTCTCTAATAATGTCCCTTTCATCCTGAAGTTTCCCACATTTATCTTTATCTCCGCCGGGTACTTAAGTTAAGCTACTATGGGTTGGGGGAAGGGAGAAGGAAAGAATCTCCTTTGTAAAAGTCATCTCCTACAGAAGAGTTTTAGGTAATTTTCAGGAACTTAAAAAATGAAAGACAGTTCTTCACTTGGTGGGCTTTTTTGGGAGAGAACCTCATAAATATTCAGCAATCATCAGGAATACTGCTACACAGTAATCAATGCATATGGGAAATGGAAATGGCAACAAGGCCTACTAGGGTCTTAATCGACCTCTGATTTATCTTAAAGTTTTGCATCTTTTAAAAATCCAACAAGAGTAAAGGTATTTTAATATACAGGATACTACATTCTCTAACCAAAGGAAAGCTAATCAAGGGAGCCAAAATATAAATAAATGTAAGAAAATTTTTCCTAAAAATTGTGATCTCAGGGATTGTTATTATTGGTGTTGTTTACATTAGCTGCTGGTATCTTTACACTCCTCACTTAAAATGCTAATTGGTGGAATCTCCCCTTCCCAATCTCTGCCTATGACTCCATCAACAATTTTAGAAGGTATAAGTACCTTATTCTAATCCAATGAGCCATTTTCAATTTCCTTTCACTAGCAGTGGCATGACCCATATCCCATCTCACCCCAGTCCTTCCCCACTCCATACTCTGGATAAAATTTTTAATGAACCCTTTTTTACTGCTCCAGCAAATCCTAACCCCTTTCATCTCTGAACCCCAATAACATTTGCTGGTCTTGGTTCACTCATTTTTTTAATCTTAAATATATACTTCTTTTTTGTTAATTCCATGTTTGTAGGTCTTGTATCCTGAATGAGACTGCAAATTGTACTCAACTGTAAAGGCCTAGTGGGCAATGACACATCTTATCTCAGCATCACCAGTTGGTCCTGCCAACTTACTGGCACATAATAAACATTATGGAAATATTTGTTGAGGTGATCTGGATGGCAGAAACAGCGTACTATGTATACTTCTCTTACATGAATCTCTCAGAGCACACCACTGGGAAAGCCCAACATAACCTGTGGCAGAGCTAAATCACAAGCAACTCCTCAAGAGAGGAAGGGAGAAGAACATGAGCATTCATTAATACCAACCCATCTTTCATTAGATTCCCATCAACATTCTCAGGAGCTCAAACAGATGGTGTGAACACAAGATGTACCAAGTGATGGAACAAGCAATAACATTTCCTCACCCCAAGAAAATTCTTCCACCTTTTCCATCTACCTATATCTTACTTAACCTTTAAGGCCTACCTCTTCCTGTCCACCCAATTCACAGTGAAATCCCCTAAGCTCTCCAGTACCTGAGGATGAGTAGCTATTTAGCATTTTCACTTAAAACAAGGGATGGATCTAAACTTTAACAAAAATAATTCAAAATAAACACCAGTAAAAGTTACCTGATTGTAAAAGTTGGCAAACACCAGGAAATACTTCTTTTAATTTTTTTTCAGTTGCTAAACTTATCATATAAAATGTATTTCCCTTTTTAAAAGAAGACATATGGGTTTTCCGGGGTGATCTGAGCTGAGGCATGAGCATGGATGATCAAATAAAACTCTCAAGATCATATCCCAGAGGCAGCATGGCACTGAAGAAAGAACTGAGGTTTGAAAGTGAAACAGACTTACAATCAAATTGCCAAATCACCATTCATTAGCAGTGACCTTGAGCAAGTACTTTAACCCCTCTTAACCTGTTTTGTAATCAACAAATGCAGAATTAAGACGAAAATTAGAAATAATGTACATAAAACACCTAGGCCAGTGCCTTTCTTAATACATTTCAATTGTTAATGGTTTTGTCTACTGTCATTTTTCTTAGCCCACAACAAATGACAGAAAATGATTTATTGACAAATCTGACATTTTAGGGTTTCTACTGTAATTTTTTTTAATTGGAAGCAATAAAATATTAATAAGAACTCACCTTTAAAAAGCTATTTTCTCTGTGAATTTAAAAGTAAACCCTGGCCAGCTGCAGTGGCTGATGCCTATAATCCCAGCACTTTGGGAGGCAGAGGCGGAAAGGAAGATTGCTTGAGCCCACGAGTTCAAGATCAGCCTGGGCAACATAGTGAGACTCTGTCTCTATTTTTAAAAATTAAAAAAAGTAAGATCTGCAGGAAGAGAAACACAAAGTGTTCTCTTGGGTAAGGTGTATCTATTAAATCAGATGGCTAGGATAATTTACAAGCAAAAAAATAAAGCTCTTTAAGGGAGCGCCTAACAGGATATATATATCCTGTTATTTCTATTATATATATATAATTATAATATGTGTGTATATGTATGTGTGTGTATATATATAGATGGATAGAGATATACAGATATATATATATGGTTTACTCCTACCTGGAATTTCTATGATATCTATAAATCTATATACGTTTATAGATATAGATATCATAGAAATTCCAGGTCGGGATAAACCCAATATTGTAGTATCTATGTCGTAGAAAGGCTATGTATGGGTAAAGATAATTTTTTAACCTAATCAAAATTCTGCTCCTCCCTCAAACCAGGGATACTTACCTGATAATCACAAGCCAAAGGGGAAGAGAAAAGAAAATATCTGCCTGTCTGAGAAAAGGGGAATGAGGAAGGAGTGGGCAGAACTGGCTATAAAGGACGGGAATTTCTTTGTGGAGGAAGGAGAAAATTGACTGCTGCACCATCTTCTTTTGCTGCTTTCAGGTGATGGAGGAATCCCTAAGTCATTTACTTGCTCTAGTAGCGGGGCTGTGAAAGAGGAGACAGTAATGTTTGGTCCTCCTACAGGGCAGGATTAAAAGCTGTGAAGGAGTTAAAGAATATTAGAGTGAAAATGCTGGCAGGACTTCTAGGGCCTTTTTAGCTGGCCTAGTGGAATGGAAGAGTCTGGGCATTAGAGCCAGATGGGCCTTCCTTAAGTGACCTTGGGCAAGTTGGACAGCCTCTCTAGCCTACACTTTTCTCATCTGTAAAACTGGGTTAACAGCATTTGCCCTGCAGAGTCATAAGAATTTAATAAGGTAACAAATAAAAAACAAACTGCTTCAGAACAGGCACTCAATACAGGTTAAATGCTTTTTCCCTAAACCTCAGGCTAGTGATAAAACGCCACTGGAATATATAGTGATATACCATACATGCCCATTTTCTCCTTTTCCTCTCATTGTGCATAAAGAGAAGCAAGTCCAAAAAGAGAAAATAACTTTTCCAAGGTTGCAATACTAGTTACTGGCAGAATTGGGGCTAAAAGCCAGTTCCTTCAAGTTCAATGCAATGTACTTTGCCTCATTAGGAACAATCCCTTAGGGATGGGCTCTGAGAGTAGATGCCAACAAGAAAACAAGCTAACTGCAATGTCTGCCATTCCCTGTGATTCAGATACCTAAGAGTTAAACATTCAGTCTCAGCTAGGGCTCTGGAGTTGGCTGACTCCTTAGGTACTGAAATCCATTCCTCTATGTCATTGGTTGGTTCCCCAAGGGGTGGGGAAGAGGAAAAGGGAGAAGAATGTCACCCGATCCCCAGGGGTAAACAACAGCAAAAGCATCTGCTCAGGTTTTCAACTAAATCTGTGAAATATTTCTGAACACTTGACACCAAACTTGAAAAACTGTTAATTTCTGACCTTAATCAAAAAGGTTGTTCTGTAATGACCAGATCCTTAGTAATGCAATCTGGACAAACAAATGCAAAAGGACAGTTTAATATTTCTCTAGCACAAAATTAGTACCCAATGCTCGTGTGCTCTAGGTGCTTGAAATCAGCACTGCCACCAACCCTCCTCCCCCTTTGCCATTACAGAGAGAAACCAGCCTGCTTGCTTCCACCCTACCATTTTACTCGAACTCTGCCATTTCAGAAATATGACAGGACTACACAATCACATTCTCTCGTCTGAGCCACCTCCTTTAAGAGGAGCCCCATCCCCTTGTAACTTTCTGTAATTATGTTAGCACACATGTGCAGGGCAGAGAGAAGGGAGGGTTTGGGGAGAGAGAAACCCGATACCCTGCCAAATCCATTGGGATGTCTGCCCAAGTTATTAATCCAGGACGGGGCCACTTAACTAAATTAGTTGAGGCAATGCCCTTCAATCGTAGCTAGATTCTTTCCCCAGGGGAGAATGCAGGAAGGGTCTGCCTCCTCAAAATCTTATTACCCCAAACAACTCTTTTTTTCTTCAGAAGTTTGTCTCTCCCATTTCAAAGCTATATACAAAATACTTTTGTTTCATGCAGAGAATCAGAGAGGCAGCCGCTCTCCCTGAGTACACTACAGGGACTCCACATAACTGGTCAGTAAGGAGCTGCTGAAAAGTGCATTCCCTTTGTTCTTACAGCCACAGTGAAATTTTAAAGTCCCAATTATGTAAACCAGGGTGAGGGATGAAGAACTACAGTTAAACCAAAGAGAAAGCCTCCTGCGGAATGACTAAACCTGGAAGTCCTTTTACAACCTCAACCAGTACAGGAATCAGCTCTAGTTCACCTTAATACGGCACCGGAAACGAGGAGTAAGCCATACCCTCTCCCAGGCCCACCCTAAACAATCTGGAATTGCTGGACAGATCATCTCTCAGAAACTGTGTAGACTACAAATGACCCAAAACCGCTCTACACTCACCCAAAGAGGAAAGATTCCTCAATACTGAGCACAAGCAAATCAGCTCCAGGAAGTTAAGTGGCAGAGACTCCTTATGTCTCCTCTTTGTCTCTGTTCTTTAATCCCAAAGCCAAATTTAATCTAAATCATGTTACTAATGCCCTGTGCTAACACAGACGTCTCATTTATAAATCCTAGGGAACATAAGTGACTTAGCTCTCTTTCACAGTAATGCTCAGCAAATTAACTACTCAAGGAGGTTCAGTATGGTTACTAAAAACATAGGCTTAGATATCAAGCTAACCTAGATTTAAATGCCTGTTCTACCACTTTCCAGCTCTGTGGCTTGCTCTTCTCTAAAGCCCAGTTTCTTCACTGGTAAAATATGGCTTCTACTGTCCACCTTATAGAGAGAATGGGTGTTTGTATGTTTGTTTGTTTGTGACAGGGTCTCACTCTTGCTCAGGCTGGAGTGTAGTGGTGTGATTCCAGCTCACTACAACCTCTGCCTCCCGGATTCAAGCAATCCTCGTGTGTCAGCCTCCCAAGTAGTTGGGATTGTAGGCATGGGCCACCAAATCCGACTAATTTTTGTATTTTTAGTAGAGACAGGGTTTCGCCATGTTGTCCAGGCTGGTCTTGAACGCCTAGCCTCATGTGATCTGGTGCCTCGGCCTCCCAAAGTGCTGGGGTTACAGGCGCCCAGCCAGGAGAGTGGTTGTTAATAGTAATGAGGAGTGGGCAGGCCGTGGTGGCTCATGCCTGTAATCCCAGCACTTTGAGAGGCTGAGGCGGGCGGGTCACCTGAGGTCAGAAGCTCAAGACCAGCCTGGCCATCATGATGAAACCCTGTCTCTACTAAAAATACAAAAATTAGCTGGGAATGGTGGCTCATGCCTGTAATCCCAGCTACTGGGGAAGCTGAGGCAGGAGGATCACCTGAGCCCAGGAGGCAGAGGTTTTGCAGCAAGCCGAGATCACGCCACTGCACTCCAGCCTGGGTGACACAAAGACTCTATCTGAAAAATTTTAAATAAATAAATAAATAAATAAATAAATAAAGAGTAATGAAAAGTGGATGGTATGTGCATATGTGCATTAGCACAGTACTTGATGCAAGCATTCAGTAAATAGTACCTGGTACTATAAATTATTATTAAGGACCATAAAACAACTTCTATAAAGGAATACACGGCCACCTGACAACCTTATTAGCATTCCTGCACCTTACCCATCCCATCATGAATGGTAAACAGCATGAGAATGCCAAAATTTATTTAATGACTATATTGAGCAACTGCTAGGTGATGGGGGAAAAGAGTGAAGGATACAACTTCTCCCTATAAAGGAGCTCATGTTGGTAGGGGAAGACACAACAAAAAAGAAGGGGAGGAAGAGAAAGTACTGAAAGGAGTCTCAGTATGGAACTGCTACCCAGCTGAAGTGTTTCACTGTGAAGGGGCTGGGTTTAGATCTATCTCAGCAGTTAGGGTCATGTTGAATAGATCTGATAGGGTCATGGGGCAGGAAAATGTCGGAAAGCAAGGCCCATTCTGGAATTCTATACACTAAGAATGTGGGGAGGGGACAGTGAAAATGCACAGTGAGAGAAGGATTTTTATCTTTTCTCTTCACATTATGCTAGGCAAAAATTATAGCAGGCATAGAGTTGACAACCATGATCAAACATTTTCAGGCAGGAACTACAAGATGACTGCTTGTTAGGTTAGTGTAGCAGCACATATTTATTTTTTAGCAAATAGACATGGGGCTCTCAAGGAATTATAATCATGTAGTCATGAAGATACTCACTGGACACAGTGCACTGCACGGGAGGCTGGGAGAAGGGGAGTCCAGAAGGGGCTGGGTTCTGTGAGTCAGTGGCACACAAACTCACAAACCAGTGCTCTTGCTCTTTCCTATAAATTTTCATCATCACAATCGCAATCTGTCAAACTCTCAAATACACCTTTAAAGCCTGCACTGCTGATGGAGTACAGCAGGGCTTGGCCACTCCTTGGTCATGACAGTACATGTCCTTCAGGAAACAGCTCTGCACTGGGAAAAAAGCACTCAACTGAGAATGAAGGCTCAAAATCACAGACTCAGCTTTGCCACTAGCAAGGGCTATAAGAAAATAAGACTATGGCTTTGGTAAGTCATCTGACTTCTCTGGAACTCAGTTTCCCCAAATGTAAAACGGGGGTGATATGATTAAATCTAGCTCTGACATTCAATGGCTCAGGAACTGAGGGCCAAGCTGATGTCCTCTACCCAGAGTTCTTCTTTCAGTGTTAGGGCTGACATGCCAAAGGGCCAGGGTATCAAGACAAATGATTACAATTCACTCTCTAAACTAAACTGAAAATTCTGGCAAAGCAGAAAGCTATCCACAACATTTCTAATGTACAAATTAAAAAGACTTATATCCTGACCCATACCACTCATTTTATGAAGGTATCTCTGTTCCTTGGAGATTAAATCAAGAAAGCAATCAACAGGAATCAACAGAACAACAGTAAAGTCACCTGGCACCCAGAAGGGCACATTGTTTGCTTGCTAAAGGAGCCCTCCAAACTCTACAGCTGAGAAAGCATACAGGGGCCTTAGAGTCAGCATTCATTCCAAAAACACAGGAATGATGGTTGCTATTTCTGCTTAATAGATCAGGACCTCATAAATGGGTGTCATCTCCACTGGACGAATCATATAGTCAGAAATAATCTTACAAATGCCAGCACTCAACAAACTGGCAGCTCTTTAGAGAGGACTCTCTGGGGACCCAGAGCTGCAGTAACTGAGGGAAATGTATCCAGATTAGATCAGCAAAGGCCTCTCCAGTTCCCCACGAGGTATTGTAGGGGGCAATGGTGCTGGCCAACACACAAGATTTACACAATGAGCTCCCTGAATACTGCACGTGTTCGGGTCAAAAGAGCTGCCACTCTGCTACAAACAGTTCATGAAGCAGCAGATGCCAACTGTCCTGTCACCTACGTCTTTAGCTGCAATTTCTCAAAAAAGCCTGATAGGCTTGGATTTCATAGTAGTCACCTATTCCTCCCATTTTAAATTAAGGAAAATAATCCTATTTATTGTCTCAGTCTCTTCACCTTTCTTTTCCTAACATAAAAACATGTTTTCCCACCATAAAAAAAAATAATAAATAAGATGTGGTATATCCACACAATGAAATATTATTTAGCAATTAAAAAATGAAGTACTGCTATAACATGGATTGTGCTACGTGAAAACATTACACTAAGTGAAAGAAGCCAGACACAAGGGACCACATATTGTATTGAGTCTATTTATATAAACTGTATACAGAATAGGCAAAATCTGTAAAAAAGTGGAGACCACTTGTTGCATAGGGCTGGGGAAGTAGCGGGCATAGAGGTACTAAGAAGTAATGATTGGCCGGGAGCAGTGGCTCACGCCTGTAATCCCAGCAGATTCAGAGGCTGAGACGGGTGGATCACTTGAGGTCAGGAGTTCAAGACCAGCCTGGCCAACATGGCAAAATGCCACCTCAACTAAAAATACAAAAATTAGGCAGGTGGCATGCGCCTGTAGTCCTAGCTACTTAGATGGCTGAGGCAGGGGGATAGCTTGAACCTGGGAGGCGGAGGTTGCAGTGAGCCGAGATCATGCTACTGCACTCCAGCCTGGGCAACAGAGTGAGACTGTCTCAAAAAAAAAAAAAGAAAAAGAAAAAGAAGTGATAACTAAGGGGAATGGAGTTTCTTGTGGAATACTAAAAATGTCCTAAAACTGACTGTGGTGATGGTGATGGCTGAATGATTGTAAACATGCTAAAAGCCACACACTTTAAATGGGTGAACTGTATAGTATGTGAATTATATCTCAGTAAAGCTGTTTTAAAGTGCCCTTGGAGAGTATATAACCTCCTTTGGGAAGGAAATTTTAATGAGGGAACTTTGATTCTTCTAGCCATCCCTTGTTTCCAAATGCCTGCCTGCTCCTTCCTATCAATGATTCACTTTGCCATTCCCATCCTCTGCTCACTGCACTATCTAGCTCAGGTTTACACCTTTCCTACGAAAACAACTGGGCTATTAGTTTTGTTTTGTTCTTCAAGTCCACCTCCACTCTATCTTGACTTTAGTGTCCTTTCTTACACACCTAGTCTCCTTCTGTCCCAGCTCACATAGTAAAACAATACGTATACACAGAATAGTGGCCAAACACCTGCCACACCATGAAAAAAAGAATGATAAACGACAGCATAAGCACAGGTTTGGGAGTTTTAACTAATTTGGTTCCAATCAAAGCATTTGGCCAAGTTACTTTAAATGTCACTGTCAGTTTCCACTGCTGTAAAATGGGGAAAACTAATGTATCTAATGCATGTGGTTATTATAAAAATTAAATGATTAATATGATGCCTGGTCACGAAGATCCTCAATAAATAATAACTGTTATTTATGGAAGTCTTATGCCCAGTTTTTCTCATGCTGTCATTCAGCAGCTCAGCCTTTATGTCAAAAAGCCAACAATAAAAGCAGGCTGTTGGCGCCAATAAATTGTTCACAATCAATATTCCTATTTGTTCTAACCCATCTAACTCACAGATCCCAGTCTATTCCTGATACTTTGGCTTTTTTACTTCAATTTGTTTTCTTATTTCTGGGCTCACTTTAACCTCAAACATGTTTAGTATTGCCTTTCCAGTTCCATGTCCCCTTCTCAACCAAAATCTGCTTACTGCCTTAATTTTATACTTTAAGCCACTCTGGACAAATTGTTTAGGCACAGTGCCAAAGCACTCAGTATCCTATTCTTCCTAAAAGCATATCATGAAATCAAAACAAGACGGACTTTAGAAAGAATTATGATAAAAAAGCTTACAACCTTACAAGGGACTACTAGGCAGCCATGAAATGATGCAGCAGACATAGTTAATGGCATGAAAAGATGTTTATAATAAAGTAGGGCTGAGCTGGAGGCATTTTACAAAAGTTTACACAATATGATTGACATCTTGTGAGGAATTTTAAAATGTGTATATATGCAAACAGAGTTACACTGAAACGAGATAATCAACAACAAAACGTTAAGATAAAGTTAAATATATTAAGGCAGATTTTATTCTATTCTTTTGATCTGCTGTATATAAATTTTCTTCAATGAATGCAAATTACTTTTATTTAAAAAAAAATATTTTAAGGACTTTTGAAAAAGAATTAATTTAAAGATTGCAATGCCTCTTAGCATTTTCTTACCAGCCACTATAGTATGGCTCAGGAGTCGGAAAAACCAGGGTTCAAATTCCTATTCTACCACTTATTATATGTACGACTTTGGCAAATCACTTAACGCTTTTAGGCTTGCTGTTCTCATGTGGAAAATGAAAAGGAAACTCCTAGCCAAGTACTTGGCACGTAGTCTTCCATAAATACCAGTGCCCTTAACTCTTCCACTCCTTTACCCTATGGCAGTGGTTCTCAAGTTGAGCGAGTATAAGAATTACCAAAGCATGTTAAAACAGATTACTGGACCCCATCCTCAGAGTTTCTGATTCAGTAAGTCTGGGGAAGAGGCAGAGACCATGAATAAAGGTAAGTTCCCAGGTGATGCTGATGCGGCTAGATTTGAAGCCACACTTTGAGGATACCGCTCTAGGCAATAAGACTTACAAAGTCTTCTTACAACATGTTATTCAGGTATGAAGTGCTCTTTCACATCAAAAGTATTTCAGGAATACATGCTCACTGGATACTGAATTAAATTAGAAGATAATACTGCACACCTACCCAAAAGGCCAACCTTACAACATGGGATAATTCACCCCAGCACATTGAGGGAACTGGTCTTCCACTTAAAGCAGTCAGCAAATAACAATTATTAACACTGCATTTAGAATATTCTGGTTCCAGCATGGGAGAAAACATGAGAATGCAGACACAGATCAGACAAAATGAAGAGACAGACAAGAGAATCCACTGCAAGAAGTTCTGTGCCTGTCTGGTACATTCATCTGGGGCAGAAGGGCAGATTTTGTAGTGTCACAGAACACTTGCTTTGCTCTGGGTGCCCTCTGTTGACAAAAACTGACATAGCCACTTCCTTCCCTCCCTTTTCTCCTCCCACCCTAGGGCCAAGAGTCCCTCTAGTGTGACTCAGACTTGAGGCAAGGTTTCCAGTTAGAAAATTTTCCTAAGCCCATATGTAGGCAAGACAGACCTTTCCTTCCTCCAGCTTTCCTAAGTCCCCTTCTCTGTGTGCTTGTATCTGCAGCTTATCTCCAAACAGGTTAATTGTTTCAGGATTGTGGAACAAAAAGTGAACAGCATTTAGCATAACGATATGTGAAATTTAAATCACAAGTGCATTTCATTTTAGAAATGGCTAGTATTAACACGGAGGGAATAAACTGATTTTGTAAATAGTGTCAAATACAATGTGAAACTCTGTTGGTATTAAAAATACTGATAAGGCCGGGCATGGTGGCTCATGCCTGTAATCCCAGCACTTTGGGAGGCCAACGCGGGCAGATCACGAGGTCAGGAGTTCGAGGCCAGCCTGATCAACATGGTGAAACCCCATCTCTACTAAAAATACAAAAATTAGCCGGGCATAGTGGCTAATTTTCCAGCTACTCAGAAGGCTGAGGCAGAAGAATTGCTTGAACCTGGGAGGCAGAGGGTGCAGTCAGCCAAGATTGCGCCACTGCACTCCAGCCTGGGTGACAGAGCTAGACTCCATTTCAAAAAAAAAACTAGACATGTCTAAATCAGGACTTTGGTCTATGGGCCACTTGTTTTTGTAGAACCCACACACAGACTACCAGCTAAGATAGCTTTTACATCTTGTAATGATTGAAAGAAAAAATCAAAACAAAAATGACATTTCATGACATATAAAAATTATATGAAATTAAAATTTCGGTACCCACAAACAAAGTTTTATTAGAATAGAGCCACAATCTTTTGTTTACTATAATCTAAGGCTGCTTCCCTGCTACCGTGCCAGAGCCTGAGTAGCTCTAACAGAGACCATATGGCCCAGATGCTCTCAGATGCTTTACAGAAAGTTTGCCCCTCCTGTTCTAAACTATTGATAAATGTGACACCTGAACCTGCAGTCAGGTATGAAGTGCGGGGTTTGAAGTCCTATGGCTCTGTCTTAGCAATGACTTCCCACAACATTTAGTGTGAGTTCTGCACGGGGTGAGTGGTCAGCCTACACTGCCTAACACACTCCCCTTGCATCCACAGAAGCTGAAGGTACTGTGCTAGATTTCTGGCATGTTTTTTGGCTAATACTTATCAGCAATCCTATAAAAGTATCCCATCTTACAAATGAGGAAGTAAGCCTAACAGAAGTTAAGTATCAGTCCAAACTGGAATTTGAACTCAGGTCTGTCTGACACCAGAGTTCTTTGATCATTCCTCACTGGTTTTCAAACTGTCTTCCAGTCAGCAGAGCCTTATGGGGGAAAGGGCTCCAGGCCTTTCATATCTTTTTTTTTCTTTTTTTTTTTTTCTTTTCTTTTTCCTTTTATTTCCCCAACTTCTTACACTTCCATATTGTTTTAGAGATAGGGTCTTTTGTTGCCCAGGCTGGAGTGCACTGGCACAATCAGCTCACTGACGCCTTGAACTCCTAGGTTCAGGCCATCCTCTTGTTTTAGCCTCTAGAGTAGCTGAGACTACAGGTGCACACCACCACATCTGGCTAACTTCCAAATCTTTTCTAGGAGGACCATTCCATTTGCCTTTTTAATAAATTGTGGCCAAGGAATTGTTTTTTTTAAAAAAGCCAATTTTATGCCACTTATTACCACCCTTGGCAAATCTCTCAGGAAACTGGAAATCCTGATTTCCTTACCTGCTAATGGAGATTAAAACCCTTCCCCCCCACCCAAATAATAAAGACTCACTGGAGTCTCACCAAAGATCAAATGAGAATGGGTATGAAAGCAATATCCATTACAGGTATTACAGCAATACCTGTAAACTATACAGGACTATAGATATGTAACACATAACTATCACCCCTTAGTAAATAGGGAAGCAAGTGGGGAAAATAATGTTTGCTGCTGAGCAAAGAAAAATTAAGCATGCAAGTAAAATGCAAAAAAAAACATTCAAATAAAAGTAAATAAACGCCCAGTGCAAATATCAACCCTGGAATTTAACACATTTATTTTAAAACCCAGATTCACTCATTAACAACTACATAGCCTTGGACAATGACTTAATCCCTTTGGGCCTTGGTTTCCTCAGCTGCAAATGGGATTTAAAAACTACTTGCTTTATACAGTGCCTAGCACATAGTCAGTATTCCACCTGTTAGCCCTCTTTTCATTAGGACACCCCCCATCCCATGCCGAGACATGTGTCACTCTGAAATTAAGATAATGTATGGGTTCCCTGTACCAATAATAAAATACCAGAATTAAAGAGCTAAAAGTATCTTTATCTTAAACGATCCTGTGATCCATATGACACCACAAAGCCTGTGAGAGCACAGGCTAAAGACACACTAAGGGAACAAAGATCCTAATGCAGTAATAGGAGATACATGGGAAAAGTTCTACTAATTCAATAAGTATATTTATTGAGTGTCTTAAGAGCCTTCTATGGCTCCATAAAATGACAGATTTACATTTAGTATCCACTTGACCAAATCCATTAAACTTGTAAGAGGCACTCTCTTGCTGAACATCAGATATCTAGCTTCTTAAGTATTAATTTTTCATATCGCTCTGGCAAGGCAAAGGCAATAAAAACCTAGTGAAAGTCTGACCACAGTTTTGTTTTTTCTCCCCCCTTTGTCCATAAGAGAAAATCGAAATGGAGTAGTTTCTGTATTTCAACAGGCTGAAGTTGAGTTTATTTAATTTATCCCGTTACCATACTTTACCAAATTCATAGTGGGCACATACTTTGTGCAAAGTATTCAAGAAAACTAAGAAGCATGAGAGAACTTTTGTTCTTACAGAATTCTGTGTGTTGGTCAAACCTTTTCACCATAATGCAATAGGCAGTGATAAAGTGCTATTACAAAGTAGAAGGCTGGGCCAGGCATGGTGGCTTACGCCTGTAATCCCAGCACTCTGGGAGGCCGAGGTGGATGGATCACTTGAGGTCAGGAGTTCGAGACCAACTAGAACTGGCCAACATGGTGAAACCCCATCTCTACTAAAATAAATAAATATATATATAAAAGTTAGCCGGACGTGGTGGCGCATACTTGTAATCTCAGCTACTCGGGAGGCTGAGACAGGAGAATCACTTGAACTTGGGAGGCAGAGGTTGCAGTGAGCCAAGATCCAGCCGCTACAATCCAGCATGGGCAACAGACCAAGACTTTATCTCAAAAAACTAAAAAAAAAAGTAGAAGGCCGGGCGCAGTGGCTCACGCCTGTAATCCCAACACTTTGGGAGCCTGAGGCAAGAGGATTGCTTGAGCTCAGGAATTCAAAACCAGCCTGGGCAACACAGCAAGACGCTGTCTTTACTAAAAATAAAACATTACAAAATTAGCTAGGCGTGGTAGCACATGCACGCCTGTAGCTCCAGGTACTTGGGAGGCTGAGGTGGGAGGATCACTTACTTGAGCCCAGGAGTTCGAGGCTGCAGCACTGCACTCCAGCCTGAGGAACAGAGAGAGATCCTGTCTCCAAAAAAACACAAAAAACAAAGTAGAAAGCATGTGCCCTGGGACACTGAGTCAGCTCGCAAATAAGTGCACTAGCCAAAACCTCAAGGAGAAGGTAGCGTTTGATGTGAGATTTAAAGGATGAACTGTATTTAAACAGGGGACATGGGAAATAGTGTAAGTAAAGGAATTAGAATTCAAACCCACATTTAATTCCAAAGCTATGCTACCCCACCCCACAATGTGGCTTGAACAGAGTACCTTACACAAAACAGAAGGAAAAAGACTGAGGCCATATCACAGAAGGCTTAGGATATTACACTAAAGAATATTCAGCAGATAAAAGCTAAGCAGAGTAATGAGACTCCAGTGAGATCAGAGCTGTTTAAACTCATGATTACATAGTACTTGCTGAGAGTATTTTCTGGTGGTACCAAAGTTTCTAACACAAGATCTTAAGTTACCTGTTGTATTTCCCTGTCTCTCTAATCAACCCTAGAGGAGATCAGTATAATAGTATGCAGCTAATGCTATTAAGAAAATTAAAATATTTAATCTTTAACTGAAACCAGTAACTATATTGTCCACCAACTATGAGGCCTTTTGTCTTACCTTATACTTAATAAGTTGGTTTCATTCTAAATCATCTGCCAGTGACTGTCTGTTGAAGAACAAAGGACTGCATAAATATGTCAAGCTTCTTAAATGTAACTCACAAAATGGTAGCCAGAATTGATTACAAAAAGACCATCGATTGCTTGGTAGTACTAACCACTACAGCAAGAATATGCCTACTAACGGCTTAGCTGCCCTAACCAAGTCTAGTCAGATGAATTTCTCGATTTTGAAAATTGCTAATGGAAATTCTATAATTTTCCTTTGTAAATGGCCCTATCTTTAGTCAGATAATTCTTTTTGATGGTTACATTAAACCTCTCATTACAATACAAATCAATTGCCTATATACAAAATAACAGGTCAATCTATTGAAAAGTCAACCAGTGAAATTATGATCCATCCATTAACAAAATATTTAAGCAACTGGGTCATGAGTGGACTAACAATCACAGCTTAACAATCCCCGCAACCCTAAACTAAGCAAAAAGAGGCAAAGCTAGGGGAAAAAGTCAAACTGCGGCATAAAAGGCAGGACGTGACAAACCAGGTACAAAAGAGCGATGAGAATAAAAGCCAGCCATATTTTTAATACTTCTGGCATCATTCATCTATCCACAGATCCACAGTAGCCCTGAAGGATTTAGAGGGTGAGAGAACACTCAAAGTATGACACTCCCAGGACCCACAAAAACCAAACCCATTACCACCAAAGAGTCCTTAAAGCAAAAAGAAGAAACTTGGGCCCAGAGATGAGAAGATGAGAAGAGACTTTCTAGGTTACCTGGAAAGCCAAAGGCAGAGTTTAGTGCAACCTATTTTCACAACATCAGGCAATAAGTCACTCTTGACCTAGGACATTTTTAAGACTTTAATCCTTTCAAACATCCTATGGTATCCTCACATTCACAGAAAACTGAGTCTTGAGAGAAGTTAAGTGATTTCCTTCTAGTCCTCGCAGTATTTCCCAAACTCTCTTGGATCCAAACTTTATGGAAATGTTCATACAGACATGTTAAACGAATTCAAACAATCAGAGGCAATAAGGAAAGATTTCATAAGGGAGATTAAGTTGTGAACAAGGATCTTAATGGATACTTAGGATTCTGCTGGTAAAGGAGAAACATTTCAAACGAAAAGCATTAGAAAGAAATAAATGCCCAAGATAGATATTTGAAGGACAGTGAAGAGACATATAAAGCAGAAGAAAGGCCAGGCGCAGTGGCTCACGCCTGTAATCCCAGCACTTTGGGAGGCCAAGTCAGGTGGATCACTTGAGGTTGGGAGTTTGAGACCAGCCTGACCAAAATGGAGAAATCCTGTCTCTACTAAAAACACAAAATTAGCTGGGTGTGGTGGCACATGCCTGTAATCCCAGCTACTCAGGAGGCTGAGGCAGGAGAATCACTTGAACCTGGGAGGCGGAGGTTGCAGTGAGCCAAGATCGCGCCATTGCACTCCAGCCTGGGCAACAAGAGCGAAACTCCATCTCAAAAAAAAAAAAAAAAAAAGCAGAAGAAATATGTTAATAGAGTATTAATAAGAAACAGAGCTGGAAAAATGGGAAGCAAATTGTAGCAAGCCTTGAATGTCTGGCTCAGTTTTTACAAAATTCTGCTCAAGTTATAAAGTCCCCAAAATGACTCCCTCTTATACGCACGCTGCCAAGACCCATGAGTCAGGTAAATAAACTTACACAGATTTCATCTCCTTCACAAAGACCTCTTTTTCTTGGAGATGTCCAACAGCTAGATTCCTGAGCTAGAAATTTCAAATCTACAGTTATAATTCATTTCAAATAGTGAATAAGAATCAAAAGGAAAATGAGAAAATAGACTTAAATCAGAATGTGAGAACTAATCATTCCCTTGTAAAGCTTCCTTATGGCCTCTTTTCCATAAAATAAATGAGAAAAATGACTTACTAGCCCTATTTACATGCCAAGAAATTTACATATGTTATCTCTAATACTGTAACAACCTTTCGTAATAGGAATTATTCCTATTTCACAGATGAAGAAATTGAGGCTCAGAGAAGAACAAAAACTTGCCTAAAATCATTTAGCCTGCAACAGCAGGATTGATATTTAAACCTAAAGCCAAGGAGGTTGTGTGCATGTGTGTGTGTGTCTGTGTCTGTTGGAGGGGGCAGGGGTGTGTGTCTCTCTGTCTACAGAGAAATTGCCACAAAACAGCTTTATATAGAAGCTACAGTTTAAAAAAATAAAAGCCAATGAACCTAGCTGATCCTCACTCTGCCATATACCTTAGGACATGCAGACAGCAGCACAATTTCTCTTCATCACATGAAGAGCTTTCTTGCCCAAACATGCTTGCCACCAAGCATCTGGAGAAGGCTGTAGCCAAGCACGAAGCCACTACAAACCTGCAAATCTTCTTTGAAGAAACCACCAGGCCTCAGCAGAGAGGCAAATGCCTGTTTTCATAGTTGCTTTCATGAAATAGTTATTCAGAATTTATCCAAACTTAGCAAATATGGATGGAAACAATTCTGCTTTCTTTTATTAGAGAAGGAAGAAGATATGTATTACAAAACCTCATAACTGAGAACAAATATTTGCAAATTGTAAATCTGACAAAGAACTTGTACCCAGAATATAAAGACTTCTTACAACTCAATAAGAAGAAAAACCAAATAAAAAGTGGGCAAAAGACCTGAATAGACATCTCACCAAAGCAAACATGAGTGGCTGATAAGCACATGAAAAGGTATCTACTTAATTATTAGGGAAATGCAAATTAAACCACAATGAGCTATTACCATACACTCATTATAACAAAAAAGTTAGATAAAACCAAGCCACTTTGGAAAACAGTCTGCAGTGTCTTTAAAAGTTATGCATGAGGCTGGCCATGCTGTCTCAAGCTGGTAATACCAGCTACTCAGGAAGGCTGAGACAGGAGGATCACTTGAGGCAGGAGTTCGAAGCTAAACTGAACTATGATTGCACCACCGCACTCCAGCACTGGCGACCTCATTTCTCTATTATGATTATTATTATTTTATTTTTGTATTTCTAGTAGAGATGGGGTTTCACCGGGTTACCAGGCTGGTCTCAAACTCCTGACCTCAAGTGATCCACCCACCTCAGCCTCCCAAAGTGCTGGGATTACAGGCATGAGCCCCCGCACTGGCTTACTTCTCTTAAAAAGAAGAAATTATGCATGAGATTACCATTGCCTCAGTAATTCCACTCCTAGAAATCTACCCAAGAGAAATTAAAGTATGTCAACACACAGATTTGCAGGTAATTCTTCATATCAGCACTATTCATAATAGCCAAATTGGAAACAATACAAATATCTACCAACTGGTAAACAAACAAACAAAAGGTGATACATCCCTACAATGAAATATTATTTAGCAAAAAAAAAAAAAAAAATGATACAGTGATACATACTACAACCTGGATGAACCTCAAAAACATTATACTAATTGTAAGAAATCTCATGCCAAAGACTATATATATAATTCCATTTATATAAAATGTCCAAAAGAGACAATTTTTTTTTTTTTTTTTTTTTTTTTTGAGACATGGTCTTGCTGTGTTGCCCGCACTGGTCTTGAACTCCTGGGCTCAAAGGATCCTCCTGCCTCGGCCTCCCAAAGTACTGGGATACAGGCATGAGCTACCGTATCCAGCACAAAAGAGGCAATTTTATAAAGTCAGAAAGCAGAGCAGTGGTTGGCTGGGGGAGAGAGGGAGGACTGGAGAGGGAGCAGGGAATGACTGCAAAAGAATTTGAAAGAATTTGGGGAATGAGGGAAATGCACTAAAACTGGACTGTGACACAACTCTGTAATTTACTAAATATCACTGAACAAGTCATTTACATTGAGTAAATTTTAGGTATAGAAATGACATCTTAATAGAACTTTTTTTTTTTTTTTTTTTTTTGAGACACAGTCTCAATCTGTCTCCCAGGCTGGAGTGCAGTGGCATAATCTCAGCTCACTGCAACCTCCACCTCCTGGGTTCAAGCGATTCTCGTGCCTCAGCTCCCAAGTAGCTGGGATTACAGGCATGTGCCACCATGCCCCACTAATTTTTGTATTTTTAGTAGAGATCAGGTTTCCCCATGTTGGCCAGGCTGGTTTCGAGCGCCAGACCTCAGGTGATTCCCCCGCCGCAATCTCCCAAAGTGCTGGGATTACAGGCATGAGCCACTGCGCTGGCCATAGAGCTTTTTAAAAAGCAATTGCCAAATACATATTTACATTCATTTTCTCTATATAGTCAGTAACTCCAAGGGAAACAAATATGTAAGAAAGGCAAAGTAATAATATTTTGTTTGGATATAAAATATTTAAATAGTCATAATAATATAATTATTATATATTCATAAATCAATAAATATTGATTTGACCCAAAAAATGGCTTTATTAGAAGGAAAGAGGTCTATATAACTGCTAATTTCTGGCCAGGCGCAGTGGCTCATACCTGTAATCCCAGCACTTTGGGAGGCTGAAGCAGGCGGATCACTTGAGGTCAGGAGTTCGAGATCAGCCCAGCCAACATAGAGGAACCCCATCTCTACTAAAAATATAAAAAGTAGTCGGGTTTGGTGGCGTGCACCTGTAATGCCAGCTACAGGGGAGGCTGAGGCACAAGTATCACTTGTACCCGGGAGGCGGAGGTTGCAGTAAGCCGAGATGACACACTTGCACTCCAGCCTGGGCAACACAACAAGACCTTGTCTCAAAAAATAAAAATAAAATAAAATAAAACTGCTAATTTCTCATCTTCAACAGTAGGAAGCCAAAGAATAGTGCCAAAACTTGGACAAATCACGAAACAGCAGAATAAGCATATTACTTAGCATGGCAGTGAGCAGCAGAAGAAATAAAATGGTCTTTCCCGGAGTGAAAAGATAAATTTTAACTGTTTGAAGAATGAAATGATCTAAAATGTTAATAGTAAAGCTGATTACATGGATTGAGAAAAGTGCTACAAGAACGCTAGACACTACAGCATATACCAGATCTTCATCCACTAGAGGGTGTAAGGACAACACCACAGAAGGACCTAAACGACTGATGGGTGACCTGAGGTCAGATGTCGGACAGAAGCAACAGTTTGAAAAAGCTTTGCACAAAGGCTGAAAGTGGGGTTCTAGACAACCTAACGGGAAAAAAAAAAAAGCAATTTCACATTTCCTGTAATTTAAGAGCAAAGCAAAAGCATGTTTAGTTAAAAAACAAAACAAAAAAAAAAAAAACAGGAACAGAAAGAAAATTATTACAGATTGCGAGATACAGAAGGGGTAACATTTTACTTCTGAACCATTTTAATTCAGTCTCCAGCTGGGGGGCCTTAGAGCTTGGGTGGAGAGATGGAAAGTAGGGAAGTGACTGCTAA
Source organism: Pongo pygmaeus (assembly GCF_028885625.2). Lineage (NCBI taxonomy): Eukaryota > Metazoa > Chordata > Mammalia > Primates > Hominidae > Pongo > Pongo pygmaeus. The sequence goes on from NC_085931.1 coordinate 46,943,141, forward strand.
AAGTATGGGGTTTCTTGTGCCCAGGCACGGAAGCTTACGGCTGTAATCCCAGCACTTTGGGAGGTTGAGGCGGGTGGTGCGCATGAACTCAGGAGTTCAAGACCAACCTGGGCAACATGGTGAAACCCCATCTCTACCAAAAATACAAAAATTAGCTGGGCATGGAGGTGCACACCTGCGGTCCCAGCTAGTCAGGAGGCTGAGGTAGGAGGATCACTTGAGCCTGGGAGGCGGAGGTTGCAATGAGCGGAGATCACGCCACAGCACTCCAGCCTAGGTGACAAAGTGAGACTCCATCTCAAAAAAATAAAGGTATGAGGTTTCTTTAAGGTTGCATTTTTAAGGACTGTAAGTATTAGAATAATGTTTTTCAAACAGATTGCAATCCATTAGTGGGTCCAGGAAAAATCCAGCAGAAATCAATTTTGGTCAATCGTTAGTCACAATCAACAATTTTTTGAAGGGGACAGAAAATATCACAGCACTTAGAACATGGTTAAGATAGGCAGCACTTGGTAAAACTAATTCTAAGTTATAGTCAACATATACGTCTGTGTGTATACCGGGTCATGACATAAAAGCAACTGCCTCCTTGGGGTCACAGTCTTTTTTTAAGCTCAAAAGCACTAAGCTAGAACCTGAACACCCTTACCATGTCCTCCATTCCACCAACTATCCCCGAGGGAAGAAAAGTAGTCATCATTTCTTCAACCAAGCCAAATGAGCACTACAGAAGATGCATTTGCTGTTGTCCACAGCTCCCAATAAAAAAAAAGCCTTGAAAGTTCATCGCAAAAATTTGACTAAAATAAAGTTCATTTTCTACCCATGAAAAAACTGGTTAGAAAAAAAGAAAAAAAAAATCTTGAGGAAAGAAAATACTTTTAAAGAAAAAACCCCTTAGGTCATTTTAAATTTACCCTCTATATTAAAAGTAAGGCTGCCACTCTGAATTTAAACCTATAATTGTCTATGTTATATTTGTCAACTTAAGCATCTCCTTTGATGTTCCCACTTGTTTCTGCTAATCAATGGGACATTGTGTCTTTCAACAGAATTTTAGAAAATTGAAGAAAAAAATATAGTTTTGAGAAGTCATTGACAAGCATTTTAAACATCAAAGAATGGGCCCAGCATGGTGGTTCACATCTGTAATTCCAGCACTTTGGGAGGCTGAGGTGAGCGGATCACCTGAGGTCAGGAGTTTGAGATCAGCCTGGCCAACATGGCAAAACGCTGTCTCTACTAAAAATACAAAAATTAGCCAGGCTTGGTGGCGCATGTCTGTAATCCCAGCTACTCAGGAGGCTGAGGCAGAAGAATCACTTGAACCCAGGAGGTGGATGTTGCAGTGAGCCGAGATCGTGCCACTTCATTCCAGCCTGGGTGGCAGAATCTCAAAAAAATTGACAACATGACATTTTTCTTTGTATTTAAAATATGAAAAGATAAATTTTAGATCATAAGCTATTTTAACAAACAAGATAGAAAACTTGACAGAAATAAGTTATTCAAGGACTTTCAGGTCATATGAAGACTTTATGCTCCCACATTCTCCAAAGATTCCAGAATATCTTATCTTGTCACACCAGCAAAAGGACATTCATATTCAGACAGACACTGACAGACAAATACAAAAGGGAAATATAAGACATGGAGGCTGAAAATCGGGGTTCAAGTCCAATTCTTTACTTACTACCTATATAAGTAAGACTGGGAGATTCATTTGACAGTCTCTGTGCTTTGGCATTCTTTTATCTATAAAATAGGGATAATAAAGCCCAAGCCACCTAGCTGAACTATTGTGAAGACCAAAACTGGATATACACAGAAGTGTTTTGTAAACTGTAAAGTACTTAGCAGATATTGGTTGGGTTTTTTGTGTACCACAAATATATACATTTGTATTCATCAATTAATAAACAAAATAGTACACTATAGCTTAAATAATTTTTAATGATGAAATAATGAAAGCTTTCAACACTTAGTTTTGCAAGTATCCCACTGCTGAACATCCCTTACTTGGTTAGGCCACCCCAATGAAGTAAAAGAAATTATCTCTAGTTTGTGTGTATCTGCTCTAATCCTCTTCCCTACCCATCCCCCAAACTGAGTTGACTCTAAAACAATAAAACAAAATTTAGTCAAGTAACCACTAAGGAGATACAAAATTGATAAACAAAAGTAAGTCTTCCCTATGGTTGATTAAAGTATAAGCCTCTTTTAATCAATTAACTTGTTAAATTAACTAATGTTCTCCAGTTCCCAAGTCTAATAAAGGGACGCTTTTAACAGTCTTATTCCACCTAAAACTAGTAAACAACTCTCTCCTATTTGCCCCCAAGCCCATTCTTCTCCCAGTAGCTAAGTTGTATGCTTACCAAAAATCACTTGTGTTTATTCACCTGCCAGTTTATAGAAGTCATAAGTTCTTATAATTATATAATTAAATGTCATATATATACACATCAATGAAATAAATTAGAAAAGTTTCCTTGAAAACAACTCTAATGTGAATGCTTTGTGAAAAATAAGTCAAGACACTGAAAACTTTTGCTCAAATTAGATGTGGGCAGGACAACTGGCAAAAGACTGGGCAAGAAGGGGGAATCATACAAATCTAGATAGGCAGTTTCACCCAAATTGCTCTGAATGTCATTAAGACTGTGTTCCTCTTTAAAAAAAAAAACAAATTAGAACTCACAGATGATGCTCTGGGAGCATGGTTTATGCAAAAAATTCAAGTAGTATTTCAATCACATCTATATATAAGGACCTTGACCTCATATCAGGAAACTAAAGAGTAAACATATATTTGTTTAAATTAAAATTGCTCTATATTAAAATAAAAGTTTAAAATATTTCCCCACTTCAACCAGTTGTTCAGATTAACCCATGGCCTACTAGTTCTGATCACATTGGTTAAGAAAACACTGACTGTATTTCTTCAATTAGAAAAGGATGGCCATACATCCCAGTTTACCTGGGACTGTATGAAACTAATTATTGGCATCACTTTTTATTCTCAAAAGTGCCCAAACTTGAATGCTAAAGTCTATATGGTCACCTTATTTATAACAGACATAAAGTTGTTGCACCAAGAGCGAGCGAGGGGCCAGCCTTAGGACCCCCATCACTTTTTAGGAAACCCCTAAGAGCCATCCCATATAAACAATCTTAGCAAAAACAGTAAGTCTGCTGTGCAGAACAAGGCCCTCTTCTAATCAGATTGCTGCTCTTAAGCTCTTCTTATATAAAAACCCTAGAGCTGATACACATTAAGTATTCTCCCACTTTAAAAATACTGCAAATCCATAAAACATTCTAGCCTTAATCAAGGCCTGGGAACACGCCTAAGCACATGCACAAATCACAAAGAAACAGTCAACTAGGAATCTAAACCACTACATTGTATCATCAATGTAAAATCCTGCCTGGATTTATTTATTCATTTATTTTTGAGACAGGGTCTTGTTCTGTCACCCAGGCTGGAGTGCAGTGGCATAGTCATAGCTCACCGCAGCCTCAATCTCCCAGGCTCCAGCAATCCTCCCACCTCAGCCTCCCGAGTAGCTGGGACTACAGGCACACACCACCACACCCGGCTGATTTTTTTTATTTTTAGTAGAGACAAGGTCTTGCTATGTTGCCCAGGCTGGTCTCCAACTCCTGAGCTCAAACAATCCTCCTGCCTTGGCCTCCCAAAGTGCTGGTACTACAGATGTAAGCCACTGCACTTGGTCCTGCATGGCCTTAGATAAAATTTCTCACTTTTCTGAACTAGTTTTCACTTATGTAAAACTGGAACGTTTGTCTCCTCCACTTCCATAGAGAAACCACATTAGAAAGTATAGTGAAATGCTTAGAGTGCTTTATAAAAGCAATGGATTGTCATCCCATAAAGCTTCTTAATAGATCAAGAAAGAAGGCTGAGGTGACCTCGCATAAACATGCAAGAGGTGGTGGGTGGTTTTCCCTGCTCCTTTCCTTCAGGTTTTTAACTCAAATGTGCTATTGGGACTGTATATAACATGATAAAAGAATCATTAAAAAAGTGAAATGCTGGTGGTACACTTGGTGCTAACAAACTTAGTAGTAATAATCTTTAATCAGGAGTCACGGACTTCTACATCTGTGGTTGAGCTTGAAGAAGTCTATGAAGTCCCCACATGGTAAATAAAATAATGTAAATGAGTCAACGGGCACATTCACACGTGACCACATTTTCCTATGGTCAATCAATAATTCTCCAGTACAGAGAAAAGGACCCTCAGACAGAAGGGAAATTTCAGTTCTTATTTAGCTACTTACTTGAATTGTTGCCTTGGATAAGTCACTTTATCTCTGTGTGCTTCAATTTCCTTATCTTTCCAAAGGGAATATTTGCCTCATCTACTTCAAAATGGGTGTTTGGGAGAATAAGATGAGAAAATACAATGAAAGTGGTCCACAACAATCAAAACAGTTACCTCTTTTTAAATCACCATTCAGCCACTGATAAGAATCTTGTCTGCAGATGGTTCTCACCCATTTAGAAAGGAACAGCAAAAGAATAAGGAAAGCAAACAGGCCGGGTGTGGTGGCACACACCTGTGGTCCCAGCTACTCAGGAGGCTGAGGTGGGAGAATCACTTGCACCCCGGGGGTCAAGGCTGCAGTGAGCCATGTTCATGCCATTGCACTCCAGTATGGGCGACAGAGCAAGACACTGTCTCAAAAACCAAACCAAACCAAAAACAACAACAACCACAACGACAAAAAGGGAAAGCAAACAAAGGCATAATTAAAATTCACCTTCACCCCATTCCCCAGTTCCTCGATTTGCTGAGCCAAAACCATGCTGAGGAGACGTAAAGATCACAAGTTCCATTTCCGCCAGCTCAGACTTTTCAGCGACCAGTGTTTCACACTGATAAATGCCTCCCAAATCTCAAAACACAAAGTGAGAGTTCACAAGGTTAAGCGCATTAATTAGCAGTACTCATTTGGATTCTGTATTCATCAAATACAACAAGCAGCTATTCAATATTTGCCTATTTGCACACTCTAAGATCTCTAATTCAAAGATCCAACCAGAGTACAAATTAAAGCCCAAGAAAATAAACTAAAATAAACCTGTCACCAACAGAATGTGCCTCAAAGTAAATTAGCAGCTTTAAACCACGGCAAAGGGTCTGTAACAGGCCTGCAGCAGAGACAGCATGAGTAATGAATGTGCAGGTTACAGAAGTGGGCCCCTACTGCAAAAGAAAGAAAAAGTAGGTACAATCAAAGAGACTACTTTTTTAGGCTCTAATAAATTCCTATTAACTCCTTTTGCTTAGCTCCCTATTGATCTGTAATCCCCACAAGAAGAATACAGTACCCTTTCAGTCTTCTAAACTCAGTAAGTCTATTTCCATACTTTACATCAATTAGCTTTACCTTCCTAAATCCAGAATAAGCAACATTTTATAAATAATAAAGTAACTGCATTAGTTTGCAAGACTAGATTAAGAGACTAACCATGACCCCTTTATTACACGTCCTAGGTGAAAAGTACAGGATGAAACAGAAACTGTCACTGCTTTTAAAGCAGCCCATAGGACTGCAGTTCTCAATCGCACTACATAGCAGAATCACCTTTGGGATTTTTAAACATTTGAATGGGTAAGCCCAATCTTACACTTACCCAATCAGAATCTCCGTGGGGTGGATCTCCAGGTATGAGAATGTTTTTCTGATATATGACTAAGATATAAAAGTACTATCAAAGGGCATAAGTTTCCCAGCTTAGAGAAGCTCTAGGACAGACACAAACTAGAAAGAAAAACAAATAAAATAAATCTTTACATTCTCTTTAGATTTCGGGTAAATGGCCCTATCTTTTACCAAAAGCTTCCATCTTCAATATCAACAGTGATGAACTCACTGGGGGATGAACACAGAGCTAACAACACTTCTTCTCTCCAGGCCTTATCTGGGGCCACTCTGACATCAACCCAGCACCAAAAGTGCAAGAATTGGACAAATACTCTCAAATCTGAAAGGCCTGCAAATAGGTGACTACTGATTATCAACCATCCTAGTTTTTGTTTTTTTTTGTAGTTGTTTTTGTTTGTTTTATGTTTTGTTTTTGAGACAAAGTCTTGCTCTGTCACTCAGGCTGGAATGCAATGGTGCGGTCTCAGCTCACTGCAACATCTACCTCCCCAGTTCAAGCAATTCTCCTGCCTCAGCCTCCCGAGTAGCCAGGACTACAGGTGCGTACCACCACACCCAGCTAATTTTTGTATTTTTAGTAGAGATGGGGTTTCACTATGTTGGCCAGGCTGGCCTCAAACTCCTGACCTCATGATCCACCCACCTTGGCCTCCCAAAGTGCTGGGATTACAGGCATGAGCCACCACACCCAGCCGACCATCCTAGTTTTTAAGATCCACTTCAGGAGCTCTGATGAGATTCAATGAACTTCTGGAAAGAACACTATGAACTCTTTCGTTTAGCACTATAACTCATATCCCTTGGACAAGTATAACAATGGTAGCTTTTTTTGACAACCCTGTAAGGAATAATGGCATTCCAAAATATTTCTAGGAGCTACCCTTTCAAATCTCCTGAAGAACGTCAATATCCCCAAACATCAAAGATAGAAATTTCTTTCAGAGGCGAGGTGATTTAAGCCACACCATTTCTCTAAGAGGAAGCCTTACCTGGTTCTTCTAACCTAACTCTGCTTCAACGTCATGCGCTCAGGTATTCAAACAACAAAAAGATAGGGAAGGCATTTTATACACTTGCCTAAACCATACTGAGGGTGTCTCGTAGGAAGCAGTTCTGCTCTGACCCATAATAGGGCCTGGGCTTTTCCAGTCATCCTCCCATCTAACAAAGAAAGGCGGCAGAAACTTCGCTTTCTCAAGCAAGCTTTCCCTGATTAAAACCATAAGGCTGAATTACCTCAGGGAGGAGAATGGAATTTTCTTGCTACAGATCATTACAAGGACTCAAAAACTCTGTGCAGGCAGGGGCTAACTGGCAGGTAATAAAGAGACAAGTCCAGCATTCAGAATTATGAGGCATCGAGAAAACCAGGTCAAAAAATTATTATGTAGCCTGGAGAAGAAAATACAAAAGCAATCATGACTGTGCTTGAGTGATTATTTTCTCTTATAATATCCACAATTTTAATAACATAATACTTATAGAATTTAAAAATATGCTTAATTTACATCTGTAAAAGTAAATTCACTGCTGAAACAAGCCACATTCCCTTTCAAAGTAAGTAATTTCAGGAAATGCTCTCTATCATAGCAACCCTTTGATGAAACACACCACACACATACATCATCTGAGTTACAAACAGCAGATACCAACCTGGCTGTCCCGCGCTGGGAATCCATGATAACCTGGAGTCAGAGGCTCGTTCTATGAGAAAGACAAGAAAAATATCAAACTATGAGATGAAAGAAAACGTTAAGCATAATCAAAATCATCCAAACTGATCAAATATAAATTCCTGCCCTGGTTCCTAAAATGTTCCATTAACTGTATTCCACCCTACATAAGTGTGTATATCTCCTCGTTAAGCCTCTACACTGGTAAAAACATAAAACAGTATTTGCTTAGGTGCACTATCCATAAAAACTATTTTCTTCCTTATGCAGCTAAATCTGTTTCCTTTCCAGTATCTCTTAGGCAGGGTGCTACTGCGACTGGGGTCAGAGTTAATTCCTAACCTCATCACACACTGTGGGACTTCAGCATCGCCAGCCCCAACTCACAGTAAGCCACTAGCACCCCTAAACACTAGGATAACCAAAAACTTGTTGGTTTATTTCCAAATGTCCCCTGGATGGAAAGGGGACAAGTACCAACCCTACTGAGAACTGCCTCTTAACCCAGAAAAGTTTTAGGTCCTCATCTCTATCAGCCTGTTTCCCCTCAGTTTTTACTTTTTTATTTATTTATTTTTTGTTTTATCCCCTCAGTTCTTTGAAATCTGGATGAAATTTGACCTCTGTTCAAGACTTCCTCTACTACTCTCTATCATCCTATGGACTCAAGTGACTCCCCCTAATATTTAATATTTACTTAGCTTACTTGTGTAGCTTACTCTTTATGTTATTTATGATTCTAATTAATCTTATTTTTTAAAGGTACATCATGTTCAGTATCTGTCTCATCTTCACTTTAAACCACTAAGTCAAGATCCTTGAGGGCAAGGATGATAGCTAATAAAAGCTATGCAAACTCTAATTTAGTATAAGGTCATATAACATGAACACTCATTTCCAGCTTACTTGACCCATTCAATCATTCAGTTAATATATACTAATATTAATATTTTCCAAGCACTGTTAGTCGACTGATGGAGTAAAAAAGATGAATAAAAATAAGGCCCTTGCTTTCAAGGGAACTTTTAAATGAGGGAAGATACATGTGCACACAAAGGAGTAAATGAGAACACACGGCACTTTTGTAATTTTCAAAGTGCTCAACACTGCTACTTAGATATTCATCCTCTTCTTCCATTCATTGTACTTTCATTCCTACTAGCAGAACAGCATAAAATAAATTTTCATTGATAGGACTTTTGAATATAACAATAGAGTAAACTTTCCACTAATTGGTAGGCTGACTATATTCAGATATTTGACAGTCAAAAGCATGGAAGTCTTAAGACAACTTAAGCTTACTGCAGAGACCCTGTGTCTTGTTCATCATGGTTTCCCTGAGATCTAGCACAGTATTTAACACATGTAGACACCCAAAAGAATGTGTAATAAATAAATGGAGCTAAATAACCAGAAAATGTGTAGGAATTCAGACAGTTCTCCAAAAGAGATGTGCAAATGGCCAATAAGCACATGAAGAGATGCTCAATATCATAAGTCATTATGCAAATCAAAACCACATTGAGATAAAACTCACACTCATCAGAATGGTTATAATCAAAACGCCAGACAACAATAAGTATTGTCAAAGATGTGGAGAAATCTGAATTCTTCTACACTGCGGGTGGGAATGTAAAATGGTATAGCTGCTCTGGAAACAGTTGGATAGTCCTTCTATTAAACATAGAGTTATGTGACAAAGCAATTCCACACCTGGGTATATAACTAAGAAAACTGAAAACATATGTCCACACAAAATAATATACATGAATGTTCATAGCAGCATTATTTCATAATAACCAAACAGCAGAAAAAAAACAAAATGTCCGTCGATTGATGAATGGATAAATGAAGTATGGTACATCCATAGTGGAATATTATTCAGTAATTTTAAAAATAAAGTAGAGATACAACACAGATGAATACTGAAAACACCATGCTTGAAAACAGACACAAAAGGCCACAAATTATATAATTTGATTTGTATGAAATATCAAGAATAGGCAGATTATTCACAGAGACAGAAAATAAATTAGTGGTTCCAGGGACTAGCAGGAAGAAATGAGCAGTGACTGCTAATGGCTACCAGGTTTATCTGGGAGGAGATGACAATGTCCTGGAATTAGATTTTAGTGATGGATGCACACATCCATTATTATACTAAAAACCAATGAAACACTAAAAGCACTTCATAAATGCGAGATTTATGGTCGGTGAATTATATCTCATTAAATCTGTTATTTAAAAATAATAATAGTTAAGGCAATGTTGGCTATTTTTCATACTGATTTTTATAGGGGAGACATGCAGTTTAGATTTTAACAAAAGAACAAGGCTCCTTCCGAAATGCACAAGTGCCTTTTGTTTGTTCTGGATTCTATAAATTTACTTCCACACACCATTCTCTACAAATTTTAACAATGATGATGATAACCCCCAGTTATTAAGCACCTAATCAGTACAGTTCCAGTATGGTGGGAGAGAGGAAGAGATAGAGGCAAAAAGAATGAGATAATATAGCAGTATACACAAATATATTTCCTATCACTGGGGAAACTGAGAGAAGTTAAGTAACTGGCCCAATAACACATAGATATTGAATGGGAAATTCAAACTGCCAACCTGTGTCGGCTGGACTACAAAGCCCCTGTTCTTTCCATTTTTCCAGGTTCTCATCCCTACTAATGATTCCATATTATCCCCTTACAATGAACATTTCATGATTGTCTGAGAAGGGAATTATCTGATCAAGAAAGTAATCAAAAACCCCAAAAGCATATTAACAGAAATTCATCACTCCCAGAGGACATATGAACCATATTCCATAAAATCCTGGAGTTCAACAATGCAAAAAAAGTCCTATAAGGAAAAGATCACATTCATATAAGCCAGTATTGTCAAAAACTTCAACAGAAAAGTTGGTCATAACAGGTTGCACAGAGATGTGTCAGAAGAAATGGATCTACTCCTCCACCTGCCTTAGCACTCTTCTTTATTTCCTACCTCTCGGATAAGGCTATTTGGAACTCTCAAGCCTTCCTTGTATATATCTGTCTCTTACAAATGCATTAATTTTGCATGATTTTGAATTTTAAAGACATGGATCCTATTGCAGGTATTCTTCAGTAATTTGGCATTTTTGCTCAATACTATGTAAGATTCATCTCCACTAGGGCACATAACTGTATTTTACTATGATTGCCATTTAGTATTCTCTTATAAACTATAAACATGTCAAATAAATTACTTATCTGTCCTATTTTCCTGTTAATGGATAACTGAATTGTTTCCACTTACGGTTTTTGTGCTCACACCATGCTGCCTATGAACATTCTTTTAGATTTGAGATACCATGTTTTACATATGAGATTAGCAAAAATGAAAACACCATAAATAGGTAAAAAGATGAGTCAATGGATACTCTCACACCTAATAGTAGGAATATAAGTATATTGGGACCCTGTTATGGAAAGTAATTTGGCAGTAGTATCAAAATATTGAATGCATATACCTTCCTGTAACTTCACATCTCTATCTAGACAAAGAAGCATGTGCAAAGATTTTCAAAACAGTGTTGTTTGCCATAGTGAAAAACTAGAAAAAAAACTCAGTTTCCATTAATAATAAGGTAATAGTGTTATCAATTATTGCAAAATTTCAACATCCCACCTGCAAGGTTTTTAAAATAAGGTAAAATCTTTATAAATGACCTCAGGTCATATTAAATGACAGCAGAACAGAACACTCAAGCAGAAATAGCTAGCTGCACAGAAGGCTCAGGCAGGAGGATCACTCAAGCCCTGGAGTGTGAGACTAGCCTGGGCAACACAGCGACATCCCATCTTTTAAAAAAAAATAAATAAATACCTAAATGCATCGAAAATATAAAGAAGGATGTATAACAAACTTCTAATAGTGGTTAACTCTAGGGAGAAGAATCAGATTTGTGGAAGGTTGAAAGGACATGTTTTACCCAAATTTTACATTGTGTAAAATTCACATATAACTTAGAATAAAGCTGGTGTCAGTGTTTCTTAATGCTTTATAACTTATAAAACCAACTATATATCTCACTTAGTCCTCACAATGCATAAAACAAATTTTATAAATGTCATTTTACAGATGACAAAACTGAACTTCAGACACTTTAAGTGACTTGCTCATAATCAAATAACTAATGACAGTGGCTGAGACGCCTCCTCCAGGCTTAGGTCTTGATTCTATACCCAGTACTTCTACTACTTCATGACAACCACTAGGCTGCGCAAAATTAAAGGAATGGTAAAAACCGCAACTACTGTGTGCCATCCTCATAGTGGGAAAGATTCGCCTGCTATGGTCAGGGATGATTATGATTATCTAATGATATGCAAGTCTGAGTTTTTAATCAGCATAAAAACAATAACTGGCATTTAAAGTAGAGATGGAATTACAAGAAAAGCTACTGGAACAGACGAGATGGAAATCAGATGTGTTAGAAGTCCAAAAAGAAAAGGTTTTAGTAGCGATATGTCTATAAGCAAGCATTATTGGCCTATTAAGTTACAAATGAAAGAAACTGACTCTGTCTTGGCACAGAGACTGCTCAAAAATAAAAAGAAATACATAAGAAATAAAATACCAATCATAAGAATCTTTATTAACTAAGAGGTCAGCAATTAAAACCGTTTAGAAGCTTCTGGTTAGTGGACATGTGACAGTGCAACAGAAAAATCCTTAAGTAACTATCAAAAAAACCCCAACTGCTGGCCAGGTGCGGTGGCTCACGCCTGTAATCCCAGCACTTTGTGAGGCCGAGGTGGGTGGATCACAAGGTCAGGAGACTGAGACCATCCTGGCTAACACAGTGAAATCCCGTCTCTACTAAAAATACAAAAAATTAGCTGGGCGTGGTGGTGGACACCTGTAGTCCCAGCTACTGGGGAGGCTGAGGCAGGAGAATGGCGTGAACCCGGGAAGCAGAGCTTGCAGTGAGCCGAGATCGCGCCACTGCACTCCAGCCTGGGCGACAGAGCAAGACTCTGTCTCAAAAAAAAAAAAAAAAAAAACCCAGCTGCCAATGGACTGTGAATGTACAGTGGATACTGACAGAAGTGATACACAGAAAGAAAAATAGCATCTGACTTTTATATTCTTCTTTGACTGCTTAGATGCTCCTATATGTACCTATATCTGCAAAATCTCTTTAAGCAGAAGAATCCTTCATTTATTCAGTAAGAGTGGATTGAGCAACTGCTTTGAGAAACACAGTGCTGGTATTCTTGCCCTTGAGGAGCTGAGAGTCATAATAATTACAAGACAATGAGACTGATACCATAACTAAAGTCTATTAAAAATAACTACAGGACTTCAGAAGATCTTTTTAAAAGTGTGTGGGGGGATGGAGGTGAGTGATAACTTCAAACCTATTAGGACAAGACCTCCAGTACTGTGTTGAATTGATACATGCTGAAAAGACAGTGATTTTTAAAGCCATTTTTCTAAATGCTTTCTGGAAATTATCAATATCATTTCTGAATGATTAGTCAATATATTTTCCCAGAAAGAATACTGGCAAAATTACAAGAAAATACTGGTGAAATTACCCAGAAAACAGCACATAGAGGAGAAAAAAGGTACTATTTTTTGTAGCATTTTAAAAATACAGCTAAGAGAGGTACAAAGAAAACTTAACAATACTGAAGCTCAAAAGCTCTGCTTTCCATACAGTTATATTTGTGATATAATATACTAGCCATAAATCCTAAGCAATGATCAATGAAACAATAACCAAAGTGAAGTTGCCCAAGAAGCTTAAGAAAGACATCATGCTGCCAATCAAAGTATTTCTTCCTGGCTTCTATCATTGCTGAGAGTTGGCTAGGAGCAGAGTGCAGAAAACTGGAAATACACAACAAAGTTAAACCAAGCAATGAAAAAAACAAATCTGGCCAGGCGCAGTGGCTCACGGCTGTAATCCCAGCACTTTGGGAGGCTGAGGCGGGAGGATCATTTGAGGTCAGGGATTCGAGACTAGCCTGGCCAACACAGTGAAACCCCATCTATACCAAAAAATGCAAAAATTAGCCGTCTCAAGAAAAACAACAACAACAACAAACAAACAAAAAAATCCACAAAACCATCCCACTGCCTTTCTTTTGTGTCTAACAAAATGAAAAGGGAAGAATAACGAAAATGGAAACAAAGTGAATTCTTACCACTCTGCAATTTGGAGAGAGGAAAGCAAGATAAAGCAAAGGAAGATACAAAATGAAGCTGTCTTTTACAAATAACTTGGGTAATAGGTACAAGCTCAGATTTTTCATTGACTTACTCCCCAGTCGAAAATGAATTTCACATCACCTTGCATATATCTAATAACAGAAGGAAACAGACCACACTGACTAAAAAAAAGCAAATCTAGTTGCTCAGGATTTTCACTATGTTATTTGCAGCAAATTGTTTTTCAGGTATTGAGCCTATTTTTGAATTGGGACATAAAAGGAATGCCACAGGAACAGAAGATATAAAATCCCATATGCTATTACATGCAAAAACTAATCCCAGCAACAAATCTCTCTGGCTTGAGAAAAAAAAATATACCTTTTTTTTGAGGGTCTCACACTGTCACCCAGGCTGGGCTGAAGTGCAGTGGCATGAACATGGCTCATTGCAGCCTCGACCTTGCAGACCCAAGCGATCCTCCTACCTCAGCCTCCTGAGTAGGAGGGACTACAGGCATGTGCCACCACACCCGGCTAATTTTGTTTTATCTTTTGTAGGGACAAGGTCTCACTCTGTTGCACAGACTGGTCTCAAACTCCTGGCCTCAAGTCCTGCCTCGGCCTCCCAAAGTGCTGGGATTACGGGAATAAGCCACTGTGCCCAGCCTCAAGAAGAGAAATTGCTAAGTGACCACAGGGCGTCATTCTGCTTCCAAACCATAAGAGTTCAAAATACCTAGACATAAGATGAAGATTTGTAAGTGATATGAATCTGATAGTATCTAACAACATGGTCCCAACATGAGGTCCTACTGTTAACTAGTAAACTAAGCTTTCACTACAAAAAAATTCATTCTATCTCCCTATCAAGACAATCAATGACAGTTCTTTGTTACATTCACTACTCCCTCCACATTTACCACCCCCCTTTTTTTTAATTAAAAATGACCTGGTATAAGCAGTATGTTTCATGGTAAAATCTGACACAGGATTTACTGGGTTCTTGAAGATTATCTTTGAAAAACACTAAAATTTCTTCAGTAGTGGTCACAGGTGTCTAAGAAATAACCAATCAAACCCCTTTTCTTTACAAGTGAGGAAGCTGAGACTTAGAGAAGTGCCTTGCCCACAGTCACTCAAACTAGGTAGGTATAAAAGAGAACCCAGAATTTACAACTCCTGACTCTCAAATCATATAAACTATTCACCTCAGACTCTACTAGTTATATTACAGATATATGTAACTCCTTTCATCATGCAATAGAAAGGTTGGACTGAACCTTGGGAGTTGAAGATACAGATTCAAATTCTGGCTGGGTCACTTTCTAACTATGTGACTCTAGTGAAAATCCTTAATATCTCTGACCCTAAATTTTCTCAACTGTGTAACAGATAATATCTACCACATAAAGTTGTGACATTCAATGAGACAATCAGGTGAAGCTTATCTGCTACAATATTTAACATACAGGAGAAGCTCAAAAAAAATTCCTTCCCAATCCCCATGTCTATTCGTTGCAAATTATATAGTCTATGGGAATAAATCCCACAAAGTAGCACATTTCCAAATAACCAACCTTTAATTTTCTTAGCTTACTCTACATCAGTTATTTAGGAATATGTGCTAAATGGCCATTCTGCCTCACTGTAAGGTGTTCAAAACCTAGTGATATTGTAAACTGATTCTAGTATTCAAGAACAGAATGAATGAGAATACCTCTAAAGTGACCAAAGAAACTCTGCCTTTTGTGACATACACAGTCAAGGCCACATGACAATACTTTGGTCAACAACTGATTGCATAAACAATGGTGGTCCCATAAGATTATAATGAAGCTGGTCAAGCGCAGTGGCTCACATCTGTAATCCCAGCACTCTGGGAGGCCGAGGAGGGAGGATCACCTGAGGTCAGGAGTTCGAGACCAGCCTGGCCAACATGGCGAAACCCCATCTGTACTAAAAATACAAAATTAGCCGGGTGTGGTGGTGAGCACCTGTAATCCCAACTACTCAGGAGGCTGAGGGCACAAGAATCGCTTGAACCCAGGAAGCAGAGGCTGCAGTGAGCTGAGATCATGCCACTGCGCTCCAGCCTGGGCGACAGAGCAAAACTCTTCCCCGCCACACAAAAAAAAAAGATTATAATGAAGCTGAAAAACTCCTATCGCAGTGACATCATAACTGTCATGGCACAAAACATTACTTATGTGTTTGTGTGATGCTGGTGTAAACAAGCCTACTGTGCTGCCAGTCATATAAAAGTCTAGCGCATACAATAATGTACAGTTCACAGTGCTTGATGATAATAAATGGTTATTTTACTGGTTTATGTATTTACTATACCATACTTTTTTTCATTAGAGTGTACTCCTTCTACTAAAAAACAAAAAAACAAAAAAAAGTTAACTCAGGGAGGTCCTTCCTGAGGTGTTCCAGCACACGGCACTATTATCATAAAAAATGACAGCTCCATGTGTGTTACTGGCCATTAGCACCTTCCAGTGGGAAGGATGTGGAGGTGGAAAGATACTGATGATTCTGTCCCTGTGGAGGCCTAGGCTAATGTGTGTGTTTGTGTCTTAGCTTTCAACAAAAAAAAAGTTTAAAAAGTAAAAAAAAAAAAAAAAAATTAAAAATCTTAATTAAAAAAACCTTATAGAATAAGAATACAAATATTTTTGTACAGCTATATAATGTGTTTATATTTTAAGCTAAGTGTTATTACTAAAGAATCAAAAAGTTAAAAAAATTTTAAAGTTTATAAAGTAAAAAAGTTACAGTAAGCTAAGGCAAATTTGTTGTTAAAGAAAAATAATTTTGTAAAAATTTAGTGTAGCCTAAGCGTACAGTGTTGATAAAGTCAACAGTAGTGTACAGTAATGCCCGAGGCCTTCACATCCACTCACACTCACTCACTGACTCATCCACAGCAACTTCCAATTCTGCAGGCTGCATTCATAAGTGCCCTATACTTGTGTATCATTTTTATCTTTTATACTGTATTTTTGCTGTACATGTTTAGATAAATTAAATACGTTTCCATGTTTAGATACATTGTGTTACAATTGCCTAAAGTATTCAGTATAGTCACATGCTGTACAGACGTGCAGCCTCGGAACAAAAGGCCATATCATACAGCCCAGGTATGACAACGTATGCTTCATACAGCTAGACAGTCCACTCTGCTGTCATCAATTCCTGTTTGGCTAACACCCTCAGTTCTTTCAATTGCCTTTATAAATCCACTTTGTTCTTGCATTTAAAAAAATAAAATAAAATTCAATCATGACAAAATTATATTTTGAAGCACATAAATAAGAAATAAAATTCTGGCCAGGCACAGTGACTCACTCCTGTAATCTCAGCACTTTGGGAAGCCAAGGTGGGAAGCGTTCGAGACCAGCCTGGGCAACACAAGGAGACCCTGGGTCTATAAGAAATAATAAAAATTAGCCAGGTGTGGTGGCGCACACCTGTGGTCCCAGCTACTCGACAGGCTGAAGTGGGAGGATGGCTTGAGTCCAGGAGGTGGAAGCTGCAGTCAGCTGAGATTGTACCACAGCATTCTAGCCTGGGCAACAGAGTGAGACTGTCTCAAAAAATTTTTTAATTGAAATTTTAAAAATAAAGTTCCCCGTTAATCTATCTTTTCTAGTACTGAGGTTTAAGATCCTACTATAAATATTCTTTAGCAGTTTCCTTTCATCTTTTTTTAAAACTGTGGTTAAGTATACATAAAGTTACCATTTTAGCCATTTTTCCGTATACACTTCTATAGCATTAAGTATATTTATATTGTTGTGCAACCACCTCCGTCCATCTCCAGAACTTTCTGATCTTCCCCAACTGAAATGCTGCACCCAATAAACACTAACTCCCCATTCCTCTCTCCCTCCATCCACTGCCAACCAGCATTCTACTTTGAGTCTCCATCAATGTGACTACTTTAAGTACCTCATGTGAATAAAGTCAAACAATATTTATTTGTGCCGCGACATAATCTCAGCTCACTGCACTTATTTCACTTACCATATCTTTATGGTTCATCCATATTGTAGCACGTGTCAGAATTTCCTTCTAAGTCCAAATAATATTATTGTGTTAAAATTATATGAAAACACAATTTTATGTGCATATCACTGTATTGTAGCCTACAATATGTGGTACGTAAAAATCAAATTTTGTCCATCCATTCATCTGTCAATGGACACCTGGGTTGCCTCCACCTTTTAACTATTGTGAATAAAGCTGCTATGAATATGGGTGTACAGATATCTATTCAAGTCCCTGCTTTCAATGCTTCTGGGTAAATATTCAGAAGCAGAACTGCTGGATCACTGGTAATTCTATGGTGTTTGCACAGTGACAATATTTAACTTTTTAAGGGACTGCCATACTGTTTTCCACAGCACTGAACCATTTTAAATTTCCACCAGCAAAGCACGAGAGTTTCAATCTCTCCGTATTCTTACTTACACTTGTCATTGTGTATTTTCATCCTAATGAGTGTGAAGTGTTATCTCATTGTTTTGATTTATATTTCCTTTACAACTTAGTGATGTTGAGCATCTTTTCATGTACTTTTCATCTTTTCATGTGCTTATTGACCATTTGTATACCTTCTTTGGAGAAATGTGTATTCAAGTCCCCTGCCCATTTTATAATTGGGCCATTTGCTTTTCTGTTGTTGAGTTGTAAAAGTTCTTTATGTATTTTGGATATTAATCCCTTATCAGATATATTTTTGCAAGTATTTTCTTCCATTAGTTGGTTGCCTTTTCACTCTGTTAATAACGTCCTTCGATGCATAAAAGTTTTTAATTTTGATAAAGTCTAATTTATCTGTTTTTTCTTTTGTTGCTTGTGATTTTGGTGTCATGTCTAAGAATCCACTGCCAAATCCAAGGTCATGAGGATTTACTCTAAGTTTTCTTCTAAGAGTTTTATAGTTTTAGCTCTTATGTTTAGGTCTTTGATCTATTTTGAGTTAATTTTGGTATTGATGTAAGGTCCAACTTCATTTTTTTTTTTGCATGTGTCTTACTTATTTTTGAGGTTCTTTAGATCTCTGTCCATTTGCCATCTTCTTCCTGTTTTCTGAGGATTTAGAATTAAAAATCCATACCATCTATATACTGGTTATCAATTAATTGATTATCAGCTCCAAATTTACCCTTTTTGCCAGCTGTGTGAAAATGAACCTGGGCCCTTTAAATATTTTTCCTTTGCAAAGCATGCATGATGTCAAGCTTTATCCATAGAGGACACAGGAGACACATTATAGGAGGAAAGCATTTTGCTTCCAGGTCCCATTGTGCTTGCCTAGCAGGTTCCTACAGGATAAGCAGTTTCCCTCCATCCTAGCTCCTATAATGGACAGCAGCCAGCAGCTAGTAGCTTCCCTCAGTAGACCTTTTTATGCTGTCACATGGCAGCAAAGTGCCTCTGGTGAGACAACTCCTTGTGAAGAGCTTTCCCCAAGTATCCTAGAGGGTAGTTTTTGGCAACTTCAAAAGGACAGATTTCCAGCAAGTTCTGCTGGTATAAGTCCATAGGGACTTACTTCTCTGCCATTCTGAGAGTCAAAGTCATGCCTTCTCCAACAAAACCCCTCAGATTTCAGTCTCTCGGCCAGGGAGTGTTTGGTGGTATTGAGGGAGATGGCTCTTTGGGTATGATATCTCGGTCCCAGCGGTAGCTGCTTAGCTGCTATTATACTAATTCTATTTTATCACACATCAATCATATTATTACATCATATCTCTTATTATAGATACAGCAGATCTATATCTGCTGTTATTTAGAGTTTTCTTCCTACGAGCCAATTTCTCATTATTTCAATCTCCTCTTACGGGTAAATAATTCTTTTTTTTTTTTTTTTTTTTCTTGAGATGGTGTCTCACTCTGTTGCCCAGGCTGGAGTGCAGCGGTACTATCTCGGCTCACTGCAAGCTCCACCTCCCGGGTTCATGCCATTCTCCTGCCTCAGCCTCCCAGGTAGCTGGGATTACAGGCACGTGCTACCACGCCCAGCTAAATTTTTTGTATTTTTAGTAGAGACGGAGTTTCACCGTGTTAGCCAGGATGGTCTCAATCTCCTGACCTCATGATCCGCCTGCCTCAGCCTCCCAAAGTGCTGGGATTACCGTGCCCAGCCCCTTTTTTTTTTTTTTTTTTTTTTTTTTGAGATAGAGTTTTGCTCGTTGCTCAGGCTGGAGTGTAGTGGCGTGATCTTGGCTCACTGCAACCTCCACCTCCCGGGTTCAAGCGATTCTCCTGCCTCAGCCTCCTGAGTGCTGGGATTACAGGCATGTGCCACCACACCCGGCTAATTTTGTATTTTTAGTAGAGACGGGGTTTCTCTATGTTGGTCAGGCTGGTCTTGAACTCCCAACCACAAGTGATCCGCCCGCCTTGGCCTCTCAAAGTGCTGGGATTACAGGCGTAAGCCACTGCGTCTGGCGGTAAATAATTCTTTATATTAAATCCCCTGTCCAAAGTACTGCGTAGTCTCTCTCTCCTGGCTGGACCTGGACTGACACAAGCGAGCTGAAAAAAAATGCTAACAGCTACTTACTATATATAAGACAGACATTATGCTTAGTGTTTTATAAACATTATCACTTAATTCTCACTAAAACCCTGTGATATATCACTTTATAGTAAGGAAACTGAGGCTCAGAAAAACTATACAATTTTCCCCCCATATTACAAATCCAGGTCTGTCTTACATTAAAGTCCCTGCTGGCTTTCTACTATGGTGTTTATTTTTCTTCACAGACCTAAGAACACATTTTTTAAAGAAACTGAACATCTATGTGCAAAAAGAATTAACGTAGCAGGTCTGACTGCTATCCTCAGAGAAAGCAGCTTGCAAGGTTGGCCTGCGCTGGTATCTGAGAACTGAAGATTTCACAAGGGTTCTATTTCCAGAACTGATCAGAGTGGCTCTTATCTGTTAATGCCTGCTTTCCTTTTGGGAGTCTGGAATTTTGATATGTGCTAGGGTTAGGGTGCCTATGTGAACAGCCCCCTTCACCATCCCCAGCCAAAAAATCTCAGCACTAAGTCTGTAACAAGCTTCCCTGGTAGACAACACTGTCACAACTTACTGCTAGAGGAATCAAGCAAGTCCTGCGACTCCACTGGGAAAGGACTTTTGGAAGCTTGAGTCAGGTTTCCTCTGGACTTCACCGCATGCACCTTTTTTCTTTGCTGACATTGCTTTATAGCCTTTTACTAGTATAAAGCATAGCTATAAGTATGACGACATCTGAGTTCCGTAAGTCCTAGATAATTCACTGGACCTAGGGTAGTCTTGGAGACCCCCCCAAAAAACCTATAATACACCAAGTACTTTGTTAAATGCTGAGGACACAAAGATGAATAAGGCCTTTGCCCTCAAGGAACTTTAGTCTATTTAAATTTCCATTCCTTCATTCCTCTGATCATCACTTCTTAGTCTGTTCACTACTTAAAATAGATTAGATTCATTTCCCTGAGCTAAATTTCATTCTTAGTGCTGAAGTGATGCTAAATAAATATTTAATAAGTCCATCAGCAAAATCTGAGATACAAAGCTCTAATAGACTCAAAGGCTACACATACTTTCTCTTTACTTTCCCTGTCTTATTGTGTTCTTCATTAAAAATAAATTGACAAACACTTGTACGTTGCTGGTAGGAATGTAAAATGGAGCAGCTGCTGTGGAAAAGAGATTGGCAGTTCTTCAAAAAGTTAAATATAGAGCTACCATACGACCCAGCAATTCCACTCCTAGGTATATACCCAAAGAACTGGAAAACAGGTACTCAAAACCAATACTTGTACACAGATGTTCATGGCAACACTACTCACAATAGCCAAAGGATGGGCTGGGCATGGTGGCTCACACCTGTAATCCCAGCATTTTGGGAGGCCAATGGCAGGCAGATCATGAAGTCAGGAGATTGAGATCATCCTGGCTAACACGGTGAAACTACATCTCTACTAAAAATACAAAAAATTAGCTAGGCGTGGTGGCGGGCACCTGTAGCTCCAGCTGCTCGGCAGGCTGAGGCAGGAGAATGGCATGAACCCGGGAGGCAGAGCTTGCAGTGAGCCAAGATCGCACCACTGCACTCCAGTCTGGGCAACAGCGCGAGACTCCATCTCAAAAAAAAAAAAAAAAAAAAAAAAAAAGCCAAAGGATGGAAACCCAAACGTCCATTAACGGATAAACAGATAAACAAATTGTGCTATATACACACAAAGGAGTATCATTCAGTTATAAAAAGGAATGAAGTACTGATATATGCTACAACATGGATAAACAATGAAAACACACAGTACTAAGTGAAAGAAGCCAGACATAAAAGGTCATATATTATATGACTCCATTTATATAAAATCTCCAGAATAGGTAAATTCATCAAAAGAGAAAGCAGATTGGTGGTTGCCAGCAGGGAAAGGGAAAGAGAGGAGGATGATTGCTTAATGGATATGGGGTTCTTCTGAGGGTGATGTAAAAATGTGAGCTACATGGAGACAGTCGTTGTACAGCACTGTGAACGTACTAAATGCCACCAAATTGTTCAGTTTTTTAAAAGGTTAATTTTATGTTATATGAATTTAACCTCCATTAACATTTTTTTGAAAAGCAATGCAGTATACACCACAGTACAAATGAAGAAACTTCCTGTTGTTATTTGAATAAGTACTTACAGCTTGAGATAAAATCATCAGTGACTGCAATAAATATAGATTCAAAAAAGTGTTGTATCTCAATATATACTCTGGAAAACTGAAGATTCGAAGTGTTTCTAAGCAACAATACAGATACTGATGCAGTAGAGCATATACACATTTTTTCCCAAAAAGATAAAATGTTTCTAAATTACATAAATAAATATTTTAAGTAGATATTTGCCTATTTCCTTGACATCCCTAAAAGCTTAATAGGTTAGCTCTTCCTTTCAATGGAAAAACAGCATAAAGCCTTATATTGACAGTTTCCTCATATTCAGGCATATATAACACACACTATATATGTTTTTTTAAGTCTGGAAGGATATATCCCAAAATGTTTACAATGGTCATACGTCTTGGTGTTGAATTTGGATTTATGAGTGATATATGTCTTTGTGGGGGGAGGAGGTTTCTTATCTGTATTTTCTAACTGTTCAACAAATGAACATGTATTATTTGTACTTAACTAGAAAAAAATGGAGATAATAACAACACCTACCTCAGGGATGCTGTGAAGATTAAATGAAACAATATACATAAAGCTCTTAACACAGAATTCAGCATAAGTACACAACAACAGTCAAGCAGTATGGATGGTATTGTTTCTGTTTTTGTAAATACTCCTCAGGATTCAGGATGTATGCCTTATTATCTATGGCGAAAGCACTCATCTTAATCCAGGCCTGGATAACTTCAAGCTTAAATTACTCTAACAATAGTCTCTTGGCTGGTCCAGCTAAGAGCTGGCCTCCATCCACCCCTGCCCAGCTTTCTTACCAGGGCCAGGGTTAACTACCTAAAACACCACTCATACCACTTCCATACTAATGGCCCTCCATTGCTTACATGATTAGCTTCCAAATATTCCAAGCCTTGCCCCACTTGGTTATTCTCTTTTTCTTCTCATTTATTCCTTCAGCAAACATTTACTGAGGGACGTTTACGTGTCTGGAACTTGGTAGGAATGCAAAGGAAAATAAGCTAGGGATTCTTTTCTCAAAGAACTCTCAGTCTAGTAAAGGAAAGAGGCATGTAAACAAATACAATATGAACCATGTAATAAAACGTAAATGTATGGCCTAGAGAGAACAAGTGTACATGGTTGATAATCAAGTGAGAAAGGCATAAAAAAATTACAAAGAGGAGAACTCACAGTAGGTAAGACTTGAATGGGGTTTGGAGGATGACCACAAATAGCTAATTTCCAGATAGAAACTTTACTCAATTTACTTCACACCTTGGCACATTCTCAAACATCAACTCAAGCAAAATTCAGCAAAATCCCACCTCCCTTCACAATGTAATCCTCTAACTCTAGCCCACTCTCTTTCAATTTGTGGGTCAAGATCCATTCATGACTTAAAGAACCAATTTAAGAGGTCTCAACCACTACTGAAATAAAAGATTAGAGAACTAGAGCCGCAATTCTCAAACTTTTTTGATTTCAGAATACCTTAACACTTTAAAAAATTACCAAAGACTCCAAAGAGCTTTTGCTTCTGTGTTTATAACTACTGTGATTTGTCTATGAGAAACTAAAACTGAGTACTTTAAAAAATGTTAATTCCTTTAAAAGTACGAATAATAAACCAACCATTATGTTACCCTAAAAAATATTTTATGAAAATGGTTTAGTTTGTAAACTAAACCAGTGAGAAGAGTATCATTATTTTACATTTCTACAAATATTTTTAACATCCAACTTAATAGAACAGTGGTCCCCCATCTTTTTGGCATAGGGGCTGGTTTCATAGAAGATAATTTTTCCATGGGGGATGGGGTAGGGTGGGGATAGTTTCAAGATGAAACTGTTCCACCTCAAGTCATCAGGCATTAGATGGGACAGGCAACCTAGATCCCTTGCACGTGCAGTTCACAGTAGGATATGCACTCTTATGAGAATCTAATGCCACCACTGATCTGATAGGAGGTGGCGCTCAGGCAGTGGTGCTTGCTGTGGCCTTGTTCCTAACAGGCCACAAGCCAGTACCAGACTGTGGCCTGGGGATTGGAGATGGAATGGAGGATGGCTGGATTCTCATACCTGCTTCTGCATTCAATCTGTTTCAATATTATTCTGAAGTATAAGAAAGAAATCTGGCATTCCACGGATATGTATCTTGAAAAGGCAAGGTATTGTAATAGTCTTTTCACCTATCTCTAGATATTCTTCTTTAATACTGTACCAAAGGTTAGTTGCAATGTGGCATGTGAAACCTTATCAATGAATTTTTTCATACTGTTAATATAAAAATTCATTGGTCTTGTACTTGGAATAGATTTTTTTTTGCCTATGCATGATTTTGTAACATTATGTATTGTTCATTTATAAAATACAAGTTCACTGAGTTATAAAGATCTTCCAACTGTTGACACATCTCATTATACAACATCAAAAAATTCACATTCACTAATATCACCACCAATCTCATCAGAAAAGTCTTTTAAGGGCCAGAGCTATCAAGCTCATAGGCCAGGATACAAGTTTTCCAAAACTCTAGTTTTTGCTTGAAAGTTCAAATTTTATCACTGGCCACAAATATCAGTTTTCCTTAAAACGACAGGCTCACTTCAATTTTTTTTTTTTTTAATTAAGACAGGGTCTTGCTCTGTTGCTCAGCCTGGAGTGCAATGGCACAATCTCAGCTCATTGCAGCCTCCACCTCCTGGGTTCAAGCGATTCTCCCACCTCAGCCTCCCAGGTAGCTGGGAGGGACTACAGGCGCATGCCAGCACACCCGGCTAATTTTTGTATTTTTAGTAGAGACGGGGTTTCACCATGTTGGCCAGGATGGTCTTGATCTCTTGACCTCATGATCCCCTGCCTCAGCCTCCCAAAGTGCTGGGATTACAGGCGTGAGCCACTGCGCCTGGCCACCTCATTCATTTTTAATAAAACGTCTGAATACCATAGTCTATCAGTTGTTCTTTCAAATAAAAATGGCATCCCATGAAAAAAGTTCAGCTGGCAACTCAATCACAGAAGCAGTTTTCCTTTAGATAACTGTCATACTTAGTATGCAGCAGAAGTGCTTTACTTGTATTACCCGTTTTGTCACAGAGATTATTAAAAAGATTCATAATCGAGGATGGAGAATTAGTAATAGTAATAATTGCTACTACTTCAGCAGGAACACTCTGAAGTGAAACTGGCTTTCTCCCCTTCTTTAACTGCAAGTGTTTGGTGGTGAAGAATATAATTACTCAGTCGTCATTACATTCTTTGGTACAGGCAGTTTGTGGCATAATAAGCCCATGTCCTAGTTTTGGCCTGTCACAATAGCATGTGTAGTGAGGTATGGGGAAAAGTACAGTTATTAGAATCACACTGATCTACGTCTCTGGTAACCAACTAGCTCTATGGCTGTGGAAAGCTAATTCATCTCTCAGCCTCAAATTCTTCCATCTTTAAATGAGAATACTACCTACCTCATAGGATTGTTACAATGATTGAGGTAATACATGCAATATCTTACACAGTGCCTGTTCCTTAATGAGGTGGCCCTGTTAACAATAATGATAATAAGAAACAGTATCTTAGTTGTATGTAACACTTCACCACTACCAACACACAGGCAGTTCTGACTAGTACAGGACCACAGATTATGAGGGGACCCACAGGGATCATCTAATTCTAATTCGGCTACTTTATTTGCACCCTCCTTACCTTGCAATCATATTCACATAGCACAGACTGACCTTACAGATAAGAAAACCAATGTACCACAAGGTTTTAAATGTCTTTCTCAAGGTTACAGAGCTAGTCTAAGAAGCAGAAATTGGTGTCAAGCACATCCTCCTACTCATAACAATTCTGTTAGATAGATAACATTATTCTCTTTTGATTGATAAGGGAAACTCAGGTTCATTCCCTTGAGTTTCAAGTGACATGTCCAAGGTCACAAAAACAGGCCTGGAACCCAAGTCCTCTCATTTGGAGTTCTTCCAACCGTAACTTAGAAATCTGTCTAAATATATGATTCACTCTGTGCAATCATTGATAATTATCTACATCTGGATCTGAATGGAATAACAGACTAACAGACACAATTATGTGAATACTCATTATGACTAACTATGCCAATTGATAACCACCAACAAATCAGTTTGTGTTGTGATATTTCAATTTAAACTGGTGCTTCACTAAACTGAAGACTTCACAAGCTTTGGCATTTAAAAAAACAAAAGATACCTCTTAATTAGCCTCAGTATAAAAGAAATACATTTCAAAAGAAATACATTCAAAAAAGTCCCTTTAAGACAGGCTGAGTTGACTATCACAGTCTAAATTTAAATTAACAATTCTACCCCCCAAAAAAATCATTATAGACAAAATAATAAATTTTATTTTAATTGATAGATGTTATTTCAATTTAGTTTTATAACAGTCTCTTCACTCACATTGCTATTGAACATGATGTTAAACCAGCTCTGTTGTTTATTAGAGGAACAACTGAGGACAAGTTACTCACCTTTCTGGGCCTCAATGTTATTTTCTGGTCTATAAAATATATGTGATCATGTCTACACCTTGCAAGGATGTTAAGTTTAGGCATAAGGTATACAAAGCACCTGAAAGTATACCTACCCCATAGAGAAAAACTATTATTGTAACAATTTTTATTATATGCTTTGAGTTCACGATCCTGCCTAGCCCTAAGTCCATTAAGATCTGAGTAAAACTGGACTTTTCTATTTCCTCCTGCTGCTGTTGCTTCCAATGCCCTACTGGCTACAACTGCCAACTCTCTGACCTAGACTCTCTGCCACCTACTTCTAGTGTCCTCAGAGCAAGTCCCTGAACTTCCTTTTATTGTATTAATTCCCTGGTCAGAAAGAAGATAATGCTCATTACTTACCAATTCAGTGATCTTCTGATAATTACCACGTTAATTCTTGCTTGGAACCAATCTAAAAGACTTCAAACAACTTCAAACCTACCGAGGATTTTTTTCTTGATTCCGAGTTTTAAAAACCAGGAATTTCATTTTTTTAAACAAATGGTCAACTATTAAAAATTCATAAAAGAGCTGCCTCTGTCATATCTTGTTATACTTTGATTCCTGTATCAACTCAATTACTCAAATCCTTTAGTTCTTCATCTTCTAGCCCTCTTAGATAATAGTCTCCAATAAGTAAAAGGCATTTTGCAGAAACAGATAGAGAAAACTATATATATATATATATATATATATATATATATATATATATATATAGTGTAAAGCTTAGTTTTCTGCAAGTACAATTAAATACTCAAGATAGCTGGGAGAAGGGCAAGAAGAGCCCACAGAGATGAGATGGTACTGAGACTCCACTGGTGGCCCTTTCTAAGGGACTAGAACTACACTACAGATTTATCAATGAAAGGTTGAAGGCAAGGGAAAAGGAAAAGCCAGGAACATATGCAGGCACTGCAATGCGCTAGATAATTGATATACATTATTTCTGGGTATTATTTCTATTATCAGGTGAGGAGAGTCAGACTCAGAGAGATTAAGTGACTGGATCCAGGCCAAATAGCTAGTAAACAGTAGAGCCAGAGCCATAATTATAACTGTTCTGTTACATGCTACGCAGCAGTTTAGTCCAGAAAAGCATTTATCCCTAGGCCAAGAAATAGGGAAGGTAAGTGTATGATCATCTACACACTGGCTTAGCCACACTGTTTCCCTTCCAGCAATGGGAAAAATTGAGAGATAATTCATCTTTAACCTGCGGTTATCACCCAATTATTCCCACTGGTAGAAGAAAAGCAGTGCTTCTCAAATGTTAGCATGCAGATAGGTCACTAGGTATCTTGTTAAAATGTAGATTCTGATTCAGTAGGTCTAGGGTGGCATCTGAGATTTCTGCATCTACCAGGAAATGAAGCTTCTAGTGCTGGGACCATACTGTAAACAGATTATATTCAATAGTTCCCAAGCTTGATCGATCATTTGAATCACCTGGGAATAATCTAAAAACTACAGATTTCCCTCCTTGATTCAGTGGTGTCTGGAATGAGGTCCAGGTTGACTTCAATACAGTCATCCCTTGATGTCCACGGGGGGCTGTTTTGAGGACCCCTCTCAGACACCAAAATCCACAGATGCTTAAGTCCCTGATGTATAATAGCACAGTATTTACATATAACCTATGTATATCCTCCCAGAGACTTTAAATCATCTCCAGATTACTTATAATACCTAATACAGTGTAAATGCTACGTAGTTATTTAGTATTTTTTTTGTATTATTTTTATTGTTGCATTGTTATTGTTTTTTCTGAATTATTTTCAATCCATGGTTGGTTGAATGCACAGATGCGGACTCCACAGATATGATAGGCCAACTGTACAGAACAGGGACTACTGAGCTATACTATCTTCAGGCACATTCTACCTCAGAATTCTGTAATTCAAAGAAATATATAATTATTAACGACAATAATCACAGCAAGCACTGACTGAGAACACATCAAAGGTCTAAGAGCTTTATATATTAGCTTACTTAGTCCTCAAACCACACTGTGAGGTTGGTACTCACAGCACTGTCATTCCCATTCTACACATGAGGAAGCCAATGCACCAAGAGACTAACTTGTCCAAGGTCAGTGAGTGAACTGCAGAACAGGGGTTCAGACTTGAACCAACCCGATTTCAAAGAGTCTGTGCCCTCGGACACACCATCTAAAGCTGCTTCCCACATTACCCAATGGTAATGTCACTGATTTTTAACAGACACACTTGAACAAATAAATCCAAATGGGTCACCTCAGAAGACGTCGCCCTGGGAAGGCTATGTTCTTATTCCTCAGATGCTACCATCATTCAAAACACGGCCACTGCTAAACTAAATATTTAAAGAGCCCTTGATCTGAAAATGAAAATGCCTTCAGAGCCTAAACCCATGACTTTAAGTATCTTCAAACGGGGTAAAAGCTCACCATTTGAGCACAGATTTGACTTTTTGACAACACCACAAAATCAGGAAAAGCCAATTCGAAGAAACCTAGTGTCTTTCAAAAACCTAGGTAGGTATTTTTTTAAATAAAAAAATTCAGTGTTAGGTATTAAAAACGTTTTCCTCATCACTCATCTCTAAAGCCGATTCCGAATGAGAGTTCTTCATGTTTTGCGCAATGGTTGTTATCACCAGCCAAGGTGACTATTTTGAAGGGCAATATTCATTTGGATGCACAGGTTCTCTTATATTTGTTTAAAAAAAAAAAAGCAGCCTCTTAGTCATACCAAAAGAAACACATTTGCCCTTCACTATCAGCACAAACATGCATATGTTCAGAACAACTGTCTTGAAGCATGCAGTTTTCCTTTCTGCTGAAAAAGCAACTGCTTTGATATTCTCTTCAGATTATTGTGTTTTATTTATATACACCCATCCATATAAAAAAATACCATCAGCAGGCATTAATGAAGCATTTAACTGCATGCAGCACCATAAAAGGTATTGTACAAAGGCAACTATATACTAAAATATGCACACAAATACCCTCACATACAAGGGATAAAGGCACACACAAATACTTCAGGGATACAACTATAAAAAGATATTACATTTCTACATCTAGATGAGCTCCTTTGTTAAATAAATGTTTTTTTTCAACAAAGAAAATATTCTGCAAATTCAGAATGATTTCCAGATTTTTTTTAAATCAGGCATTAATGCAGATCAGCACAATTCCACACGACCAACCTCTCTGCTTGAACTGGACTCCCCACACCTTACTGAAGCCACAATTCCCCTGCACAAACTCCCACTCCACCACCCCCCACACACCCAACTCCCCACCAACCTCACAGGGGTTCCTGGGCTGGTCCATGGAATCTGATGACATCACTCTCTCTTCCTTCCTGGAATTCTAAACCCTGCTGCTCTCCCCTTGCACACAGCTACCATCTCCATGGCAACCTCACCTCCTCCTGCTTCCCTATTGGCTTCATGGAGCAGGATACACAAAAAGGTTTTCCGTTCTCCCCACACCACCCGCCCCAAAAAGACGATGCTTTCAACAGGAACCTGAGCTAAATTTAGCTACTTGGGATTCAGAGTCCTATGACTAAGAAAACATAGAGAAATGTCTTCCTTCCAACATTGTACCCTCCTCTCAACCCCACCCAAAAGTGGCTGCTTCACCTCCTCCTCTCTGGGCCCCCAAACCAAAAGCAAGTAGTGATATCTGTTGAGCATTAAAAACAACCAAGCTACCTGCCTCACATATAAGATTGGCAGAGAGAAAATTCTCACATTCACCTCCTCCCAACAGGAGAATTTTTAAAAAGAGAACAAAAACCTATGCAAAAAAACAGTTGGGCCATTTCAGCTGAACATCACAGTGTTCTGCTGTTTCCTTCCATCCTAAGCCAAGGATTGGGAACTCCACGCCTCAAGGCAGAAAAGTCTTTAACCTCTTAGAAGACGGAATTCTCCTGCTATTTCCTTGATATGATTTCCTCCATCATAGGAAGAATAAATAGGGAGGAGAATTAGGTAAAAAGACTGCACACTTCAGTGATCAAACACACTAAGCCTGGAAGCACAAATCCTGGGTCCAACTTTCTATCCAAGGGCCTGACCTATGTAAACTTAACAAATTCTCACATACCTCATCTAAAAAGCAGCTCCCACACAGGGATATTATAAGAATTACTGACAAAATTAATGTAAATTAGTTTAGGTCCCTGTGTCAAACGGACTGAATCAAGAGTAAGTTGGCATTATTATTAGTAAAATTCCTGTGGATATTAATAGATGTTAACAATCCCCAGAGGAAGAACATAAACTTTTAGAAAATTATCATTTCATAATCATAGATATACCATAAAATATACATAACTTCTTGAACCACAGGCAGTTCCTACAAAGGTTTCTACTTCTGGTAAAAATCCAGCTCTACTCACCTCATACACCAGCCAATTTGTGACCAGTATTTTCTTTGCTTAATCCAAACTCTAATTTTGAAATTGTTACTCCTCACTCTCCCTAAATAATGACTAAATATGGACCAGGGCTTCATTCTCTGGCTCAGATGCCCACTTCGCATTCTAGAGAAGTAATTCCTTCTCAGAGCCATATTCGATAGCTGAGCACTGAATCAACGCAGTGGCTATGTCCTATGTGACTCTGAAGGACAAAGTATCAATTGTAACCAAGTCGTAAGGGCTCCAAGCAGGTCAGAGCAGTAGGAAAGGGAGAAAAGGAATGGATAAAAATAAGGCACACCCAGGAAAATTATATTTTCAGTTTGCAAAGCAGAGACTCAACTCCAGGGCACCAACTCTCCACCAAAAAAAAAAAAAAAAAAGACAGGAAAGAAGAATAATTTAGTGTAATAACAGTCATCTACCCCAAAGAAAACTTAAACAATTTAGAATAATTAGAGAAGTCAAAAGAGTCAAGATGCCTCTAGTTAACACACAGGCATCTAGAAAAAGCTTTACAACTGTTGTGGAAAACAGCAAAGGATGAAGCACATGCTAACAACTGAAACCCACATTGCAGTGTGGGGTGGGGGGCAATATGATTAGCCTATCTCTGAGAAATTTGTTTTCTTATTTCACTCCCTGTTGACCTTAACAAGCCATTCCTTGTGTGAAAGCATTCCTATGGACACCATGGTTCCACTAGCTAAGTATTAAGTATGATAAGCACTAACAGTCACCTTATTCTATAAAGGGGAGACTAAAGCAGTTTCTGAGATTGCCCATCAAATCAATTACTAAACTTGACTTATCATGAAGAAATCTATCAGCAATGGCCTAGACTAAGTGGAATGTTGCAAAACAAAGCTCCATTTATCTACTCTTTCACTCAAATGTACATTAAGAGCACTTATTACGTTCCAAGAGTTTTATATGTGTCATCGCTATTTCACAAAAACAAAAACACCAACACTAGTATATATTCTTTTTGTTGTTGTTGTTGTTGTTTTTGCAATGGAGTCTCACTCTGTCGCCCAGGCTGGAGTGCAGTCATGCCATCTCGGCTCACTGCAACCTCTGCCTCCCGGATTCAAGCAATTCTCCTGCCTCAGCCTCCTGAGTAGCTGGGATTACAGGCAAGCGCCACCAGGCCTGGGTAATTTTTGTATTTTTAGTACAGATGGGGTTTCACCATATTGGCCAGGCTGGTCTCGAACTCCTGACCTCAGTAGATTTGCACATCTCGGCCTTCCAAAGTGCTGAGATTACAGGTGTGAGCCACTATGCCCTCCCTAGTATACATTCTTACTCCACTTTGCAAACACAGAAACAGAGTTCCAGTGATGTCAAGGTGACCATGGTTATATACTCATTATTTCATTTTTTGTAAAAAGCCAGGATTCTAACCCAGATCTGTTTGGATTCCAAAGCCTGTGCATTTTTCCACTTAGCTTCCTATTTTCAGATAGTGAGGGTTGGAAAAAAACATCTAGAAATCATTTTATATCTGTGTTCTCTTATGCCATCGATAAAATATAGGACACTTGACATCAAGGTCAAAGTCATACTTTTTATGTATTACTAACAGTATTAAACTCTAAGTAGGCACTCAATACTTATTAATTTATTATTCTAATCCTATTATTCTAAACTTCTGGACAAACGGCAATGATTCTACTCAGATCTTTTTAAATTAAAATTGGCTTGAGAAATTACACGCTGAAATGAAATGACAAAACTTCAGATAACATTCTGGAATTAATTTCATAATATTTGAGATGAAAAAAATTATCACTGTCAAAATGCCTACACTGGCCCAGTCATATGTCATAATACCTACACAGTCTATTTGTTGGTTTTAATCCACAAACCCTAATGCAGTCAGGATCTATACATTAGATTTATGATTTCTACATTCTACATATAGAACCAGAGCATTTCTCCAGGGATTCCACTAAAATTAAATCAGCTGATTAGAGGACCATGCTAAAGAGGCCAAGGTCACGTGTCTGCTACCCATGTGAACCAGTTAGCATCATTCTCTCCTACAGCCACAACATACGTCCTGTTGTAAATATATACCCTTTTTTACTCTGAAATTAAGGCAAACAATCACCTTTTCTGGAAAAAAAATGTATCTACTAATGTCATATATTATAATCAGATTTTATTCTTTAGAAAATAGTTATTGTCTTTCAAATAATATTTTCAATCATCCATTCTTTCTTTCAATACTTACTCAATACTTACCACACACCAGTCGATAATCTCAAAAGGCTGGCACCAAAGAACAAATAAATAGAGCTATGTGTGATATTCAATATAGCGAAGGTGTATATAGGTATGGTGACAGCACACAGAAGGAAAGCCTACCCAAAAACTGGAAGCATTCCCTTTGAAAACTGGCACAAGACAGGGATGCCCTCTCTCACCACTTCTATTCAACATAGTGTTGGAAGTTCTGGCCAGGGCAATTAGGCAAGAGAAGGAAATAAAGGGTATTCAATTAGGAAAAGAGGAAGTCAAATTGTCCCTGTTTGCAGATGACATGATAGTATATCTAGAAAACCCCATTGTCTCAGCCCAAAATCTCCTTAAGCTGATAAGCAACTTCAGCAAAGTCTCAGGATACAAAATCAATGTACAAAAATCACAAGCATTCTTATACATAAATAACAGACAAACAGAGAGCCAAATCATGAGTGAACTCCCATTCACAATTGCTTCAAAGAGAATAAAATACCTAGGAATCCAACTTACAAGGGATGTGAAGGACCTCTTCAAGGAGAACTACAAACCACTGCTCAAGGAAATAAAAGAGGATACAAACAAATGGAAGAACATTCCATGCTCATGGGTAGGAAGAATCAATATCATGAAAATGGCCATCCTTCCCAAGGTAATTTACAGATTCAATGCCATCCCCATCAAGTTACCAATGACTTTCTTCACAGAATTGGAAAAAACTACTTTAAAGTTCATATGGAACCAAAAAAGAGCCCACATCGCCAAGTCAATCCCAAGCCAAAAGAACAAAGCTGGAGGCATCACGCTACCTGACTTCAAACTATACTACAAGGCTACAGTAACCAAAACAGCATGGTACTGGTACCAAAACAGAGATATAGATCAATGGAACAGAACAGAGCCGTCAGAAATAATGCCACATATCTACAACTATCTGATCTTTGACAAACCTGACAAAAACAAGAAATGGGGAAAGGATTCCCTATTTAATAAATGGTGCTGGGAAAACTGGCTAGCCATATGGAGAAAGCTGAAACTGGATCCCTTCCTTACACCTTATACAAAAATCAATTCAAGATGGATTAAAGACTTAAATGTTAGACCTAAAACCATAAAAACCCTAGAAGAAAACCTAGGCAATACCATTCAGGACATAGGCATGGGCAAGGACTTCATGTCTAAAACACCAAAAGCAATGGCAACAAAAGCCAAAATTGACAAATGGGATCTAATTAAACTCAAGAGCTTCTGCACAGCAAAGGAAACTACCATCAGAGTGAACAGGCAGCCTACAAAATGGGAGAAAATTTTCGCAACCTACTCATCTGACAAAGGGCTAATATCCAGAATCTACAATGAACTCCAACAAATTTACAAGAAAAAAACAAACAACCCCATCAAAAAGTGGGCGAAGGACATGAACAGACACTTCTCAAAAGAAGACATTTATGCAGCCAAAAAACACATGAAAAAATGCTCACCATCACTGGCCATCAGAGAAATGCAAATCAAAACCACAATGAGATACCATCTCACACCAGTTAGAATGGCAATCATTAAAAAGTCAGGAAACAACAGGTGCTGGAGAGGATGTGGAGAAATAGGAACACTTTTACACCGTTGGTGGGACTATAAACTAGTTCAACCCTTGTGGAAGTCAGTGTGGCGATTCCTCAGGGATCTAGAACTAGAAATTCCATTTGACCCAGCCATCCCATTACTGGGTATATACCCAAAGGACTATAAATCATGCTGCTATAAAGACACATGCACACGTATGTTTATTGCGGCATTATTCACAATAGCAAAGACTTGGAACCAACTCAAATGTCCAACAATGGTAGACTGGATTAAGAAAATGTGGCACATATACACCATGGAATACTATGCAGCCATAAAAAATGATGAGTTCACGTCCTTTGTAGGGACATGGATGAAATTGGAAATCATCATTCTCAGTAAACTATCGCAAGAACAAAAAACCAAACACCGCATATTCTCACTCATAGGTGGGAATTGAACAATGAGAACACATGGACACAGGAAGGGGAACATCACACTTCGGGGACTGTTGTGGGGTGGGGGGAGGGGGGAGAAAAAAATAAACAAAGAAAGAAAGAAAGAAAGAAAAAAAGAAAAAAAAAAAAAAAAGAAGGAAAGCCTACCTCTAGAAGATGCCATGGAGAATGAGCAGGAGTTCATTTACGTAAATGAGGAAGGTAAGAGCATTCCATGGAGGGAGAACAAAGATTTACAAAGGGATGGTCATAAGACAACATAACAAACTTGAACTTTGAAGAATTTTACTAAGGCCAGGTTGAGAATTGAGAGATATGACCAGCTAAGAGAAGGCAAGGCAACATCTTTTAGATTTTCTACCTAACCCAAATTAGGTTTTCCTAAAATGCCTTACTTTGAGCTAGATTTCCACAGAGTAAAAGGGAAAAAAAAATTTAATATTATGGAGATTTGTTCTCCTCATAGTCTCCATGATAAGAATAACGGCCAAAATGAGGTACATCCTTCTGAAAATGAAGCTGTTAGTGGCTGAGACCCTCAATGAAGAGGTTCTTTTGTCTGCAGAGCAAAATCCAAATCTGCTGCCCTATTAGGTAGAATGAAAATGTCCTTCTTATTCTTGGAGAATTAGTTTAAAAAGTGGTCAATGAAGCTTATTCATCAATTCTACTTTCCTGTGGCTGTTTGAAACAGCATGCTGAATATTTGACAAGCAAATTTACATTAACTTTAAAAAGCACCTTCATCCCCACATGACACCCCAACACATAAACACAAAAATGTATATGCACACTCACATCCTACAAGCTCGACAGGAAAAGGATCAGTATGTGTATGAAGGGAAAGCTATCTATCAGCTGTAGCAATCACAGAACGCAAGTTGAAGAAAGTAAACTTTTTACCAAAGCGATTACATATACAGAAATAGGCAAAAAACCTAAGTGCATAACTCAATGAATTTTCACAAAGTGAACGTCCCCGCGCCCCCTGCCATGTAACTAACACCTAGGCCAAGAAATAGGACATTACCAGCACTATAGAAGCCCATCCTGTGCCTTTGCAAAGTCACTCCCACCAGCCCACAATGACTTTATTTAACACCATAAATCCACTCTGCCTGTTTTGAAGTTTATATTAATGGAATTGCACATTATGCATTCTTTTGTGTTGGCTTCTTTCACTCCACATCATATCTGTAAAACTGATCCGTTTGTTGAGTGTATTCCATCTTATAAATATATCATAATTTACTGAAAAATATTTCAGTAATGTTGAAAGGCCTCTGTGCCACTACCAGCTTGGGGCTATTCCTAAAAATTCTTGCACATGTCTTTCAGTGCACACATGTATACATTTCGGTTGGGTATGCCTGGGAGTGGAACGACTGGTTATAGGGTACACTTATGTTGAGCTTTGGTAGATACTACCAACTGCCAGTTTTCCAAAGTTGTACCAATTTACATTCCCACCACCAGTACATGAGGGTCCCAGATGCTGAATGTCCTCACTAATGCTTGGTAATGTCTGCCTTTTTCATTTTAGTCATTCTGGAGTTAGTGTGATAATATCTCATCGTGGTTATTTGCTTTAGCCTGATGATTAACGATCCTGACCATTTTTTGGAACATTTGGAGATCATCTTTTGTGAAGTTAACTATTCAAATATTTTGCCCATTTTGCTACTGGGTTGTTCAAAAGATTCATTAAAAGAACTTCTTTTATATATGGGTTTGTAGTCGTTATTTATAGATATTCTAGAGACTAGCCAGATCCCTATACTACAAATGCTTTCTCCTACTTTGTAGTTTGTCTTTTTACTTTCTTTTATGTATATATAATTTTCCCCCCTCCAAGAGACAGGGTCTTGCTCTGTTGCCCAGGCTGGAGTGTAGTGGTGCAATCATAGCTCACTGCAGCCTTGAACTCCTAAGCTCAAGCAATCCTCCTTCCTCAGACTCTGGAGTGGTTGGAACAATAGGCACATGGCATTATGCCCAGTCAACTTTAAAAAAAAAAAATTGTAGAGATGAGGTCTTACTATGTTGTTGCCCAGGCTGATCTTTAACTCCTGGTCTAAAGCAATCCTCCTGCCTCAGCCTCCCTCCCAAGTAGCTAGGAATACAGGTGTGCACCACCACACCTAGCTTTACTTTCTTAACGGCGTCTTTTAATGAACAGATAATTCCTAAGTTTGATGTAGTCAAATTATCATTTTTTCCTTTATAGTCAGCATTTATATCCAGTTCAAGTAAAGAATATCATGAAAACATTTTCCTATGTTTTCTTTTAGAAACTTTCATAAAGTAGCATTTAAAATGTGAATTTTCCTATAATCCTAGCATTTCGGGAGGCTGTGCCACTGCACTCTAGCCTGGGCAACAGAGCGAGACCTTGTCTCAAAATAAAAAATTAAAAAAAAATACCCTACCAAAAAAAAAAAAAAAAAAGGACAATGATGTTTTCTTCCACCTAACAGGTCAAACAACTCCATCTATGAATTAAGCAAGATTATATTAAATTAAACTCATCAAGCTTTTATCAAGTGCCTCGTATGCACCCAGGGCTGTGTTAGGTGCTACAAGAGATGAAAATGATAAGAGATGTTTCCTAACCTAAGTGAATACTAACCTTAGCTAATAGCATGACACTCAAATATCAATTGTGTTGAGTGTTCAAATAAAACTGAGAATTTTGACATTGGAGCCCAAAAATAATAAATAATCCTCCACCATCCTCAGCTATCCAAGCTGATTTTAACTTCAACAAAGAACAGGAGGACAAAGGCATTTCCTTATTAGTGCTACTGTTTCCAGTACACACATCTAAAATCCATACGATTTACCACTTTTCTTAAGAGTACAAGAAAGATCTTAAAAATGTAAGTTACAAGTCCAGCATCTTCTAGTCCAACTACTTAAAAGAAACAGCAGAATCCAGAAATAATACAATTTTTCCCAGAATAAAAAAAATCTAGGTCATTCTAGCTAGAGAACAGTGGGGCAGGAAAGGAAAAACATGTATATGTATACACATATGCTTTCACACACCCACACAACCCTAAACTTTTTCTTAAGTGTTTTCCAATTTTCTTGTCCACAATTTCTCATCCCTTTCTTCCTGATCTTAGAGAGAAAGGTTACAAAAAAAAAAAAAGCCAAAAGCCAAACTTAAAAAAGAGTCCCAGTGGGTTAGAGATCAAATATATTTATGGCCTCTTTTTATGAAAGATAAATTTAGGGAAAGTCGATTCAGGATGAAAAGTTGAAAGGGTTAGTTAAGAGAAGGGATAGTCATTCAACCAATTTAGATGAGCAACAAGTTTTTAAAGTAAACAGAGTCATCGAGTTTGCTTTATTCTCCTATTCTATCATAAGCCTCAAAATAGAATTATGCGCCTCTCTTAAACACACAGAACAGGAGGGAAAAGAAGCAGTCTGCTAATTTTACAGGTCAAGGTAAACCAGATGCTTCACACACTGGGCTTCCAGGTCTTAAGCACATTTTCTGAAATAAAGCAAGACTCTGTCAGTAGAGCTTAAGAGAAGATCTTGAGCTAAGGTAGTAAACAAGAAGAAAAGAAGCTTATGGAATTAAAACTCTTTTATCAGGAAAATGTTCAAAGTCACTCCTCTGATGCAAAACAACAGACAAAGGCTTGACCTGAGGATTAAATTCTTCAACAGGAACCATAATTTCCCATGGCATTCATTCATTCCACAAACTTTCATAAAATGTTCACCTACTATGGTCCCATAGTGCTAGGCACCATGAATACAGTGTGGAAAACAGACATAGTCCTTTCTCTCATGAAGCTCAGTCGAATTGGGGAAAAAGACATTATACCAAGTAAATAAATAAAGATTTAGCAACAAACGATGAGCATTAAAGAAAAAACATTGTAGGGAGTCTTCAGAGTGATCCCAACTGAAGATATCTTGTTGCTTCACCCCATCAATTCCTACGATTTTCCTCCAAGGTCTACTACCGTCTCCACCGGCAATCTATCCCTACATTCTGAACATTCTCTGCTCAAGCAAATCAGCAAGATTTCAAGGTATGGCCTGAATTCAGTACTGCAAATGGGTGCCTCTTGCATACAGCACTTAAGAGTACTTGACAAGTGCACATCCCAAAGACAGCAGAGAGGAGTAAAGTGAAGTGGGGTCTCAAGAGCCCCTTATACACTCTCCTGGCACACTGCCCTAGAGGATAAAAAGAGGTACCTGTCTGCCTCTAGATCAGAACTTCTGCCTTTCTGCCATTTCAAAAGTAGCTTTTGTACAACTGCATAAGAATCTACAATTAACCCCAATAAAAATTTCCATTAATTAAAAAAAAAAAGCAGCTTTTATGGCCACGCACGGTGGCTCACACCTGTAATCCCAGCACTTTGGGAGGCCAAGGCAGGTGGATCACTTGAGGTCAGGAGTTTGAGACCAGCCTGGCAACATAGTAAAACCCTGTCTCTACTAAAAACACAAAAATTAGTCAGGCATGGTGACTTGTGCCTCTGTAGTCTCAATTACTTGTGAGGCTGAGGCACAAGAATCACTTGAACTCAGGAGATCGAGGTTGCAGTGAGCCGAGATCGCACCACTGCACTCCAGCCTGGGCAACAGAGGGAAACTTTGTCTCAAAAAAATAAAAGCAGCTTTTAGAGCCTTGAGGTCTCTCCATAAACATGACAAAATGGTTTGCCTCCTTCCTCTCTCCAGCATCAGCTCTTTATATATCAGAGGCAGGAAGTTAGTATGCTTCAAATGGGACAAGGATGACAATAAAAATAAGTTTAAAGTGACAATAAAAATAAGTTTAAAGTGATTTTTAAAAAATCTTTTTAACTACCACATTACTCTTAGAAAGGAGTTTCTTTCTGAGAAGGGTTTGGAATTTATATATAACTCAGAATGTGGAAGAATATGTATCACCTTTAGGCCTAGAATACAATGGGTTGAGCCTGTCTCTCTGAAACAAAGCTAGCTGTGTGACACTGTGCATGTGCAGTTTTCTCACCTGCAAATGGACTTGAGGCCATTTATCCTAGAGTTCTGATAAATTAAATGAGATAACATGAGTCTGGTACCTGGCAAATAAGAGCCACTTGAAAAACAAACAAAGAACATCTTAGCTACCTTCTCTTCTTTACACCTAGTCAAATGGGGGATTTTAAAAAATCATAGTGAGAAATATCCTATTGGTGAATTGAGAACATAATTCTCCATCAGTTGCAATGCTATATTGCTAAGAGTCACTGAAGAAGGGTGACCATGTGACTTGTCTTATGCTATCCCAATTTCAAATACTCTGACACATTATTCCTACAGCATCAAAACTATCCCAAAAAATCAAATATTTCAGCATCCAAACTCTATCTCCCAGACATCCTCGCTACCTAGAAACAGCACTAAAATTTTTCATCAGAGGATATATTGTACATTTAGCTCAAGAAAAAATGTGGCTGGGCATAGTGGCTCATGCCTGAAATCTCAGCACTTTGGGAGGCTGAGGCAGGAGGACTGCTCAAGGTCAGGAGCTCAAGACCAGCCTGGGCAATACAGCGAGACCCATCTCAAAAAAAAAAAAACACACTCTTCAATTAACCAGGCATGCTGGCATGTAGCTGTAGTCTCAGCTACTTTGGAGACTGAGGTAGGAGGATCGCTTGAGCCCAAGAGCTCGGGACTGCAGTGAGCCATGATTGCACCACAGTACTCCAGCCTGGGCAACACAACAGAGTGAGACCCTATCTAAAAAAAAATTAAATTAAATTAAAAAAAGGAAGAAGAAATGTGATCACGGTGCTTACAAGAGGACAAAAGGGACACAAAGTATGAAGAGGTCCAAACAAAGCAATGCTGCTAAGGGCTTTATGCCAACATAGTATATTTTTACATAGTCTATCCTAATAAGCTCACATTTACGCAACAACATCAGTACAACAGCTAAGTGGATTAGAATAAAACTGCAAAGACCTAAATGGACCCCTGGGATGGCAGAGTTTCCGTAATCATCAGCTAGACCCAAACAACTAACAGTCAATACCAAGCATACCCTCAGTCTAACCAGGCAACCAAAATAGAAGCAAAACAGAAAATCAAGTATATACATAAAATATATCCCTGATGGAATCTAGAGGGCACAAAAGAACAATTCATAGTGCCTGCAGCTGAGTGTCACCAAAAAAATCCTCTTTTAAGCTGTGCAGAGTGCCTGATACACTGCAGTAGCTGGGAAAACGGCCAAATTCAAGCCCACGTCAGAGCACACCAGGTATGCTCCCTTGGCAACAATACTACATGGGATGTAGGTGCGAAACACCTTCCTACTTCCTTTTAGTTTAAAGTCACTGTCACACTCACCCTTTGGCACACAGCTACACAGGGCCAGTGATACTCAGTTTACAATGTAAATAAACCATCCCCATGCAATGTTATATTTTGAACCATTCAGACAAGTGTGCAGGATTCAAAAAAATGAAAAATAAAGAGTGGCTTGTTTTTCCAAGTCTCATTCACATTCTCATGTTCCCAATCCCCATTTCTAGCAAATGCCTCCCAGGTCCAGAAAAAAATTCCTTTCCTAAATATTCACCATCTGCGTTTAATTTGGTCATTCCTTCCTCCCTCTCTTCTCTGCTCCCAACCCACAAGAAACATATACATATGTTTATGTTTATATATACATATCTCCCCTCCTTTTAACATTCCCTGAAAACAAATATAAAAAAGATTAGAAAGGAAAAGAGACTAGGAGAGGGAGGTAAACAGGGCAGGCAAAGGCAGCAGTTCACAGAATGAGGCACAAAGACAACATGAGACGGTTGCTCTTGAGCTCCAGCAGTAAGGGCTGTTTCTGATTAGGTGCGTACAATTGCAGAGCTGCACAGGAAGTGCTGAGGGGGCCCGCTTGGTCAGCCCCATCCCAAACACACTGAAAACCTTTGTACTATAGCAGGCCCATCTGGAATCAGTTAGGACCAAGCTCCTAGCAGCCTTTCCTTTTTTCTTTTTCTTTTTTTTCCCTTTAAAAAAAAAAACAAAAAAACCACTCTCTAAAACCACTTAGCTCAGTTTTCCTGCCTGCAACCTTCTCATCCCTTCCTTCCAAATCATCCCTTCCTTCCAAATCACCCTTCGGAACATATTTCTCCAACTGCCCTTCTGGGGTCACCACTAACAAGATGAGTCATATAAGAACATAAAGCATTCAGAGAGCTAGCATCCTCCCTAGAGCCCAGAAACCCCCCAAAAAGTATAGTCTTCATGCAACTAAACTCCCTTTTTAGACCATTTTGGGGTTTTTTAATGCTATTTTTAGAAATTCGAAGTGGCCTGCTTTTTTTAAGCATTTAAATGAAGCATCTCCTTTAGGAAACTGTTTTCATGTGTTCTATCTTCTAAATCATGCAAAAAGTAGGAAAAAAAGAAACTCTGGCATAGTTCTCCTAGCATTCAAAAGGAAAAATATTTTTCCATTCACAATCCTAAGTTAAATCACTTATATTCGTTTCTGTAAAATTGATTTTTACTGATGCTTTCTCAAAAAAAAAAAAAAGGGACTTACCAGGTACTGTGGTAAATGTCTAGCACTAAGGAGACCTGGACAATAGTCTTGATGGCCGCTAAGTAGCCATATGGCTTGGAATAAATTATTTATCCTTCCTAGGTCTCTATTTTTTCACCAGTAATATGGAGCAAGGCAGATTCTTTCCAGCACCACAACTTCCTCAAATCCCACACACCTAATAAAACATAAGAGTACACACAAAACTGGCCTCCAGTTTCACCTAGGAATCATCACTTTAAAGAAATGTTCTTATTACCTACCAAAGACTGTACAGAAAGGAGTTGTGTGTGGGTGGAGAGAATGGACAGAGGCTGTCAGTTGGCACCCTCTTCTATGAGCCATATTCCCTGTCCTCATAGTGCTTAGAGACATCACAACCAAGACAGGCCATTAAAATGTCTAAGGAAAGTACAAGCCTAGCCATCTGGGCCCAGCAAACTCACCAAAGAAGTACAGCACCAATACCTGCAGAATTAAATTCACTACCAAGCTACTGAAATGTAACTTGCCCTTTGTGCTCAGTTTTAAAGCATCTTATTTTAATTGATCTCAATAAATATTTACCAAATCGATCAGGAAGGCCAGATTCAAATACAAAAAAAGAATAGAAACTGCCCTATCCTCAAGAAGTTTATAATCTACAGGCAACAGAGAGAGATGTTCAAAGACAATGTTAGTCCAATACTTGATAATGATGATGAGGTAATTATAAAGTACTGTGAGAGTCCTCAAACTGATGCTTCCTCCATGAGCCTTGACAGTCTACACCTTTTTAGAGCTCTTTCTCTTATTTTCTTCCATTAAACTGTTCTAATAAATCTGAAAATTATATTTCACCATGAAATTTAAAGGTTGGCACTATAAACTGTCTAAACTTACAGGAGTCAGTAACTGTTTAACAATTAGTTTATATCCATAGAGGGGGGACAGACCGACATAAACCATCTCCCAAGCCACACTGGTGACAACCAGAGCAGGAACACTGAAAACTCCCTCAACAGGAGCGCCACCTTTATACCTATGGCAATTAGGAACCAATTCTTGACCTCAGGCTGGTTTCTAGGGATTAAGAACCAGTCCAGCAAGTAAAAGGTTTGAGATTAGAACTGTCTGTTGTCAGCCCCTCAGACACAACCAGAATGGCAGGAATTGCTGTGAACCACATACAAAATTTTTGCCAGGAAGTACACACAGTATCTGCTCTTATCTGGAGCCAATGTGATCAATGTTTTCCTCTCAACTAAAAATGGTCTAGTTCTTAAAGGGCCTGTTTTCCATTTCACATCCAGAAGAAGAGAAAATTACTCCTATATGGGCTGAGGCCTTAATCTCATATGCTAAGTAACCTGAAGGATGAGTGGGTTCCTTTTCCTTGGCCACGGCATGGGGGACCGACCACCTTGTGGGCAGGCTCCCTAAAAATGTATTCTCTTCAGTGTGTTAAATTTCCCCTCTCTACGCTGGCCAGACTTCAAACACATTCGGAGAGAAGTCAGACTATATGAGGTGGGGTTCCCGAAACAGCAGGGCCACATTTCCTCCCGGAACGTGGAAAGCTGAACCGTAGGAGGTGCCTAGAAGAGATCTGGCCCACTCCTGAAACATTAATACACTTCAAATTAGGCACAGAGAACTTGGCAGCTCGGCTGACTCCCAAACCAGCTCTAAACAAAACTGGACTGGTCAGGATTCTTCGTGGCAAACAGCAGTAGAAGGAGCCAATCAAAACTCTTGGCCCTGCCAAAGAATTGCCGCCTTTTCCTTAAAGGGAAAACACTTCAAGGGGAGTGTGTCTGTATTTCTAAGGAGAGAAAAGGAGTTTTTTGATTTTCTGAACTCCTACATCCAGTTGCTTTA
The DNA here is from genome assembly GCF_028885625.2 of Pongo pygmaeus. Lineage (NCBI taxonomy): Eukaryota > Metazoa > Chordata > Mammalia > Primates > Hominidae > Pongo > Pongo pygmaeus. The sequence continues at coordinate 46,988,053 of NC_085931.1, forward strand.
TTTCTGTAAATTCTTTTTCCTACATTTGTTCTTGTCTATTAACAACACCAGAATTGCCACTGGGTGTAATTAAAAAACAGGCTAGGCCAGTCGCAGTGGCTCACGCCCGTTATCCCAGCACTTTGGGAGGCCGAGGCGGGCAGATCACGAGGTCAGGAGTTGAATACCAGCCTGACCAATGTGGTGAAATCCCGGCTCTACTAAAAATACAAAAATCAGCCAGGCATGATGGCACACGCCTGTAATCCCAGCTACTCAGGAGGGTGAGGCAGGAGAATCACTTGAACCCAGGAGGCAGAGGTTGTGATGAGCCGAGATCGCACCACTGCACTCCAACCTGGGTGACAGAGTGAGACTCCGTATCAAAAACAAAAAAACAAAAAAACAACAACAACAAAAACAGGCTAGAGCTCTACAGAAAGATGCCACAATCCTAACACTACTTTCAACCAAAGGAGGCAGGGCATCCCCCCTCATCTTATTGCCCTCATCTTACTGCTACCACTTAAGGGCAAAGTCCTCCCAAAGAGTCCTCCCCTGCAGCCTCATCTTTTCCCTACTGCCTCTTCCCTTTTCTCTGACCCTCTCTCCCCAGCCATTCAAAACTCAGCAGAAATACTAAAGTAAATTTCATCCTGATCACAGTCTCTCAACAGCACAGAGGCAGCGCAGTAGACGGGGCTTCTCAAACTAACTGTGAGGAGCAACCTTTTCTGTTAACTTTCCAATCCATCAGGGAATCATACTTTTGTAAAGTGCAGTAAAATGAATTATTAGAAAAATGAAATTTTAAAAAACAAGAAACATAAAATACAAGCCCCAGTTTTTTATTGTTAGACTTAACACTCATAAAAGTATTCTGTCAAATTGCTATAGAAGTTCTAAGTGCATACAATCAATTCCTGCACCTATCTTGTATGAATTGGTAATAAACAGCAAACTAGTATCAGTCTACAAATGACACTTCAATTAGCACTGGTAAAAGGAAAGGAGAACAAGCTTTGTTCACCACACAATCCTAGGGATTAACACAGCTCACTTACTAGTCATATGACCTTAAGCATATCATTTAATTTTTCTGAATCCCAATTTCTGCATTGATAAAATAGGAACATAATGTCACCAAAAATATTCTGCAAAATTAAGGAAAGATTAAGAAAATGTAACGCCAAGAAGCCTAACACAGTGCCTGATTTAGACTAGGAATCCAATGAAATAACTATTACTATCAGGTTTTCTAGGCATTTCCTTTTATCATTCTCTTTCAATTCAAAGGCAATTCTAATCCCAGTAAATCCTAACCTTGGGAGTCAGTATTTTCAAAGCTAATTGTAACAAGCAAAATTCAGATCTATGATCTTTTATTGTCTTTAGTATCTTTTCCCTTTTGATGTCAGGAACAGAAAAAAAAAATCAAATTTTCATGTTGTGCCAAAAATGAGTTCCCACTTGATCACTAGTATTTTCGGTTTGACCCACGATATATTCCAATTTGATTTCTGGTCAAACTATTACCAGCTCAATCACTAATTCTGCTGTCATTCCAGACTTGTTATTGTTATTTTACTTAATACTGAGGAGATACAAGAAGAATATTTATAAATTATGTGAAGGATATAAAGAATAACAAAAACATATGCCATTAGAATTCTAGTTTTTCCTCCACCTCCTGCTCCCACCCCCAAATGTATTTTCTATTTTCCTACATGGCCTGAGCCCCTCCTTCACTACTGTCCTTAAAGATCTGAATTTAAGTCCTAACTCTGCCACTTCATGACCCATATAATCTTCAATAAATCACATCCCCTCTCTTAAGGCTATCTCCTACCTATCAAATGAAAAGGCTGAACAACATGGTTACTAACGTTTTCAGCTCCCTGTTTGATTTCAGCTAGGTTCAACACTTTTCATGTTAAATCCCCCTGACTCCTTACCTTTCTATTTTACACAATTCTAGTAGCCATTATCCCACCCCTGAATTTGCTATACCAAATCCTCCAACCAAAAACTCTGACCACCACCACCACCCCTTAATTTTTCCCTCAGTCCTTCCTTCCTGTTCTCAGCAGGTACCTCCAGTCACTGAGGAGAGACAATTCCACCCGATCCTCCAAGATCTCCACCTCCCTCAACATCTAGATCCATCCTTTCACGAATATTTCCCTTGTGTATTCAGAGCACAAGGGCTAAAAAGGAAAGCCCCCAAGAATTCAATCCAACATTTTTATATATGAAACAATCCACATTTATAATATAAAAGTAATAACAGAATGAATGAAAATATTTGCAAATGTGTATCGGAAAAAGGATTTGCTACATATATAAAGAATTTCAAAATGAACTCAGTAAGAAAACGAACCACCCAGCCAGGCACAGTGGCTCACAACTATAATCCCAGCACTTTGGGAGGCCAAGGCGGGTGGATCACCTGAGGTCAGGAGTTCAACGCCAGACTGGCCAACATGGCGAAACCTCGCCTCTACTAAAAATACAAAAAATTAGCTGGCCGAAGTGGTGTGTGCCTGTAATCCCAGCTACTCAGGAGGCTGAGGCAGGAGAATCTCTTGAACCCAGGAGACGGAGGTTGCAGGGAGCCGAGATCGCGTCACTGCACTCCAGCCTGGGTGACAGACCGAGACTCTGTCTCACACACACAAAAAAAGAAAAGCAAATGAACCACTCATTCTTAAAAAATGTGCAAAACATTTAAACAGACCCATCATCAATGAGATATGAATGACAAATATGCAAGTGAAAGATGCTAAACATCATTAATATTTAGGAAAATACAAATTGAAGCCATGAAGGGATACCATTATATATCTATCAGAAAGACTCTCATTTTTTTAAAAAAACAACGGACAATACCAAATAGTGCAAAGAATGTAGATACATTCATTGCTGATGGGAATCCATAGCGGTACAGCCACTTTGGGAAACAGTTTGGCCGTTTCTTATACACTTATACACTTCATATACACTTATATGACCCAGCAGCATTCCCACCCTTAGGTATTTACCCAAGAGAAATGAAGCTACTCAACAGTAAAAAAGGAATGCATTACTAATACCTAAAACAGTACAGATGAATCTCAAAACAATTACACTAAGTGAAAGAAGCCATACTCAAAAAGCTACATAATACGATTCCATTTATATAACATTTTAGAAATGGCAAAATCATAGGAACAGAAATCTGATCAGTGATGCCAGTGGCTGGGGATGGGAAGAGAGAACTAACTGTGAAAGAGCCTGAAGAAACTTTCTATGGTAATGGACGCATTTTATATCTTGATTGTAGTAGTGGTTACATGCCTATATTACATTTGTCAAAATTCATAGAAATGTAGCCTTAAAAGAATGAATTTTACTGCACATAAATTATACCCGAATAAACTATATGTATACGCGCGTGCACACACACACACACATATACATATGTGTATATGTATAAAATGCTCCTCAAAAAAAAAAAAAGCCCTGTACCCCTTCCATCACAGAGGAGTTAACACAACAGCCAAGGACACATGTAGGTGAGGAGCTGAGGAATCAAGGATGCACAGGACAGCAGGCCCAGAGGCCAAAGATAAGAGTGGTTGGGGGTCAGGGGGCACTGGAAGACTACAGGTAAAGCTGGGAAACTCTAGGGAGGTTAGGAAGCCACAAGGAAGAATGGGCCAAAGGAGTCCATTGACTGAGGATTCCAGACCATGAGGAGTAGGGTACAGAGGTGGTGAAGACAGCCATCGCGGTTGGAAAACTGGCTACACTGAGCAAATAAGTAAACATATTGGGGATAAGGGGAGCCAAGTTTTTCCCTAATGGAGAATATATTTACAAATATGGAAAGAGGTTGGCTGCATTTAATGGAGTTATCAGTGTGAATTCATGATTTTATAATATAAAATGCATTGTTTTATAATTTAAAATATGTAACACACAAACATCATGCATGTATATATACGTATATAGCACAAAGAGATATGGAAATATAGATGTATATGTGGTATACATGTGTTTATGTACATATATATGTACACATACACACAATTTCTAGCTGTTTGCTGAGACAGCCTAGAGGCAATGACACTCTAGCAGCAATATGCATACCCACCACCCAGATGCTGGTTTCTAATTACTATCCTCCATTTAAAAGAACCAGAGCTTCTTGGAAATGGCTGATTCCAAGGCTTTGGTAGGAAAAGTACAAAATAAACTTGGAAAACCTTCTTGTGGCAGAAAATAAGGAAATGTCCCATGAATGATGGGGACAGGTCAAAAGGACAAAGAAACCAGCATAAAGCAGGTCCCACTGGCTAAACTTTCAAGCTCCCTCAAGCTTGAGGAGTATAATAATTATAGAAATGGACTACAGCCCACTGAATAAAATAGTAATCCATGAGTCCATTTGATAGAAATAAACAAATGAAAAAGGGAAATTCTTTGTAACAGAACGACATCTAACAAATACAGGCAGACACAGAAATAGAGGACCAGCATTTGACAGAATAAAACTGGTTGGTTCAGGAAAGAGTAGTCAATAGCGCTAAGGAGGTTAGGTATAGATCTGTTGAGGAACAGGATAGTAGTATAATTTCAGAATACCTTTCCACAAGACAATAATCAATTACAAAAGGAAAAATGATGAATCTGATGTGGAGAAACCTGGCCGACATCAGCTTAACCAGCTGTTCAAGGTTAACAATATTACTGACAGTGGGATGCGGGGGACAGCATTTGCCTCCAGATATGATGCAACGAGAAAAGCATGGCATCATTGCAGTGGTATTCCTGCCAAAAATGATATTACTGCTGTCATGAAGAAACAGACGGACCCAGATCTAGACTCTTCAAAATGTCAAGGACATGAAAGAAAGGTGAAGACTGAGGAACTGTTCCAGGCTGAAGAGGTCTGAGGTGACATGCAACTAAATGCAACGCATATTCCTAGAAAAGATACTGGACCAAAAGGAAAAAGACATTGCTGGGACAGCTGGCAAAATGTTAACGAAGTCTGTGGATGGATGGTCGCGTTGTACTAATACTGATTTCCTGATTTGGAGATCTATGCCAGTTATATAGGAAAGTCCTATTTTGGGGAATACACATTGAAGTGTTTGGGAGTGAAGGAATATCACATCTGCAGCTTGCTCTCAAAAAAAGCTCAGAAAAGGAACAACGAAAAAGGGTATGTATGTACACAAACCCCACACACAAACATACAGAGTAAGCAATGAAGCAGATGCAGTGAAATATTAACAACTGGGGAATCCAAGTGAAGAGAATCTAGGAGTTTGGGCTATTTTGTGGGTTGTTAGCTGCTCTGGTAACTTTTCTCTAATGTGAAATTATTTCAAAATAAAGAATCAATGGAGAAAAAATAATAGCCATCCACTACCAGGAATTTAAGAGTACAGTCTTTGATTCTCACAACGAAAGCTGATCCTAACGCTCAGAAAGGTTAAAACGTGGTTCAACAAGTGTCAGTGCCATACCAACTCAGTCTGTCAAACTCTGGAGCCTTTAATCTTCTACTACACCATGCTACCTCATTCGACAAATAGGTAACCATCATGTAACGAAGTATGTGCCAATATCTTTACTTATCATTGAGGATGGAAAATCAATCAGACCATCCCTGCCCTCAAGGAATTCAGGCTAACAGAGATAGCCTTTACTTACAAACTAGTAAAGAGTTATTGGCGCTATGGTTTGCCTTTACTTGTACAGGGAATGTTGGGCCTTTACTCCACCACAAATTCATTATGACCCATTAGAAGATAACATTTGAGATGTATAGAAAAAACAGACCAATGGCCACAATGGAATATACTTAGGTCATGTAGGTAAAAGACCTTATGTGATCAACACACACACACCTCTCCAAGGCTTGAATACCCATACATAGGAAAAAGAATGGGGGGAATCTATATGAGTATATTTGGGGATCTCCAACTATTCCTTCCCTTAGGTTTTCATCCTCAGAGATGTTCCATGTTTTGTTTAAAGAGATCATTTTCTAAGAAGTAGTGGTTGTGGTGAGATTAGAACTACTTGGCCCAATTACTAAACTGGATAATTGCCTCAAGTCCTATCCTGGTTTTCTAACAGTTTTCTACTCAAAGCAAAGGAGTAACTCTTGTGTATGAAAGAGAGCAAAAGTTAAATATCTACCAAAGCACAAAGCATCAGGTTTACTTTCAAAGCCAAATTTATCCCCAAAGTAACCAGGTTTACCATCAATTAGGTGCAAATTAAGCGGTTTTCTTCTGGTTATAAATCAATTAGGGGCGGGGATGGGGGGGTGCTATGTCTCTTGGTATTGCCCTGAGTTTTGCAAGCAGCTTGTGTGCAGGCCATACACCATTTACAAGACAAGAAAGAGGAAGACCCAATAGTAAATATGACAATCTCTGCCCTCAGAGAACTTACAGTTTAGCAGGTGGGACAGATAAATTAAAAGAAAGGACACCTTCCGGATTGGAATGGGATCGGGGTCAGGAAAGGCTTCCTTGAAAAGAAAATACCATTTGGCTGAGATCTAAGGAGCAACCTGACTTTGCACACTTATGTATTTATGTTATGTGTTTTACTTTATGGAGAATTTTCTGAGTAGAGAGGTAAAAAGAGATACAAGAAAAATGGTATAAAGGCACAGAGGAGAAAAAGATAGCAAGTGATTCCATTCTGCTGGGACATAAATACCAAGAAAGAAGCCTTTGAAGGGCTTTTAGTAGTGGAATAATAAATTTTTAATCACCTAAACAACTTTTTGGTAGTAATTATTATCTTCATTTTACTAATGAAAAAACTGAGGCTTGAGAAAAGTTAGGTAGACTGAGCAAGGTCCCACAACAAAAAATATGCAGATCAACTGTAAAACCCATCCTCTTTCTGTTCTATTTCCCTCAGAGTTATACACAGAATGTAGCCAGTTCCTTGGATTTCACAGACAAATCACCTTTTCCCTAGATACTCAGCCCTTGTTATTTAACGCATTCAAAAATCCAAACATTCAGCCAGGCGTGGTGGCTCACACCTGTAATCCCAGCACTTTGGGAGGAAAGGTGGGCAGATCACTTGAGGCCAGGAGTTCGAGACCAGCCTGGCCAACATGGTAAATCCTTATCTCTACTAAAAATACAAAAATTAGCCAGGTGTGGTGCTGCACGCCTGTGGTCGCAGCTACTCAGGAGGCTGAGGCATAAGAATCCCTTGAACCTAGGAGGCGGAGATTACAGTAAGCCAAGATCATGCCACTGCACTTCAGCCTGGGTGACAGAGCAAGACTCCATTTCAAAAAAAAAAAAAAAAATTAGAATTAAAAATTTAAAAATACAAGCATTCACCAAAGTTAATTTTAGCTTCATTTGGAGGTCAATCCCTTAGTAAAATTGAATATAACCATTTTTATGGTTTTACTGGTTTTCACCAATGTGAATTTGCACACAAAAAATTAAACATTTTCCCCTTATGTTCGAAGCCCCAAAAGATCAAGGCAGCAGTAAGAAGACAGCCCACACAGAATTCACTGTATACCCTGTAACGCACAACACATCAGCATCTATTTTATCCAGCAGCAGGAAGACTTATAAGTCAGGACCCCACAATTATCCCTGTAGAGAGGCACACCAAAGGGAATGTAGGCATAACAGCTACAATAATGGTAACACAAATAGCCATCTGTACTTACAGCCAATCATGCCAAGGGCTTTTAAACACCCACATCCCTACTGCCTCCCTCTCCCTCCATGCAGGTGGGCAAATTCCTTTCCATTCTTCTCCAACCCACATAATTCCAGGGGAATAGATAATCTGATGCTAGGAGCAAGAAGCAAAGAAAGCTGCTATACTTTTGAACACAAAAGACTGAAAAGGAAGAGTCCTAATTCCCCCACCCTGTGTTCTACCCATTAAACCAGTATTTCTCTATTCTTTCTACTGTTTAAAACACAGAAGGATAGCTCCTGTTACATCCCCCAAGTCCCTTTCCCTGACTTCCACCGGTCCCAGCTAGTTTAGACCCTCCTCCCCCCATCTCCCCACATACTCAATTCTCTCAATGCACTTACCACATTATAGGTCTTGTTGGTACCAGTCTCCCTACTACACTGGGAGCCCCTGAGGTCATGGACTGTCTCTCTCTCTGCCTCCCGCCACATCCTCAACAGCCAGCATGGTACAGGGCATACGGGCGCTAAACAAACATTTGCTGGGGTGATCACAAGAACTGCGGAATGAACAGGGAAGTGGGTAGGAGAAAAGGAAATGGTTGGACAGTAATTTGAGGTCTGAGGGTCCAGGATATCTGAATAGAAACCATGCTACAGTCCCTACAATGGAACATGTTGAGTGCAACAGTTACATAAGAAAAATCATCCTTTAATAGTCTCTGCTAGAGTGTTTTAGAACAAAAGCTGTTCTAACTCTAACAGGCTAAGGGTATCGTTTAAAAAAAAAAAAACCACTAATCCTATTTATTAGTGTTATGTCCCCAAAAGCAAAACAGCAACAAGAGAGTGTGGCCTACAAAACTACCACAGCCCTACCACTAAGCTCCAGCTCCCAACACAAATAGCTTTTCAGGACTCCTTTCTTTGACAGCCGTTTTACCCACCCTCTCCCCTTAGCCTCTTCCCTTCCTCCCCTACAAGGCAGCAAAGCAAACAACGACTGCACTACAAAATCCAAGAATCATCAGAAAGACAAATCTCCCCAATTCTCCTAAGTTTATCCTGAGGGCTGCTGGCAAGATAAGCAATTTTTTCCTCATTATGGTAGACTTCACCTGGGTGATGAATGTAGCTATCAACTTTTCAACAAGGTGCTGGAAATAGTAGATCTCAAAACCAAACCTTAGTAGTGCACCCGCCCAATCTGCCCTCAGCTCTGCAATCAGGAGGCTTTTACCAGCTCTACTTTAGCTCTAATCCACCAGCTATTACCCGCCCCCTACCAGGGGCATCTGCTCTTGAACCTTCCTTGCTAACTATACTTGTCAAAATCAAACAGAACCTGACAGAAAAGTAAGACAGGAAAGGGATATAATAAGTTTCTAAGATTGTCTCAATTTAAACCCTTTGGCCATATTTTTACCTGGATTTTTTTTTCTATTGAAGAAAACTATAATAATTACTTTTAGGAGATGCTGATTTTTATTAGATTTTACTTTGAATCACTGTAGTAAGATGTCAGAGCTAAAAGCAATCTCAGAAATAACATCATATCCCCACATTTTGCAAATGGAGAATGACCCAGAGATGTTAATAACTGCTTAACTACAGTTACACAAAAAAATTTCCTAGATCATCAAATCCTGGATGGCAAGACCTGTATCTAATTTATCTCCAGTGTCCAACAGTGTTCGGCACTTGATAAATGGTTGGTTAAGTGAACTAAATGAACACAACTAATTAGTGAGAATCTAGAACTATGACCCATGACCATTTTACTTCAAGTACAATGTTTTCTCATTACATGTGACTAGAAAGCTAGAGTCGATGAATAATTTGGAATCCAAGCTCTCTTCCTCCTCAACGACCAGGCACACTCTGTTTATCTCTGACACCATCTGTAAGATTTCCAATCTCTGTATGTTCAACTGCTCTAAAAATCATACATTTCTAAACTGATTCCCTAAAATAGCTCTCCTCTTCCACTCAGATAATTTTTTTAATAATTCTCTTCAATTACCTAATCTTCTTAATGACTGACCTCTTGGGGATCCCTCCTTATAGCTCAACAACTTACAACAAGCTACAAAAATCTGTCTCTTTCCCTTGTTTGTGTCCCCCTAGGCCAATGGTTCTCAACCTTACTGCATACTAGCATCATCTGAAGACGTTTAAAAAAACAAACCTGATTCCTGGGTCCTGCCCCCAGAGTTCCTGATTTAATTGGTCTGGGTAGGGTATGGCCTAAGCACTGAAATGTTTAAAAGCTTCCCAGGTGATTCTAATGCACAGTTAGCTAAGATTGAGAACCTCTGCCCTATGCCCTCAGAAACTCACCACTTAGTCCATTATATACTCTAAAAATAACTACATACTGCCAGTTGCTCTGGACTTGCAAAATATTAGACTGCTTTGCACCAAGGCAGAGTGTGTTGCTAGACTGAAGGCACATTGGAACCATACCCTTGTTTCACATCTGTTATATAATAAAACTGTGGTAAATATGTTGGTAAAGCTCTATAAATCATTAATGATAATGAATGCCCAGCATCTGGCTAAAAGACTACAGGGGGAAAAAAGCTGTACTGAAGTTGGCTCAGAAACACATTTAGTTTCTCAATTTTTTTTTAACCAAAGATCTAGAGTCCTTCAAATCCAGATGGTCTTTCTGTATCAAAAATAGCTTTTTGTGGCACATGAACAAACCCAACCCGAAAGAAGCACAAGAATATACTATGTATTTTCATGCCTCCATGACTCTGCTCACCCCAGTATCTACGTCTGGAACACCCTTACCCAGTCTGCATAGAGAACTCCTATTCATCTTTCAAAGCTGAGTTCAAATGCCTCCTTAAGTCATTCATTCAACAAATACTGAGAATTCACTAAGTGACTGACAGGCAATGGAGATACAACATTAAATGAGACATAGTCACTGGCTTCACAGTGCTTACACTCAAGTACTTGGGAAGACAGCCAGTAAACAAGGAGACAAATTTTTAAAATTCCAGATGATGTGAAGAAAAGATGACAACATAATGTGACACAGTAATGGTGGATGGTGACTGTTCCAAAGTACACTCACTTGGTCCCTCAAGACCAAATCAAGAAAGGAAACTTTATCACATTCCTTTTCGCACCCTCAGAATTGACTCTTGCTATAGACACAATGAATATTTTGAATGAACAACAAAAAAAGAGTAAGAAAGGCAAAAGTAAAATACTAACAGAAATAATCGTAATCAAGTAAAAGTCAAGAGACACAAACCCTAAGTTGTTCCAACTACCTACTAGGTTTTCAGCAAATCTCTTCCTCTCTTCTGTAAAATGGGTGGACTGGATTAGACCGGGATTGTAACACTCACCAGAGGTAAAGAGTGAAGTGCACAGGTAGAGACTGTGCAATACTGAAGCAAACGGGTCATTCCAAAAGGGAACAGCCACTATTTAGCTCCTGCAGATTGTCAGATGTAGGAATGTGGGCCCCGTGCTGCCAAGTGAAGCCACAAATCTGGGTTTCATGTGAGCTTTCCCAATGTTTAAATGTTAAATCCAAAGGCCTTTAAAATACTGTGTTATCCAAACAAAATCCCACGTGTGGGAGCCACACCAAAGGCCTATAGTTTGCAACCTCTTGACTAGATAATCTTTAAGTCCTCCCTAATTCTAACAGTCTATGGCTCTAAATGAAATATCTTCTCAAAGAAAAACAGTTAAGAGGAGACAACAGGTCAAAGAATAGAAAGAGAAAAGGACAGTCTCCTTCCCAAGTGTTCCAATCAGATCACAGAAAGTGGGAGGATCACTGGAGACCAGAAGTTCAAGGCCAGCCTGGGCAACAAAGCAGGAAAGACTCCATCTCTAGATAGATTAGATAGATAGATAGATAGATAGATAGATAGATAGATAGATAGATAGATACACAGATAGATAGATAGATAGATAGATAGATAGATAGATAGATAAATAGATTCTAGATAGATAGATAGATAGATAGATAGATAGACAGAGTCTTCCTCATAATTCATCAGGCAGCAAATCCTTGTTGCTCAGAAAGAAAATGCAAAATGCAGCCTGGATAATGAAAAGACCAATTCTAACCTCTCCTTCAGATTATAAAAGCAGCCAGTCCGCTATATTTTTAGTAATCTGGGGCTGAACTGTTGTGCTTCTGCCCACACGAGCTTAATAAATACCGCTATTATAGGCAATCAGGAATGCTTAAATAGAGGCACAACCCATGTGCACACACACAGACACAGACACCCCACATAGCACAAAGCAAGGAAATCAATTATGCTGCACACTGGCAAGATGCCCCAAAGACACAGCAGGAATTTGATATGAACAGCAGGATGAGGAAGGAGAATGAATAATTCAGACTCCCTGATTCACTTAACAAAGTCCTGTCAAGCACAAGCTGAGACCCATGGTTTGTGGGCTGAGCTCCCTGGGCTAAAAGGCAACACAAGCTCACTGTCTGAATGGAAAGCTCACTGTGCCTGCTGTGGAGGTGGGAGAAGGAAGAAATGAAAAACGTGCACCTCGAATAGAAGTCAAGTTATTTTTCTGAGAGCCAGTTCATCATAAAAGACCAAACTTGAAAACAGACAATGTTTTCATACTGTCATTAGCAAAGGAAAAAGAACATGCATATTTTATTTATGCCCACCCTCTTTAAGAAGGCCTCCACTGGATTAACAAGCCCAAAGTAAATGAGATAATGGAAAAGGCAAAAGAAAGAAGTATCAGCCAGAATAGCTAAATGTATAGACATATTCCCAATCCTTACCCTCTCACCCCAGTGTTTAAGAAAGTTATCAACATTAACTATCTTCAAGCTAGCAATGATGACTGTGGACTTATGGACTATTCATCAACTGCTTCACCTAAGTTCCTCATGATTTTTAGACACCAGCCAATTCTGAAAACAGATCCAGATCTATACCAAGCATTTACTCAGTCACCATAAACTCTTACTTCACTGGAAAACAGAGTTTTGTATAAAGATCTTTTTTTTTTTTAGACTGTTACATAAATGACCTAGGGAAGAAAAAGAAAGGTAAACAGCCCAACCTGTTTTCATGTGTCTTTATGATGGGTTTGGTGTTTTATCTTCCATTTTTGTTTTTTAGTGACAAGAATAAAATATTTGTAATCATACAGCATTTAAATCTCTCAAGCTACAATACTCGCTGATGCAAATATTTCAGTCTTACATTTGTAAAGTATTACTTATAAACAACACACCAAGAATGCATTAACTTCTGAATGCCACAATACTAAAATTGTGTTTGTAGAAAAATCAAGGGAAAAGAACAAATTTAGGCTGTCCTTTACAATTCCTTCAGAATTCCTTCTAAAGACACAGTGACCAAGTTCTAAATATTATACTATTCTGAGTAGCAGAAAACAGATTTCAGAAAGCAATTACTACCACAAACAAATGCACTTAGCATGAGCTCATACATTTAAAAACCATTTTAAAAATTAATCTGATTCCTCAAAGTTATCAAAAGCAACTAACAACTTTTCAAAATTCAAATGGCTGAACAGGAGATGCTTCAGTCCTAAAAGCAAAAAATAAATAGCACTAAAATTGAATAGTAATTAAATAACCTGCACCTTCTACTGATAATAAGCAAATTTTCCTATTTGCATCAGGTCAGCCTCTAGGGAATTAATCTGTCAGCCTGTCATAAAGAAGCGTGTGATACAACAGCAGTGACTCAAACCAGAGAACCTACGAGAGGAGGCAGCAACCACACCAGATGGAACTTTCTGCCCACATTCTATGTCACAGATCAGGATCTAAGGGTTCATAAGGCAAGCTCCCAATGGTCACAGATGGGGGCCCCCAACTGCCAAATGCTTACTGACTGGTGCATCTAAAAATGAGATAATACAAAGTCTGATATGCCTTTTCTTTTGTCAAAGAACAATAAAGCCACTGTTGATCAACTTTAGCAAGTTGGAAAATGGATGACAAACTTCCCGGAAGAAGAATAAAAGTTATTCTGTAAATTATTTGGTGAGGTTGGGGCAAAAGTATTTTTCTTAAAGCTCCCCAGAGGATGCTAACAGGCAGCCAAGATTAAGAAACACTGGTCTAATTAAGCCTTGAAACAAAGTAACTAGAGCCACTTAACCAGTGAAAGCCAGAGGTAAAACACTAAAGGGGGGCCACCTTGGCCTTTGAATATGACTTTGTTTGAAATGATTATCTCTAGCAAAAGAACCGGACAGCGATCATTCACCCTGCAAATCTAGGATCTATATTCCATACAGATAAGGTTCTTTCAGTTCTAAAATCCTATAATCCATACAACCATTAAATGGCAATAAATACTAAGCTTACTATAAATCAGGTACTGTGCTACATACTGGGAATTTAAAAAGAAAAAATAAAGATTAAAACAGAGTCCCTACCCTCGAAGAGCTTACAGTCTGGCAGGAGCTCAAAGGAAATAGGCTCTTATAATACAGTGAAATAAATCCTAAATAGGGAAAAGCACAAGGTGCTATGAAAGCAGTCAAGAGAGTTCCTAACCCTATCTTAGAAATTCAGTAAAAGATTCCCAAAGGTTTACTGAGACCAATAAACCAAGATCTCAAAGATAAGGGTTAGTGCCATAAAAGGTGGAAGGAGGCATGTTATAGAGGGAATGAAGTGAAGCTGCATGGTACATGCATGAGCGGGTCAAGGGGTGGGAGATGAGGTAGGAGCCAGATCACCAATGGCTTTTAGTGGGACTAAAGGACAGTGAGATGATCAGAGTTGTTTCAGAAAGATCACTCTGAGAAAAATTACTGCAACGCAATGATGCGGGATGGGAGGGACGAAATTAAAGACAGAAGGACCATTCAAGAGGCTATAACAGTAGCTTCAGCAGCTGGGTAAATGGTGGCACTGGTTGCTGAGTTACACAAGGACAGAATTTTGCAGAAATTCCAGATAAGGGCTGGGCGTAGTGGCTCATGCCTGTAATCCCAGCATCTTGGGAGACCGAGATGGGCAGATCACCTGAGGTTACGAGTTCAAGACCAGCCTGGCCAACATGGCAAAACTCCATCTCTTCTTAAAAAAAGAGCAGATAAGGAGGAATCAGTTTTAGATGCTGTGTTTGCAGTTAACTATGGGGTATCCAAGCACAGATGCACACTGAGCAGGTGGATACAGACATCCTAAGTGCAGGAAAGAGATCTAGGCTAGAGACAGCAATTTGGAAGTTGTCAGCATATAGATGATAAATAAAGCCTTAGCAATAGACGAGCTTACCCAAGGAGAAATATATATAATTTAAAAGAATTAAAAAGAAAAAGGCCTAGAATAGAATCCATTCAAGCACCAACTTTTAAGTGGTGGGCTGAGGAAGGGATAACAAAAATGCACTGGCAGACAGAGAGAGAAATTCTAAAAAGCATGGTACAAGAGAAGCCAGGGGAAGAGAAGCATAAAAGCATGGTACAAGAGAAGCCAGGGGAAGAGAAGCATTCCAAGGACAAAGACGACAGAAAGGAATATTCATTGGATGTAGTCGCAAGGGGGTTAAGGGTGATTTTGGAGAAAAGTGTTTCAACGTTGTGGTTAAAGAGAAAACCAGAACTGCAATGGGCTCAAAGGGCACAGACAACTATTTTAAGAAGGTGGCTTGTAGAAGGGAGGAGAGTGAAAAGCAGATGGAGGGTAAAGATGACTAAATTTGCTAGATTTTATTTATTTATTTTGTTTAAAGTTGATGAAAAAAAGATATAGAAGGGCAGATTTAAAATCTTGGGAAAAATCCAAGTAGAACTCACTACAGAAAGGACGAAAAGTGGCACTCAAATTTGGTTGCACGAAGGTAAAAGAGCTCCAATCTGAGGGTTTCTATAAATTAAGAGGCAAGATTAAGTGAAGGGAAGCAAAAGGAAAGGAAATGTAGGACAATGAGGGATGTTTAAACAGCCACTGTGGCAAATCCCCAAGAGGTCACTTAAAAACAGAAACACGGGCCAGGTGCGGTGGCTCACGCCTATAATCCCAGCACTTTGGGAGGCCAAGGTGGATGGATTACTGGAGGTCAGGAGTTCGAGACCAGCCTGGCCAACATGGAGAAACCCCAAGTCTACTAAAAATACAAAAAATCAGCTGGGTATGGTAGCACACACCTGTAATTCCAGCTACTCAGGAGGCTGAGGCAGAAGAATCGCTTGAACTCAGGAGGCAGAGGTTGCAGTGAGCAGAGATCGCACCACTGCACTCCAGCCTGGTGACAGAGTGAGACCCTGTCTAAAAACAAACAAACAAACAAAAACACACAGAAATACTACCAGGCAGGAGTCAAGGGTCTAGGAAAGGTTGGATGGATATTAGGAAGGCAGAGAGCTGTACTGAGTTTTGCCAGGTAGGAAAAATATAATGAAAAATGAAAATAAAGAGAGGATATTGGCCAAAGAGCTGTTTAAGAGAAGGACGACGAAGTCTAAACAAGACAGGGAAGGGAGCAAAGACAAAGGAGTTAACAAAAAGGGAGAGAATACAGAGAGGGCCAATGCACTGGCTTTCTCAATGACACTGGAGAAAAGAGGCAGTGGGGTAACTAAACGAGAGAACTGAAGAGTCTTAACGAGAAAATGAGACACTTGTCTTTAAATTTTCAGAAATTAAGCAGTTCTAAATTGACTAACCCCAGGATGCAGCCTTAGAATAGGTGGTGAAAGAGAAGAAAGGCAATGAAACAGATTAATTAGAGAACCAGACATAAGACTAGCTAAGGTGCTGGATCAGTCTTCCACACAGACACTGGAGTCTCTTAAGACAATAGCAATACTTAAGGTACGAAGAAAGCCCACAGTCCAAGACCTACAAGTTTTTGTTCATTTTTTAAACGAGGGAGGGACAAAACAAACAATAAATGACAGTACTGCATAAGGGAAAAGGTTAGACTAGCCAGATTACACGAGCTTTTAAGGAACAGGGAATTTCACCCAAGGGTATAGGATTATATGTAAGCACTGGAGAGGGGAGAGAGAGAACAACAGAATACTAATCTCCCTAATACAGGAGAACAAGGAACACCGAAACACCCACTAAGCCAAGCATGGTGTTGCACACCTGTAGTCCCAGCTGCTTGGGAGACTGAGGCAGGGGGATCATTTGAGCTTGGGAGTTCAAGGCCAGCCTGCACAACACAGCAAGACCCCATCTCTAAATTTTAAAAATTACAAAAAAAAAAAAAACCAAAAAACAAAAAACCCACCCACTAGAAGGGAGATAGGGGATGTAAAGTCCTGAGAAAGAACACAAATTTAGTTCAGAGAAAGGAGTAAAAATAACATGCAGTTAAGAGGCTGAAGATGAAGGAAGTTTGCTTACTGTGCAACAGGAAAAAATGTGACAGTCTATGAGGGAAGGAGCCACTGGAAGATTAGAATGGAAGAGAAAAAGTATAAAGTCAGTTAGGCCTGACAACAGAGGAATATGCAGATGGCCACAAGTACTTACATTCTGGATGCTGACCGAGGAGTGCAGAGTTGAAAGAATGATCTGTGTGGGTACTGCAAGGTTTCTTTAAAAGAAAAAAAAAATTAGTCCAAAGAATTCCTTAACAGAAAATTGGAGGGAGGCAGGAGGACTTGGGCCTTTGGACAGGAGTCAGCATCAGCCAGGTTTAAGTGAGCTTTTAGGAGTCACAGTCAGAAGAGCAGAGGAGAACAGGGTAATCCAAATACCATGTCACCTACCAAACACTGACAACAATGGCAGCTCTGGTCACTGGAGAGAGGAAGAACCCTGGGATTCTGCAAGGAGAAACCATGGCCTAAAATATCTATTTTGCCAAAGCAAACAAGAAAACTCTCTGAATGAAGTTAGTTATGATGTGGACCGACTCAGGCTGACAAGAACGGGCACCAGATTCAGGTTTCTGGCACCTCTGATAAGGACTGATGAACTAATAAATAATGAGGCCTCAAGATTCAAGAACTTGGATACCTCTAATCAAAAATAAAAATTAACAAATCAAACAATTACTTTTTTACAAACCTAATATATGTAACCACTCCTGTGGCTAAGTGCTTTACTTGCAATATCTCATTAATTCTCACAACTCTGTGAGGTAGAAACTATTATTAACATTTACGGATGAAGGAAGTGAGCCTCAGAGAAACTGAGAAACTTGCCTAAGGTAATAAATCTATTAAACAGCAAAGTCAGTAGGACTCTAAACCCAAAACTCTTAACCACTGAGCTCCACTTGACTCTTACCTTACCACACCAGTGGATATTGCCAATATGCTTAAGGTATATCCTCTGAAATACACAACTCAAAGTATCATTATTAGCAGAGAGAACACAAAGAAATAAAAGGCATGGTCCTCAAGAAAAATAACTCTGCTTAGAGAGACAACAGATAAACACACACACACACACACACACACACACACACACACACACACACACGTCCTCAAGAAAAATAACTCTGCTTAGAGAGACAACAGATAACCACACACACACACACACACACACACACACACACACACACACACACACACACACACGTAACAATTCGAAACTATGTTTAAGTATTAAACTAATGACAAAGATGACAAGGATACAGAAGATAACAGTATCTAGATTCAAGAGTTAAGTCTCTGTCCAAGGCAACAAACTAACAATCCATTCATCTAGCCCGGCAGACTTCTCAAACTTAAGAGATAATTTTAAATTCCTTAGGAAATACCTGATTAAAGCTTACTAAAATACCAGAAAAAAAATGAAATCAGATGGTTTTAACTGAATACTTGTTCTCTTGATTCTTGAACCCTCTCATAACCCAACCACTTCCCACTACGATACCTGGTTTCCTTATACAAAAGCTCCATTTTGACCCAAAGCAGATGGAAATTTATCTTTACTGATTATGTCTCCTGGGTCATTTATCCAATACGTCTTGCCTCTTGCTTCAGTATAAACTTCACAAGTTTGAAGCTAAGCCAAAAACAAAACAGCTACAAGATGAGGGTTAGTAAGGATGAACCCACGCCTGGAAACATCTATGTCTCTGCCTTACAACTCTGAATTCCCTCACATCTTCCACTCAGCCTCATATGTAAATCAACTCCCCTCCCTTTCCCTACCTGGAGACAGAAAACAGGATACCTTGCTTCACTTTCAAACTTCTCAGAGGTAGGATGAGATATAGAATGGTTCTTTTTTTGTTTTTTGTTTTGTTTTTTAAATATATTTTTCTTTTTTTATTTTATTATTATTACACTTTAAGTTTTAGGGTACATGTGCACAATGTGCAGGTTAGTTACATACGTATACATGTGCCATGCTGGTGTGCTGCACCCATTAACTCATCATTTAGCATTAGGTATATCTCCTAATGCTATCCCTCCCCCTAGAATGGTTCTTAAGTGCTCTGAATCTCAAGCGAAATATAACATACAAAAACATAATATGGTACTGGTTTTAACATATTTACCATGTAATGTCCAAACAGCTTTATTCCACTACTAAGAATCAACTAAGGAACACATAAGACAGAAAGGACATAAACAGATGCATATACAAGTGTTAAAAGCCCAAGCAAAGCTAAATTCACCTTTGCCCCTCAAAAGGACCATTTTGATTACAGGTCAGAGTTTGCATTATCAAAATGAATCGAATTGTTCCAAGTAATACTGAAATAGCAGTTGAGGGTAAAATGAACTTTAGCCACTGGACTCTGAGCATCATCAGAGGCAGTTATTAAAACACAGGTATGTTAACAGGGGAAAATAGCAGAAAATAAAGGTGGACGTAATGGTTTTAAAATATGCTCACAAAGTACTTGATACTACTCCATTCAAAAGGTAGGTCCTGCTTTTCCTCCCCTTGAGAGGAGCTAGACTTGCTTCTAACAGCATAAAGCAAAAATTTAAGTAGATCCTCCTGCCTCAGTCAAGCCTTCAGAAAAATGCAGCCCAGTCAAAAGCTTGACTGAAACCTCATGAGAGATCCTGGGACAGAACTACACAGCTAAGTTGTCTCAAATTTCTGACCTACAGAAACTATGAGATAATAAGTGTTTGTTGTTTTAAGCCAGTAAGTGTAGGGCTAATTTGTTACACAGCAAGAAATAACTAATAGGGATGGTATGTTGTAGTGCACTGTGTTATGAATCCCAAACTGCCATTATGGGAGGCTGAGGCAGAGAGATCACTTGAGGTCAAGAGTTTAAGACCAGCCTGGCCAACATGGTAAAACCCTTTCTCTACTAAAAATACAAAATTTAGCCAGGTGTTGTGGCAGGCGCCCGTAATCCCAGTTACTCAGGAGGCTGAGGCAGGAGAATCACCTGAACCCAGGAGGCAAAGTTTGCAGTGAGCCGAGATTGTGCCACTGCACTCCAGCCTGGGAGACAGAACGAGACTGTCTTGAAAAACAAAAAACAAACAAAAAAATCATTAAAGGTCCCTCCAAAGTTCTGAAAACAAGGACTACCAGAGAGAAGCACACCAGTATTGCAGTAACTTCCTCTTCTACTTTGAGCAAGCTAACAGGAATATAACGAGAGCCAGAAATATACACCATTATGTAATTTAAAATTTTGTAGTAGCCATATTAAAAATGGTAAAAAAAAAAGTGAAACTAATTTTAAGAATATATTTTATTGAATCCAACACAGTTAAAATATTAGCATTTCAACATGTTGATTTTAAAACATAATATTTTAAAAATCTCAACTTAGTATCTTACATTCTTTTTTGTACTAATTCTTCTAAATCTAGTGTATAGTATTTTACATTGAGTGCATCCTTTTATTTATTCATTTATTTTATTTTTATTTTATTTATTTATTTATTATTTACTTACTGAGACAGGGTCTTACTGTGTCACCCAGGCCAGAGTACAGCAGCACGATCATCGCTCACTGCAGCCTTGACTTTCCAGGCTCAAATGATCCTCCCACCTCAGCTTCCCAAGTAGCTAGGACCACAAGCCTGTGTCACCATACCCAGCTAATTTTTTAATTTTTTGTAGAAATGGGGTCTCTCTATGTTGCCCAAGCTGGTCTCAAACTCGGTTTCAAGTGATCCTCCTACTTCAGCCTCCCAAAGTGCTGGAATTACAAGCGTGAGGTACCACGCCTGGCCTTTTTATTTTTTATTATAATTTCATATAAGAACAGAGATGCGGGTCTCACTTTGTTGCCCAAGTGATCCTCCCACCTCAGCCTCTCAAAGTGCTGGGATTACAGGCATGAGCCACTGCACCCGGCCTGAGAGTGTATCTCTATAGCCACATGTGGCTACCGTATTACCATATTACACAGCAAGTCTAGAGGATTTCTTCTACAGCCTGTTACCCCTTCAGAAACATGAGTGTAGAGCCCAGGGAGGCAAAAGTAAAGAATTTTTTAGATAACTAAAGGATCCTTTTTATTGTCTTTACTGAGATATCTCATTTGAGCAGGTCCCCAAGCTGGGAAAGGATAGCCTTCATGAAAGAAAAGAAAGAGGGAAAGGACAGTGCTTACTGTTAGAAAGAGGAAGAACTACTTTGAAGAACTGAAAAGAAACTAATTCTTCCTACAAAACATCAAAACCAATCATCAGAGTATAGAGAACATCATCTACCTTTTTACGTGATATTCCCCTCAGCATTCAGTCATCCATTCATCTCATACACAGCCCTACATCCATTGAAATGGAAAGATGCAGTTTGTTCTGAATAAGAAGGTTTGGAAGGAAATAAGGGGGGAAAAACACTAAGTGAAAGAACATTTGCCTTTCTCCAAACACAAAAACCTTCCCCAGTTAACACATTTGCCTCCTCTCCACCGGCAATGTTATCTCCTAGGATCATAGCTTTCAAGAACAAACCAAACCCAGAGCCTGCCAGGAGACAGTGATCCAACTGATACGGTTTGGCTCTGTGTCCCCCACAAAATCTCATCTCAAATTGTAATCCCCACGTGTCGGAGGAGGGGCCTGGTGGGAGGTAACTGAATCATGGGGACAGACTTCCCCCTTGATGTTCTCAGGATGAGTGAGTTCTTGAGGGATCGTTTAAAAGTATGTGGCACCTCCCCCTTCACTCACTCTCTCTCTCCTGCTCCGCCATGGTAAGATGTGCTTGCTTCCCCTTCTGCCATGATTGTAAGTTTCCTGAGGCCTCCCAGTCATGCTTCCTGTTAAGGCTTTGGAACTGTGAGTCAATTAAATCTCTTTTTTTCATAAATTACCCAGTCTCAGGTAGTTCTTTATAGCAGTGTGAGAACGGACTAATACACCAACAAGAAAATCTCTTCCAGTGCAACCAAGTCACCCTTTTCCTCCTCCTCCTCCTGCTTCTTGAGGAGCTAGATTCAGACGATTATGGAAAAAAGCCCAGCTGTGTGAGTCACTGCAGCCATCCCAAGAGGCCTGGGCAAAATCCAGAGGACAGCTGGAAACAGCTGTTGTGAGATCAACTGCAACTAGGAGGGAAGGAGGAAAAAGAGGATGAATTCATAGTTTATTACACATGATCCCATTCTGGCCTCAGGCAAAGCTGGTTTTTATTTTCTCTCCCAAATGAAAAGTTTCTTCTCCCTTCTTACTAAAGATTCTTCTTCTAACAAAGAAAATAATAATTGATTCACCAATAAAGAACTCCTGAGATCATTATCCAATCCGTTATGGGGGATGCCACTCCCCTCACCCATATGTCTCCCACAGTACAGGATAAACAAGAATCCAACAGGTGAGGAAAGAATTATTTTTTAAAAAATCTGTAAGGCTGGGCACGGTGGCTTATGTCTGTAATCCCAGCACTTTGAGAGGCCAAGGTGGTTGGGTCACTTGAAGCCAGGAGTTCAAGACCAGCCTGGCCAACATGACGAAACCCCATCTCTACTAAAAACACAAAAATCAGCCAGGCATGGTGGTATGTGCCTGTAATCCCAGCTACTCAGGAGGCTGAGGCATGAGAATCACCTGAGCCTGGTAGGTGGAGGTTGCAGTGAGCTGAGATTGTGCCACTACTCTCCAGCCTAGGCAACAGAGCAAGAGCAAGACTCTGTCTCAAAAAAAAAAAAAAAAGAAAAAAGAAAAAAAAAAAGCTGTAAAGGCAAGACACCTTTGACTTGAATAAAGCTCTTAAAAAGAGAAAAAAAAGTCACCAGGAAATATGAGGCTGCTGAGATCTAGCAGAGAAATAGCCCCAAGGAAAGAGAGGTTGCTCTATGGTTCCTTACACAATAATATTATAAATGCTTTGTTGATTAAGGAAGAAATGTCAGAAGAGTGTTTATTTGCACAGCTAGAGGGCAACCAGCCTTAGGATATCTAATCCCCTTTCCTACCAGCCAAAAAAATGTAGATCTCCACACATCAATCCTGAGGTCCTGAAGAAAACGGTGACTGACACCACAAGTCCAGATACCGTGGTAAAATGAAGAGCAGGTACCTTTCCTAAGAAAGAACTTCTCAGAGTTTGATAGGTAACAGAAGAATAGGGATTTTCTGGCATTTGATACAAACTAATATTGATTTAATGGGCTCTGATGATATGAGACTTAGAAAACTAATGAGCATTGTCCTCTACCCGGTCTCAACACACCCAGACATCCATCCTTCAAAATCCCTGGGCTTACAGCTCAAATGGTTTTGATCAACACATATTCCTCAGTGGTCAGTCTTGGATTCTACAGTCCTTTCAGACATTCACACAATAGAAGCAGTCTATACCTTAAAATTTACCAGCCAAACCATGCATGAGGATGGAAGAACTGCTGCCTTCAGAAGTCTAGAGATATATTTAAAAGCCAACAAAAAGCTCCTTTAACTGTCTCAGCTGCCCACCTGCCATCAGTAACACTGTTCCTAAAGTGAGATACAAAGGTTCAAAAATCCCTCTATACATTCTCTGCTCCCTAGTGTGGTTCTGTCACTACAGAACTTCAATTATTTCTTCCACAAATATTTTTTAAATACTGTATTTACATTCCATCTCATTTCAATATATATAAGACCTCTTGCAACTAATTGCTGAAGACAGCCACAGGAGATCCTGTAAATAGTGGAAGGAACTGAGATGGGGAGGGAGTATAGAGGAAAGTCTGAGTCAGCTCCCAAAGCCAAAGGAACATTTCCCTTGGCCTCCCAGGCTTAAGATTAAAATAACTGTCAGATGCAGTGGCTCACACCTATAATCCTAGCACTTTGGGAGGTTGAGGCAGGAGGATCGCTAGAGCCCAGGAGTTTGAATCAGCCTGGGCAACACAGTGCCTAGGCTACAGTGCCTCATGGCTACAAAAAAATAAAAAATTACCCAGGCCTGGTGGCACACCTGTAGTCCCAGCCACTCAGGAGGCTTAGGTAGGAGGACTGCTTGAGCCTGAGAAGTGACCGTGACCGAACCACCACACTCCAGACTGGGTGACAGAGTGCGACCCTGTCTCAAAAAAATAAAATAATGACATCTTTGTTAAAAAGAATGTAAAAGTCAGAAAAAGTTTTTCAGTTGCCTTAGCTAACATTTTGCATCTCCCTCTTTTTCTCCTTTATGCTTCTGCTTTCCAAGTGTACAGCAAATCTAGAATTTCATACTAAATTCTGGGACAATTTTATATTATATATAGTCTTATCTTTCCCACCAATACAACAGCAAGGTATGACTCTATACCATATTTTACACCATCAACTTACCTTATTTAATTTTGGCTGAGTTTGTATATCATCTAACCAACTCAATCAAAAGTCCTTACAGACCATCTCCCAGATCTTACATTTCCTGCCCACACTACCTCACACAGAGAACATCCAATGATACTTCTTAATTAGGCTTTTTTTTTTTGAGATGGAGTTTTGCTCTTGTCGCCCAAGGTGGAATGCAATGGTGCAATCTCAGCTCACCGCAACCTCCGCCTCCTGGGTTCAAGCGATTCTCCTGCCTCAGCCTCCTGAGTAGCTGGGATTACAGGCATGCACCACCACGTCCAGCTAATTTTTGTATTTTTGGTAGAGAAGGGGTTTCACCACGTTGACCAGACTGGTCTCGAACTCCTGACCTCAGGTGATCCACCCACCTTGGCCTCCCAAAGTGCTGGGATTACAGGCGTGAGCCACCTCGCCTGGCCAATTAGGTTATATTTCATATAAAATGAGTGCAGGAGTGAGACGGAGTGATTCAATCTAAAATGCACAAAGTGAGAAAGCAATCAAGGTGAGCCACCCTCCAGAAGACAGGAAGAAAAAAAGCATTTGATCAAATCTTATGACATCTGGAGCCTCTGCACCTTGTCACAACAGCCAAGTCTATCAGTAACATAGCTAAGTCGCCAAAGCCACTTGTACTTTCATCCCCTTCTCCTTCAGTATTTCTGATGACCACAATAACTTCCTTTCCAATTAGCCACAGTGGCAGCCACTGCCATGATAATCAACAATGATTTTAGTAAGTCTAGGCATCTGTTTTCAAGGGCAATGTGAAGAAGCCAACAGATGAGGATGTCCCAGGCCAGCTCTGGAGTATCCATGAGGTTGAAAGGGTAAAAAGGGGTCTGTGAAAGGAGATGACCATGAGCTAAAAGGTCAGAATGTATTCAACTCAAATGTGCTCATGGTAGTAACCATGGGATTTTTTTTGGCTGTCTCTCCAACCAAGACAACAAGAAAAAAATAATAATAATTACAGTCTAATGGCAATGTACAAAATGAATCTTAAAAAATAAGTGACGACCTGTAATCCCAGCACTTTGGGAGGCCAAGGCAGGAGGATTGCTTGAGGCCAGGAGTTCAAGACTAGCCTGGGTAACATGGCAAGGTCCTGTCTCCACAAAAAAAAAAAAAAAAAAAAAATTTAGGACTAGCCAGGCATAGTGGCACACCTGTTGTCCTAGCTACTCAGGAGGCTGAAGTGGGAGGATCGCGGGGGCCCAAGAGTTGGAGGTTAAAATGAACTGTGATAACGCCACTGCAATACAGCCTGGCAACAGAGCAAGACTCTGTCTCTAAAAAACATAAAAATAAGTGATGAAAATAATTGACCATTATACTTTAGAGGGACTTCTCATATAAGAATTTTGGTTAGGAGATGAAAGATCTGTACACTAAAAGCTACAAAACGTTGATCAAAGAAATTGAAAACATAAACAGAAAGATAGCCCATGTTCATGGGGGGAAAAAAGAGAATTTTGGTTAAGCACACACATTGTTGCATAGGTACTACTGTCCATTCTTAGCAGACAGAGGCAGACAGAGAAGAAGTTACAAATCCTAGCTCGAGGTTTCACGGAAGACATGTATCCAAAGACAGAAACTAGATTTCTTGAAGGCATAATTTACAGGGGAACTTTTGTCTTAGACATGAAATATAAAACACACAGTAATGCATCATTAACTTTACATATTTAACATCCAAACCAAGAAATATAAAAGTTATATATGTGTGTGTGTGTGTATATATATATATACTTGAGATGGAGTCTCACTCTTGTTGCCCAGGCTGGAGTACAGTGGCACGATCTCAGCTCACTGCTACCTCCGCCTCCCAGGTTCAAGTGATTCTCCTGCCTCAGCCTCCCGAATAGCTGGGATTGCGGACACCCACCACCACACCTGGCTAATTTTTGTATTTTCAGTAGAGACAGGGTGTCGCCATGTTGGCCAGGCTGGTTTCGAACTCCTGATTTCAGGTGATCCACCAACCTCGGCCTCCTAAAGTTCTGGAATTACAAGCATGAGCCACCGTGCCCGGCCCAAAAGTTGTATTTCTTATAACAATGCTAAAACACACTATGTTTAAACATAGAGTTTCAGAGCTCAGAGGGATTGCTAGACAATAAATCAATAGCAATTGCAACACACACTGTATCCAAGGAGTTCAAGGCACTTGGCTTTAAATACTACATATGTGCAACATGAATAAGACTTCGAAGCTTTAACTTTTGCACTTCATGATTTGTGCTAATTAACAGCCTTTGCATTATACTTGACTTATTCTAAGAAAAAGAAAAAAATGGAGGAAATCAGGGAGGGATGGAATGAAGAAAGAAAAAAAAAAAGAGACGAAGGGTGGGAGGGTGAATGAACAAGGTACCCGGGAATGTTTTTTTATCTCCTGTGATAGGAAAAAAGCGTTCCACCGGAGTTCTCAGTATCTACCTCCCGTCTGTTTTCCTTCGTTTTTCCTCTATCCTCTCTGGGCTCTTGTTTGTTTGTTCATTTGTTTACAGTCCTTATTTCTTTGTGCTTTTGCCTGCCTCTTGACATCTTTCCCTTAACCTGTCTCCAACTCCATATCTCCACAGAACACAAAAGTTAAATCCTACTCAAAAGCAAAGAAGAAATTTTAGAACTGAAAGTTCTTTACAATGTTACAGATCATCCTGATCTAACCCTTTCAGTTTAGGAAACTGAGGTTCTGACAGATTATATGATTTGCACAAAGTCACAAAACTAATAAATGATAACATCAAAACTAAAACCAAGGTTTTCCCATTAAAGTACCAAAGGAAAGCACAGAAAGCTATTTTTAAACAGAGTAAAGAAGGTCCTTCTCAGAAAGAAGTAAGATCCAAGAGTTTTAAAATAAGCACTTTATATATTTAATTACATTCAAGTGTTTTTCTCTGGCCCCAACACATACACACACACACACACACACACACATATTATATGTATATACATGTACACACACATGTGTACACCACAAACAAATCCAAAAGACAAGTGACAAGCTGAATGGGAAACTGCAACATGAATGACAAACACTACTTTCCTTAATTTATAAAAAGTTCCTACATATCAATAAGAAAAAAACAATTCTTTTGAACCTGAGTTTATGACAAAAGAAATATAAATGATTTGTAGAAATGTTTTTTTTAAAAGATCCCCTTAAACTAAAAATATACAAATTAGGCCAGGCACAGGGGCTCATGCCTATAATCCTAGTACTTTAGGAAGCTGAGGTGGGGGATCACTTAAGGCCAGGAGCTTGAGACCAGCCTGGGCAACATAGCAAGACCCTGTTTCTACAAAAACTAATTTAAAAATTAGCCAGGCATGGTAGCGCATGCCTTAGTCCTAGCTACTCAGGAGGCCCATGCAGGAGGATGGCTTGAGTCCAGGAATGCCAGGTTACAGTAAGTTATTATCATACCACTGCATTCCAGCCTGGACAACAGAGCAAGATCCTGTCTTAAAAAAAGAAAAACAGGCCGGGCTGGACCTGGTGACTCACGCCTGTAATCCCAGCACTTTGAGAGGCCAAGGTGGGTGAGGTCAAGAGTTCTAGACCAGCCTGGCCAACATGGTGAAACCCCATCTCTACTAAAAATACAAAAATTAGCCATGCATGGTGGTAGGCGCCTATAATCCCAGCTACTTGGGAGGCTGAGGCAGGAGAATTGCTTGAACCTGGGAGGCGGAGGTTGTAGTGAGCTGAGATCGCACCACTGCACTCCAGCCTGGATGACAAGAGTAAGACTCTGTCTCAAAAAAAGAAGAAAAAAGAAAACAACAACAACAACAAACAAATTAAAAAGCCAAGATACCATTTTTCACTTCGGCTTGTGAAAAATCAAAGTACAGTAACATAATAGAAAAATGTCCCTCTAATACTCAGCAATACCTATCAAAAGTTTAAATGTGCAGACCCTTAGAAACACAATTCCACTTCTCAGAATCTGTCTTCTTGTGCTTACCTTATGCACACAGCAACATACATACAAGCAGCGTTGTTTCAAATAGCAAAAGACTGGAAACGACCTAAATGTCGAGCAACAGGACATGTTTAAACAAATCATGATTTAAAAAAAACAAACAAAAAAACTTACTGTAGGATACTATGTGGTCATTTAAAAGAATTAGGTTGATTGGCAAAACAAACGAAATGTTCTCTAAGGTGTTTTGTTCAGTGAAAAATAATGAAGACTCCTTTGGTATATAAATGGGGTATATATCTATAAATATTTATGTGCACAGAAGTTCTCCAGAACATAAAAGAAACTACTAATGCTTCTACCACACCAATACTCTGAAAAGAACTTCAGGACTCTTCTAGTTCTTGAGACGGAGTCTCACTCTGTCACCCAAGCTGGAGTGCAGTGGCACGATCTCAGCTCACAGCAACCTCTGCCTCCCAGGTTCAAGTGGATCCTCCTGCTTCAGCCACCTGAGTAGCTGGGACTACGGGCATGCACCACTACATCCAGCTAATTTTTTTGTATGTTTGTATAGATGGGGGTTTCACCATGTTGGCCAGGCTGGTCTCGAACTTCTGACCTCAGATGATCCCCCCGCCTTGGCCTCCCAAAGTGCTGGGATTAGAGGCATGAGCCACTGCGCCCAGCCAGGACTCTTCTAGTTCTAAACAGCTCCTACATTAGTAAGTTTTTCCAATCACTAACTTGCAATTACTTCTTCAAAAGACTTTCCTTTCTTCAAAAGACACTCCTTGAACTCTTATCCCCTACACAATGAAGATCTCTGTTCCTTCTCAAACTTCAACTTTGTCTTCTGACCAGCTTATCAACTGGGCCTGCTGGTACCCCCTTCTCTGTTCCTACAACTTGGAATTTTCCTTCACCCTTTTCTTCTTTCACATCCTGATATTAACTCATTCTTCCCATAAACATACTTTGCAGCCTTCCAAAGCCTGAAGGCCATTACTAGGAGTTGGCATTCTTTTTGCTCCTCATTCATTCTTTTATTGATTCGTTTCATTCATTATTCAGCAAACATTTATTGAGTGACAACTGTGTACCATGTATTATAATAATTCAAAAAGAAAAACCAAACACCTGGTCCCTATCTTAAGAAACTTGCAGCCTAGGACAAATTTTCAAAATTAAACTTCTTAGCATGGCATAAAAAAGGGGGAAAAAACTAGATGTAGGGAAGCAAACTTCAAATGTCCAGCTACACATACCAAGCTGACAGCACTGGGTACCTCTAGGGAAAGAACAGAGATTGGAGGTGGTGGTCAAAGTGGCCACTGGCCTTACACGTTTGAGTTTTTGGCTTTTTGGTAAGAATATACTTGCATATTAATTAATTCACAGTTAAAAATAAACTTTAATCAGAACAAGGATCACTAAGGGGGAAAAAACAAAAATAAACTTCAAGAAAGAGGTGACATCTTATTAATTTTATACTCCTAATGACTATCTAGCATGGTGCCTTGGCACATAAATGGAACTCCATAAATGGTCACTAAGTGGAAGAATAAATGGATGTGCAGAGCTCTACAAAGCAGAGTAGAAGGGGAGAGAAACAGTCACATTCAACAACTGTTGCCTTTACTCAACAACTGTTCTTTTAAAGTTAATGCAGGGTTTCTCAACCTCAGCATTACTGACATTTTGGGCCAGATAATTCTTCATCATGGGAGACTCTCTTGTGCACTTCAGGGTGTTAAAGTAACATCTCTGGCTTCCACCCCCTAGATGCCAGTAAGACCTCCACAATTATAAAACTCAAAAATGTCTCCAGACATTGCCAATGTCAACTGAGGGGACAAAATCACCCCCAGTTGAGAGTCACTGAGTTATCCCTCTTATACATCATTCTTTCCACTTCCCCAACCTCCATGACTTTCTCCCAATTTGCCCAGAGATTTCAATGCTTAGGCCTAGATCATTTCAACACTCAAGTTGACAACACTTTCAAAACCGAGACTCCAAGTTCTTCAACCTACTTATTTCCAGAGGGCTCTACCTACACCAAACTCATCCATTGGATCCTTACACATCATTGCTACCCAAAACTCTTCTAACATCAAGATCTCAAACTCGTATGAAAAGCTCCTGCTGTCCTTTGTTTTCTCCCACGCCCTTATTCTACCTGAACCCATTCATCTCAGTTTACTGACACTTGGCACTAGGTAACGTGCACTCAGCTACACTCATGGGCTTCCGAGTACTGTCTGATAGTTAAGAAACAGCCGGGCGAGGTGGTTCACACCTATAATCCCAGCACTTTGGGAGGCCGAGGCGGGTAGATCACCTGAGGTCAGGAGTTTGAGACCAGCCTGGCCAACACAGTGAAACCCCATCTCTACTAAAAACATAAAAATTAGCCAGGCATGGTGGCAAGTGCCTGTAATCCCAGCTACTTGGGAGGCTGAGGCAGGAGAATCATTTGAACCCTGGTGGTGGAGGTTGCAGGGAGCCAAGATCACACCATTGCACTCCAGCCTGGGCGACAAGAGTGAAACTCTGTCTCAAAAAAAAAAAAAAAAAGCTAAACCATCAGGACCAACTCAATCCCAGCTGGCACTTACTGAGACTGAGCAACCCTTTCATCCCACTTCTTGATGAATCCTTATTACACAGGAATAGCAGCTACTTCTAAAACTTCTCACTCTCCTCGAAGTGTCAACACCACCACCTCTGCCTGCAGACTCCCATTCTCTAACTGAGGAAAGATTGAGTTCCTCTAACATAAGCTCATTCAACTTCTCTTCTCATAACCTCATACACATTAGATGCTCAATAAATATGTGTTAAATTTAGGAAGAAAACACATCCTGGCTTAATACTGGCTGTATTCAAAAGAATGATGTTTACGGGGAAAAACAGCTCTCTGTGAATTTCACTCTAATTCAAGATTTTATTCTACAATACTAAGCTACCTTAAGGAAAATCAACATGCCTCTCTAGTTTCTCAAGGCTACCACCACCAATCAGTGGCATACACTGCTGCTGCAAAGGAATCCTCTGGATAATCGTGAAAGCATACTGAGGGTCTAGAAGGAAGCATAAAATATAAACTCCAATGATAAATGACCATACTGCAAAAACCTGCTGCCCATAAATGTGAGCGATTCTTAATTCTGCAATTCAGTAAGATGCAAAGAAGTATCTAAACAAAATGACAGAACACTGACAGCAATGCCACATCCTGAATACCCGTCACTTGGCACTTTGTGGAGACTGACAAATATTCTGAGGGCAAAAATTGCTCTGCAACAGAAGATAAAGGCTTTAAATAATTAATTGGCATAGGCAATTGTATAACAGCTTTAGAATTAAGTGTCCCATTTTCACCTAACCCTAGTGCCTTCCACAGGTACCAGTTTGTTGTCAGAAGAGATAGGCAGCATATGTGTTCCACTGAAAGAATCTCTAGGTCCCCACTGAATCTAAGGCATACCACTTTCACCAGCTTTTGTCTCATGCGGTAATTACAGAATAAGAGGTTTGGCAAAAGCTTTAGCAAAATAGAGCCAATCGTTTCTCATAACGTGTTCTAAACTTTTTTCTTGACCTTTAGCTTATGGTAGCTTAGACAAGTATCTTAAAAGCATTTCTAGTCAGCCATTTTTGGTAACTTGTGAGCAAAATTATTTTTAGCTGAAAAAGTTTATTTCAATCCCTCTCTCATAACTCAGAAGCATCTGACCAGGTTTAGTTCAAGCTTTCCAGAATAATTTGTCTTTGAGTGGATTCAAAGCATAAAACATTTCAGCTACAAAAGAGAAATTCTCTCATTAATTAACAGAACAAGCAATCAAAATGTGCAAATATATAGGACATGTGAATAAAATATCACCTGCCTACCTACTGCCAGCCCTGGTATACTGTAGAAATTAAGCACTTAAATGTTGATAAAAATTTTTGAAAGCCTCTAATGGACAAAACAACATTGTTACAGCATTCCAGGCTATGAAGAGCAAAATGCATGCCCTCATGATAGAAAGTGCTTCATGTAAATTCAAATATAATCAAACAGAACATAAGATTCAAGTTGTGTCCATGCGGCACTCAACCTGTGGTTCCAAATAGAGGGAAAGTTTCTTGAAGGATGCAGACAGATGAGAAAAAGAAAATAAGTCTGCTGGAAGTCAGTACAACTACATATGTACAACATAACCAAATACAGATTTTCTTTGTTCTTTTTTGCTTTCTCTGTTTTTCCTTAATGAACAAAGACCTCCATCTACCCTTATAAGGATATGTTTCTGAAGTGGTAGGAGAATCTAATCACCAGTGCCCAGCCAGCTTGGTGAACAATGGTCCTACATGATTGCAAGAGAACAGCAGTGTGCAGATGAACTAACTACCAAAGACACTTTGGGCAAATCCCTTGCTCGCATGCCCTCCACCCCAACCTCACTGACTCACTTGCAGTTCCTCTCATACCTTGCCCTTGTACATACTGTTTCTTTTGTCTAGAATGACCTGCCCTGCTCATCCACTCAATACGCAGCAACAGCTTCCGCAGAATGTTCTCCGAATGCCCATCCCACCCCAGCCAGATAAGAATCCCTCAATTCCTCCATTATGCTCCCGTAGAAGCACTACTCATCCTGTCTCAGTACAGACACTCCTCTATCCACCACCAAGATAGGTTCTGGAATGAAAGGCTGCTCCTAAGTCCATTTGTTCATAAAATTCCAAGGTGAAAAAATCCAAGTAACCCATGGGTGCATGTCTAGCTAGGGGACACTTCTTAAGAAAAAGGGAGAGGCTTATGGTAGTGATTCTCACTCATTTTGCTTCTTCTCAATCCACTTTATGATTTGCACTTGACCCTTTATAATTGTATTGTTGAATGATTCATCTTGTATAGACATTCACCATTTCTAATGTACTTTTCATTTTTAATCATCTCTTCATTTATCTACCCCTCCATATCAGCACTTTCAGTAAATAAAAAAAGTAAGAAAACATAGCTAATATACAAACATATAACTATATATAATATAAATACATAATAAGTAAATATAAGTACTGGTATATCCTACATAGAATAAACAATGTCATACACAAAATCAAAATAACAAAATGACCATGCGCCACCACACAAGTACTATTTTTTATTTGTCGTAAGCAGAATTGGCATGCTTTTTCTCCAACACATAACTTGACTCATTTCTACGAAAATTAGCAAGTTTAAGGACCATAAACCCTATGTTTACACAGTACTTATCCCTGTGTAATTTTAATACATTATTTTATTTTTAAAACAAGTAAT
Source organism: Pongo pygmaeus (assembly GCF_028885625.2). Classification (NCBI taxonomy): domain Eukaryota; kingdom Metazoa; phylum Chordata; class Mammalia; order Primates; family Hominidae; genus Pongo; species Pongo pygmaeus. The sequence goes on from NC_085931.1 coordinate 47,021,661, forward strand.
ACATGCATGTAATACAAAATTCCAAAGGCACAAAAGGTATACAATCAACAAATTTTGTTGGTATTTTTTTTATATACAATAAAAATTAAGTCTTTACCTATACCCTTATTCCTCTGTCTCTCAATGCTCCTCCGAGGAGGCAACGAGGAGGCAACCACTGGGGAGTGTTGTGTTTCCTGGCAGAGTCTATGCACACACAGATACTTTTTTACTTTATAAAAATAACAGCAAACTATACACTCTTCTGTACTTTGATTTTCAGAATTGATATATTTAAAGAGTGTTCTATGTTCATACAGAGCTGCCTAATTGTTAATGGCTACATGATATTCCACTGTATGAGTGTACCTTTTTTTTCTCATCAAGAATGTACCTTATTTTATTTAGCAGATTTCCTGTCAACGAGCATTTTTGTTTCTTCAACCTTCTGCTACTTCATATAATGCTATAATGTATATTCTTACACACAGATGCAAGAGTATCTGTAGGATAAATTACTAGAACTGGAACTGTTGAGTCAAAGAATACGTGCATTTTACATTTTAATAGACATTGATAAATACTTCTTCATGGAACTTATGTGACTTTTCACCACCAGAGCAATATGAGTTCCTATTTCTTTACTCATACCCTTATCAAACCATTGTGTTATCAAATTTTTATTCTAATTTTACAGTTGTTCCATAAACCTCCCCCAAAACTCAAGTTTCATAAGAACATTCCATTAACTCTGTAACTAACCCCAGCATCTAGCAATGTTTAACATGTGATAAACATTCAAATTTTGTTAAATCAAATTTTGTCTCCAAGCAAAAGGAAAATGGGGAGGGCTGTTGCACAATAAGAGAGGATTACATTTAATATAAATAACCAAAGTGTTTAAAATGTTAGCACTTTTTCCCTTTTAGAGAAAAAGGAAGAGAGAGAAGGAAGAAAGGATGGATGAATGGATTGATTCTGATCTAAAATGGTTTCTCCTAGAGGTTTAACAAAAAATAGGGGCCAAGAGCAGTGGCTCATGCTTGTAATCCCAGCACTTTGGGAGCCCAAAGTAGGTGGATCACTTGAGGCCAGGAGTTTAAGACCAGCCTGGCCAACACAGTGAAACCCCACCTCTACTAAAAATAGAAAAAATTAACTGGGCATGGTGGCACACAATTGCAATCCCAGCTACTCGGAAGGCTGAGGCACAAGAATCACTTGAACCTGGGAGGGGGAGGTTGCAGTGAGATTGCATCACTGCACTCCAGCCTGGGCCACAGAATGAGACACTGTCCCAAAGAAAAAAGAAAAAAAAAGGAAAGATTCATGCCAGTCTGAAATAGTTAAGTATTGTCCTGCCTTAAAGTAAAATATACAATCTATCTTCAAAACGCCAAGAAAGCTGAAGGGCCTCCCAAAGGAAAGAAGGAAGATTCCTTCTCTGAAACTGCCACAGGATACTGAAACTTCTCACATCAATATTCTTTCTACACAGCTTCAAAAAAAATTGACTCTCGTCATATATTTTACAGTCACACAGTTAACATCTCATGCATTTGCTTCTGTATGGTACCCAGCATAGTTAATACTAGAAGTCTTTCAGTGAACACAATAAATACTGAACTCTGCAGCCCTCCAGTCATCATGTGTTTGCCATGGTCTCTGGCGCCCGTGCTTTGTGCTATAACAACTACCATAACAACAGATAACACATAAAACTGTAATGACTCATTTAATACAAGCCTCATTTATTATCTCCATTTTACAAATAAAAAACTGAAGCACAGAGGGGCTAAGTAACTTGCCTAAAGGACACACAGCTAAGTAAGATGAGAGACAGAAGTTCTGGTACCGGAAAGGGCCTTCGTTTTTTTTGAGACAGGGTTTCGCTCTGTTGCCCAGCCTGGAGTACAGTGGTGCAATCATGGCTCACTGCAGCATCTGCCTCCTGGGCTCAAGAGGTCCTCCCACCTCAGCCTACCGAGTAGCTGGGACTACAGGCACACACCACCATGCCCTTCTAAGTTTTGTTTTTTGTTTTTTGTTTTTTTTTGTAAAGGCGGGGTTTCACCATGTTGCCCAGGCTAGTCTCAAATTCCTGGGCTCAAGTGACCCACCCGCCTTGGCCTCCCAAAGTGCTGGGATTACAGCCATTGAGCCACTGTGCCCAGACAGAAAGGGTCCTATTAACCAAATATTTTAATACAGTGTGATAATTGCTCGGACAGAGGTATTCGCAGAGTATCTATTACCACAGAGCCACCTGCCACTACACTTTCACATATACTCTGTGAATATTTCCATCCAAGCAGTGTATTAAAATTACCTATGTACATATCCTCTGCAAATTTAAGTAACTGCGCAACTGAGTTTTAGGTTACCAGGTGGAATAAGAAAATACCATTTCCACTCCTCGGGTCGGCACTTCACCTTTCCTATGCTGGTACTTCTTCCGCTCCTGTGTGCCACCATTTCCTAAAACCCATCTCTTCTAAGGTAAAATCTACATCTGAGTGTGTGCTGCTGCCCTAGAGATGCTGGCCAGACCTCTAAACTGCCTGGGTACCTTCTCGGAGTCCTGAAACACTACTGAGACCCACATCATTCCTGCTGGGTAGAATGCAGGCAGTATAGTTCCCACCCCTCAGCAGTCACCAGCCCAGATCGATGGCTCTTATCAGGGACATGGAGTAACCTGAGCCCCTGCCAACCCATCTCTCGACTGCTAGGACAGGTGCTTTCTGCTATCAGGTTGCACAAATGCCTGGAAACTTTACACCGGGTGTGAAGGAAAAAGCAACAGGGGAAACAACACAGCATCTGGTGCCCTGCCGGCTTCCATTCACTACTTGGGAAAGGAACACCATCCTGTGTGACTCGGGCCACAGAGACTGGGCGGGCCTAATTCACCTACTGCAGAGCCTTGGGACCACAAAGACTGTACGGTGAGATTAGAACTGAGTAGAGGTCGACATTCACCTAGAGAGTGAGTCACAACCCCACTGGCCTCATTCTCATTCTCTAAACAGCTAGAATACTACCTCTTCTATAATATTCTCATGGAGAAAAATGGCTATTGCAAAAGCCAACTCTGAAAGGCACATTTTATTCTGTATCTTTAAATGTAGAAGTCTATAAAGATTAACTGTGCTAGAGTCAAGCCTAAGCTTCATATCATTAACTCCACATCTGAATCAGAATCCAATTACTGTTCAGTATACACACACACACACACACACACACACACACACACGTGTGTGTTTATATTCTCTATTTGTTGAGCCAAATCTACTTACTTCCCATCAAATCTCAGTTACGGAGAGGCCATATCCTAGGGAAGAAGAGCATTCACTCAATCCTGGGGCTTTCCACAGACAGAGGGGTTAAGGGTAGCCAGCAGCAATTATGGCTACTGAGATGGAACACCTATTAGAAACTAAACCTTCCTTTCTCACAATTCAACACAAAACTTAGTTCACTGAACAGCATCCTGACAGCAATGACACTCAATCAGGATAAACCTAGGCATCTGGGAAACATCTGGTATACAAGGTGTCATCATGAATAAAACTCACACTGCAGTTAGATTCCATATGCAATGACTCATGGCAGATCCTGAGGATAATTACTAACTGAATGACATATACGATAGCTGACCCACAATGTGCCCCACCAGTGCAAAAAAGACCAGGGGCAGCTGACTGGGGCACATGGAGAGACGAGGATACCTATCTTTCACTCAGACATCTCTAAAAGGTAGCAACATCAGGTATCTGCAGAGTATTCATGTGAAAGAACAGAGATGTAGATTAGGTCTCTGATCCTGGGATTTCATGATTCCATTAAAATGCAGAATCATACTATATGAGGTCCTGTACTAATCAGTCATCTTTATAGGGACATTTGGACATGGTTCTCTCAGTAGATCAGAATCTTAAGTCCAGAAAGCTAACAAATAGAGAAAAAAAAATCTATAAACTGATATGAAATAATTTCCAAATAGAAAAGCAAAGCAAAGTGCAGAATAGTACGCATACTGTCAATGGAGTTTTTAAAAGAAATATTACATAGGCACTATCTCTAGAAGGATACCCAGATAACTAACAAGATTAGTTACTTCCAAAAAGATAAAATAGGCAGCTAGGAGAGGGAGACATTTTTGACTCTCCTACATTTTGCATATTTTGAATCATTAACCATGTGAATATATATGCATTAAGAAAATGTAAAAGGAAGAAGAAAATACTCCATACAAGAAACTGTCAGAAAAAAATCACACCAAGAAATAAAAAGACTAAGAAATGAAAGATTCTACTGAGCATTAAAGGCAAAGTCTGAGTTTATTGTTTGTTGTCACATTCTCTCTCTGAGCCTGAGATACATCGTCCATAAAAATGAGTATACTGACTATCTTCCGTGACTAAAGCAGACGGCTGGTACAGATAATTTCTAGATGCCTTCAGCTCTGATGATTTTATACTACCCACCACTATCAATCCACTGATTGATCTGCTGTTGATCTAAATTAGAGATGGAATAACTTTGAGATGAAAAAAAGCCAACAAACAACGACAAACTATCATGCATACCATGACCATTATCCCAGTTCTACGTGAATCAGCTGTCAGGTAACAGGTAAAATGTTTTCAATATTAAATATACGGCATGCCAAACCAATGAAATTCCTTTTGCTGCATTCCTCATCAGTCATACCCTTTCAGTCTTAAGGGCCATGAAAAGGCACTGGATAAAGAGCCGCAAGATCTGGGTAAAAGCATCAGCTTTGCCACTTCCTAGTCATGAGGCTTAGAGAGGCATATTTTCAGCCGAAACATGGGAAGAATCATCATCTATCTTTCAGGGTTGTTGAAGAGAATAAATAAGGGCCTGCACGAAAGCATCTTATAAACTGTAAAACATAACACGGAAGCTGGGTGCAGCTACTTGGAAGACTGAGGTGGGAGAATCGCTTGAGGAGTTCAAGGCTGCAGTGAGCTATGATCCCACCACTGCACTCCAGCCTGAGTGACTAAGAATATCTCTTAAAAATAATAATAACATAAATGTAATTGTTGAGTATTACATGCAATTTTAGTCACCATGCTTCAAGTCTGGAGGATGACTATAGAAAAAGCAACACAAATTATTAAAAAGATTTAAAAGAATAGATTGTATAAGGGCTGATATGTCTTTTTCAACAAACATTTATCAGTTCTTTTTTTTGAGACAGAGTCTCACTCTGTCACCCGGGCTGGAGTGCAGTGGCACGATCTTGGCTCACTGCAACCTCCGCCTCCCAAATCCAAGCGAGTCTCTTGCCTCAACCACCCAAGCAGCTGGGATTACAGGTGTCCGCCACTACGCCTAGCAAATTTTTTTTTATTTTATTTTTAGTAGAGATGGGGTTTCACCCTGTTGGCCAGGCTGGTCTCAAACTCCTGACCTCATGATTCGCCCTCCTCGGCTTCCCAAAATGCTGGGATTACAGGCGTGAGCCACTGAGCCCAGCCTACTCAGTTCTTATTATATTATATCCTGGGCACAAGGCTACAAAAGTTAAGAGATTTTTCCTTAGCTAGGCATGGTGGCACATGCCTATGGTCTCACCTACTTGGGAGGCTGAAGTAGAAGACCGCTTGAGCCCAGGAGTTCAAGGTTGCAGTGAGCTATGATAGCGCCACTGCACTCCAGCCTGGGTGACACAGTGAGACCCTCTAAAAGAAAAAGATTGTTCCTGCCTTTAAGGAAGAATTCAAAAAGCACTTGGGGACAAGAATAAGAAAATAGGACTGAGTAACAATAATAAAAATGGCTATTACATAATAGAATACCTACTACGTGTCAGGCCCTGAACTAAGCACATTACATATAGTATCTCTTTTTAATTTTTACACTAATCCTATAACATATTTTACAAAGAAAGCTGAGGCTTAGATAGGTCAAGTCACTTAACCAAGATCCCACAGCTGTGAAGTGGAAATGCTGGTACACCACCTAAGGTTTGTCTGTCTGCAAGGCCATTCTATTTTTTTATAATCTCAGAGTGGTAAAACCTTCACTACGCATCACACACACACACACACACACACACAGAGAGAGAGAGAGAGAGAGAAACCACTAATGAAAACTTTAAGAGACCCTATTACATTTGAAAAATTGGCCTCTGATATAGTAAATGGAGAAAAGCAAGGAGCAAAAAATACAGAGAGTATGCTAATGTTTGTGTCAAAAAGAGAGGAGGAGGGATAACAGACAAATTAGTAACAGTGGTTACTTGTTTGGTAAAGGGGATAGGGACAGATATGAAGCAGAAATGAAAAGGAGACATTTCATTACATATATATTTATGAATTTAGAGTTAAGAATTAACTTACAGGTAGGGAACCTGGGCGTAAATCCTGGTTTGGAAAACACTACACAATAGTTCAGCATCACAACATCTGCTTATGAAAAGTGTGATAGGTTTTTTTTTTAATGTGTTTAATTCTAATGTCCAAAGTTATTTAACTTTTTTTGGTGGGGGGCTGGGGCGTGAGCAGGATGATACCTATTATCATTTCTTTTTTTTTTTTTTATTGAGATGGAGCCTCGCTCTGTCGCCCAGGCTGGAGTGCAGTGGCACAATCGGGGCTCACTGCAGGCTCCGCCTCTCGGGTTCACGCCATTCTCCTGCCTCAGCCTCTCCGAGTAGCTGGGACTACAGGCGCCGGCCACCACGCCCGGCTAATTTTTTGTATTTTTAGTAGAGACGGGGTTTCACCGTGGTCTCGATCTCCTGACCTCATGATCCGCCCGCCTTGGCCTCCCAAAGTGCTGGGATTACAAGCGTGAGCGACCGCGCCTGGCCACCTATTATCATTTCTTAAAGAGCAATCAATACAATACAGCTTGGGATACTAGAATTAAATAATTTCCTAACTTAAAACAGAATGCTGAATCAGTCAAATTTTTTAGGTTTCTTTAAGCTCTGGGATACCAAAGTATTTACTACTTGCTTCTAACACTGCAAAAAATAACCCATAGTAAAGCTAAAATCCAAAAGGGGTAAATGATACCTACACCAAACTCAAGAAAGTCAAATAAGGGATTCTTAAAATAAGCTTCTCAGGATTGAAAAGCAAAGCCTACAGAGTAACACTTATTTCACACCACTCCTAGAGAGAGAAATGCAGAGTAAGCATAAAAGAAAATTGTGCATGCACACACGGATACGGGTTATCTATTAATCATAGCATTTTTATACAGCTGACAAAAATCACTAGAAGTCCCTGATAAGCGCCTCTCTGAAGGGCTACTACGTGCACTTCACACACTTTAACGCTTACGTCTGAAGGTAGGAAATGCCAAAGTTAACCAACTGATCTCCAACACTGTAAAACACAGCCAGCTCAGAGCTAAAATGCTGCTGCAAAAAGATCTATTCAGTATCACGATAAGCAGCTAAAGACTTTTAACAAAGCAGAGGGACAGAAGATGTCTATAATGAGTAATGAACAGCACCTGGGAATGGAGAGGTGCTAGCTAACAGAAAAATTAGTTTCTAAACCCAAATACAGACCTTTTGAGTATGACCAGCATTACCTCAAAGTCTTGGATGATATCAAAATTTGCCAATTTATTATCAGCTTAGTAAGAGTCATGAATGAAACTATGACTTCTAGTTCAAATATGACACAAAACATAGTAAAATCTTATGTAAGTATGTAACAAATGCAGACATATATGAAACGGACTGCTTAAGCAATAGCTGTACAGCAGTACTCTGCATTCTTTTAAACAAGGTGTGCATAGCATAAGACCAGGGTCAGACTTTCAGGACAAGTACTACCAACTCCTTGTAAGCTTTGCCAAAGGGGAGACCTCCTGAAGTTCCAACAAAGTCCTCAAACCCACTGTGCCAGCCACTAACAGTAACCATGTTCCTGGAAGCTTGTATATGAGAAGCAAACCAATGAGTTAAGCTTTGTGGATGTTAGGAGCCACCACAAAACATCTTTCAATTTTGCCAGTTTTCACTTTGAAATCACACAATCCTACTATCTTATCCCCTAGAAACTAAGAAACAGCAGGTGAAAGCTGTCAAAGCCACATATTCAGACTAATTAGGGGACAAGCCAGTCTGATTAGGGGATAGCGACCTCATTTGCAGATGAAGGAGAAGCTGAATATGAAGAAATTTAATGGGGGAGGGGGGCTAAAAAAAAGATCTACAATTCCTGCCTTTTACCCGAAATTATTGTGGACCACTGAATTGAAGAAGGAAAAGAAAGAAAAAGGGAGAAAACAAACTTTAGGCTGTAAGTGTGGCTGTATAAAAGTCCCTGAGAGGATGAATTATGAAACTAAACTCCATGCAACAGGGCTAACTATGTAGCTGCTTTTCCACTTGTCTAATGGCCCAAGACAAATAGAGCAGGGCCATCCAGGAGTCCCAACAACTTCCAGGAAAATGGAACCAACGTCCTCCTGTCTCAGAACAAGCCACATACCCCCTGAAAGTAACCCCTAAGTGAAATCCATATAGATCTGCTTTGAAAATCACTCTGGCTGGCAACAATTAAGGCCCACTCCTTCAAACAACTCCAATTTGTACGGGAAAAAGCTTCTTAAAAAAAAAAAAAAAAAAAAGCAATTGAAAGAAATTCCTATGAGCCTCTGTCCAAAAGTATTCCAACTCAAGCAATTGCTGCAGGCCACATTCAGACACCCCCAGTCTCCCCAGGCCCTGTCTGTAGTTCCTCTAGTTTTACTAACATAGCTTCTGCCTCCACCCCAATCCCCAGAGCTAGGAGAGTCCCACAGCCACACCACCCATCCCTCATGATAAATCATGCTTTGCTTGTGGTATTTCCAGTTAGAATCTGACAAAATCAATGCAGCCAGAAAAAAAAAAAATACATCCACAGCATGCCTCCTCAAAAACCACATGCCTGGAATAAAATATCCAATACCCAGTGCAAAATCTCTCTTCTTCAACAATGGAGAAACCAAGGAACCAGCCTATACATGGGAAAAATCTCACATACCAAGGTGTTATCTGGGGACCTAAGTCCCTAAAAAAACCCATGTCTTATGGTTGAACACACCCATGTGGAGGTCTAAACCTCAAAGGCTGTTTTCCACCCTTGGGAAAACAGGTTTTTAAGCAGTTATTCAATCATTATCATTTGACGACTCAAGAATGTCATCTACTTCATAAGTGGTATTTATCATGTGTCCTGTGCCTTGAATTTTTGGCAGAAATTTCTAGATGCCACATAAGTGCAGGACATGTCAGAAGGAAGTGATATATTACAGGCTGCTCTCTCTCATTCCCTTCTCAGAATTCTCTTTATTCATTTAGAATAGAAAAGGCCAGAGGCACTATGAAGTATAATCATTTGCAGCTAAAGAGGCCCCTACTAAACTGGCTGGAACAGGCAAGGATTATACAGGACCCCAAACCAGAAGCTGAAAGTGAAGTGGGAGGGGAGAACAACAGCCAGAGAGAATTCTTATAAAATACTTCCATGAATCTATCGCCAAGGCTGAGATTTAAAGGAACAATATCAAACTTCCTTATTTTCAAACATGTCCAATATGAGTGATGTGAAAAATACCATGTATTGTGAAGTGTCTCCGCTTGGTATTTTCCCCAGATCCATAAAAACAAGCTATAGTGCCGGGCACGTGGCTCATGCCTGTAATCCCAGCACTTTGCAAGCCGAGGCGGGTGGATCATGATGTCAGGAGTTAGAGACCAGCCTGGCCAACATGGTGAAACTCTGTCTCTACTAAAAATACAAAAATTAGCTAGGCTTGGTGGTGGGTGCCTGTAAATCCCAGCTACTCGGGAGGCTGAGGCAGGAGAATCATTTGAACCCAGGAGGCAGAGGTTGCAGTGAGCCGCAATCATGCCATGGCACTCCAGCCTGGGCAACAAGAGCAAAAACTCGGTCTCAAAAAAAATAAAAAATAAAAAATAAAGCTATAGTATCTGACGAAATGCACTGGTTGAGAAGGGAAAGGTTAAGGCTCCTAGCTGATCAAATAGTTCTCACCCCCAAATGGTGGTAATACATGCGAACTGCTACACTCCAGAATCCTGCAGCAGCACTGTAAAAAGGTAAATCAACAGCCTGCTCCAGCGAACTGGAACAGGTTGGCTCTAATTGCCCCTCTCACTTGTGTGGTTCCTCTTTTCTCCTTAACCACACTATCACAAAGGAGCTTTTTACACATACACACATGCACTCAATTAATATCTGAACACAGGAAACTAAATATCAGGTTGCCATGCCTACCCAACACATTCTGCAGTTAAATTCTACCCCAGCTTCTGTTTTCAGAGACCCCTCTCTCACCTTTAACCCTGATATCAATGAAAAGATCAGGTAACATTCACATATCACACAACATGCAGTCTTCACAGGGGATGGAAAGCAGACCAAGGGCCAGATCCCCCAGGGAAAATCTGGATAAACAATTAAAGCCATCTGCAGGCCCCAACTGAGAAGCAGGAAGACAAAGTTCAGTTTAACAAAAATGGACAGTTTCTTGACTACTTGGGCCCAGGCATGGTGCTTAATCCTGCAGATTCCTAAAGATCTCACAGTCTGGGTAAGCGTGGTGAGGCAGACATTCAATCAAGTATTAATCTAAAAAGTCCTTTAACAGAGCTATAGACATGACGTCTTGGAAGACAGCAGGAGTGTGGGAGACATGGGAATAGTCACAAAAGGCATCCAGGAGGAATCAATATCCAAACTCATTATTAAAGATTGAGCCTTACAAATGTGGGGGTAGAAGAGATGAAGCAGGAACTTTGGGTAGAAGGAAAAGGAACAAAAGCACAGAGGTATTCATTAGCTGGGTGGCACCACATGCTCAGAAAACTATAAGCCACTGGACATGGACTTGGAGGTGGAATGTGGAAAGAGACAGAGCTTGAAAGTTACGCAGAAGTCAGGCCAAACAAAAGAATAGACAATCCTGAGAACAAACACAAGCTTTCAAAAGATTTTAAGCAAGGAGTAACAAATTGACTCTTTTATTTTATTTTGGAGACAGAGTCTCACTCTGTCATCCAGGCTGAAGTGCAGTGGCTCGATCTCTGCTCATTGCAACCTCCACCTCCTGGGTTCAAACAATTCTCCTGCCTCAGCCTCCCAAGTAGCTGGGATTACAGGCATGCGCCACCACGCCCAGCTAATTTTTGTATTTTTAGTAGAAACGGGGTTTCACCATGTTGGCCAGGCTGGTCTCGAACTTCTGACCTCAAGTCATCTGCCTGCCTCGGCCTCCCAAAGTGCTGGGATTACAGGCGTGAGCCACCGCACCTGGCCAGATTGGCTCTTTTAGATAGATCACTGTGTTAGCAGTCTGGAGAGCAGGTTTGAAGAGACTGAAAAGGGACCACAAGAGACAACACAAGGGCATCCCGGCTCAATTTCCATAGACAAAATGAGAACAAAAAGTGCCACTTTTGAACCAACATATGTAACAAAACTTATAAAATTTGAAACACAACATTTTTACTGTTCCTGCATTCCATGTACCACTAAAATAGCCAGTGAATCTGTCACCCACCCTCCCAACAGAGATTCCACAGGTTCTAAGAAATCCACATCCCCACTGCAGACACTGTGATACTGTAGCAGTCCTTTTACTCCTTAGCAAAGAATTGTCTCTCCTTCCTCTGACAAGAGAGACCACTATGACCCGGTTCGTTCCACTCCTCCACCCTGGATAATGAGCAAATGAGGTTTCCCCTTTAACACACTGCTCATCTCTAGTAGTTCCCAACTCTGGCACTTAATCAATCAGAAGCACGTTAACCACTCCATGCAGATTAAACAGTACGCAGGAAGTTAGTGACTGCTGTATAGCAGGATATAAGGAAAGCAAGAAATAAACATGTAGTGCTGGGTTCCTTGATAGGCGCTTTAAAGAATCTCAGTTCTCATTATAGTGGTCTATAAGAGTATACATTAATTCTCCCAGTTCACAGATGTGTGAGCAGGAGCTCACAGATGCTGAATAGCTCATTCATTTGGTAAATGGAGAAGCCAGGATTCAAATCCCAAGATGAGAAGCTCTAAATGGTGTTTCTTTACTACACCATATTTCAAGTATATATGGATAACAAATATGATAACATATTAAGGTTAGTAATAAAAATATCTCCCCTTTAAAAACAGAGAAGGGACCCATGGATAGGAAGAATCAATATTGTGAAAATGGCCATACTGCCCAAGGTAATTTATAGTTTCAATGCCATCCCCATCAAGCTACCAATGACTTTCTTCACAGAATTGGAAAAAACTACTTTAAAGTTCATATGGAACCAAAAAAGAGCCCGCATTGCCAAGACAATCCTAAGCCAAAAGAACAAAGCTGGAGGCATCATGCTACTTGACTTCAAACTATACTACAAGGCTACAGTAACCAAAACAGCATGGTACTGGTACCAAAACACAGGTATAGACCAACGGAACAGAACAGAGCCCTCAGAAATAATACCACGCATCTACAACCACCTGATCTTTGACAAACCTGACAAAAAACAAGAAATGGGGAAAGGATTCCCTATTTAATGGTGCTGGGAAAACTGGCTAGCCATATGCAGAAAGCTGAAACTGGATCCCTTCCTTACACCTTATACAAAACTTAATTCAAGATGGATTAAAGACTTAAATGTTAGACCTAAAACCATAAAAACCCTAGAAGAAAACCTAGGCAATACCATTCAGTACATAGGCATGGGCAAGGACTTCATGACTAAAACACCAAAAGCAATGGCAACAAAAGCCAAAATTGACAAATGGGATCTCATTAAACTAAAGAGCTTCTGCACAGCAAAAGAAACTACCATCAGAGTGAACAGGCAACCTACAGAATGGGAGCAAATTTTTACAATCTACCTATCTGACAAAGGGCTAATATCCAGAATCTACAATGAACTCAAACAAATTTACAAGAAAAAATCAAATAATCCCACCAAAAAGTGGGCAAAGGATATGAACAGACACTTCTCAAAAGAAGACATTTACACAGCCAACATAACACACGAAAAAATGCTCGTCATCACTGGTCATCAGAGAAATGCAAATCAAAACCACAATGAGATACCATCTCACACCAGTTAGAATGGCGATCATTAACAAGTCAGGAAACAACAGGTGCTGGAGAGGATGTGGAGAAATAGGAACACTTTTACACTGTTGGTGGCACTGTAAACTAGTTCAACCATTGTGGAAGACAGTGTGGCAATTCCTCAAGGATCTAGAATTAGAAGTATCATTTGACCCAGCCATCCCATTACTGGGTATATATCCAAAAGATTATAAATCATGCTGCTATAAAGACACATGCACACGTATGTTTATTGCAGCACTATTCACAATAGCAAAGACTTGGAACCAACCCAAATGCCCATCAACGATAAACTGGATTAAGAAAATGTGGCACATATACACCATGGAATACTATGCAGCCATAAAAAGGGATGCGTTCATGTCCTTTGTAGGGACATGGATGAAGCTGGAAACCATCATCCTGAGCAAACTATCACAAGGACAGAAAACCAAACACTGCATGTTCTCACTCATAGGTGGGAATTAAACAAGGAGAACACTTGGACACAGGGTGGGGAACATCACACACCGGGGCCTGTCATGGGGTGCGGGGAGGGGAGAGGGATAGCATTAGGAAATACACCTAATGTAAATGACGAGTTAATGGGTGCAGCCACACCAACATGGCACATGTATACATACGTAACAAACCCGCATGTTGTGCACATGTACCCTAGAACTTAAAGTATAATAAATATAAAAAATAAAAATAAAATAAAAACAGAGAAGGGACATATATCCTACAGTCTCAGATTAAGGGATCACTCACAAAAGTGACAATCAATCACAACTGGAATCTCCAAATGCTACTAAAAAACAAAAGGTCACTTCTGAGCATTAGTGACCAAAAAATGTTCAGACTCAAATAATCAAAGCAATCTGGCTATCCTCCAGAGAAATATATCAAATCCTCCACACACTTTCCCCTCAGAGTCCCTAAGACAATGTTTGAAAAAACTCATGGCTGACTGCTCATTCTCTTGAGTAAATGACTTCCCAAACTACTTTACCCACCCAAATTACAGAAATGCGTCCAGGATTCACATGGCAGTTCTGATCCGATTTGTCCCAATCCTGCCTCAAGCAGCTTTGCTACTTTCCTAACTAGATCAGCATCAGCCAATGGGTTTATTCAAGCTGATCTGTGATGGATTAGATAATGAAACCTTAGCCATGTAAGCTGCCTGCTTGTATTGGGGTTGTAGAGGAGAAGAATAAGAAACTTAATACTCCTAGGGGCCACCTAAAACACCAAATGCACTCACCATCCCTCACTCCATCTGTCTGCTCATGCTCCAATTACTGCCATTTCCTTCCAATCATGTCTGTGGTTCTTCCCTCCTGTCTTTGAAGGAAGTGCACATTTGCCCCAGAATAAAGATGTTTACTATGCTTTACAAATGTGTATCAACAAAAATTCAAAGAAATCTGCTTACTAAAATGACTGTCTTTTTCTACAAATTATTAAAGCCTGACATCAAACTGAAGGCCTGAGAGATGTTAAACTAGAGATTCACTAGCAACATTCTTGTTTATACAAAGTAGTATAACTCAATTTCTTTCTCAGCAGTCCTGTAATCTTGAGGCCTGTCTGCACCAGTCTGCTTTATAGCAAAATGAAAGTTAAATTTCTAGTTAGCTTCTGTTGTGTTCACATGTCAGTGTGATAGTGAAAAAAAATGACAGAGTAGCTAGAAAATGGGAGGGAGTTGGGAGACAAATTCAACTCAAGCTAATCTCTTGAGTCACCCTGAAGAATAATTCTACTTTGAAATCAGATCTGACTTTCTCCTTCTCAAATACATTTCCAGTTTTACATCTGCAGACTTCCTTGTGAGACATGGGGAAAAAAGCAACAAGTTTTACATGACTGTGCCTCAGTTTCTCCATCTCCAATATTTACCACTCTGGTAGTGTTATGGGCTTAATGTCTGTGTCCCTCCAAATTTCATATATTGAAGCCCTAACCCCAGTGTAATGGTATTTGGAGGTAGGACCTCTAGAATTAGCTTTAGATTGGGTCATGAGGGTGGGAACTATATGATAAACGAGTGCCCTTATAAGAAGGGGAAGAGACCACTGACTCTCTCTCCCCAAGAGCACAGACTAAGGAAAGGCCATGTGAACACACAGCAAGAAGGCAGCTATCCACAAGCCAGGAGATGGGTCCTTACCAGACATGAAATCTGCTGGCACCTTCATCTTGGACTTTCCAGCCTTCCTAGCCTTCCCAGAGAAATAAATGTCTGTTGTTTAACCCACCCAGTCTATGGTATTTTGCTGTGGCAGCCCAAGGACACTAGGACAGGGAGAGATGAAAAATTCAGTACTTTCAGTGAAATATTGTTCATGAAATTACTTGCAAGCAAAAAAAAAGCACAATATTTTTATAACTCTTCTCAAATGGTAGCACCACCATGCTTAGTTTCAGCACCAAATACCAAATGAGGGTACAAAGAGACATCCACCTACGAGGAAATAAGCCCATAAATAAGCAAATGGGAAGATAAACTACTTCAATAAATACAGCATCTACAAAGCAACTTCAGGCTATCTGGAACCCCTTCCCTGAAACCTGAAAGAAAGTCATCTTACTACTAGAATCAGCTGTAATAGGAATAATTGCTGAACCCACTTGGCTAAACTGGATTTATGACTCTATGGTGAGAAGCGGTTACTTGGCCATATAATAATTATACCATATCAACATTTCACTGACACAAAGAATTCTGATGAAAGCTATAAGTAATAAGGTACATCTTACCTTACACAGCAGCTAAACTCTTAGAAAACTGCATAAAAATAAAATTTTTATGAATCAAATTGTTCACTAGAAAAGCTGACCAAAAGAATTCATTCCCCAGTACGTTGTATAGAGCGTAAATTTCATACGTATTAGACTTAAAGTGAAATGAACCTCTAATAGCCCTACATGTAACTCATTTAACTTCCCACCAACTTTGAGTACAGTATTTCCAAGTACTCTCTTCAATTACATTTCTCGAACTGTACATCAGCTTTCCAGTTGAGTTTGTCACTTCCCTCCTACTCTCTGGTTCACGTTTCTCTATTTCTATACTCTTTCCAGGGCTGCACTGACTCCTCTTCCACCTACATCAAAGTTTCTGTATATACTGCCTTTGAAAGCACCGACCCTTCCTCTCTTTCTCCTAGGGTTCCTTCTGAGCCTAAGGATTATAATAAAAGCATCACAGACTCTCTGGAGTTTCCTAAACTCCATTTTGGTAAGTGATGATTTACTCCAAAAGCTTAGTGGTACAACTTAACAAGATTCAACTTTGGAATCTAACGCTTAGCACTACAGCTCCATTTAGTAAGCAGCCTTGGGAATGACCCCAGTAAATGAACTTATTCTATAAAAAGTGGTTAATCCTTTGACATTCAAAGTGCCTGGAAAATTCTGTGATGATACCCTCACTCTGGAATTTCACAATTTTTCTTAACCCTTAACTATCTGTAAAAGGTAAATTTCAATTTCAATTTAACAGGCATTGAGCACTTACCAAGTACCCAAAACTGTTAGGTATTACGAAGGATAAATACAAAGGAAATACAGTTCCTATCTTTTAAAAGCTTACAATCTTAGCAGTGAAACAAGAATAATAAAACAATTAAGGGACAATAAAAGATGACACGCAATTAAGCATCAATATACCAGGAGGCAAGAGTAGGATCTGAATGGTGTGAACTAAGTTGTCAGGGAAGGCTTCACAAAAGGAGCTAGAAAACGTGTTAAGAAAACAGACCAGGTGCAGTGGCTCATGCCTGTAATCTCAGCACTTTGGAAGGCCAAGGCAGGCGGATCACCTGAGGTCAGGAGATCGAGACCAGCCTGGCCAACATGGTGAAACCTCGTCTCTACTATAAATACAAAAATTAGCGGGGTGTGGTGGCGCATGCCTGTAATCCCAGCTACTCAGGAGGCTGAGGCACAAGAATTGCTTGAACCCAGGAGGCAGAGGTTGCAGTGAGCTGAGATCGAGCCACTGCACTCCAGCCTGGGTGACAGTGAGACTCCATCTCAAAAAAAAAAAGAAAAGAAAAAAAAACATGTACTTTAAGACAAACCCACATACCCTAAACACTGGCTACAATAAGATTTTTTTTATTTTTTTGAGACGGAGTTTCGCTCTTGTTGCCCAGCCTAGAGTGCAATGGCCCAACCTCGGCTCACTGCAACCTCCGCCTCCCGAGTTCAAGTGATTCTCCTGCCTCAGCCTCCCTAGTAGCTGGGATTACAGGCGCCTGCCACCACACCTGGCTAATTTTTTGTATTTTTAGTAGAGACGGGTTTCACTATGTTGGCGAGGCTGGTCTCGAACTCCTGACCTCAGGCGATCCACCCGCCTCAGCCTCCCAAAGTGCTGGGATTACAGGTGTGAGCCACTGCGCCCGGCTAAGATTTTTAAAGTGTGTATTTACATAGGGCCTATAGATATTTCTAAACCACTGATACCATCTCCTAAGACTACCTGCCCCTGCTCACTCTGCTCCAGCTATTAATACATTGGTCTCCTGTTTCCAAACAAACCAAGCAGTCTTCTTTCTCAATGCCTGTGCACCCTCACCTCCTCTACCTGAAACCTCTTTCCGAAAGCATCTGAATGGCCCATTACCTCACTTCATCTATCAGAAAGCCCTTCCGTAACCATCTTCATTCTCTCCCTTTCCATCTCTCCCTTTCCCTGCTTTATTTTTCTTTTTAGCCCTTATCACCACACAATTATAGTTGTTGATTTATTAGATGTCTCTTCCCATTCAATATTAGTTCCATGACAGCAAGGGTTTTTTGTTGTTGTTGTTCACTATTATATCTCTTAGGGTTAAAACAGTGCCTGGGATGTAGCAACTGCTCAATAAATGTTAGTTCAATTAATAAACATTAAGTATATTCATGTAATACTCTCACACCTCTTTAAAAATGCACACTTCTTAAAAAAAAAACTTTTCACCCATTTGTCTCCCACATAGATTGCATGCACCTTAAGGACAGTGAACTGGACTTATATCTTTTAGAAGGTAACTTAGAAATCGGCTGGGTGCGGTGGCTCACACCTGTAATCCTGGCACTTTGGGAGGCCGAGGCGGGCGGATCACGAGGGAAATCATCTTGTACACATACTTTATTTTACAACTAAGGAAAACAGAGGCCCCAAAATGAAAGATTTCTGCAGAACCATTCAGCTAGTTGAAGGCAGGGCCTAAATCAATGATGATTTGAATACCTGTATGACATAGGGGAATGGACCTAGAACAATGGGAATGTATAGAAGGCCGGGTGTGGTGGCTCACACCTGTAATCCCAACATTTTGGGAGGCTGAGGTGGGTGAATCACCTGAGGTCAGGAGTTCGAGACCAGCCTGGCCAACCTGGTGAAACCCCCCTCTCTACTAAAAATAAGAAAAATTAGCTGGGCGTCGTGGCAGACGCCTGTAATCCCATCTACTCAGGAAGCTGAGGCAGGAGAATGCCTTGAACCCAGAGGTGGAGGTGGAGGTTGCAGTGAGCCAAGATCGTGCCATTGCACTCCAGCCTGGGCAAAAAAAAAAAAAGAGAGAATGTATAGAAAGAAAATAAACAAAGAACATCCACAAATACACAAAGTGAAAAAAGGATTCTCAGAGGGATAGTTCTCAGCTGCCAATTTGTACCCCCAAGGACCTAACCAC
The DNA here is from genome assembly GCF_028885625.2 of Pongo pygmaeus. NCBI lineage: Eukaryota > Metazoa > Chordata > Mammalia > Primates > Hominidae > Pongo > Pongo pygmaeus. Next base: position 47,040,449 of record NC_085931.1, read on the forward strand.
TCTTTCCTCTGCACACCCCTGCGAAGTCCCTACACACTGCTCCATTTCCAAATATCACTATCTTCAGCCAATCTGAAGGCAACCAGCAGATAATAGGCCCCAGGAGTAAATGAGGGAAAGGGACGGGGGTCTCACCATTAACTATGATTGACAGAAATGATAAATGAATACATACAGACATATACACACACACACACACACACACACCAAGCAGAACCTGCTCACCAGCACCTACATCCAGTCTTCCCTCCTTACCATCCATTATTAGCTCAATTCACCTGAAGTCTCCCACATTCCTGTATTTTTTGCCATGGCCCTGAGCTTTTACTTCTCACAATCCCTCTGCCTGACAGAGTTCTAATGGAAAATAAAAGCAGGCAAACAAAACAAAAGAATTCAAAAATAAACACCAAGAGGGTCACTATACCTAAATCAACAGAAGCAACAGGGTAAACTCTGCAAAGGAGACCAAGAAGCATACAACAAACACGCTAGGCTTAAGTACAGCTCCGTCCCTAACACAGGAAGTCAGGCAGAGGCTTGAAAAGCAGGGAGCAGAGCACAGGAAGTCTTTTAGCACTGCAGAGATTTCCAAGGGTGGTGTAATGGAGACAGCACAGGAATAGGAATTAGAAGACCAGGCTTCTAGTTCTAGTTTTACTATTAGCTAACTGGGTGGCCTTACCGAAGTCACCATCTTCTCTGGACTTCTGATTCCCCATCTATAAAATAAGGTGGTTAAAACAAGCTGGGACTTGAATCCCCTCCAAAAAAAAAAACAAAGATGAAAACTATCGACTCTCCTCCACCAAAAAGTGCACATCACCTATTATGAGTAAGAATCTTCCAAGTCTTTCCAGGTTAAGAACCCCTGGAAAAAATATGTCTAGTCCTCCTAGCATCCCTCTAACATCCTATGACTCTGAGAGAACTAGGCACATGTCTGCACAATTGTTGGTAGGTGAGACTCATCATGTCACGGCAGTATTTTCTGGGCAAAGACCAAATCGTAAAACCTACAAAGGTTTCAAGGTCTTCTTCAAAACTATGAAGTCAGCCGACATCATCAATACCTTTCCCATTCCCTACCCAAATTAACCACCTTTATCTTTCAATCCAGAATTGAGAATCCAGTCTTCTAATAGCCCTATAAAATGTTTTTTTTAAAGCCCAGGACATTAAAGAGCTATTTTGTGTCCTGGTGATGTAGAATGCAATTGGCAAAGAACAGGAGGGACATGTCTAGTGTCTCCCTTCAGACTCATTAGTATGCTCCACAAAGTTAATGAGACTGAGCACCACCGTGTCCCCACAACATTACCAAACTCCTTGTACTTCTCACACTCTCTGTGTGATTTAACCCACAATCTCAGCCACATCCCCTCGGGGCTCTCTCGAGTTTTCTTGCTTTTCACTCCTCTCATTGAAATGCTACTTCTCTTCCCCATCCCAGCGTGTGCCCAGGGCTGCCAAAAGGTACTCCCTCTTCTCGGGAGGTTTCCCACCAGATCCCCTTTTCCTCGACTCAGTCCAGAGAACCCAGGATTTCCCGGCTTCCACTCCACCCCAAGGCACTAAGGAAGGATTTGAAGAAATGGAATCCATCTCAACCATGTTCGATTTCCCCCCAAAACCTATCCACTCGTCGTGCCTCCTGGCCCCTCAGGAATCAGGACCCTCTCGGGCACACCAGGTTCAGTCCTGCAACCTTCGTTCCTAGCCCCAGCTCGCCCCACCTTCCAACCAGGCCCCGACTGGCCCCTCATCCCACCTCCAACCCAGGACCCCCGGAGGCCCTCCCTCTCTCCAAGCCGGGGAGCCCGGGGTCGGCCCTCACGCCCACCCCTCGCAATAACTGGGCGCCCCGTCCCGCGCGGTCACCTGCATCCCGCCGCCACCGTCGGCCGCCGCCTCCTCAGTGCGCGGCCGCTTGCTCAGGCCGGGATCGGCTCCGTCTCCTCCCGCTCCGGGCACCGGCAGCTCCAGCTCCGACTCCCGCTTCATGCCCCGGGCGGCGGCGCCGGGCCCGAGCTGAGGCGGCTGCTGCGGCTGGGCGCCCTCCGCCATCCGCCCGCGCCCCCCTCGCCTCCGGGAGCCGGGCGACCCGCGACAGGCCACCTCCCCCTGGGCCTCGGCCCCGACTGTCGCGACAGGCGGGCGCGCGCCTGCCCCCGCCCCCCGCGTGCGTGCGTGCGTGCGCGCGCGCGGACTCCGCGCCCCTCCGCGGCTCGCGCCCGCCGCTCCTTGCCTGGCCGCTCGCTCCCCGCCCGCCCGCCGGATTGTCGGCGCGGGGCCACTGGCGGGTCGTGATGAGCACTCGCTCGCGCCCCCGCACGCACACGCGACACCCGGCCCGGCCCGCCGCGCCGCCCCGCCTCTCGCACTCCCGGAGCTCGCTCGCCGGCCGCGCTGGCTCACACTCTCCCTCACAACACGCCGGCCGAGGGAGGAAGGGGGCGGTCCGGGCTCCCGAGGCGTGGGGAGGGCTGTTTATTTTGGGGGGAGGAGGGGCGCGAGGCAGGAACGAGCTGACTGGCCGGGATCCTCCGACCCGCCACTGTGGCAGCACCGGGAAGGCGGGGAGAGAGAAAGAGGGAGGGAGGGACCGGGATGTAGGACTCCAGCCCGCGCGGGAGGCTACGGCAAGGGGGGCGGTGGCGGCCCGCGGAGGGGGCGGGGCTAGGCCCCCTCGGCAATCTCCGTAGTCTCCTCGCTGTCTGCCCGAGAGAGGCCGGGAAGCGATCGGGGAAGCTCGGGAATCTCCGGCACGTGCCCGGGATTGTCTTGGAGGCTCAGCGCGGCTGGAGTGCGGGCCAGGGCAGAGGGGGCGGGGTCTGTCTCCTTTCTGGGCGGGGCCGTAGCCTGGAGTAGGCAGGGCTTGAGAGACCCGAGGGCCAGGGAGTGGCTCCTTCTTGCGGGAGTAGTTGTACAGAGTTAAGCCCTGAGTTTACCCGCCTGAGCGCCTTGGTTCCCGGAGAGGGAATGGGCACTCTGTGAGAGGCAGGCTGTTGCCTGCTTCCCCTCCCGCAGAAGAAAAAAGGTCTCGAGTTGGAAGGTCGAGGAATGAAGCCACCCCAGTTCTGAGAGCTTTTACTCTAACATAACTCACATTCCTAATGAAGTTAGTAGTGATACCCCATGTTTGTAAGAGCTTCAGGGTTTGCACAATGCATCTACAGACCCGTTTCAAACTGGTGATATAAGTAGATACCATGATCTCCATTTCATTGATGATGAAACTGAACCTTAGTTAAATCCTGCAGCAAAAAAGTGGCAGATCCGGAATTCAGAACACGAGAGCATATTCTCTTTCTCTATACCTTGCTGCCTGAGGAGCACTTTATGACTTATCAACTTCGTGGAGATAGAGATATCTGTGCAATAGATTCTCTCCCCTACCAGACTGTGAGGACAAGGACTGCAGTGACTTTCTCTGAGTTCCATATCGTGCCCTGTACGTTATAGAAATAAAAGGATATTGCGTGAATGATCTGGATTCTAATCTTGGCTTTGCTAACTAGCTTAAACAAATTACTTCATCTCTTTGGACCTCAGCTCCATCATTTGTAAAATGAGATGGTTTGGATCAGTGGCTTTCAACCAAGGAGAAATTTTGCCGTTCCACCACCTCCACTCCAACATTTGTCAGTGACTGAAGGCATTTTTTTTTTTTTTTTGAAACGGAGTCTCGCTCTGTCGCTCAGGCTTAAGTGCAGTGGCGCTATCTCGGCTCACTGCAACCTCTGCCTCCTGAGTTCAAGCAATTCTCCTGCCTCAGCCTCCCCAGTAGCTGGGACTACAGGTGTGCGCCACCACGCCCAACCAATTTTTGTATTTTTAGTAGAGATGGGGTTTCACCATGTTGGCCAGGCTGGTCTCGAACTCCTGACTTCAGGTAATCCGCCTGCCTCGGCCTCCCAAAGTGCTGAGATTACAGGAGTGAGCCGCCGCGCCGTGCCGACTGAAGGCGTTTTTGATTGTTACAGCTGGGAGGTGCTGCTGGCATCTAGTGTGTAGAAGCCAGGAATGTTGCTTGACATCCTATCATGCACAGGACGGTCCCCCCAGGAGAGTTATCCAGCCCCAAATGTCAATAGTGCGGAGGTTGAGAAACACTGGGTTAGATGATTTCCAAGGTCATTTCCAACCAGTGTGTGATTTGGCCTTTGAACTTGGGTTTAACCTGGTTGGGGCTGGAACAGTACAACAGTAAAGATCCCTGCTTTAGAGTCAGACCAACCCAGATGAGAACCCAGGCTTTCCCACCTCCTGCCCACGTAATCTGGGACCAGTGGTGACTAAGAATTTCCATATAAAAGGTGTTTGGGGATTGCAGACTGGTTGGAAGGGAAGTCTGGAGGACTTGCCTTGAAGGTGAGTTGTTGTATTGAGCATATTGTTTGTATTACTTAGGCTGTGTTATAAATCAGTAAAAATAGTAGAGTTTTAGCTCTGCCACCTGCAAGTCATGATGCCTTGTGACAGCTACTTATCCCCTCTGTGTCTCAGTTTCTTCATCTGCAAATTAGGATAACAATAATACCTTCTTGAAAAGATTATTGTAAGAATTTAATGTTATCACATTTAGAACTTTGAACAGAAAGATTTAGGATAAGCACTCCATAAGTGTTATAGCAAACACTTATAGCTAACTAATAATAGCTTCTTATTAGTACCATTATCATTTTATTCACTTTTTTTTTTCAGATGGTGTCTCGCTCTGTCACCCAGACCGGAGTGCAGTGGCGTGATCTCGGCTCACTGCAACCTCTACCTCCTGGGTTCAAGCAATTCTTGTGCCTCAACTTCCCAAATAGCTGTGATTATAGGCGCCCGCAACCACGCCTGGCTAATTTTTTGTATTTTTAGTAGAGACAGGGTTTCACCATGTTGGCCAGGCTGGTCTCGAACTCCTGACCTCAAGTGATTCGCCCCCTTTGGCCTCCCAAAGTACTGGGATTACAAGCATGAGCCACCAGGCCTGACCTTTAGTCACATTTTAAATGAGAGTGAAAAAAATTCATTGTCAAGATCAAAGAATATCATTATCATTATTATTGGGTTTTTTAAATTATGTAAGGTGACTTGAGTGGGGCTGCTAGAGATTCACATGGGGCAAACAAAGCACCCCAGTAACACCTTGGTGCAACCACTATGCTGGGCAAATTACTTTGTTTCACTAAGCCTTCCATTCCTCATTTGTAGGATAACAATAATAGTCACAGTGTTGTTCTAAGGATTAAGTGGGACAAAAGTAAACACCTAACACAGTGCCTAACGTATAGTAACTGCTTAATAGGTGGTAATTATTCATCAACTAATTTGGTTAGTGATATAGTAAGCTTAACCAGGGGCCTTGGAAAGAGAAGGCTTAAACATTTTCTTCTTCTTTTTCTTTTTTTTTGAGACAGGATCTCACTGTCTCCCAGGCTGGAGTACAGTGGCCCAATCTCAGCTCACTGCATCCTCCGCCTCCCAGATTCAAGCGATTCTCCTGCCTCAGCCTGCCAAGTAGCTGGGATTACAATCATGCACCACCACGCCCAGCTAATTTTGTGTATTTTTAGCAGAGACAGGGTTTCACCATGTCGGCCAGGCTGATCTCAAACTCTTGGCCTCAACTGATCCTCCCACCTCAGCCTCCCAAAATGCTGGAATTACAGGCGTGAGCCACCACGCCCAGCCCTGACACATCTCTTAGTATTATTATTTGGACCACCAAGGTGGAAGTCCAAGTGCCTGCAAGCTTGTTCTTGTGCTGAATTAGCCCCAACCTAAGTCAGCGGTTTCTACTTGGCAGTACCCCACAACCTGATCCTGTTCAACCAAGCAGTATGGCTTTGAAGGATAACCAGGATATTTCCTGGTGGCCTATGAAACAACAGTGGGTTTTTTCTTTTTTTTTTTTTCTTTAACCTAGGGACATCAGCAGTTGGTTTTCTGAAATTTTTACTTATTGAACTGGTAGCATAAGAATTCTCGCTTCCCAACTGGGCACGGTGGCTCACACCTGTAATCCCAGCAATTTAGGAGGCCGAGGCAGGCAGATCACTTGAGGTCAGGAGTTCAAGACCAGACTGGGCAAAATGGTGAAACCCCATTTCTACTAAAAATACAAAAAAATTAGCCAGGTGTGGTGACAGATGCCTATAATCCCAGCTACTCAAGAGGCTGAGCCAGTAGAATTGCTTGAATCTGGAAGGCAGAGGTTGCAGTGAGCCAATATCGTGCCACTGCATTCCAGCCTGGGCTACAGAGTGAGACTCTCTCTCCAAAAAAAAAGAACTCTCCTTTCACTGCTTGCCTTGCCAAACTACTGAAATCTTAATGATGTTGGATCTTACTGGGGTGTCCCGTGACCCAGCAAGAAATGAGATTTGAGATCGGGGCTGCCTGTGACTCAAATTTTTGTTATTCAAGTAGCGCTCAAGTCCCTAAGAAATAGAGCAATGCAGTATAGAAATGTCTGAATGACCAGGCAGAACAAAGAGAAATTGAACCCTGCCCTGGAAACAAGCATTATGTATTTAAGGAGAGAGAAGAGAATTAAACGCCTACAAATTGTAGAAGAGGCAAAATGCACCCATGGCAGCACAAAGACCAGATCATTGCTTTTTTCTTTTCTTTTTTTTTTTTTTGAGACAGAGTCTTGCTCTGTCGCCCAGGCTGGAGTGCAGTGGTGCAATCTTGGCTCACTGCAAGCTCTGCCTCCTGGGTTTACGCCATTCTCCTGCCTCAGCCTCCCGAGTACCTGGGACTACAGGTGCCTACCACCACGCCCAGCTAATTTTTTGTATTTTTAGTAGAGACAGGGTTTCACCATGTTAGCCAGGATGGTCTCGATCTCCTGACCTCGTGATCCGCCCGCCTCGGCCTCCCCAAATGCTGGGATTACAGGCGTGAGCCACCGTGCCCGGCCGATCGTTTCTTTTATATACATCTGCAGCCATTTGTTTAGAAGCAGGTAGTTAGGAAACATTACAGAGGAAGAGGACATTAAATATTTTCGGCCACTGGCTCATGCCTGTAATCCCAGCACTTTGGGAGGCCGAGGCAGGCAGATCACCTGAGGTCAGGAGTTCGAGACCAGCCTGGCCAACGTGGCAAAACCCCGTCTACTAAAAAATACAAAAATTAGCTGGGTGTGGTGCCATGCACCTGTAATCCCAGTTACTCAGGAGGCTGAGGCAGCAGAATAGCTTGAACTCAGGAGGGCAGAGGTTGCAGTGAGCCGAGATTGTGCCACTGTACTCCAGACTGGGTGACAGAGTGAGACTCTGTCTAAAAAAAATATATTTTCCTAGAAAGAATTTTTAGCTGCAGAAACTACTGCAGTTCTAACATTTATTCACTTATTCATTCAACAAATTATGGGCAAGTATCTGGAATACCAAGACGACAAAAAAAAATTATCCTTAGTCCCAAAGAGCTCACAATCTAGGGAGGAAGAGATGAACAAATCCAAAGACAATTGCAATGCGTTATGATAAGGGAGTCATCTCTCATAGTGGTCAAGAACATAGACCCATGTCAAACTGACATGGGTCTGAGTCTGACTTTGCCATATATCTTACCTTGGACAAGACCTTAGCATCTCTGAGGCCTGGTTTCTTAATTTATGTGATAGGCACTGGTAGTTAACAACCCAATATCCATTCTCCTCTTACTCCATCCTAGCAGAACCCCAATTTTGTTCAGGACAGAAATCTGCTTAGCAATAAAAAAAAAAAAAAAAAAAAAAAAAGAATTCCCTGGTTCCCTGAAAGCTAAGGGTTGCCATGTAACACCATCCTAGCCAGTGAGATGTGGGTGGAAGATAGCATTCCTTCCTAGTTAATAAGACAAAACCGCTGGGCATGGTGGCTCACCCCTATAATCCCAGCACTTTGGGAGGCTGAGGCGGGTGGATTACCTGAAGTCAGGAGTTCGAGACCAGCCAGACCATGGTGAAACCCTGTCTCTACTAAATACAAGAAATTCTCCAGGCGTGGTGCTGTGTGCCTGTAATTCCAGCTACTTGGGAGGCTGAGGCAGGAAAATCGCTTGAACCCAGGAGACAAAGGTTGCAGTGAGCTGAGATTGCGCCACTGCATTCCAGCCTGGGCAACAAGAGGGAAACTCTTGTCTCAAAAAAAAAAAAAAAAAAGACAAAACCACAAGAAGAAAAGGCTCTTTGCCCTTCGTCCTTTGCCCTTTGCCCTTCACCCTTTCTCCTGCCTGGAACACAGACCGGAAAAACAGCAGGCATCTTGTCTTCAAAATAGCAAAAGCCACATGCTAAGAATACTACTGCAGGGAAGGCGTGGTGGCTCATGCTTGTAATCCCAGCACTTTGGGAGGCCAAGGCGGGCAGATCACTTGAGGTCAGGAGTTCGAGACCAGCCTGGTCAACATGGCGAAACCCCATCTCTACTAAAAATACAAAAATTAGCCAGGCGTGTTGGTGCCACATGGTCCCAGCTACTTGGGAAGCTGAGGCATGAGGATCGCTTGAACCCAGGAGGCAGAGGTTGCAGTAAGCCGACATCACACCACTGCACTCCAGCCTGGGTGACAGAGCAAGACTCTCTCTCAAAAAAAAAAAAAAAAAAAAAGAATAGTATTGTAGGTCCACCATACCAGCCCGAGCCTGTCTATGCTAATTTATTGTTATTTGAGAAAAATAAGTTCCCATTTGGTTAAGCCACTGCGGACAGGTTTCAACATGTGGCCAAACTCAACTCCTAACTGATATAATCTATAAACCAAACACAATAATAGTACCTCTCCTGACATTCTTTTGACCACAAAATAATGCATGTAAAACACTTAGCATGACACCTGGTTCACAAACACACTCAATAAATGTTAATTTAGACCCTTTTACTACGCTATTACATCTACTATCTTTATTAATATGATTATTATATGTGCCAAAAGCAATAGGGGTATTACAGAAAGATGTAACTCCCTCTGCCTGGGGGAGACAGAACAAGTTTCACCCAGAGTGTTACATTTGACCTGGGTCTTTCAAAATGAGGAGGAATTTCCCAGGGAATGGTTTCTGATGAAAGGTAGTAAATTCTTGTGTGCCCTTTGCATGGGCTTAGAAGAGTTTGGCACTGCCCACTGGGTTGCTACCAGGAGAAAACTCAGCACAGGGCTTGGAGTCAAAGGACCAGGACTGGAGTCAGCTGTGGTCTTCAATAGAACAAAGACTGGGAGAGTTAAGTGGGCTGTCCATCTGTGAAAAGCGAGCCAGAGTACCTAGCCACAGGGCTATTGTGAGGTCTTTAGGAGATAAGAGATCTTAGGAAAGATCTATTCAACTGCCAGTTGCAGCTAACCCAGTAGTCTGGTTACCTACAAGCTGGTGGTGTAAAAATCTCTTTGCATTCTTTGAGAACATGAGCACTTTCTTAATTCCTGTTTTTTGTTACTGTGTTCCTAGCACCTAGCACTGAGCTTGACATAAAACATGGCTATTCCAAGACTCCTGAAGATATTAAAAAACACAATTGCAGGCCTAAGATTTTCCCTAGAAAAACAGATAAAGACCCAGAGCAGATAATCTTAAAATACTGTCTTAACTAGGCAGTCCTCTGAATAAAGACAGGGTCTAAGTCCTTCCCCAAAATTGATCACCTCTCTAATCAGAGCGAAGAGAGGAGATATAAATAGAAGAGACCATTTTCTACTCCAAAGCTTTCTTTTCAAAAAAAAAAAAAAAAAATGCAGAGAATACCCTTGATAATTCATGGGCCAGAGGAAGTGGAAGCAGCTCCTGCCATGTGCCTGGCTGATCCGGGAGAAGATACAGAGTCTAATGAGAAACTGAATTCAGCAAAAAAGGAACGTGTGATGTTTAAGCCTCATTAGGACTGTAGAACCAGCGTTCTGACAAAAAAAAATACCCGCTATTGACTTTGACCTCACTTCCCTACCTCCCTCTGTTCGTGGGATTATTGAACCAGGGTTTTTCCTATAGGCCAGAACCTTGCCAGCCCTTTTGCCCTTCACATAATGTGTTTGTCTGGTTTCTATTTCTGTAGTTTGATGAAGGATGATAGCAGGGTATTGAATTGTTGTTTTTCATTTAGTGCAGTCACCGCCCTCACCCTGCCCGCCACCCCCCAGCCCTGCTCTCAAGTCATTTTCATTGTCTGTTTTTTGCCTTGAGGTTTTTATTGCTTCTTCACAGAGTGGAAGAAGGCTTTGTTTTATTTTGTTTTCCAGGCGCTGGTGTACATAACCTCATGGATCCATCCTTCCTGCAAAAATTATGGTGTTTCTAAATTGGCAACAATTTCCTTTCACTGGGGAAAGGCAGGGAAGGTTCAGATATTTGCTGAGATCCTAACAACTACCAGGTGCAAAACTAAGTGGGGTTTTTTTGGTTTTGTTTTTTGGATTTTTTTTTTTTTCGTTTAATCCTCACAACTGGCCAGAGAAGCAGGTAGTATTACATCTTATTTTACCGATGAGAAAACTGAGACCCAGAGAGGTGAAACGACCAGCTCAAGGTCACACAAGATGGTTAGTGACAAAGAAACTCTTGTCCCCTCACTCTATGTCCACTGTCTTCCAGTGCTTCACCCTGTGCCTTTCAGAACTTTTTAGGGTGTTTTACTTTGGGCAGATACAAATCTCATAGGGAAGAGGGGACAAAAAAGTCTAACATTTTTTTCTCTGAACCAGAAGTTAACCTTCTTCTTCCTGCTTTCCAATGGGAGCATAAGCTTCTGGATTTTTGTTTTGTTGAGGCATGGGGTCTTCATTGTCTACCTTGTCCCTGCTGGCACCTGCTCAGGTATCTTCCTCTGGGTCCCTGTCCTGCTGTCAGTATCAATCCGCACTGGGCTCCACCCAGCTGTCCTATCTGATCCTTGTTGTTGAGCCACTGAGATTGCCTCTGTCAAGGACATGGGGAAACCCTGGCTTTTCCTACTGTTCTGGGGGCCTTGGGAATCTCCAAGAGGCTGTCTCCAGCCCCTGCAATGTAGACACAGAGGAGGCATCCTTACTCCTTGCACATTGCGCTGGGAGGGGAAACACTGCAAAAGCCACCGCCTCCAGGGCCTGTAATGAGAAGCCAGGCTCAGGTCTTTGCTCCTTCCAGATGCCACAGCGACCCCCAGGCTCTGTTTCTCCCTCTTTCCTCCCTGAGGCTCCATCTGTAAAGAGGCAAGCGAGGAGGATCCTCCAGAGACCCATACAAGGCTCTGGTTCGCCTCCCCTCTCTCCTCAGCCCCTGCTGCCTTTGCCTCTCCCGGGTGGGGCTGCCAAAACTACCCTGGCTGATTCTGCTTCGTTTGAACCTCTGGATTTTGTAGGACATAGACTTCATGTCCAGAATCATGTAGGGTTCAAACTTTTGGAGTACAAAAGATGAGGCTTTTGAAACACAGAGACTTTTCTCTCCAGCCACACATTTCAAAACATATTTTGAAATCCAAAAGCTGAGTTCAGACTCTTCCTTCTCTTTGCATTTCCACTATAATAGCTTTATTCCTGAGGGTCAGAACAGCAGAAGATACCTGGGAGAGTGAGGGAGGAAGAACATATGTTAATATTTTTCAGCAATGACAATGTCCGCACTACGTCCTTCTCCTGTGAATGCAGGGAGATAGTTCCCAGCCTCCCCTGGAGTCAGGATGGGGATATATGATAACATTCTGGCCAGGGGAAGATGGGTAAAAGTGACAGGGGCCACTTCCAAGCTTGGCCCCAAAAACATCCCTGCCAATCCTCTAGCCCTCTCTTTTCCTTCCACAGCAGCTGCAGAGACCATGGGCTGAAGACAGAAGCATCACAAGAGGAAAGGAGCCTGGATCCCTGAGTCATCAACTGGAGGAGAACTGTATAAGAAGCTGCCCCAGGCCGGGCACGGTGGCTCACGTGTAATCCCAGCACTTTGGGAAGCCGAGGCAGGCAGATCACCTGAGGTCAGGAGTTCAAGACCAGCCTGGCAAACATGGCGAAACCCTGTCTCTACTAAAAATAGAAAAATTAGCTGGGTGTGGTGGGCACTCGTAATCCCAGCTACTTGGGAGGCTGAGGCAGGAGAATTACTTGAACCTGGGAGGCGGAGATTGCAGTGAGCCGAGATCAAGCCACTGCACTCCAGCCTGGGTGACAGAGCAAGACTCTGTCAAAAAAAAAAAAAAAAAAAAAACAAAGCCGCCCCAGCTGCATCAGACTGTGATATGAGAGAGAAATAAGCCTTAATTTTGTTAAGCCACTGAGGTTTCGTTTTTGCTTGTTGTTGTTGTTGTTTTTATAGCAGCTTATGTTCTTTATGCTGACTAATATAATATCTAAATATTGTTCTGCCTCATAATCAATATATAAAAAAAGTCAGAGATGAGGAATCAAAAGCTTGACTGCTTTGATTAAAATCTATGAAATTGAAGGTGCATAACATGTATGCCAATTTTAAGATAATATTAAATATTATCTTTGGGCCAGGTGCAGTGTCTCATGCCTGTAATCCCAGCACTTTGGGAGGCCAAGGCGGGAGGATCACTTGAGGCCAGGAGTTAAAGATCGGCCTGGGCAAACATAGTGAGACCTCCATCTCTACAAAAATAAAAATAATTAGCCAGGTGTGGTGATGAACACCTGTGGTCCCAGCTACTCAAGAGGCTAAGGTGGGAGGATTGCATGAGCCCAGGAGGTTGATGTTGAGGCTACAGTGAGCCGTATTCAGGCCATGGCACTCCAGTCTGGGCAACAGAGCAAGACATCATCTCCAAAATAAATAAATAAATAAATAAATAATTATATTTGGACAACAGTCAAAGCTTGATATTGAAGGAGAGTGATGGGAAAGAAAACAAGAATGACACCTCAATTCCTTTCTTTCAATCAGCTTGGAATAATACTTGGCATAGTGCAACACTCAATAAGCAATAATTGAATGAATGAAAAACCTGTTAACCAACACACTCTCATAAAACTCAAGCCATTAGCTATTTTAGGTCTTATGGGGAAGAGCAAAGGAGGTAGAGAGAAAAGTAGGAAATATAGAATGGCAAGGCAGAAATCATTTTCCAGAAGGCATGCCCCTTTGCCCATTCCCACTTTTGTCACTTAAAATGGTGCTTATCAGTTACTGATATTCTGTAGCCTGCTTGAATTTCTGTAGCAAATTTCTGTAGCCAGCTTGAATTTTTCCACAGAAAATGGATTTTTATTTTCTATTGCATTGTCAGGCTGCAAATTTTCCAAACTTTTATGTTATGCTTCCTCTTGAAAGCTTTGCCACTTAGAAATTTATTCCACCAGATACCCTAACTCATCTCTCTCAAGTTCAAAGATTCACAGATCTCTAGGGCAGGGGCAAAATGCCACCAGTCTCTTTGCACAGCAAGAGTGACCTTTACTCCAGTTCCCAACAAGTTCCTCATCTCCATCTGAGACCACCTTAGCCTGGACTTTATTGTCCGTATCACTATCAGCATTTTGGTCAAAGCCATTCAACAAGTCTCTAGGAAGTTCCAAACCTTCCCACATCTTTCTGCCTTCTGAGCCCACCAAGTCTCTAGGACGTTCCAAATGTTCCCACACTTTCCTGTCTTATTCTGAGCCCTCCGAACTGTTCCAACTCTGCCTGTTACCCAATTCCAAAGTTGCTTCCACATTTTCAGGTTTATTTATAGCAGCACCCCACAGTCTAAGGTACCAATTTACTGTATTAGTTCGTTCTCACACTGCTATATAGAAATACCTGAGACTGGGTAATTTGTAGAGGAAACAGTTCTAATTGACTCACAGTTTAGCACGGCTGGGGAGACCTCAGGAAACTTACAGTCATGATGGAAAGGGAAGCAAACATGTTCTTCTTCACATGGCACCGTGAAGGAGAAGTGCAGAATGAAGGGGAAAAAAGCCCCTTATAAAACCATCAGATCACTGGGCGTGGTGGTTCATGCCTGTAATCTGAGTTTGCTGCCCTTGATGTTCAGTTGGAAGGGAGGCTAGACATGTTAATAAGTAAGGATGTGGCTGGTGTGCAATACTAAAAATACAAAAATTATCCAGGAATGATGGTGTGTGCCTGTAGTTCCAGCTACTCAGGAGGCTGAGACAGGAGAATTGCTTGAATCCAGGAGGCAGAGGTTGCAGTGAGCCAATATCATGCCGCTGCACTCCAGCCTGGGTGACAGAGCGAGACTGTCTCAAAAAAAAAAAAAAAAAAGAAAAAGAAAAAATTAGCCAGGTGCCGTGGCAGGTGCCTAAAATCCCAGCTACTCAGGAGGCTGAGGCGGGAGAATCACTTGACCCTGGGAGGCAGAGGTTGCAGTGAGCCAAGATCACAACACTGCACTCCAGCCTGGGCAACAGAGCGAGACTCCGTCTCAAAAAACACTCGTGAGATTCACCATCACAAGAACAGTATGGGGAAACTGCCCTCATGATTCAATTACCTCTTACCGGGTCCCTCCCACAACACTTGGGGATTATGGGAACTACAATTCAAGATGAGATTTGGGTGAGGACACAGCCAAACCATTTCAATTGCTAAGACTGGAATCATGCAGAAAGATTTTTGGGGTTTGAAGGAGCTCAATAAATAACACCTCTCTTCCCCATCAGGTCAGGAACCAATTTAGGACAGACACAGGAGACAGAGAGAGGAAATCAAAATGTTTGATTTATTACCAATAAACACTAGGTTTGAGTATGCAGCTGAACTGGGCGTGCAGCCTAGGTTGTGCTATGAATGGATGTGCTGTGTTGGAAGAATGTGCTATGAGCCTTGACTCTTGCATTAGATAGACTCAACGACCATTGGCATAGCTGGAAAACCACAAGCTACCTCTTCACAAAAAGCAAACCAGAAATCTCCTTCTTAGTGGTCAGGCAAATTTAAGGAAAAGGTCAGGAAGGAGTTGAGCCAAGCCATTTCCAGAAATCACTCCATCTGTCAGCTTTGGCTAAGATATGCAGCATGAACAAACAGCCCAAATGGTCAGTGACGTACAACCAGAAAGAACAAGAACAGGCCAGGCGCGGTGGCTCATGCCTGTAATCCAGCACTTTGGGAAGCCGAGGGGCGTGGATCACTTGGTCAGGAGTTTGAGACCAGCTTGGCCAACATGGTGTAACCCCATCTCTACTAAAAATACCAAAAAATTAGCTGAGGCCGGGTGCAGTGGCTCATGCCTATAATCCTAGCACTTTGGGAGGCCAAGGCGGGTGGATCACCTGAGGCCAGGAGTGCGAGACCAGCCTGACCAACATGGTGAAACCACATCTTTACTAAAAATACAAAAATTAGTCTGTAATTCCAGCCACTCCAGAGGCTGAGGCAGGAGAATCAGTTGAACACAAAGGCAGAGGTTGCGGTGAGCCAAGATCACGCCATTGCACTCCAGCCTGCGCAACAAGAGCAAAACTGTGTCTTCAATAAATAAATAAATAAATTGGCTGGGTGTGGTGGTGTGCTTCTATAATCCCAGTTACTCAAGAGGCTGAGGTGGGAGAATAGCTTGGACTCAGGAGGTGGAGGTTGCAGTGAGCCAAGATCGCGCCATTGCACTCCAGCCTGGGCAACAGAGTGAGACTCTATCTCAAATAAAATAAAAAAGAACAAAGGTTCTTGTTCACCCACCCACTGTGGGTTGGCTGTATGTTGTCTTCACTCTGGGACCCAGGCTAATGGCCACTGCTGGGCTGGTCTGTGGCAGAGGGAAGAGAGGGAGACACTGTAGAAGATACAAGGGCCATACTGGTATTCCGCTCTCATTCTGTTGGCCAAAGCAAGTGACCTGGCCAAACCTGCCTTCAATGGGGCGGGGATATTTCATCCTCCAAAGGTAAGGGCAAGGAATATTTTCGAATAATAACCCACTCTACTACACCCCTCCTGGAGATAAGACAAAGACATGGGATTTCGTTTTCCCAATCTGTACCCAAAGGCCAAAGGAGAAGCAACAGATGCTGTTGCCACACACACACCCCCTTGGCCTACTGTGGATGTTCCCTGTGGGTTCTGCTGACAGTTCCCACACATCCCACATACATCATCTGCTTCCCAACTTCAACGCCTGCCAGGTTGCTGCCTCTGGCTGTAGGGCATGTTGGGCCCATGAGCAGGACAAGCCCAGAGTGCTGGAGAGCTAACCCTCCCCACCACCTGCCAGGAGCAGACCTTACCCAAGGAGGGGAAGAAGTCGTGTATACATTCCTCAGCTTCCTCACCTGTTGGTAAGACAATTTTTTTTTTTTTTTGAGATGGAGTCTTGCTCTGTTGCCCAGGCTGGAGTGCAGTGGTGTGATCTTGGCTCACAGCAACCTCCGCCTCCTGTGTTCAAGCGATTCTCCTGCCTCAGCCTCCCGAGTAGGTGGGACTATAGGCATGTGCCAGTGCCACCACACCTGGCTATTTTATTTTTTATTTTTAGAAGATACAGGGTTTTGCCACTTTTGTCAGGCTGGTCTTGAACTCCTGACCTCAGATGATCCTCCCGCCTCGGCCTCCCAAAGTGCTCACAGGTATGAGCCACTGCACCTGGCGGTAGGATAATTTTAAGAGACACAGTCTCTCAGAGGACACAGTGGGAGTGAGCGCTGTTTGTTCACAGTGGTAACTTGCCTATTAATGTCCATTTTCCTCTCTTTTTTTCCTCCTCTTATCTTCTTTCCCCACTGCCTCACTGAGCAACCTGGGATCACCTCCCAAATAAACCAGTGCACCCAAATCTCTGGGTCAGGCTCTGTTTTGAAGGAACTCATCTAAAACAGGAATGGAAGTTTCTCCTCTCAAAGTCCTATTTCCTGAGCAATAGAAAAAAAAAAACCTGTGGTGTGTATACACAATGGAATACTATTCTGCCTTTAAAAAAGAAGGAAATCCTGTCATTCGCAACATGAGTGAGCATTACACTAAATAGAATAAGCCAGGCACAGGAAGACAAGCACCGCCTGATCTCGCTTTATGTGGAATCTAAAAAAGTTGAATTCAGAGAAGGAGAGAGGAGAATGGTGGTTTCCAGGGCTGGTAGGGGAGAAGGGAATGGGAGTTGCTGGTCAAAGGGTAGAAAGTTTCTGTTAGACAGGAGGAATAAGTTCTGAAGATGTATTGCACAACATGGTGACTATAGTTATACTAACGTCTTATTTGTTTGTTTGTTTTGTTTTTGAGATGGAGTCTCGCTCTGTCGCCCAGGCTGGAGTGCAGCCGCACGACCTCGGCTCACAGCAATTTCTACCTCCCAGGTTCAAGCGATTCTCCTGCCTCAGCCTCCCAAGTAGCTGGGAGGCACCCAAGGCACCCACCACCACAACCAGCTAATTTTTCTATTTTTAGTAGAGACGGGGTTTCACCATGTTGGCCAGGCTGGTCTCAAACTCCCAATCTCAGGTGATCCACACCTTGGCCTCCCAAAGTGCTGGGACTACAGGCGTGAGCCAGCATGCCCGGCCACTAATGTATTATATACTTGGAAATTATATACTTGGAGAGTAGATTTTAAATGTTCTCACCACAAAAAATGGTAGGTATATGAGATTATGGATATATAATGTGTTTAATTATTCCACAATGTATACATATATGAAAACATCACATTGTACACCATAAATATATACAGAAATTGACAAAGTTTTGTCAATTTTTTAAAAATAAAATTTTTTTAAAGGCCTATTTCCCTTTCTTAAAAAACTTTTGGGCTGGGCATGGTGGCTCACGCCTATAATCCCAGCACTTTGGGAGGCTGAGGCGGGCAGATCATGAGGTCAGGAGATCGACACCATCCTGGCTAACACGGTGACACCCCATCTCTGCTAAAAATACAAAAAAAAAAAAAAAAAAATTAGCCAGGCGTGGTGGCAGGCGCCTGTAGTCCCAGCTACTCGGGAGGCAGAGGCAGGAGAATGGGCATAAACTCGGGAGGCAGAGCTCAAAGTGAGCGGAGATTGCGCCACTGCACTCCAGCTTGGATGACAGAGGGAGACTCTGTCTCAAAAAAAAACAAAAAAACTTTTAAGTTCAGGGGTACATGTGCAGGTTTGTTATATACTAAACTTGTGTCATAGGGGTTTGTTTTACACAGTCTTTTGTCACCCAGGTATTAAGCCTAGTACCCATTAGTTGTTTTTCCTGATCCTCTCCCGCCTCCCCCTCTCCACCCTCTGATAGGCCTCAGTGTCTGTTGTTTCCTTCTATGTGTCCATGTGTTCTCATCATTTAGCTCCAACTTATAAATGAAAACATGTGGTATTTGGTTTTCTGTTCCTGTGTTAGTTTTCTAAGGATGATGGTCCCCAGCTCCATCCATGTTCCTGCAAAGGACATGATCTCATTCTTTTTTATGGCTGCATACTCTTCCACGGTGTATGTGTGCCAGATTTTCTTTATCCAATCTACCACTGATGGGCATTTAGGTCGATTCCATGTTTTTGCTATTGTGAATAGTGCTGCAATGGACATACACATCCATGTATCTTTATGATAGATTGATCTATATTTCTCTAGGTATATATCCAGCAATGGGATTACAGGGTTGAATGGTATTTCTGTTTTTAGGTCTTTGAGGAATCACCACATTGGTTTCTGCAATGGCTAAATGAATTTATACTTCCACAGTGTATAAGTATTCCTTTTTCTCCGCAGCCTCGCCAGCATCTGTTATTTTTTGACTTTTTAATATTAGCCATTCTGCCTGGTGTGAGATGATATCTCATTGCGGGTTTGATTTGCATTGCTCTAATGATCAGTGATGTTGAGCTTTTTTCATATGCTTGCTGGCTACATGTATGCCTGTCTTCTTCCTTTTCTTCTTCTTTTTTTTTTTTTTTTTTTTTTGTTGGATGGAGTTTCGCTCTTGTCACCCAGGCTGGAGTGCAGTGGCCCAGTCTCAGCTGACTGCAATCTCTGCCTCCCAGGTTCAAGTGATTCTCCTGCCTCAGCCTCCCAAGTAGCTGGGATTACAGGCGTTCGTCACCACACCTGGCTAATTTTAGTATTTTTGGTAGAGATGGAGTTTCACCATGTTGGCCAGGCTGGTCTCAAACTCCTAGCCTCAAGCAATCTGCCCCCTTGGCCTCCCAAAGGGTTGGGAGTACAGGTTTGAGCCACTGCTTCTGGCCCATGTATGTCTTCTTTTGAAAAGTGTCTGTTTATGTCCCTTTGCCTATTTTTTAATGGGGTTGTTTTTTTCTTGTAAATTTGTTTAAGTACTTTATAGATGCCGCATACCAGACCTTTGTCAGATGGATAGATTGCAAAAATTTTCTCTCATTCTGTAGGTTGTATGTTGACTCTGTTGAGCAATTCTTCTTCTGCCTACTCAGCCTTACAGCACAAAACAGACAATGTGAGTGCCAGTTAATCTTAAACAATAACATTGATATCTCTGGCCACTGAACCTCTGACACCCAGTGCTGGCTCCCCACACGCTTATGGAGAGGCTTCTGGCTTCTTGTCAACATCTTGACTTTGTGGCCATTACAGCTGGTGTCGGCCAGTCTCCACCTTGGATGTCTCAGGAGCCCTTTCTTTCCAGCCTGTAATTTAGAATTTCTCAACTGTCCCTTCGTATCTATCAGCATGCTTCTTGCATAGTTCATTCACATTCAACAAATGCTGAGTGGCTCCTGATTGGCAGAAATGTTCCAGGGACTGGGAATGTGACCATAAAGATGACAGACCAGATCCCTAGTCTCCTAAAACGTATATTCTAGTGAGGAGAGAGAAAAAATGAGCAACAAAAATGTTAGATGAGCCAGGCGTGATGGCTCATGCCTGGAATCCCAGCACTTTGGAAGGCTGAAGCAGAGGATTCGCTTACTCAGGAATTTGAGACCAGCCTGGGCAACATAGTGAAACCCCATCTCTACAAAAAATACAAAATAGCCAAGCATGGTGACGTGTGCCTGTAGTCACAGCTACTCAGGAGGCTAAGGAGGGAGGATTGCTTGAGCCCAGGGAGGTCGAGGCTGCAATGAGCCATGTTCGCACCACTGCACTCTAGCCTGGGTGACAAAGCGAGACCCTGTCTCAAAAAATAAAAACAAAAATAAAAATAAAATAATTGGCTGGGCGCAATGGTTCACATCTGTAATCTCAGAATTTTGGGAGGCTGAGGTGGGCAGATCATTTGAGGTCAGAAGTTCAAGACCAGTCTAGCCAACATGGTGAAACCCCATCTCTAATAAAAATACAAAAATTAACTGGGTGTGGTGGCGTACACCTATAATCCCAGCTGCTCAGTCCCGAAGCAGAAGAATCACTTGAATCCGGGAGATGGAGGTTGCAGTGAGCCAGGATTGCGCCACTGTACTCCAGCCTGGGTGACAGAGTGAGACTCCATCTCAAAAAAAAAAAAAAAAAAAAAAATAGACCAGGCACGGTGGCTCACACCTGTAATCTCAGCACTTTGGGAGGCCGAGGCAGGGAGCCTCTGTCGAATCACCTGAGGTCGGGAATTCGAAACCAGCCTGACCAACATGGAGAGACCCCGTCTCTACTAAAAATACAAAATTAACCGGGCATGGTGGCACATGCCTGTAATCCCAGCTACTCGGGAGGTTGAGGCAGGAGAATCACTTGAACCCGGGAGGCGGAGGTTACAGTGAGCCGAGATCGTGCCATTGCACTCCAGCCTGGGCAACAAGAGCAAAACTCCATCTCAAATAAATAAATAAATACATAATAAAATAAAATAATAATTTTTTAAAAAGACCCTACTGTGGCACTGTAGCATGACTTACAGGCGTTGCACTGGAATTCTACATTCTATTTTTGCTCTCTGCTTCCCTCCCAGACTGGGGGCTCTGTGGAGGATGGAATCTCTCTCCCTCATTCTCTCCATCCCCATCTCACCACCCCACTTTAGGAATGGAATGTTTGGGACACACAGTAAGTGTGTCAAGAAATGCAGAGTGAAGAACTCCTTCAAGGCCCATGTGATACATCATCTTACTCTGTGAAATCTTTCCTGATGCCCACTATCCCCACCCTCCTCATGCCCCCTTAGCACTTTGCAACAGTTCCAGTGAAGCACTGAACACATCCTTACTTTTTTTTTTTTTCGAGACGGAGTCTTGCTTTCTCACCTAAGCTGGAGTGCAGTGGTGCAATCTTGGCTCACTGCAACCTCCGCCTCCCAGGTTCAAGTGATTCTCCTGCCTCAGCCTCCCAAGTTGCTGGGATTACAGGCACCTGCCACCACGCTCAGCTAATTTTTGTATTTTTAGTAGAGAGGGGGTTTCACCATGTTGGTCAGGCTGGTCTCGAACTTCTGATCTCAGGTGATCCGCCCTCCTTGGCCTCCCAAAGTGCTGGGATTACAGGCATGAGCCACCACACCAGCCACATCCTTACTTATTAACATGTCTAGCCTCCCTTCCAACTGAACATCAAGGGTAGCAAACTCAGATGCCTGCAGGAGCCACGCAGGGTAAGTGCATGCTTGTGGCAAGTGGAGGCATCTAGGGGCAGTGGCAAACCAATTTTCATGTAATGCTGGAAATTTGAATTTTTATGAGAAATCTCCAGATATTTCAATGTTGGCAATTTATTATTATTATTGTTATTATTATTATTTTTGAGATGGAGTCTCGCTCTGTCGGCCAGGCGGGAGTGCACTGGCGTGATCTCGGCTCACTGCAAGCTCCGACTCCCGAGTTCACACCATTCCTCTGACTCAGCCTCCCGAGTAGCTGGCACTACAGGCGCCTGCCACTGCGCCCGGCTAATTTTTTTGTATTTTTAGTAGAGATGGGGTTTCACCGTGTTAGCCAGGATGGTCTCGATCTCCTGACCTTGTGATCCACCCGCCTCGGCCTCCCAAAGTGCTGGGATTACAGGCGTAAGCCAGCGCGCCCAGCCAAATTAATTATTTTGAAAAACTATATGAGTCCTCATGTGTGGAGATCTTTTTTTTTTTTTTTTTTTTGAGACAGAGTCTCGCTGTCGCCCAGGCTGGAGTGCAGTGGCGCGATCTCCGCTCACTGCAAGCTCCGCCTCCTGGGTTCACGACATTCTCCTGCCTCAGCCTCCCCAGTAGCTAGGACTACAGGCGCCTGCCACCACGCCCGGCTAATTTTTTTTGTATTTTTAGTAGAGACAGGGTTTCACCGTGTTAGCCACGATGGTCTCGATCTCCTGACCTCGTGATCCGCCTGCCTCAGCCTCCCAAAGTGCTGGGATTACAGGCGTGAGCCACCGTGCCCGGCCTGAGATCTCTTTTTAGTCAAAATGATATTCTCAGGATTTTACACAGCAAAGGACAAATGATGATTGCTCAAGAATATTTGTTGAAGGCGGGGCACAGTGGCTCATGCCTGTAATCCCAGCACTTTGGGAGGCCAAGGGAGGTGGATCACCTGAGGTCAGGAGTTCGAGACCAGCCTGGTCAACATGAGGAAACCCCTTCTCTACTAAAAATACAAAAATTAGCCAGGACTGGTGGCATGTGCCTATAATCCCACCTACTTGGGAGGCTGAGGCAGGAGAATCGCTTGAACCCAGGAGGCAGAGGTTTCACTGAGCCGAGATCATGCCACTGCACTCTAGCCTGGGCGACAGAGGGAGACTCCATCTAAAAAAAAAAAAAGGTATTTGTTGAATGAATGAATAAACCAAACAAATGGGAAGTCCATCTATGACTTCAACTGTCATCATTTGGCTTAGCCAAGATTGGATTCCAGATGAAATGGAAGGTGGGCTTAGTTTTCTTTTTTACATCAGGTGATGGGTTTTAATTTAGTTTAGTTTAGTTTTGTTTTTTTTGCCTCACTACCCGGAATGACTCCGGTGGCCCTGGGGCTTTCTGGGATTCTGGGAAGGAGATCAAATGTCTCTGAAACAGGCTCATTTCCACAGGTGGCTCAGCTGGGTTCATACACTAATCAGATGGAAGACTCATGACTAAGCGCTTAGACTCCAGATATGTTGCACAGACATTAATAGAACTATAGAATGATAACAGTGGAAGCACTCTCAGCTGTCACTTGTGGACTAGACCGTACTTGTGCGACCCCAAGTCAAAGGAGGAAACTGACTGGGAAAGTGACCTACCTGAGGACACATGATTCTGGGGAGGTCATCTCTCTTCCATCCACTGCTTTCTTTGGCTCTGCTCAGATGGGAGCCATACATGCTCATCTTTCACCATTTCCAAGACAGCGACTAGTCTTGAAAGGAATGCCCAAGCACGTTATAAGCCTCCAGACTGCTTGACAGCGTGGGCTGGCTATAGACTCTTCTTGGACTAACACCAGGACTGCTACCCTGAAAGGGCTTCTCTAGAAACACAGAATTGGGTTGAATACAAATATTCTACTACCAGAATCCCAGTGAGGAAATCTGAGGCATGTGAGTCAAGAGGAGGGACTGACTCTGTCCTATTTTTGTATCGCCAGTAGCACCTAGCAAAAGGCTTTCAGTGTAATAGACACTAAGTATGTGTGTGTTGAGCAGTGCCCACTATGTGCTGGGTAGTTTTCTAAACAATGTTTCTCAGTGTTATCTGGGTGTCCCTGGGGATCCCTAAGACCCTTTCAGGGGATCCTCAAGGTGAAAAAAAAAAAAAAAAAGCCAATTGTTATTTACCTTTTTCACTCTCATTCTCTACTGAGTGCACAATGGAGCTTTCCAGAGGTGACATGATGTTCAACAGCTTATAGAACATGTGCCTGGCTGGGTGCAGGGGCTCACACCTGTAATTCCAGCACTTTGGGAGGCCAAGGTGGGCGGATCACCTGAGGTCACGAGTTCGAGACCAGCCTGGCCAACATGGTGAAACCCCGTCTCTACTAAAATTACAAAAATTAGCCAGGCATGGTGGCATGGGCCTGTAGTCCCAGCTACTACAGATGCTGAGGCAGGGGAATTGTTTGAACCCAGGGTGCAGAGGTTGCAGTGAGCTCAGATCGCCCCAATGCACTCCAACCTGGGCAACAGAGTGAGACGTTGGCTCAAAAAAAAAAAAAAAAAAAAAAAAACACAAAGAAACAAAAAAAAAAGAACGTGTGCTTGTCATTCTGTTCTCTGTTTTAATTTCAAATATGGTAAATATCAACAGATATAACCCATTATAACAAGTTATTTGAAGTCTTCAATAATATTTAACATCATAAAATTCTTGAACAAAAATGTTGAGATCCACCATTCTAGAGGATAGAAGAAGCTAATAAGAACTATTTAAAAAAAAAATAGAGCAGAGTAAGAGGAATTGAAAGGGCCTGGGATGGGTGTCAGTGATGGGGGAGGGGTAGCTAGCAGCATTAAACAGAGTGATAGGAGAAATAAACCTATAAATCAAATATCTGGCCGGGCATGGTGGCTCACACCTGTAAGCCCAGCCCTTTGGGAGGCCATGGTGGGTGGATCACTTGAGGTCAGGAGTTCAAGACCAGCCTGGCCAACATGGTAAAACCCTGTCTCTACTAAAAATTCAAAAATTAGCTGGGCGTTGTGGTGGGTGCCTGTAATCCCAGCTACTCAGGAGGCTGAGGCAGGACAATTGCTTGAACCCAGGAGGCAGAGGTTGCAGTGAGCCGAGATGGTGCCATTGCACTCCAGCCTGGGCAACAAAGAGTGAAACCCCATCTCAAAAAAAAAAAAAAAAATCTGATCTCTGAGTTGTCACTTAAAATCCCCTAATTTATCCTGGATTTAAAGGTTTTTATTGTGAATTGAATCATAAATATATAAGAATTGATAGGCCGGGAAGTCAAGACCAGCCTGGGCAACAAAGCAAGACCGCATCTCTATAAATTAAAGCATAAAAATAAATAAATAAGAAATAAAAGGGGTGCAGTGGTTCATGCCTGTAATCCCAGTATTTGGGGGAGGCTGAGGCAGGAGGACTGCTTGAGATCAGGAGTTCAAGAACAGCTTGGACAACATAAGGAAACCCTGTCTCTCTCTCTCTCTTTTTTTTTTTTTTTTTGAGACAGAGTCTTGCTCTGTCACCCAGACTGGAGTGCAGTGGCACAGTCTCCCCTCATTGTAACCTCTGCCTCCAGGGCTCAAGTGATTCTCCCGCCTCAGCCTCCCAGAGACCCTGTCTCTATACAAAAATTAAAAAAAAAAAAAAAGGATTTCTAGTATTTAAAAATTCTACCGTGGGCCCTCCAAGATAACATCACTTTCTAGTCCCACAAGGGTAACCTCTATTCAGATTTTAAAAATTAATTCATTGGCCGGGGTGCGGTGGCTCATGCCTGTAGTCCCAGCACTTTTTGAGGCCAAGGCGGGTAGATCACCTGAGGTCAGGAGTAGAAGACCAGCCTGGCCAACATTGTGAAACCTCGTCTCTACTAAAAATACAAATATTAGTGGGCATGATGGTGGGTGCCTGTAATCCCAGTTACTTGGGAGGCTGAGGCGCGAGAATCGTGTAAACCCAGGAGGCGGAGATTGCAGTGAGCCGAGATCGTGCCATTGCACTCCAGCCTGGGCAACAAGAGCGAAACTGTTTCAAACAAACAAACAAACAAACAAACAAAAAATACAAAAATTATCCAGGTGTGTTGGCAGGTGCCTGTAGTCCCAGCTACTTGGGAGGCTGAGGCAGGAGAGTTGTGTGAACCTGTGAGGCAGAGGTTGCAGTGAGCCGAGATCATGCCACTGCACTCCAGCCTGGGTGACAGAGTGAGACTGTCTCAAAAAAAAGAAAAAAATTATTTATATTTTTGTAGAGAAAGAGTCTTGCTATATTGCCCAGGCTGGTCTTGAACTCCTGGCCTCAAGTGATCCTCCAGTCTCAGCCTCCCAGAGTGCTGGGATTGCAGGTGTGAGTCACTGCACCAGGCCTCTATTCTGATTTTTTAGCTAAACATTCCCTTGCATTCCTGTGCAATTTTACTATCTGTGTGTATCCATATCTTGTTTGGTGTTGGAAAATGAAGAAGCAAGCTTAAAATGTGGTAAGTAAAAGGCAATATTGCTACTACTAGGTGAGGTTTCCTAGGAGAAAATGGGCCGAAAATGTGGATCATGGTCTGGCTCCAGCTGTCTGCAAGAGGGGCTTCCAGGGAAGTCCGTGGATATGGGGGCCTCTGAAAGAGCTGTAGGGTGAGCTGTGAACTGCAGTCTGGCAGAAAAACATTCAAGGGGAGGAGCCTGCTCCATTTTCTGGTTTGTTTGTTTGTTTCGCTTCTCTGCTCATTGGTCTATCTTCAGGTCTCTGGAGCGGGCCAAAGCTGAACACTAACACCAAGCTGAAACGCCTGCAGGGAGAATAGAAACTCTACTAGCACCTGGTCAAGGCGAGTCAGCCCTAGACAACAGTTAGAACTCCACGTCTCTCAGCATTTTCTTCCTTGAACTCAAGCTAGAATCTTGGTGGTAACACCCAAACATGTCTGTCTATCTGCTGAGTCACAGGACTCCCTGGGGACTGGTTGGACTGGTTGCCCTCCCTCCACACTGTCTGGGGTATGACTGTCACTCTCTCATGTAATAGACCTCTGGCTTACTGAACCCACATCTTCTCATTCCCTAATCTGTACTCTTTGTTTCAATGGAGCTTCTCCTCTCGTAGCTTGCCAAGAAAGCCTGTGTGGGAAAGTATTTTGAGATCTTAGATGTTTGGAAATTTTTATGTCTAAACATTTCAAATATTCATACCTGGTTAATACCTGCACTGAGAATAGAATTTTACATTACAGATTACAAATCGTTTTCATTCCAACCTTTGACAGCATTGGGTCATCGTCTAGCCTTCAGTGTTGCTATGGGAATACTGAAGCTATTCTGATTCTGTGTTTCCCTCTCTGGAAGCTTATAGAATCTTCCTTTTTCCTCTCAGGATTCTGAAATTTCACAGCAATGTACCTTAACTTGGGTCTATTTTCATCCATCTTGCTCGGCACTTGTGAGGATCCTTCAGTGTAGAAATTTGCTTGGAAAATTTCTTGAGTTGATCATTAATGATTTCCTCCCCATTCTCTCTGTTCTCTTCTTCTAGAACCCCTGTTATTCTGATGTTGGATCTCCCAGACTGGATCCCCTCCTCTCCCCTTCCCTTCCCTTCCCTTCCCCCTTCCCTTCCCCCTTCCCTTCCCCCTTCCCTTCCCCCTTCCCTTCCCCCTTGCCTTCCCTTCCCATCCCTTCTCCCTTCCCTCCCCATCCCTTCTCCCTTCTCCCTCCCCATCCCTTCTCCCTTCTCCCTTCCCATCCCTTCTCCCTTCCTTTCTCTCTTCCCTTCCCATCAATTCTCCCTTCCCTTCCCATCCCTTCTCCCTTCCCTTCTCCCTTTTCCCTTCCTGTTCCTTCTCCCTTCCCATCCCTTCTCCCTTCCCTTCTCCCTTTTCCCTTCCTGTCCCTTCTCTCTTCCCTTCTCCTTTCCCTTCTCCCTTCCTTTCTCCCTTCCCTTCCTCGAGCTGCCCTTCCTTGCCCTTCCCTCCCCTCCCCTTTTACTTTCATTTATTTTCTTTTCTTTACAGAGACAGGATCTCATTATGTTGCCCAGGCTAGTCTTGAACTCCTCCGCTCAAGTCATCCTCCCACTTTGGCTTCCCAAGGTGTTGGGATTATAGGTGTGAGCCACCGCACCTGCCTTCTTTCCTATTTTCAGTCTCTTTGTCTTTTTTGCTCTAATTTCTCTTCTTTCTTTTGTTTTTTTGCTCTGTCACCCAGGCTGGAGTGCAGTGGTGAGATCATCTCCCGGCAGCCTCGAACTCCTGGGCTCAAGCGATCCTCCTGTCTCAGTTTCCCAAGTAGCCACGACTGCAGGTACATGCCACCATGCTTGGCTAACTTAAAATTATTATTATTTTTTTAGAGACAGGGCTTTTTTTTCTGTTTTGTTTGTTTTTTGTTTTTGTTTGTTTGTTTTTTGAGATGGAGTCTCGCTCTGTCACTCAGGCTGGAGTGCAGTGGTGTGATCTCAGCTCACTGCAAGCTCCACCTCCTGGGTTCACGCCATTCTCCTGCTTCAGCCTCCCAAGTAGCTGGGAACTACAGGCGCCTGCCACCACGCCCGGCTAGTTTTTTTGTATTTTTAGTAGAGACGGGGTTTCACCATGTTAGCCAGGATGGTCTCTATCTCCTGATCTGCCCGCCTCAGCTTCCCAAAGTGATGGAATTACAGGCGTGAGCCACTGCGCCTGGCCAGAGAGGGCTTTTTTTATGTTGCCCAAGCTGGTCTTGAACTCCTGAGCTCAAGTGACCCTCTTGCCTCGGCCTCCCATAGTGCTGGGATTACAGGTGTGAGCCACCGCACCTGGCCCTTGCTCTAATTTCTTTAGTGGTTCCTCAACTTGATCTTCCAACCCTTTTATTGATTTTTTAAAGTGTCAACAATCCTATCTTTAATTTCTAAAGCTCTTTCTAAATCTTTGAATGTTACCAAACGGAACCCTGTTTTTGTTTCAGTTTTGGGATGCAATAATCTCTTATCTCTCTGAAGACAAAATGATTTTTTTTTTTAACTCCATGCATGGTGTCCGGTGTCTTTCTTTTTTGTTTTTTGAGACAGAGTTTCACTGTTACCCAGACTGGAGTGCAGCGGCACAATCTCAGCTCACTGCAACCTCCACCTCCCAGGTTCAAGCGATTCTCCTGCCTCAGCCTCCCAAGTAGCTGGGATTACAGGCACGCACCACCAAGCCTGGCTAATTTTTGTATGTTTAGTAGAGATAGAGGTTTCACCATGTTGGCCAGGCTGGTCTCGAACTCCTGACCTCAGGTGATCCACCCGCCTCAGCCTCCCAAAGTGCTGGAATTACAGGCGTGAGACACCATACCGGATCCATGGTGTCTGTTTCCTCCTGGTTGCTTTGATCCTGACTGGTCCTGTCTGTTTTGGTCTCTCTCTTCCATGTTCAAGGGTTTTTCTTGAATGTGAGGTATTTCTTAGCTCTCTTCTCAATAAAAAGCTACAAAGTTAATTGGAAGCTTGAGCGCCAGGCACCATCCACTCAAACTTCGCAGCAGGGTGGTCTGAGTGGCTGTTTGCTGGGAAACCCAGTCCAGTGTTCTTGTTTTTCCTTTAAGCTAGTCATCTTCCAGTCCTCTGCCTGGGGGTAGGGGTTTGGTTGTCAGGGTCCCAGGAAACAAGCGGAGTGGCGGGCCTGGGAGGGTGTGCGTATGGTGTTGCCACGTTCAACATTAAGATACATTTGACTCCTTTATCCCTGGCTTTTCTGAGCAGTACTCATGTCCTCAATGTGCCTGGCATCCCCCGATTCAGAGCAGCTTTGTTTTACCCTCTCCTGAGAATAATCTTCCAGACTTCCGCTGTGGGGGCGTGGGGGTGTGAGGTGGGAGGGGATCTAGGGATCTAAGAGCTTCCTAAATAACTCCCCCCACCAGTCTTTCTTATTTTAGCACCACCCCCACCCCCTTCACTCGCAGAGGGACCCGGCGCTGCCAGCTCTCTGTCTTTGGCAGAGTCTGTCCTGTCAATCGCATCCATGCTCAGCCTTCCCACGGCTGCCTGGGACTCGTGTGTCAGGCTTTCCCAGGCCTGACAACCAGTGACCCCCCGTCCCTCCCCTCTTGTGGCCGTGCTTTCCCATCCTGCTTTTCTCAACATTGTGGGTTTATGTCTCTTTTTAAAAAAGAATTCCTCTTCCAGAAGTTTCAGTGAGGTTTCAGGAGGGAGCAAAATTAGATGCATATGTGCAATCTGTCGTTGTAACCTGAACTCTACCCTGCAATTCTGAAATCTGATCTGCTCCTTAAAATTTGGTGTGGGACTTCTCCATAGAGTTATGGGAATTCATAAGCTCAACTTATGCCACAGACTTTGCTGCATGCGACCATATACCAGGCACTCTGCTGGAATCTGGGATGCAGATGTGTTTAGGGCATGGTACCCTCCTAACAGATATCAGCTAACCAGAAGAGGTGGACATACTCAAGGGAACATAATACAAGCCCACAATCCCTCACCCAAATCCTTGGGAGTCATATAGGTTTTAGATTTCAGGATTTATTAGATTTTAGAAAGGTAATATGGGCCATGATTCTCGTAGTACTCCAGTGGGGCCTGCAGCAACACCTCAGTATCAAACACAATATTGCTGCAGTGAAATGTATGGATATTCACGCTAAATGAGATTTTTTTTTTTAAAGATGATAAATAACCTCACATCCATTCCGGACAAGTTTAAAAACTGAGTACATTAATAAATAAGGTCCGGTTTTCAGTTTGGGGATGTCTGAGTTGTTGATAAGGTCCTGTGAACCAGAATGTCTTAGTCTGTCTGGCTGCTAACACACAGTTCCTTAGACTGCATAATTTGTAAGTAATAGAAACTCATCTCTCATAGTTCTGTAGTCTGGGAAGTCCAAGCTCAAGGCACTGGCAGATTCGGTGTCTGCTAAGGGCTTGTTCTCTGCTCCATAGATGGTACCTTGTGGCTGCATCCTCACATGGGGGAAGGGGAAGACAGCTCTCTTGAATTAAAAAAAAGAAAAAATTAAGTTAAAAAATTTATTATTTTTTTTTAAGAGACAGGGTCTCATTATGTTGCCCAGGCTGGTCTCAAACTCCTGGGCTCAAGTGATTCTCCCCACTTAGCTTCCCAAAGTGTTAGGATTACAGGAGTGAGCCACTGCACCCAAGCTTGAACCTCTTTTATAAGGTCACTAATCCCATTCATGGGAGCTCTGACCTTATGACTCAATCACCTCCTAAAGGCCCCACCTCTTCATACCATCACACTGGTGACTAAGTCTCAATAAATGCATTTTGGGGGAATACATTCAGACCACAGAACTCTATAATGTATTACGTTTTATAAATGAAGGTTGTACAAAATAGTGTAAGTGTATACTGAAGGGAAAGGGGAGGCTTCACAGGGGAAGTGATATTTGAACTAGACCTTGATGACTGAATAGGAACTCACCAGAAGGGAAAGGGAGTTCTGGGCAGGGTGAGCAGCTCAAGCAAAGGCCCAGTGTATTAGTCCATTTTCATGCTGCTGATAAAGACATACTGGAGACTGGGCAATTTACAAAAGAAACAGGTTTAATGACTTACAGTTCTGGTTGGCTGGGGAAGCCTCACAATCATGGTGGAAGGCAAGGGAGAGCAAGTCACGTCTTACATGAGTGGCAGCAGGCAAATAAAAGAGCTTGTGCAGAGAAACTCCTGTTTTTTAAACAATCAGATCTTGTAAGACCCATTCACTATCACAAGAACAGCACAGGAAAGACCCACTCCCATGATTCAATCATCTTCCACCGGGTTCCTCCCACAAGACATGGGAATTATGGGAGCTACAAGATGAGATTTGGGTGGGGACACAGATCCAAATCATATCACCCAGAGGTTGGAAGCATGAAAGAATGTCACTTCTTGGCTGGGGGCAGTGCCTCATGCCTGTAATTCCAGCACTTTGGGAGGCCAAGGTGGGTGGATCACCTGAGGTCAGGAGTTTGAGACTAGCCTGGCCAACATGGTGAAACCCCTTCTCTACTAAATATACAAAAATTAGCTGGGCTTGGTGGCTCATGCCTGTATTCCCAGCTACTCGGGAGGCTGAGGCAGGAGAATCACTTGAACCCAGGAGGCAGAGGTTGCAGTGAACCGAGATCATGCCATTGCACTCCAGCCTGGGTGACAAGAGCAAAACTCCATCTAAAAAAAAAGAATATCACTTCTTGAGCAACTAGGCAGCTTGGTTTTGGTTCTAGAGCCAGGTCTCTTGCTCTGCAGAATGAGTCTATTCTTCCCAGCTGAAGCATGGGCTTGATTAGAGATGGAATGGTATGAGAGACAGGGCTGGAGAGGTTGGCAGAGGCAGGTCATGGAGAGCTGTCTGGGCCACACCAAGAAGTTTGGTGCTTGTGGGGCATCATTTCTCAGAGCGTGGTCTCCAAATCCTCTCAAGAAGTCCAAGAGGTCAAAATCATTTTTGTAATAATGCTAACATAAGATTTGCTCTTTTTACTTTGTTGACTTTTTTTTTTTTTTTTGAGACCGAGTCTCACTCTGTTACCGAGGCTGGAGTGCAGTGGCGCGGATTCTCCTGCCTCAGGCTCCCAAGTAGCTGGGATTATAGGCGTGCACCACCACATCCAGCAAATTTTTTTTTTTTGTATTTTTAGTAGAGACAGGGTTTCACCATGTTAGCCACGATGGTCTCCATCTCCTGACCTTATGATCTGCCCGCCTCGGCCTCCCAAAGTGCTGGGATTATAGGCGTGAGCCATCTCACCCCACCTGACATTTTTAATGATGGTGCAAGAGCAATATTGAGTGGGGCCGGGTGTGGTGGCTCATACTTGTAATCCCAACACTTTGGGAGGCCAAGGTGGGTGGATCACTTGGGATTAGGAGTTTGAGACCAACCTGGCCAACATAGTGAAACCTTGTCTCTACTAAAAATACAAAAATTAGCCAGGTGTGGTGGCATATGCCTGTAATTTCAGCTACTCAGGAGGCTGAGGCAGGAGAATCACTTGAACCTGGGAGGTGGAGGTTTCAGAGAGCCGAGATCCCACCACTGCACAAGACTCTGTCTCGCAAACAAACCAACAAACAAAAAACCCACAAATTAACATGGTCAGAGGGATACACTAGTTGACTTCTTGGCCTAAACTTCCTACCTAGACATTTCAAGATTCTTTGACAGTCTCTGTTTTAGGCATCAAATGCGCACACTGTTGATGTGCAAAAAGCTTTCTGTTGTTTCAAATGAAATTGAGTTTTGGGCTGGGCTCGGTGGCTCACATCCCAGTACTTTGGGAGGCCAAGGCGGGTAGATCCCTTGAGGTCAGCAGTTCGAGACCAGCCTGGCCAATATGGCAAAACCCTGTCTCCATTAAAAATACAAAAATTAGCCGCGTGTGGTGGTGGGTGCCTGTAATCCCAGCTACTCGGGAGGCTGAGGCACAAGAATCGTTTGAGCCTGGGAGGCAGAGGTTGCAGTGAGCTGAGATTACGCCACTGAGATTGTGCCACTGCATTCCAGTCTGGGTGATAGAGTGAGACTCCATCTCAAAAAAAAAAAAAAGGGTGTTTTATCTAAGAAGAATATCCTCAATGAAACAGTAAAATTATCTTTTATTTCTTTTTTTTTTTGCTCTGTCACCCAGGCTGGAGTGCAGTGGTGCGATCTCGGCTCACTGCAAGCTCTGCTTCCCGGGTTCAGGCCATTCTCCTGCCTCAGCCTCCCAAGTAGCTGGGACTACAGGCGCCCGCCACCATGCCCGGCTAATTTTTTGTATTTTTTTTAGTAGAGATGGGGTTTCACCATGTTAGCCAGGATGGTCTCGATCTCCTGACCTCGTGATCCGCCCACCTCGGCCTCCCAAAGTGCTGGGATTACAGGCGTGAGCCACTGCACCCAGCCAAAAATTATCATTTTTATTAAGTCTTCACCCTTCGGCACATGACTTTCTAATATTCTGTGTGCTGGAATGGGAAGTATGTATGAAACAATTCTTTTGCATACCAAAGTACTGTGGTTATCTCTAGGAAAGGCACTTGTGTAATTGAGTTGCAGGTGAAACTAGCCATTTTTTATGGAATGTCATATTTTATTTGAGAGAACAACTGCCAAAGAAAAAAAATTATGGCTATTCAGAGTTTAGTATTTGGCAGATATTTTCTTAAAAATGAATGCAGTGATGTTTATAGCAGCACAATTTGCAATTGCAAAAATGTGGAACCAGTCCAAATGCCCACCAATCAACGAGTGAATAAAGAAACTGTGGAGTGTGTGTGTGTATATATATGTATACATATATGTGTGTATATACACACATGTGTGTATATGTGTGTGTATACACACGTGTGTATATATGTGTGTGTATACACACGTGTGTATATATGTGTGTGTATACACACGTGTGTATATATGTGTGTGTATACACACGTGTGTATATATGTGTGTGTATACACACGTGTGTATATATGTGTGTGTATACACCACATATGTGTGTGTATACACACGTGTGTGTATATATACACATATGTGTGTATATATGTATACGTGTGTGTATATATGTATACATATGTGTGTGTATATATGTATACATATGTGTGTGTGTATATATGTGTATATGTATACACACACACACATATATGATGGGATATCACTCAGCCATAATAAGAAATGAATTAATGGCATTCACAGTAACCTGGATGAGATTGGGGACTATTATTCTTTTTTTTTTTGAGATGGATTCTTGCTGTGTTGCCCAGGCTGGAGTGCAGTGGCACGATCTTTTTCACTGTGTTAGCCAGGATGGTCTCAATCTGCTGACCTCGTGATCCGCCCATCTTGGCCTCCCAAAGTGCTGAGACTACAGGCGTGAGCCACCGCGCCCGGCTGGAGACTATCATTCTAAGTGAAGTAACTCAGGAATGGAAAACCAAACATCGTATATTCTCACTCATAAATGGGAGCTAAGCTAGGAGGATGCAAAGGCATAAGAATGATACAATGGAGTCTGAAGACTCAGGGGGTAAGGGTGGGAAGGGGGTGAGGAATAAAAGACTACAAATTGGATTTAGTGT
This sequence comes from Pongo pygmaeus, assembly GCF_028885625.2. NCBI lineage: Eukaryota > Metazoa > Chordata > Mammalia > Primates > Hominidae > Pongo > Pongo pygmaeus. The sequence continues at coordinate 47,074,864 of NC_085931.1, forward strand.
ATACCGTTTGGGTGATAGGTGCACCAAAATCTCACAAATCACCACTAAAGAACTTATTCATGTAACCAAATACACCTGTTCCCTCCGAAACCTATGGAAATAAATGTTTTTAAAAAAAGTTATTTGGGAAAGATTAAAAAACTCGTAACTACTGAAAAAAAAATGAATGCAGTGAGATGGTCACTTCAAGGAAAGCAACTGACAGTATTTTTTGTCAATGATAACACTTGAGCTTCTGAGCAAAAACTTAAATGTTGGAAATTTTACACCATGGCTTTGACAGAGTCCCAGTACTAAAATAATTTTCTGATAAAATCAGTGGTAATATCACTGGTAACATTAACTAATGAGATTTTTCAACTAATGAGATTTCTCAACATTCAACAGTGTAATGAAATATATCATTGTTAGGAAGCTGTGCTTAAGTTAGTGAATCAATATCTTCCACAGGATCAATGCTTGATACTGTCAAATCATACATGGATGAAATATCTATTAAAAATGCAAGATAGCACGCCTGTAATCCCAGCACTTTGAGAGGCTGAGGTGGGTGGATCACGAGGTCAGGAGATCGAGACCATCCTGGCTAACACGGTGAAACCCCGTCTCTACTAAAAATACAAAAAATTAGCCGGGCTAGGTGGTGGGCGCCTGTAGTCTCAGCTAATCGGGAGGCTGAGGCAGGAGAATGGTGTGAACCTGGGAGGCGGAGCTTGCAGTGAGCCGAGATCGCACCACTGCACTCCAGCCTGGGCGACAGAGCGAGACTCCATCTCAAAAAAAAAAAAAAAAAAGCAAGCTAGATCAATGGATTTCAGTGTAACAGAGTAAGAAAAGTCTATGCATATTGAAGCTGTATCTCACATTGCAACTAACCTTTAAGGAAATATCACTTGAACTATCACAAGTTGAGTTTTGGCGTAATATTAAAGAAGACAATTATCTGAAAGGCCATAAAAATAGCCCTCATTTTCCCCCAAGTACATATTTATGTGAAGGCCAATCTTCTCATACACTTCAACCAAAACAATGAATTGCAACAGATTGACTGCAGAAGCAAAGATGAGAATTGAGATGTTTTCTATTTAAGCCAAACAACAAAAAGACTTGCAAAGCTGTAAAACAATGCCATGTTGCTCACTAATTATTTTTGTCTCGGAAGATTTAGCTATTTTTTGCAAAAATATTTACATGTAATGAGTTTACTATTTTATTTTATTTATTTATTTATTTTGAGATGGAGTCTCGCTCTGTTGCCCAGGCTGGAATGCAGTGGCGCAATCTCTGCTCACTGCAACCTTCACCTCCTGGGTTCAAGAAATTCTCCTGCTTCAGCCTCCCAAGTAGCTGGAACTACAGGTGCCTGCCACCATGCCTGACTAATTTTTGTATTTTTAGTAGAGACAAAGTTTCACCCTGTTGGCCAGGTTGGTCTTGAACTCCTGACCTCAAGTGATCCACCAGTCTTGGGCTCCCAAAGTACTGGGATTGCAGGCATGAATCACTATGCCTGGCCTATTTTTAAATAAATAAATAAATATTTTGAAATATTCTCACTTTTAATTTCTAATCTGGTAAATGTTGATAGATATAACCTACATGAACAAAAGCTCTTTGGGGTCGTCAATAACTTTCTTTTTTTTTTTTTTTGAGATGGAGTTTCACTCTTATTGCCCAGGCTGGAGTGCAATGGCGTGATCTTGGTTCACTGCAACCTCCATCTCCCAGGTTCAAGTGATTCTCCTGCCTCAGCCTCCCATGTTGCTGGGATTACAGGCATGTACCACCACGTCTGGCTAATTTTGCATTTTTTAAGTAGAGACAGGGTTTCACCATGTTGGTCAGGCTGGTCTCGAACTCCTGACCTCAAGTGATCCACCTGCCTCAGCCTCCCAAAGTGCTGGGATTACAGGCAAGAGCCACCGCGCCCGGCTCTGCATTAACTTTTATAACTGCAAAGGGGTCCTGAGACCAAAAAGTTTGAAAACCATTGCTAAAATGAGCTACAATGAAAGAAAAGTCAGTGTCAGATTTGAACAAGAGGAGAGATTTTATTCTAGAAAGATCCTTCTAAAGGTAGTGTGGAAGCAAGGCCAGAGTGGAACCAGGTTGCAAGCAGGTGCCCCAGTCAGGGAGTGAGACATAAGAATGGAAGGGAACTGGATGCAGTGGCTCATGCCTATAATCCCAACACTTCGGGAGGACGAGGAAGGATGATTGCTTGAGCTCAGAGAAGTTCAAGACCAGCCTGGGCATCATGGCAAAATCCCATCTCTACAAAAATTACAAAAATTAGCCTGACATGGTGGCATACGCCTGTAGTCCAAGCTAATCGGGAGGCTGAGCTGGGAGGATCGCTTAAGCCTGGGAGGTTGAGGCTGCAGTGAGCCAAAATCACGCCACTGTACTCCAGCCTGGGTGACAGAGCAAGATCTTGTCTCCAGAAAAAAGAAAAAGAAAAAAAAAAAAAAAAGGCAATGGGAATGGGAATGGGAATGGGAGAGGAGAGTATTTTTTCAAGGAACATTCTTTGTCATTGCAAGAAATGACAGGACATGTTGGCTATCTGCCCACATTTACCCCATAGCTCCTCCCCATAGCAGTATCACTTTCAGCTAAATTCCTTATAGTCTTGGCTGTCCTCTGTAATGGGCTTCAAGCTTAATGTGTCCCAGAATGGATTCTTGATTTCTCTCAATCTAAACTTATTCTTAGAGTCTTCCTCATCTTACAAATAAATACATATATAGCAACTCCATTCTTCCAGTTGCTTAGGCCAAAAACAAGGAAGGCATTAAATCCAGCAGCAAATCCTGTTAGCCCCATCTTTTTTTTTTTTCTTTCTTTCTTTCTTTTTTGAGACTGAGTCTCGCTCTGTTGCTCAGGCTGGAGTGCAATGGCATGATCTCAGCTCAGTGCAACTCTGCCTCTCTGGTTCAAGCAATTCTCCTGCCTCAGCCTCCTGGGTAGCTGGGACTACAGGCATGTGCCACCACACCCGGCTAATTTTTGTGTTTTTATTAGAGATGGGGTTTTGCCATATTGGCCAGGCTGCTCTCGAACTTCTGAACTCAAGGGATCCACCAACCTCGGCCTTTCAAAGTGCTGGGATTAAAGGCGTGAGCCACCATGCCTGGCCACCTCCATCTTTAAAATGTTTCCATAATCCAACCACTTCTCACCATCCTTGACTACATCTCTGACCTCATCTACCGCCCTCTCCCTTGCTCCCTCTCCTCCAGTCATGCTGTCCTTGACTATGCTAAGCACACTCCTACCTCAGGGCCATTGCACTGGCTGTTCCCCCTGCCTGAATTGCTCTTCCCTCCAGATATCAACACTGATTACTCTCCTACTTGCTTCAGATCTTTGCTCAACTGTCTCCTTATCAGAGAGGGCTTCCCTGAATCCACGTACGCATTTCCTATTTGCATCTCTATTTATCCTGCTTTACTCTTCTGGTTAGCCCTCATCACTACCTGATGTGTTACGGATTTATTTTCACTTGTTTGTATATTTTATGTTCCCCTCCAGTAGCATGTAAGCTCTGTAAGAATAGAGATGCTTAGTTTGTATTCCTCAATACCTAGAATGATCCCTAGCCCAGAGCAGATACTCAACATTTATTTTGGACCAATGGATGAATAATTTGACATTTACATGTTTTTGTTTGAAAAAAGTTGAATACCACTAATCTTTGGACAAGATGATGGGAGCCTGACATAATTCCTGATGGCACCTGATACAATAGTTAACATGTACTGCCTTAGGTGTTTTTTAGGTATTCTCTTATTCTTTCTCTTTCCAGCAACCTAGGACGCAGATGCCATTATCCCCATTTTACAGAAGAGGAAATTGAGGCAAAGAGAGATTATATAACTTGCCCAAGATCACACACTAGTTAGCGTCAGAGCAAGAGTTTGCACCAAAGCAGCTTGACCCTATAGTCCACATTCTCTCTGTCTCTTTTTTTTTTTTTTTTTTTTGGAGATGGAGTTTTGCTCTTGTCGCCCAGGCTGGAGTGCAATGGCTTGATCTTGGCTCACTACAACCTCCATCTCCCATGTTCAAGCGATTCTCCTGCCTCAGCCTCCCGAGTAGCTGGGATTACAGGCGTGTGCCACCACATCTGGCTAATTTTTGTACTATTAGTAGAGACGGGGTTTCGCCATGTTAGCCAGGCTGGTCTCAAACTCCTCAGGTGATCTACCTGCCTCGGCCTCCCAAACTGCTGGGATTACAGGTGTGAGCCACCGCACCTGGCCTAGTCCACATTCTTAACCACTCTGCCATGATACTTGGATCTGGAAGTACCTTAAATATCTAGTATAAAGGAGTTGGACTGTGATCTCTAAGATGCTTCCAGTTCTATGGGTCTGTGAGTTTGGGATTGTACTACTTAGAATATTCATTGATTACTTGACTAATTATTTACCTAATTCACTTATTCAACACATATTTATTAGCTATTCACTACATGCTAAGCTCTGTGCTAGGCACTTCCCATATATTTTCTTTAATCCTGAGAAGTAGGAATTATGATGCTCATCTTATAGATGAGGAATCTGAGGCTTATAGAACTTAAGAATTTATCCAGGGTCCAGTTATTAGCAGGAACAAGATTCGAGTCCCGGTCTCAGGTCTGCTTGTTTCCAAAACTCAAGCTCCTTCCCTGACCCTCGCCTGCTTCTCTTCCAGCTTTTAGGGAGCCTTTGGGGCCCTACGTGCGTGAAGTTCCAGTGAACCCACGGAGAAGCCTGTAGGGGCAGGGGACAGGGGGTGCCTCTTCACCTCTGAGGCAGTATTTCAGAGTCTGAGAGCACCAGTTTGGTCCAGAAACCCTGGCTGGGACGTTAGTAAAGGGGCAAGAATTCACAAACGCTCACGAGGTGTCACTTTTTGTCCTGATCCTCCCCTTTCCCTCCAGCCTGCTGTGGCCAGCGTCAACCACTGCGACATATAACATGCCACATCAGCAGACAGGCCGGGCTGGGATTCCAGATAATTTGACAGCAGGGGCCTGTCACCATCGGACTGCTTTCCAATCAGGCAGCACTGAGGCTAATTAAAGCTCCCTCTGGGGCATCAGGGAGAAGGGAGGAGACAGGCACGACCAAATCTAAAGACATACTCGTCCGGGAATCAAGCGAGGGAGGCGGAGGTAGAAGCCTGGCTCGGAGGAGCTCACAGCGGGTCCTGCAGGCAGAACGCGGTCACGTGACTGATGTCCCTCCGGTTGGCAGCGCAAATGGAGTCACAGCCCTAGCAATACCCCGGATTGCAAACTCTCGAGGTCTCCGCCCATTTCATGGCAGGAAATCAGTGTTTTCCAAGAACGCCCAGTGGCGCGGACACGGGCCTGAGTCCCGCCGCCCACTGCTCTCGAGCGGCCGGAGCAGCGGCTCCGTGGCGCCCCCTGGAGGCCGCCCCTGCTGGCGCCGTCCCCCGGGTGTCAATAGGCCGTGGCGCGCCTCCCTCTCGGTTGAGAGCTGTGGGAGCCCAGGACGTGCCTATTAAAGGTATCTTTTGAAGTGAGAGGGACAAGAAAACTCCTTCCCTTTATGTGACTCTCTGTTCCCCAGCAAAGCTGCCAGGGTCCCCAACAATCGTAGTTTCTCCTTCACAGGAGGTTCCCCTGACGTCCTCTAGAGGGCGCGCGCTCACGGCCAGGGCGATTTCGGGGTCCGCAGCCCACGTGCTGCGCGGTCTCTTCTCCAGGCCACCCCGCTTGTCTAGCTATGCGCAGGGGGCAGGGAAAGATCTCCCTGTAAGATCTCCCTTACATGTGGACATCTGAGAGCAGAGATCTCAATGACCCCGGAAGACCCCTACACCCGGAGTGGAGCGGGAGCAGGATGAGAGAATATTGACTGAGCCCTGCCAGCCACTGTTCTAAGCACTTTTTCCCTGTTCCTGCCGATTTGTTCCTCACAACAACCATTGGAAGTGGAGACTATGATTATCCCCGTTGCACAGTAAGGAAACTGAGGCAAAGGGAGGTTAGGTAACTTGGCGATGTCTCCCGGCTAGGGATAGCAGAATGGGACAGAAACGCAGGCCACCTGGCCTGGCGCGGTGGCTCACGCCTTTAATCCCAGCACTCAGGGAGGCCGAGGCGGGCGGGTTACCTGGGGTCAGGAGTTCGAGACCAGCCTGCCAACATGGTGAAACCCTATCTCTACTAAAAATACAAAAATTAGTCGTGGTGGGCACCTGTAATCCCAGCTACTCAGGAGGCTGAAGCAGAAGAATCGCTTGAACCCAGGAGGCAGAGGTGGCAGTGAGCCGAGATCACCCCACTGCACTTCAGCCTGGGTGGCAGAACGAGACTCTGTCTCAAAAAAAAGAAAGGCAGGCCACCCGGTGGTGGTCCCTGTGCTCCTCCCCACCCCCGCACTGTACTGGGCGATGAGGAGGCGGCTGGCCCTGGAGGTGGGGGTATGGAGTGGGGCACATCAGAGATTTCAAATTGACCAAGGTCTGTTTTGTGTCAGTTTGTCAGTTTTATGTGTCAGCTTGGCTAAACTATGGTCTCCTGTTATTTGATCAAACACTAATCTATTTTTTCTTTTAGTTTAAAAAAAAATAATTAAATGAACAAACCCTGGCTAATGTATTTTTTTGTAGAGACAGGGTTTTGCCACGTTGCCCAGGCTGGCCTCTGACCCTTGGGCTCAAGTGATCTGCCACCATGCCTAGCTAGCCTCAAACACTAATCTAGATGTTGCTTGAAGGCATTTTGTAGATGTGATTTGTCTATAATTAGTTTACTTCAAGTAAGGGAGATTATCCCAGATAATCTGGGTGAGTCTGAAAGACTTTATGGGTAGAACTGAGGTGCCCTTGAAGAGGAAGAAATTCTGCCAGCCAATAGCAATTTCAGCTTGTGCTGAAGAGTTCCATCCTTCCTAACAACCAGCCCTACAAATTTCGGACTTGCCTAGCCAGCCCTGTGCGTATAAACTAATTCCTTGCAATAATCACACCTACACCCTCACCCCACCCCCCTCCCCAAATATATGTATATATGGAGAGAGAGGGAGAGAGAATATAAAATCATACATATATCATATATCTCCTATTGGTTCTGTGTCTTTAATTTCTCTAGTTGACCCCTGACTGATGCAATGACCCAAGAGCAGGCAGATGCCCAGGGGGCGTTTATGACACCTCTCCTAGGACTTGGCTCAATCCGAGTCCCTTGTGAGTCCCTCAACGGCCATCTGCAACCCTGAGGAGGGTAGCAAAATCCCAGATTGACTGAGATTACATTTCCATCATCAACAGCAATGGAGAATCAATAAAGAAATTTAGTTCAGATATTGAAAAATGAAGACGGCTGGACGCGGTGGCTCACACCTGTAATCCCAGCACTTTGGGAGGCCGAGGCGGGTGGATCACCTGAGGTCGGGAGTTTGAGACTGGCCTGGCCAACATGGTGAAAACTCATCTCTACTAAAAATACAAAAATTAGTTGTGGTGGGTGCCTGTAATCCCAGCTACTCGGGAGGCTGAGGCAGGAGAATCGTTTGAACCCATTAGGCAGAGGTGGCAGTGAGCCGAGATCACCCCATTGCACTTCAGCCTGGGTGACAGAACAAGACTCTGTCTCAAGGAAAAAAAAAAAAAAAGAAGAAAGTCACAGTTTTTGCCCTATCAAGTTTATGTGCTAAGATTCATACCTCATTTTAACAGCCTACATCTACTTCTGCGTGCACCAGAAGGACAGAGTCACAATAACACTGACCACACCATGGGAATAGCAGCAATAGTTGCTACAAAACATTTGCAAATAATCAGATAATATATCTGATTAGGGCCTTGTATCCATAATACATAAAAAGCTCTTACTGCAACAACAAGTAGAAAAAAGATCAATTTAAAAATGGGCAAAGGCAGGCTGGGCACAGTGGCTCACACCTGTCATCCCAGCACTTAGGGAGTCTGAGGCAGGTACATCACCTGAGGTCAGGAGTTTGAGACCAGCCTGGCCAACATGGTGAAACTCCGTCTCTACTAAAAATACAAAATTGAGCCAGGCTTGGTGGTGGGAGCCTGTAATCTCAGCCACTTGGGAACTAAGGCAGGAGAATCGCTTGAACCCAGGAGATGGAGGTTGCAGTGAGCTGAGATCTCGCCAATGCACTCCAGCCTGGGTGACACGAGTGAGACTCCGTCTCAAAATAAAATAAAATAAAATGGCAAAGGACTTGAATATCCAAAGAAGATAAACAAACGGCCAATAAGCAAACAATACCTTCAAGCACAAAAGATGCTCAACATAATTAGTCATCAAGGAAAAGGCAAATCAGAACCACAGGGGACTCACTTCACATCCACTAGGATGGCTATAGTCCTTACAGTAAGAGAATACCAGCGGGCAGGTATTGTGCTTTACTTGTATTATGTAACTTAATCCTCACGGTAGCCTCGTGAAGGAGGGATGGCTATAAGTTCATTTACAAAAGAGGAACTGAGGCCTGGAAAGGTGAAATGATTGCCCCAGTGTTCCATGGCTGGTCAGTGGGTGTCAGAATTTAAGACCTGGGCTGTCTGATTCCAAAGCTGTGCTATATAGCTTTAATGACTGTGCTATACTGGTCTCTAGCAAAATTATTGAAAATTTCCCTCTCAGACCCACCATTTACCTTTATTGCTCCCAGGGACCCTCACATGTGCTCCTTAGCTACCAAAAACAGACTTCTTCTTTCTCCTGGTATTTGTCCCATGTCCTTTGGTCAGCCCAGAACTCACTAGGAGGCTCCCAGATGCTGTGTCCGTGTTTCTCCTCCAGACTGACGGCGCTGTTTGTGTCACTGCCTCAGGGCCACGTCACTGCTGCTGCCCCACTGGACTCCCCCGGTCCTAGCCACCAGCCACTCCCCTCCTTTGTCCTGGCTAGCAAGGTTTACTGACTACCATAGAGGTGGAAAATGCCAGACGCTCAGTTTCCCAGGTTCCCTTTACAGTTACAGGTGGCCATGTGACCGTGTTCCGGTCAACGTCATATAAGGAGAGTCTTCTGAGAAATATTTTCTCTCCTGGCCAGAATAAAGAGAGAGAGAAGGTGAGGTAGATGGAAAGAGTGGGAAGCTGGGCGCAGTGGCTCACACCTGTAATCCCAACATTTTGGGAGGCCGAGGCGGGTGGATGACCTGAGGTCAGGAGTTCGAGACCAGCCTGCCCACATGATGAAACCCTGTCTCTACTAAAAATACAAAAATTAGCTGGGTGTGGTGGTGCGGGCCTGTAATCCCAGCTATTTGGGAGGCTGAGGCACGTGAATCACTTGAACCCAGGAGGCGGAGATTGCAGTGTGCCGATCATGCCACTGCACTCCAGCCTGGGCAACAGAGTGAGACTCCACCTTGAAAAAAAAAATACACACACACACACAAAAACAAAAACAAAAACAAACAAACAAAAAAAAACCATGGGAGAGAGGGTAAGAGTGAGGGAGGCAGCAAGAAAGCTAGAGTGAGGAATGTTAACTTTTCTTGCTGTTCTAGCTTTGGAGAAGAACTTTTCTTCCTGGCTTTGGAGACAATTGTATAAGAAAGTAATGGCGGCAGAGGGCAGTGACTCACGCCTGTAATCCCAGCACTTTGGGAGGCCGAGGTGGGCGGATCACGAGGTCAGGAGATCGAGAGCATCCTGGCTAACATGGTGAAACCCCGTCTCTACTAAAAATACAAAAAAATTCAGCCGGGCGTGGTGGGTGCCTGTAGTCCCAGTTACTTGGGAGGCTGAGGTGGGAGAAGGGTGTGAATCCGTGAGGTGGAGGTTGCAGTAAGCCGACATCGCACCACTGCACTCCAGCCTGGGTGACAGAGCGAGACTCTGTCTCAGAAAAAAAGAAAAAAAAAAAAAAGAATGTAATGGCTTGGCTGGGCATGGTGGCTCACGCCTGTATTTCCAGAACTTTGGGAGGCCAAGGCAGGCGGATCACTTGAGGTCAGGAGTTCACAACCAGCCTGGTCAACATGACAAAACCCCGTTCCTACTAAAAATACAAAAATTAGCTGGGTGTGGTGGCGGCACTTGTAGTCCTAGCTACTCAGGAGGCTGAGGCAGGAGAATCGCTTGAGCCTGGGAGGCAGAGGTTGCAGTGAGCTGAGATGACACCACTTCACTCCAGCCTGGATGACAGAGTGAGACTCTGTCTCAAAAAAATAAAAAAAGAACGTGATGGCTGGAACTGTGGCAGCCATATTGCAACTATGAGGTGACAAGTCTGAAGATGAAAGGTATCATACTCTGGATGGCAGAATGAAAGGACAGAAGAACATGGGTTCTTGATGATTAGTAGAGCAGCTAAGGCTTAGCACTGGAACTGCCTACTTCCAGCTTTCTTGTTAAATGAGGTAACTATTTTTATTGTTTAAACAGCTTAGCAATTTGACAGTCTGTTACTTGTACCTGAAAGCATCTTTATTTTATTATCATTATTTTTTGAGAGAGAGTCTCACTCTATCACCCAGGCTGGAGTGCAGTGGCAAGATGGCTCACTGCAACCTCCATCTCCTGGGTTTCAAACGATTCTGGTGCCTCAGCCTCCAATGTAGCTGGAATTACAGGTATGTGCCACCACACCCAGCTAATTTTTGTAATTTTAGTAGAGATGGGGTTTTGCCATGTTGGCCAGGCTAGTCTCAAACTCCCGGCCTCAAGTGATTCATCTACCTTGGCCTCCCAAAGTGCTGGAATTACAGATGTGAGTCACTGCGCTGGCCTTTTAAAATTTTTTTCTTTCTAGAGACAGGGTCTTGCTCTGTGGCCCAGGCATGACCATAGCTCACTTCAGCCTCAAACTCCTGGGCTCAAGTGATCCTCCTGCCTCAGTCTCCCAAGTAGCTAGGACTACCTATGCACACCACCACAGCTGACTAATTTTTATTTTTTTATTTCTGTGGAGATGGGGGTCTTGCTATGTTGCTCAGGCTGGTCTGAAACTCCTGGCCTGAAGCAATCCTGCCTCTACCTCCCAAAGTGTTGGGATTACAGGCGTGGAGCCACCATGCCCAGCCATGAAAGCATTTTTGACTGATATCCTGCCACACTGGAGCTGGAAAAAACACCTCCTCCCAAAGAAGTTTAAAACTGTTGGCCATGAAAAGAGCTGAGGCCCTATAGAAGAGTGGAAGAGTATGAGTTTGTGTTCCAGTCTTACCCTCCAGAACTTAATAGCCACCTGCCTTTGAACAAGAGCTTAACTTCTCTGAGCCTCCATTTACTCATCTGACCACTGCCAGGCACATTGACCTACATGTATAATAGGGATAATTTTTTTTTTTTTTTTTTTGAGAAAGAGTCTTGTTCTGTCGCCTGGGCTGGAGTGCAGACGCGTGATCTCGGCTCACTGCAACCTCTGACTCCTGGATTCAAGCAATTCTCGTGTCTCAGCCTCCCAAGTAGCTGGGATTACAGGTGTGCACCACTATGCCTGGATGATTTTTGTATTTTTAGTAGAGACAGGGTTTCACCATGTTAGCCAGGCTGGTCTCGAACTGCTGACCTCAGGGGATCCACCCACCTCATCATCCCAAAGTGCTGGGATTACAGGTGTGAGCCACTATATCTGGCCTATAAATCTGTTTTTAGAAGGAGGGTTTGGGGAATATTTTTTAAAATAAAAGCTTCTAGCAAGCCTCCTACACCATCCCAATCAATCTCTATGCTTTTTTTTTTTGTTTTTTTTTAAAAACAAAAAAAAAGGAGGCCAGGTGCAGTGGCTCACACCTGTAATCCCAGCGTTTTGGGAGGCTGAAGCGGACAGATCACTTGACCCAAGGAGTTTGAGACCAGTCTGGGCAAAATGGTGCTACCCTGTCTCTACAACAAAAATACAAAAATTAGCTGGGTGTGGTGGTGCACACCTGTGGTCCCAGCTACTGGGGAGGCTGAGGTGGGTGGATCACCTGAGCCTGGGGAGGTCAAGGCTCCAGCAAGCGGTGATCGCGTCACTGCACTTCAGCCTGGATGACAGAGTGAGATTCTGTTTAAGAAAAAAAAAAAAAAGTCAGGGGGAAAGAAAAATAAAGAAAACCAGAGGCCAGGCATGGTGGCTCATGCCTGTAATCCCAGCATTTTGGAAGGCTGAGGCGGGCAGATCACGAGTTCAGGAGATTGAGACCATCCTGGCCAACATGGTGAAACCCCATCTCTACTAAAAATACAAAAAAAGAGCCAAGCATGGTGGCAGGCGCCTGTAGTCCCAACTACTCGGGAGGCTGAGGCAGGAGAATCGCTTGAACCTGGGAGGCAGAGGTTGCAGTGAGCCCAGATCATGCCACTGCACTCCAGCCTGGGTGACAGAGCGAGACTCCGTCTCAAAAAAAAAAAAAAAAAAAAAAAAAGAAAATCAGAAGCCCTGCTGTCTGTCTGTACCCGAGCCCTTCCACCAGGAAAGCAAGTCTAGGTGTGAGATCTCACACTGTCTTTGTAGCCATCTAAAAACAATAATAATAACAAACTGGACAGTATACAATAATAAATAAATAAATAAAAATGGGCAGAGGACTTGAATATCCAAAGAAGATAAACAGTCCAGGCACAATGGCTCTTGCCTGTAATTTTAGTACTTTGGGAGGCCAAGGCAGGGGGATCACTTGAGGTCATGTGTTCAAGACCAGCCTGGCCAACATGGTGAGACCCCATCTCTACTAAAAATATAAAAATTAGCCGGGCGTGGTGGCATGCACCTGTAGTCCCAGCTACTCGGGAGGCTGAGGCAGGAGAATCACTTGAACCCAGGAGGTGGAGGTTGCAGTGAGCCAAGATCACGTCATTGCACTCCAGCCTGAGCGACAGAGCAAGACTCTGTCTCAAAAAACAAACAAACAAACAAACAGAAAAACAAAAACAAAGAAGATAAACAAATGGCCAACAAGTACATGAAAAGATGCTCAATATACTTAGTCATTAAGGAAATGCAAATCAAAACCACAATGAGATATCACTTCCCATCCACTAGGATGACTATAATCCAAAAACCAGAAAATAACCAGTACTGGTGAGATGTGGAGAAATTGAAACCCTTGCATATTACTGGATGGAATGATAAATGGGAGTTACTATGGAAAACAGTAACTGTTTTGGGCCTGGTGCAATGGCTCATGCCAGTAATCCTAGCACTTTGGGAGGCCGAGGTAGAAGGATCACTTGAGGTCAGACTGGGCAACATGATGAAACCCTGTCTGTACCAAAAAAAAAAAGTATATATATTATATATGTAATATATATATATACTTATATATATAATATATATGTAATATATATATTATATATAATATATATACATATATTATATATTAATATTATATATAATATATAATATAATATATAATATTAATATTAATATATTAATATAATATATAATATAATATATAATATTAATATTAATATATTAATATAATATATAATATATTATATATTATATTAATACTATATTATATATTATATATAATATATTAATATAATATATTATATATTATATAATATATAATATATATAGTGTGTATATATATATATATAAGCTGAGTGTGGTGGCATGTGCCTGTAGTCCCAGCTACTCAGGAGGCTGAGGTGGGAGAATTACTTGAGCCCAGGAGGTTAAGTCTGCAGTGAGCCATGATCATATCACTGCATTCTAGCCTGAGCAACAGAGAGAGAGCCTGTCTCAAAAAATAAATTAATTAAATTAAAAAATAAAAGAATGGGCCGGGTGTGGTGGCTCACACCTGCAATCCTGGCACTCTGGGAGGCCGAGGTGGGTGGATCACCTGAGGTCAGGAGTTCGAGACCAGCCTGGCCAACATGGTGAAACCCCGTCTCTACTAAAAATACAAAACATTAGCCGGGCGTTGTGGCAGGTGCCTGTAATCCCAGCTACTTGAGAAGCTGAGGCAGGAGAATCACTTGAACCCGGGAGGCAGAGGTTGCAGTGAGCTGAAATCACACTATTGCACTCCAGCCTGGGCAAGAAGAGTGAAACCCCGTCTCAAAAAAAAAAAAAAAAAAAGAAAGAAAAAAGGAATGATACAGGCTACAATGTGGATGAACTCTGAAAACATGCTCAGTGAAAGAAGCCAGACACAAAATGTCACGTATTAAATGATTGCGTTTATATGTAATATCCAGAATAGGTAAATCTATATAGAGAGAATGCAGATTAGTGGTTGTTAGGGACTCAGGAGAGTGGGGAGTGACTGCTCAATGGATATGGGGTCTATTTTGGGGGTGATGAAAACGTTTTGAAACTGGATAGATATTACGGTTGCATAACATTGTGAATGAACAAAATGCCACTGAATAGCGCATTTTTTAAATTTATTTTGAAACAAGGTCTCTGGCGTGAGGTGGAGAATGCTAAGATTTTTTCGATATCATTTTGTGTTAGAGTACAAATTGTACTCTGCCATCCAGCCAGAAGTGCAGTGGCGCAATCTCAGCCCACTGCAACCTCCACTCCCCCGGTTCAAGTGCTCCTCCTGCTTCAGCCTCCTGAGTAGCTGGGACTACAGGTGTGTGCCACCACGCCTGGCTAATTTTTGTATTTTTAGTAGAGATGGGATCTCACCATTTTGGCCAGGCTGGTTTCGAACTCCTGGCCTCAAACGATCCACCCACCTCGGCCTCCCAAAGTGCTGGGATTACAGACATGGGCCACTGTGCCTTGTCTGAACAGTACATTTTGAAATGGCTAATTTTATGTTTGTGAAATTTGTCTCAATAAAAATAGAAACATACATAATGAGAGGTCATTCATGTACATCCAGTCATATTGCTTTTTTATCTGATTTAGTGTTGTCTTCATGTCATCACCCTCTCCCTAGGAACTTGGTACAAGATCCTGGGCCTGGAGCTAGGGTAGAAGGCGATTTGACAGCATCGCCCAGGGCTGCCTCCAGTTCCCCCCGCCCCTCCGATCCCCCAGCAAGTGAGGAAAACTGCTCCTCCAGGAGAGCTCTTCCACCTGGTACCTGCCAAGGAGAATTACTGTGTTCATTAATCAGGGCTCTTTGTGGCAAGGAACAGAAGTACCTACTGGCTGATTAAGCAGAAAAGGATGTTAGCTCACAGAATTTTGTTTTTTTTTGAAACAGGATCTCACTCTGTCTTCCAGGCTGGAGTGCAATGGTGCGAGCAGGGCCAAGTAATTCTCCCACCTCAGCCTCCCCAGAAGCTGGGACTAGAGGCGTGCACCACCATACCTGGCTAATTTTTTTAATTTTCAGTAGAGATGGGAACTTGCCGTGTTGTCCAGCCTGGTCTCAACCTCCCGGGCTCAAGTGATCCTCCTGCCTTGGCCTCCCAATGTGCTGAGATTACAGGGGTGAACCATTGTGCCCAGCTCACAGAATTTTTGAGGGGCTGGAGGACCTGGCTGTAGGCGAAGCTCCCAGGATCAATGCCCCCCAGATAGCCACAGAAACAGCTGTTAAGCAAAATGCTACCACTGCTGCTGCTCCTGTGGGACATTTCTGCACCCAGGATTTCACCCTAAAGCTGAGCATCCTGCCGCCACTCCACCACACAGAGCCTCCTTCTTGAGTTCACACTTCCTTTTCCTCGGTTCAGTGGGACTTGCCTGCTTGATGGGTCCGGATCACATGCCAGTGCCTGAGCTGCAAGGAAGCCTGGGAAGCCAACATTTCTGGATTTCACCATGGGGAGATGGGGCTCGTAGGGCTGGACATTTCTCAAATATAGGAAGGGGTTGAAAATATGGTGGGTGATATGGTTCGGCTGTGTCCCCACCCAAATCTCATCTTGAATTCTCACGTATTGAGAGAGGGACCTGGTGGGAGGTAATTGAATCATGAGGGCAAGTCTTTCCCATGCTGTTCTCGTGATCGTGAATAAGTCTCATGAGATCTGCCAGTTTTATAAAGAGGAGTTCCCCTGCACAAGCTCTCTCTCTCTTTGCCTGCTGCTATCCACGTAAAATGTGACTTGCGCCTCCTTGCCTTCTGCCATGATTGTGAGGCCTCCTCAGCCCTGTGGAACTGTAAGTCCATCAAACCTCTTTGTTTTTTTGGTAAATTGCCCAGTCTCAGGTATGTCTTATTTATTTATTTATGTATTTGTTTGTTTATTTTTGAGACACAGTCTCATTCTGTCACCAGGCTGGAGTGCAGTGGCATGATCTTGGCTCGCTTCAACCTCTACCTCCCAGGTTCAAACAATTCTCCTGCCTCAGCCTCCCGAGTAGCTGGGATTACAGGCACGTGCCACCACAGCTGGCTAATTTTTGCATTTTCAGTAGAGACCAGGGTTTCACCATGTTGGCCAGGCTGGTCTTGAACTCCTGATCTCAAGTGATCCACCCACCTCAGGCTCCCAATCAGGTATGTCTTTATCAGCAGTGTGAAAACAGACTAGTACAGTGGGTGTACAGAAAATACATGATAGAGAGACAGCATTTATTATTCCTCACTTGTTGGAAGGACCCTACGCAACCCTAGCTCATTTGACAATGTCCCTCTCATTATATACCCTGGGCCTTTTGCATATAGAGACAGCCCTGGTTTTTGACTGTCCAGAACCTTTATATCTGCTTCTCCCCAAAACAGAGAGGCCTCATACATCTGTCAGTAATAAAGCCCACCCTCTCGTATTTACGAGGTAGATAAGTAATTGAGACTGAAACGCCACTGTATTCCATTTCCCTGACCACAGTGATTGATTCAGAGGGAAGCCTATGACAAAAACAGTGCCAGTCAGAATGTTCCCTGGCATTGATATAATGACGCTGGGGAAAGAGCAACTCTCTTTTGCCCTGGGGTTGTTAAACTGGGAGGAAGAAACTATTTGCAGTGGGAGAAAATTAGGTCAGCCTAGAGTGAAGCAGAGATGAGAGATGGTGAGACAGCCAGGAAAATATGGTTTCATCTTTTGGATCAAGCTAAGCCTGAAGTCATTACATCTCTCGTTTTTAATTACACGAGCCAATAAGTTCCTTTCTAAAGCTTCAGTGAGTTGGAGTTGGATTTCTCTCACAACCGAGTATTCGTGATCAACCACCCTCTCCCTAATGGGAAATTTACTATAAGGCACTTTTCTTTCCACTGTCTCATTTGATAGTAGATTTGAAAGTTAGGAGGGAGAGGCTAGGCGTGGTGGCTCATGCCTGTAATCCCAGCATTTGGGGAGGCTGAGGCAGGCAGATCATGAAGTCAGGAGTTAGAGATCAGCCTGGCCAACGTAGTGAAACCCCATCTCTACTAAAAGCACAAAAAATTAGCTGGTCGTGGTGGTGGGCACCTGTAATTCCAGCTACTCAGGAGGCTGAGGCAGGAAAATTGCTTGAACCCAGGAGGTGGAGGTTGCAGTGAGCTGAGATCGCACCATTGCACTCCAGCTTGGGTGATAGGAGTGAGACTCCATCTCAAAAAAAAAAAAAAAGAAGTTAGGAGGCAGCATTAACAATAAAAGAACTATGACTGGACACAGTGGCTCATGCCTGTAATCCCAGCACTTTGGGAGGCCAAGGTGGGTGGATCACTTGAGGTCAGGAGTTCGAGACCAGCCTGGCCAACATGGTGAAACCCTGTCTCTACTAAAAATACAAAAATTATCCGGGTGTGGTGGTGCGTTCCTGTAATTCCAGCTACTTGGGAGGCTGAGGCACGAGAATCACTGCCAGGAGGTGGAGGTTGCAGTAAGCCAAGATCCAGCCAATGCACTTCAGCCTGGGTGACAGAGCAAGACTCAGTCTCAAAAAAACAAAACAAAAATAAGCATTATTATCCTTAGAGATAATAATTTCAGCTAAGAGAGATTAATTGACTAGCCCAAGGGCATACAGCTAGTTGTGGTCTGGCTTGAATTTCAACACAGTTCTGCCTGCCTTCAAATTTAGCACTTGTCCTAAAATTCTATAGTCAACTCTTATTTTCAGAAGTAATTTTACTCCTCATAATTTTCCCTAATTCTTTGGTCCTCCAAGGCCTTTCAAGCCAGTTCCCAGCTCCTGATAATAGTAAATACCTGAAATAGCTAGCTTATTATTCTCCTGTGGGTGTTTTAATTTTCAAAATGTGGAAAAACCAAGGCATGAAGCTTTGAAGGAGAAACTTCATCCACTGGCTGTGGACATGAGGAACTCAGAGTTCCTGGGATCTCAACCCCAGTACCTACACTTATGGGAAACCATCACCCTCTCAGGAAGGCTTCCCTTGTCTAGAAACTTTTTTTTGAGGAAATCCAAGAATGTCTAAATGGTAGAGGATGCAGTATGAACAGGCCTTTGGAACTCTATCTGACTCGCAGGATCCCACAATTTTAGCACAGCCTCTTCCAAGCTGAACCTCTCACCAACTGCGTGAGGAACCGCGGGTTAGTTATTTGGAAGGAAAGGTGGTAGAGAAGGACCAGGGGAATTAATATTCATTGAACATATGACAACGATGGCAAATAGAGTTTCTCTGCGTCATGCATTGATAAGCACACAGAGTCAGCATCCATGTTCCATTGGTAATGTCTGCCCTCGGTGCGGGAGAGCATCCAAGCTCACCTGGTAATGTCTGCCCTGGGTGCAGGAGAGGACCTGGCAGGATGGTTGCCAGCTCTCCATCTTCTCTGGCTATGAGCCAGGCACTTTACACCATTAACCCCAAGTTCTCACAATAACCTCTGAGGTGGGAGTTTCTTGTCTTATTTTCTGGAGGAGGAAACTGAGGTTTAAAGAGCATGTTACTTTCCCCTTATAAAAGGTACTAGGTGGACAAGTCTTTAATTTAAAAAATAAATAAATAAGCAACATATCACCGCCACAAAAGCAGCAATATTGCTACAATTTACTGAGGGCTTTCTACATGCAAGACACTATTTTTTTGTTTTTTTTGAGACGGAGTCTCACTCTGTTGCCAGGCTGGAGTGCAGTGGCATGATCTTGGCTCACTGCTTCCCAGATTCAAGGGATTCTCCTGCCTCAGCCTCCCGAGTAGCTGGGATTACAGGCGTGTTCCACCATGCCCAACTACTTTTTGTATTTTTAGTAGAGATGGGGTTTCACCATGTTAGCTAGTATGGTCTCGATCTCTTGACCTCGTGATCCACCTGCCTCGGCCTCCCAAAGTGCTAGGATTACAGGCATGAGCCACTGTGCCCAGACTTTAAAAAAAATTTTTTATTTCACTTTAAGTTCTGGGATACATGTGCAGAATGTGCAGGTTTGTTACAGAGGTAAACACATGTGTCATGGTGGTTTGCTGCACCTATCAACCCGTCACCTAGGCATTAAGCCCTACACACATAGCTATTTTTCCTGATGCTCTGCCTCCCCTCGCCCCACTGACAGGCCACAGTGTGTATTGTTCCCTGCCCTGTGTCCATGTGTTTTCATTGTTCTGCTCCCACTTACGAGTGAGAACATGTGGTGTTTGGTTTTCTGTTCCTGTGTTAGTTTGCTGAGGATGATGGCTTCCAGGTTCCTTCATCCATGTCCCTGCAAAGGACACGATCTCATTCCTTTTTATGGCTTCATAGTATTCCATGGTGTATACGTACCACATTTTCTTTACCCAGTCTACCACTGATGGGCATTTAGGTTGATTTCATGTCTTTGCTATTGTGAATAGTGCTGCAATAAACATACGTGTGCATATATCTTTAAAATAGAATGATTTATATCCCTTTAGGTATATACCCAGTAATGAGATTGCTGGATCAGGTGGAATTTCTGGTTCTAGATCCTTGAGGAATCGCCACACTGTCTTCCACAATAGTTGAGAACTAATGTACATTCCCGCCAACAGTGTAAAAGCATTTCTATTTCTCCACAGCCTTGCCAGCATCTGTTTCTTGACTTTTTAATAATCACCATTCTCACTGGTGTGAGACGGTGTCTCATTGTGGTTTTGATTTGCATTTCTCTAATGATCGGTGATGTTCGGCTTTTTTTCTTTTCTTTCTTTCTTTTTTTTTTTTTAAATGGAGTCTTGCTCTTGTTACCCAGGCTGGAGTGCAATGGGGAGATTTCGGCTCACTGCAAACTCTGCCTCCTGGGTTCAAGTGATTCTCCTGCCTCAGTCTCCCGAATAGTTGGGATTACAGGTGCCTGCCACCGTGCCCAGCTAATTTTTTGTAGTTTTAGTAGAGACAGCATTTCGCCATGTTGACCAGGCTGGTCTCAAATTCCTGACCTCAGGTGATCCACCCGCCTCAGCCTCCCAAAATGCTGGGATTACAGGCATGAGCCACCGTGCCTGGCCCCACTTTTTTTCATGTTTCTTGGCCGCATAAATAAGACCCTGTATTAAGCCTGTTGTATGTATTATCTCCATTCATTTCCCAGAAGCTTGGTGAAGTAATTTACCATTTTACAGACCATGCGGAAACAGAAGAGCCAAGTGTCGTGTTCAATGTCACTGGTGCATCAGAAGCAGAGCTGGGGTGAAAGCCAGATGCAGCCGGCTCTAGGGCCTGGACTTCTGTTCCTTCCCACTGGTTTGTTTTCATCCTGAGTCATTGCTTGGTAGGGGAGGATTCTGAGAAAGCAATGAGGTAAACTATGGCAATACTGACTTACGCATTTCTCATAAATCCCTCTGCGAGGAACATGTCATGGGGCTCCACACATTGGGCTATGAAGAGCGGGGTTGGCCTGTCCCTTTGTGGCAGCGGCCCCTCTTAGGCCTCTTCAGCACTCCGTCCCTGAGGGGACCCGCCCATCCAGCCCTGGCCTTTCCTTCTCCTCTGGGTGAGTCAGAACTTTTTTTTATTTTATTTTATTTTTTATTTTTTATTTTTTTTTTTGAGATGGAGTCTTGCTCTGTCACCCAGGCTGGAATGCAGTGGCACTATCTCAGCTCACTGCAACCTCCACCTCCTGGGTTCAAGCAATTCTCCTGCCTCAGCCTCCCAAATAGCTGGGATTACAGGCACGTGCCACCATGCCCAGATAATTTTTTGTATTTTTAGTAGAGAAGGGGTTTCACCATGCTGGCCAGCCTGGTCTTGAACTCCTGACCTCAAGTGATCTGCCCACCTCGGCCTCCCAAAGTGCTGGGATTACAGGCGTGAGCCACTGCACCCACCCTGAGTCAGAAATTTGTACATGAGAAGGAAGTCTTGGGAGAAATCCACAGTTGTTTTGTATCCAGAACGTGAGGCAGCTTGGTGCTGTGATGAGAGTGTTCCTTGCCACTGCTCCCGGTTGAGTGACCTTGAGTCAATGTAGGTTTCTTTATCTGAAAAGTGAGAGGGATGGCCTAAGTGACTTCTAAGTGACTGAGCTGCTCTGAATGTGTGTGAGATGCCCGTGTCTGCGGACAGTCTCTGTAGTCTTTCTCAGACCTTGCTTCATTCTCATCCCCTTTCTCTCAGCTAATCAGCTGTTCCAGTATCTTACTATAAAATTTTTCTTTTTTTTTTTTGAGAGAGAGAGAGAGTCTTGGTCTGTTGCTCAGGCTGGAGTGCAATGGTGCGATCTTGGCTCACGACAACATCCGCCTCCCAGGTCCAAGCGATTTGCCTGTCTCAGCCTCCCGAGTAGCTAGGATTACAGGCACCCGCCACCACGCCTGGCTAATTTTTGTGTTTTTAGTAGAGACAGGATTTTGCCATGTTGGTCAGGCTGGTCTTGAACTCTTGACCTCAGGTGATCTGCCCACATTGGCCTCCCAAAAAGCTGGGATTACAAGTGTGAGCCACCATGCCCATCCTAAAAATTTTCTTTTCTTTTCTTTTCTTTTTTTTGAGATGGAGTTTCGCTCTTGTCGCCCAGGCTGGAGTGCAATGGCGTGGTCTCGGCTCACTGCAACCTCTGCATTTGGGTTCAAGCAATTCTCCCACCTTAGCCTCCCAAGTAGCTGGGACTACAGGCATGCACCACCACACCTAGCTAAGTTTGTATTTTTAGTAGAGACGGGGTTTCTCCATGTTGGTCAGGCTGGCCTCAAACTCCCGACCTCAGGTGATCCGCCTGCCTCGACCTCCCAAAGTGCTGGGATTACAGGCATGAGCCACCGATTCTGGCGAAAAATTTTCAAACAAGCAGCAAAGTTGAATGAATGTCCCAGGAAGCAGGCACATGCCCCCACTCCCGTCCAGCTAGATTCCATCTGGCTTTCTCTCAGCTTGTTGCCCTGGTGGTCACTAAGGCAGAAAGGCCCCAAACATATTTCCCCTTGAGGACATTGAAGGTGGAATTCAGTCAGAACGCACCTTCTCCCTCCCACAACTCACATCCCTCATGCATGCCCCATGCCCTAATGCCTTTCTTTCTTTCTTTTTGTTTTTTAAACAGAGTCTTGCTCTGTCGCCCAGGCTGGAGTGTAGTGGCGCGATCTCAGCTCACTGCAACCTCCACCTCCCGGGTTCAAGCGATTCTCCTGCCTCAGCCTCCTGAATAGCTGGGATTTACAGGCACGTGCCACCACATCCAGCTAATTTTTTGTATTTTTAGTAAAGACAGAGTTTCACCATGTTGGCCAGCTTGGTTTTGAATTCCTGACCTCAGGTGATCCACTCGCCTTGGCCTCCCAAAGTGCTGTGATTACAGGCGTGAGCCACCGCACCTGGCCGCCCTAACGTCTTTCTCTCTGTCTGTAGCCATCTCTCCAGCCATACACATGCCCATGCCCTGCTGTGGTGACCCTGGGCCAGACCCACGATGCCCTGATCACAAGATGTCAGGGGGAAGGTGGCTTGTTGGGGTTGGGTGGTCCAGGTCATTCAAGTATCTCAAGAGGCCACTCTGTAGCAGGCACCATTATTTGTGTAACATTTTTTCTCTCGGAGACACGCAAGTCATACCTGGTTGTTGTAGAAACTTTGAAAATTGTAGAAAAACCTAATGAACAATTGGAAATCATCCATGAGCACTGCCAAGACAGCAGTAGCTAGGATTTATTGAGTACTTACTATACATTGGATATTGTGCTTGTTACATGATTTCCCCAGCAACCACACTCAGTAGGTAGGTATTTATCATTATAATCTCCAATTTGGGCCGGGCTCGGTGGCTTACGCCTGTAATCCCAACACTTTGGGAGGCCGAGGTGGGTGGATCACCTGAGGTCAAGAGTTCGAGACCACCCTGACCAACATGGAGAAACTCCGTCTCTACTAAACATACAAAATTTGCCGGGCATGGTGGTGCATGCCTGTAATCCCAGCTACTCGGGAGGCTGAGGTAGGAGAATCGCTTGAACCTGGGAGGCAGAGGTTGCTGTGAACCAAGATCACACCATTGCACTCCAACCTGGGCAACAAGAGCGAAACTCCATCTCAGAAAAATAAATAAATAAAATAATCTCCAATTTGCAGTTGAGGAAATGAAGGCCTGGAGAAGTTAGGTGATTTCTCATGTCCACACAGCTGGGAAGGGGTGGAGCCAGGCTTCACACCCACCTGGTTCTAGTGGATGCCTTTAGTCACCATTCACCACTTCCCTGATGCCTGTCACACATGTTTTAGATATTTTCTGTGCAGTAACTTTTTTTTTAAGATGGAGTTTCGCTCTTGTTGCCCCCAGGCTGGAGTGCAGTGGTGCAATCTCGGCTCACTGCAACCTCCGCTCACTTCAAGTGATTTTCCTGCCTCAGCCTCCCAAGTAGCTGAGATTACAAGCATGAGCCACCTCGCTTGGCTAATTTTTGTATTTTTAGTAGAGATGGGGTTTCACCATGTTGGTGAGGCTGGTCTCGAACTCCTGACCTCAAGTGATCCTCCTGCCTTGGCCTCCCAAAGTGCTGGGATTACAGGCATGAGCCACCACACCCCGCCTGCAATTATGTTATTTTATAACAACCTACTTCTTTCACTTACCCATTTCTGGGACCAGGTGGGGTGGTTCATGCCTACAATCCCAGCACTTCGGGAGGCCAAGGCGGGTGGATCGATGGAGCCCAGGAGTTCAAGACCAGTCTGGGCAACATGATGAGACCTTATCTCAATCAATCAATCAATCGATAGCAGGGCATGGTGGTGTGTACCTGTAGTCTACCCAGGAGGCTGAGGTGGGAGGATGGCTTGAGCCTGGGGAGGTGGGGGCAATATTTAACCATTTCTATTTGCATGTTAATCTCCCCAAATAACCCTATGAAATAGTTATTATTATTTACATTTACAGGTGAGAAAACTGAAGGCTACAGAATTAAAAGACACGAAAACAAAGCTCAAAGAGTGAAATGACTTGCCCAAGGGCATGGGAAGCAGTGAGGGTGGGTTCAAAGGTCAGAAAGAGCTGACCCCCACCCCCTCCACCCCTGCCTTTCATACTCGAGGTGGAGGCAATCGTGTACATAGGGTAGAGGAAGGCAATGACAAATACTTTTCTTCAGCCTTCCCTAAATTAGATCCCATGTAGCTGGCAACTGAGGCCTGGCCTGCTTGCTTTCTCCTCCTCTCTGGAAGCCAGGGCTACTTTGTATAGGGTCCGCATGAAGCTGTTGCCTTCCAGAGGGGACACCTGCCTATCTTGAGATGGGGAGAGGTCACTTCCCAGCAGAGACCCTGTGCTCAGCCCATGGAGGATAAGAAGGTGCAGGGAAGGAATTCCAGAGCTCTCTAGGCCTGGGGAAGCGCACAGCTGGACGCCCCTACTTGCCCGTGACCTTGTACAAATCCTTCCTTTCTCTGAGTTTCAGTTTTCTTTTTTTTCTTTTCTTTTCTTTTTCTTTTCTTTTTTTTTTTTTTGAGATGGAGTCTCGCTCTGTCGCCAGGCTGGAGTGCAGTGGCGATCTTGGCTCACTGCAACCTCCGACTCCCAGGTTCAAGCGATTCTCATGTCTCAGCCTCCTGAGTAGCTGGGATTACAGGCGCGTGCCACCACATCCGGCTAATTTTTGTATTTTTAGTAGAGACGAGGTTTCACTGTGTTGGCCAGGATGGTTTCGATCTCTTGACCTTGTGATCCGCCTGCCTTGGCCTCCCAAAGTGCTGGGATTAAAGGCATGAGCCACTGCGCCCGGCCAGAGTTTCAGTTTTCTGAACGGACTCCCTGGCTGTTCTGCGGTTGGCCCCAGTCCCTGCTGCTCCCCAGAGCTCCTGTTTCCCCAAGAGGGTTGGGTGTGCGGTACCAAGCAAAGGGCACCGTGCCCGTGGTGCCAGGATGTACAGCAGCCCCAGCGACATCTCCAGGTCTAGGGCAAACAGTGTGTGTCTGAGAAGAGGGAAGACATCAACTGGTAAAAGTCCCAGTGACGATGACTTCTTTCCCTTCGCTTACCAGTCTCCAAAACACAACAAAGGAAGGGTGCATGAATTTGTAGCTAACATTTAGTGGACAGGTGGCAGAGGCAGCCCGAGGTAATTTCCATCTATTTACACATTTAACCCTATCAATAACCTTATGAGGCAGGTACTATTGTGCCCACTTGACAGGCGTGGAAACTGAGGCTCAGGGAGGTGAAGTCACACAGCTAGGGGGTAGCGGTGCTGGCATCCAAACCCAAGCGTGTGGCCACAGGGCTCGAATGCTTAACCACTGACCCATACTGCCTCTCAGATCCCAGGGTGATGGTGCAGGCCGCCTCCCCTTACAGAATCTGAGTCTGAGGCCCAGGGAGGGAGGGCAACTCACAGCCACACGTGGAATGAGAATGGAGCCTGGTCTCCAGGCCCTGGAGCTGCTGGGTCAGATACCAGCCAGCCTTATCACCCCTCCCCAGGGAATGTGACCACGCCTCCCCAGGGAATGTGACCACGCCCATTGGCTTTCTTCTTCCCCTTGACTCAGGAAGTGAGGGGAAGGGAGGTGCCCATGTTCTGTGGGAATGTTTTTGTTTGTTTGTTTGTTTTTTGTTTTTGTTTTTGAGACGGAGTCTCGCTCTGTCGCCCAGGCTGGAGTGCAGTGGCGTGATCTCGGCTCACTGTTTTTTTTTAGACGGAGTTTCGCTCTGTCTCCCAGGCTGGAGTGCAGTGGCGCGATCTCGGCTCACTGCAAACTCCACCTCCCAGGTTCAAGCAATTCTCCTGCCTCAGCCTCCTGAGTAGCTGGAATTACAGGCGCCCGCCACCACGCCCAGCTAATTTTTTGTATTTTTAGAAGAGACGGGGTTTCACCACGTTGGGCAGGCTGGTCTCAAACTGCTGACCTCGTGATCTGCCCGCCTTGGCTTCTCAAAGTGTTCGGATTACAGATGTGAGCCACCGTGCCCGGCCGGGAATCATTTAAGGTTTAACCTGGAGACCTTCTGCTAGCATCAGGCATTCGTACAGTATCTCCCTAGCCTGTAGGGGCAAGCAAACATCCCTCCCTCTTCCAGCTGTCTGTATGCTGTATCTGCCATGTAACAGGCAAGAGGCAGGTTGTTCTTGGGGGATCCCAAGTCTTGGTGAAGGGCGGGTGTTCTAATACATTAGAGAACCCAGTCATGCAGATTCCCTTGGTAACCAATGTACACACATGAATGAGTAAGAATTATCTATCACAGCAAGGCATGGTGGCTCACGCCTGTAATCCCAGCAATCTGGGAGGCCGAGGCGGGTGGATCACCTGAGATCAGGATTTTGAGATCAGCCTGGCCAACATGATGCAACCCTGTCTCTACTAAAAAAATACAAAAAATTAGCTGGGCATAGTGGCAGGAGCCTGTAATCCCAGCTACTCGGGAGGCTGAAGCAGGAGAATCACTTGAACCCAGGAGGCAGAGGTTGCAGTGAGCCGAGATAGTGCCATTGCACTCCAGCCTGGGCAACGAGAGTGAAACTCCATCTCAGAAAAAAAAAAAAAAAAAAAAAAAAAGAATTGTCTATCACAGCCATAGCTGGGAACCAAAGCGTTGAACTGGCTTCTGTGGTTTAACAAAATTATAAGATCTTTGACATTTTAAAATATGATTTTGAGACCGGGCACGGTGGATCACGCCTGTAATCCTTACACTTTGGGAGATGGAGGCGGGCAGATCACCTGAGGTCAGGAGTTTGAGACCAGCTTGGCCAACATGGTGAAACCCTGTCTCTACTAAAGATGAAAAAACTAGCTGGGTGTGGTGGTGGGTGCCTGTAATCCCAGCTGTGTGGGAGGCTGAGGCAAGAGAATCACTTGAACCTCGGAGGCTGAGGTTGCAGTGAGCAGAGATCACGTCATTGCACTCCAGCCTGGCCATTGCATTCCAGCCTGGGCAACAAGAGTGAAACTCTGTCTCAAAAAAAAAAAAAAGATAATTAACTAAATTACAGGATCCTTTAGTAGTAGTAGTAGTAATTAGTAAAATAACATTATTTGCTATATAGTGCCATAAAGAACTATGTGCCAGGCACTGTTCTAAGGGTTCCTAAGTCATTATAATCCCTACGGTGACTCTACAAGGAAGGCATTCATTGTTTTCATTTCACAGAGGAAATGGAAGCACAGAGAGGTGAAGTAACTTGCTGAAAGTCACATAGCTGGGATGTGACAGAGCCTGTAAACCAACCGGAGTAGTCTGGCTCCAAAGTCAGGGCTCTTCACTACCAGGTGATCCTGTATCCTCTTACATCATCCAGTTTCACTCTGTCACCCAGGCTGGAGTGCAGTGACATGATCTCGGCTCGCTGCAACCTTTGCATTTGGGTTCAAGCAATTCTCCCATCTTAGCCTCCCAAGTAGCTGGGACTACAGGCATGTGCCACCACACCCGGCTAATTTTTGTACTTTTAGTAGAGATGGATTTTCACCATGTCGGCCAGGCTGGTCTGGAACTCCTGACCTCAAGTGATCCGCCCACCTCAGCCTCCCAAAGTGCTGGGATTACAGGCTTGAGCCACTGTGTCCAGCCTCATCCTTTATTATTCGGTCTTGCCTGACATTTACGTGCACTTTCCTAAATTCTATCTAATTTGATTATCAACATTTGGGAGGTAGACACGCTGAGAGCAATGAATTAGTTTCCTCTTGTTGCGTCACTTTGTGTTCTTTTGTGAGATGCTCAGTCAGGTGTGGCCACAAGACAGGCTCAGGAAGAGTTTATTATACTCACAAGCCTGGACGTGGGAGGCATGGCAAGCTGGCCAGGGCCACCTGAGGAGACACCACTGTAGGCCCGGCCCCAGGGGCAGGAGTGAGGAGACAGCTTAGGACACAGCCTTGATTGGCTTTTCCAAGGAAAGGGGTGGACAAGGTAACAGTTTAGAACTGGCTCATTTAAATAATTTTTTCTTTTTTTTTTTTTGAGACAAAGTCTTTGTCACTCAGGTTGGAGTGCAGTGGCACAATCACTGCTCACTGTAGCCTCAACTTCCTGGGCTCAAGCGATCCTCCCACCTCAGCCTCCCAAGTAGCTGGGACTCCAGGCACACACCAGCAGGCTCAGCTAATTTATGTATTTATTTTTCTTCTGTAGAGATAGGGTTTTGCCAGTTTGCCCAGGCTGGCCTCAAATGCCTGAGCTCAAGCAATCCACCCACCTTGGCCTCTCAAAGTGCTAGGATTACAGGTGTGAGCCACCACGCCTGGCCTTTTTTTTTCTTTTTCTTTTTTTAAGTAGAGATGGGGTTCTCACTATGTTGCCCAGGCTGGTCTCGAATTCCTAGGCCCAAACCATCCACCCACCCTGGCCTCCCAAAGTGCTGGGATTACAGGTGTGAGCCACTGCACCCAACCTCATTTGAATAATCTTGGTCCCTGGTACCTGGCTCTGGAAAGATTACGGCAGAGGAATATTGCCTCCCGGGTGTAAGGCCAGACAGGGAGGGTGTGGCTGTGGGTTGATTTGCACACCAAAGGCCTTCTCAAAGGCTGAGCTCTTTTCTTTCTTTCTTTCTTTCTCTTTCTTTCTTTCTTTCTTTCTTTCTTTCTTTCTTATCTTTCTATCTTTCTTTCTTTCTTTCATTATACTTTAAGTTCTGGGGTACATGTGCAGAACGTGCAGTTTTGTTACATAGGTATACACGTGCCATGGTGGTTTGCTGCACCTATCAACCCGTCATCTACATTAGATATTTCTCCTTATGCTATCCCTCCCCTAGCCCCCAACCCCGGTTGAGCTCTTTTGTATCTGTTAAGAATTGGCTAACCCCAGGAGAGGCAGTCACTTCCCAGCCATGAAGGTTTTTAGGATGCTAAAACATCATAAGACACAGAAAATAAAAAATATAGGGCTGGGCGTGGTGGCTCATGCCTGTAATCCCAGCACTTTGGGAGAGCGAGGCAGGCAGATCACCTGAGGTCAGGAGTTTGAGACCAGCCTGGCCAACATGGTGAAACCCCAACTCTACTAAAAATACAAAAATTATCTGGGCGTGGTGGAGGCCACCTGTAGTCCCAGCTACGTAGGAGGCTGAGGCAGGAGACACTCTTGAACTCAGGAGGCAAAGGTTGCAGTGAACTGAGATCACACCACTGCACTTGACTGGGCAACAGAGCGAGACTGCCTCAAAAAAAAGAAAAGAAAAAATATAAATCATACACACACAAATTGCCCCCAAAACAACCAACAGTAAACATTGATCATCTCACAGTTTCTGTGGGACAGGAACCTGGGTGCAGATTGCAGAGCCCTCCAGCCCAGGATGTCTCCCAGGGCAGCAATCACGAGGTTGCCTGGGACCACAGGCCCCTCAAAATCCAGCTGAGCAGGATTCATTGTCAGGCTCACTCGAGTGGCAGGATTGAGTTCTTCCAGGGCTTTTGGCTTAAGGGCTTCCGTTCCCTGCCATCTGAGCCTTTCCACGAAGCAGCTCACACTACGCAGCTGGCTTTCTCAAAGGCAGCGAGTGGGAGCAAGGGAGACGGCACCAGCAAGACAGAGTCACAGTCTGTTTTTATTTTAATTAATTAAAAACATTTTTTTTTTGAGACAGAGTCTCCCTCTGTTGCCCAGGCTGGAGTGCAGTGGCGCCATCCCGGCTCACTGCAACCTCTGCCTCCCAGGTTCAAGCGATTCTCCTGCCTCAGCCTCCCAAGTAGCTGGGTTTACAGGCGCCCGCCATAACGCCTGGCTAATTTTTGTATTTTTAGTAGAGACGGGGTTTCACCATGTTGGCCAGACTGGTCTCGAACCCCTGACCTCAGGCGATCCACCTGCTTTGGCCTCCCAAAGTGCTGGGATTACAGGCATGAGCCACTGTGCCCCGCCTATTAATTTTTTTATAGTGGTCAAATATATATAACACAAAATTTATTATTTTAACCATTTTAGAGTGTACCATGAAAATGTACACCATTGTACATACACATTCACAGTGGCGGCACTGGGCACTTTCAGAATGTTGCACAGTCATAATTTCTATGCATTTCCAGGACTTGATCATGATCCCAAAAAGAAACTCTGTACCCATTAAACAGTAACTCCCCATTCCCCCTTCTCCTCAGTCCCTGGTGGCCACTATTCTACTTTCGGTCTCCATGAATTTGACTACAAGTATCTCATATGAGTGGAATCATTCAATATTTGTCTCTTCGACTGGCTTATTTCACTTCACATAAGGTCCTCAGGGTTTGTCCATATTGTAGCATATGTAAGAATTTACTTCTTTTATTTTTTTGACAGGGTGTTGCTCTGTCTGTCACCCAGACTGAAGTGCGGCAGTGCGATCTCTGTTCATTGCAGCCTGGACCTCCTGGGCTCCAGGCATCCTCCCACCTCAGCCTCCCGAGTAGCCAGGACTACAGGCATGTGCCACCTCGCCCAGCTAATTTTTGTGGAGAAGGGGTTTCACTATGTTGGCCAGGCTGGTCTCCAACTCCTGACCTCAAGGAATCCATCCATGTCAGCCTTTCAAAGTGCTAGGATTACAGGCCTGAGCCACTGTGCCCAGCCAGAATTTACTGCCTTTTTTTTTTTTTTGGAGACAGAGTTTCGCTCTTTCACCCAGGCTGGAGTGAAGTGCCGCAATCTCGGGTCACTGCAACCTCTGCCTCCCAGGTTCAAGCTATTCTCCTGCCTCAGCCTCCTGAGTAGCTGGGATTACAGGCGTGCGCCACCACGCCCAGCTAATTTTTGTATTTTTTGTAGAGACAGGGTTTCACCATGTTGGCCAGGCTGGTCTCGAACTCCTGACCTCAGGTGATCCACCCGCCTCGGCCTCCCAAAGTGCTGGGATTGCAGGCATGAGCCACCGTGCCCTGCCAATTTACTTCTTTTTAAGGCTAAATGATATTCCATTGTATGGATAGACCACATGTTTTTTAATCTATTCATCTGCGAGTGGACATTTGGCTTGTTTCCACCTTCTGGCTATTGTGAACAGTGCTGCTATGAACATGGCAGTACAAATATCTGTCTGAGTCCCTGCTTTCAGTTCTTTTGGGTATATACCCTGAAGTGGAATTGGCAGATCATATGATAATTATATATTTAATCTTAATGGCTGGATGCGGTGGCTCACGCCTGTAATCCTAGCACTTTGGGAGGCCGAGGTTGTTGGGTCAGAAGTTCGAGGCCAGCCTGGCCAACACGATGAAACCCCGTTTCTACTAAAAATACAAAAATTAGCTGCGCATGGTGGTGCACACCTGTAATCCCAGCTACTTAGGAGGCTGAGGCATGAGAATTGCTTGAACCTGGGAGGTGGCGGTTGCAGTGAGCTGAGATTGCACCCTTGCACTCCAGCCTGGGCAACAAGAGTGAGACTCTGTGTCAAAAAGCAAAATAAAATAAAAACAAAAATACAAAAAAAGAATGAGGTAATCTGTGTCTAATGGTAAGGAAGGGCCAGCAAGAATGTCAGACATATGTCAATATGTGCTAGATATATGGTTAAGGAAAACAAAGTGGGTTACAGAACAATATATTTTTGTAAAATAAAGCCATATTTGTGTATATATACAGATGTACTTATTCCATCTCTATTTAAGTCTATATCTGTATCTGTATCCAGCTCTAGTATGTATCTATCTATCTATATCCATCCATTCCTCCATCTTTGTAGAAGGATAAGATAGTAGACATTGCTTATCCAAAAACATATATTTCCACTTTTTTTTTTTTTTTTTTTGAGACGGAGTCTCGCTCTGTTGCCCAGGCTGGAGTGCAGTGGCGCGATCTCGGCTCACTGCAAGCCCAGCCTCCCGGGTTCACGCCATTCTCCTGCCTCAGCCTCCCGAGTAGCTGGGA
The DNA here is from genome assembly GCF_028885625.2 of Pongo pygmaeus. Taxonomy (NCBI): domain Eukaryota; kingdom Metazoa; phylum Chordata; class Mammalia; order Primates; family Hominidae; genus Pongo; species Pongo pygmaeus. Next base: position 47,106,852 of record NC_085931.1, read on the forward strand.
CTACAGGCTCCCGCCACCAGGCCCGGCTAATTTTTTGTATTTTTGGTAGAGACGGGGTTTCACCGTGTTAGCCAGGATGGTCTCGATCTCCTGACCTCGTGATCTGCCCTCCTCGGCCTCCCAAAGTGCTGGGATTACAGGCATGAGCCACCGTGCCCGGCCATATTTCCACTTCTTCCAGAAACAGAATCCAGATCTCTTTTGGGGAACTATTTCTTCCCCACATTATGTCCCCATGGTTTGGGTGGGACTCTATTGGTCCCATTGCCCCAGGGCTGGAGCATGGGACTCAGGCCTGGCTAACCAGAGCACCACGTTTTCTGAGCCACAAAGATTGGTGGACAACCAAAGAGTGTCCAATCACAAGTCAGGCCTGAGTGGGTGTTACAGAGAAGGGCCTGTCTCCCTCCCGGAGCTCTGACTGCAAGCGCAGTTCCTCGATGATTGTGAAGAATTAGAGTTGCTTCTTCCAACCGTGGTGCCTTCATGGGGCTGCAGATCAGCTTCTGACCTTGGATCTCTGGGATTTCAGGGTTCCAGACACAGAAGTGAGCAAACCTGCACCCCTCCAGTGAGGCCCACTGCCGCTTGTGTTCACCAGAGCTGGGATCATTGCTTAAAACCAAAACACCATAATAGACACTCTCACTGATGACAGAGAGCTGGGAGATTTTCAAGTTATATCTCTATATTATTTATAATTCTTAATGAGTATATACTGTAGTTACAATTAAAAAATATATTGTTAGCTGGGTGGGGTGGCTCACGCTTATAATCCCAGCACTTTGGGCAGCTGAGGTGGGCGAATCACCTGAGGTCAGGAGTTCGAGACCAGCTGGGCCAAAATGGTGAAACCCTGTCTCTACTAAAAATACAAAATTAGCTGGGCATGGTGGCATGTGCCTGTAGTCCCAGCTACTCGGGAGGCTGAGGCAGTAGAATCGCTTGAACCTGGGAGGTGGAGGTTGCAGCGAGCCGAGATCAAGCCACTGCACTCCAGCCTGGGCGACAGAGACTTTGTTAAAAAAAGAAAAAAATATATATATATCTTTGTAAAGGCATTGGACTGGGAATGTCTTCTTTGCTTTATATAACCCTTTCATTTCCCGTATTCCTGGCTTCCTTTAAATGGATCTCTTTTGTTATAAGTTATGTAAAGTAAGTCAAGACGAACTATACATTTTTCTTTACTTTTTTTTTTTTTGAGAGGAGTTTCACTCTTGACACCCAGGCTGCGTCAATGGCACAATCTCGGCTCACCGCAACGTGCACCTCCTGGGTTCAAACGTTTCTCCTGCCTCAGCCTCCCAAGTAGCTGGGATTACAGGCACCTGCCACCACGCTAGGCTAATTTTTTTTTTTTTTTGTATTTTTGGTAGAGACAGGGTTTCGCCATGCTGGGCAGGCTGGTCTTGAACTCCTGACCTCAGGTGATCTGCCCCCACTCAGCCTCCCAAAGTGCTGGGATTACAGGCATGAGCCACTGCACCCAGCTGAACTATACGTTGTTCTAACAGCTTTATTGAGATAGAATTCACGTACCATAAAATTTGTCCTCTTAAAGTGTATAGTTTTGCGGCTTTCAGTATAGTAACAGCACCATGCAAACATCACCACTGTCTAACTCCAGAGCGTTTTTATGACTCCCAGAAGAAATCCAGTGCTTATTAGCAGAAGCAGTCATTCTTTATTTCCTTCTCCCTCAGCCCCTGGCCATCACTAATCTGCTTTCTGTCTCTATGAATTTGCCTATTCTGGACATCCCATATAAATAGAATCATACAATATGTAATCTTTTGTGACTGGCTTCTTTCAACTAGCACACTGTTTTTAAGATTCATCTGTGTTGCAGCATGTATCAGTATTTTATTCCATGTGTGTGCGTGTGTGTAGTTTTTAACAACTTTTTATTCTGATAATATATGCATAAGGTAAGAATTACGGCCAGGTGCAGTGGCTCGTGCCTGTAATCCCAACGCTTTGGGAGGCCGAGGTGGGTAGATCACTTGAGGTCAGGAGTTTGAGACCAGCCTGGCCAACATGATGAAACCCCATCTGTACTAAAAAATACAAAAATTAGCCAGCACTTGCCTGTAATCCCAGCTACTCAGAAGGCTGAGGCAGGAGGATTGCTTGAACCGAGGAGGCAGAGGTTGCAGTGAGCCAAGATCGTGCCACTGCACTCCAGTCCGAGCAAGACTCTGTCTCAAAAAAAAAAAAGAATTACTATTTTTTGGCATGGGGGGGATATTGTGAGAAGTCACTATTTTAGCCATTTTTAAGTGTCCAGTTCAATGACAGCACCATCTCCAGAACTTTTTCATCATTGCATTCTGAAACACTATGCTCATTAAACAATAATTCCCCAGTCCTCCCTCCCTCAACCCCTGGTAACAACTATTCCACTTTCTTTTTTTCTTTTCTTTTATTTATTTATTTATTTTTTTTGAGACAAAGTCTTGCCTTGTTGCCCAGGCTGGAGTGCAGTGGCGTGATCTCAGCTCACTACAACCTCTGTCTCCCAGGTTCAAGCAATTCTCCTGTCTCAGCCTCCTGAGTACCTGGGATTACAGGCACCTGCCCCCACGCCGGCTAATTTTTGTGTTTTTAGTAGAGACAGCGTTTCACCATGTCGATCAGGCTGGTCTCAAATTCCTGACCTCAAGCCCTCCACCTGCCTCGGCCTCCCAAAGTGTTGGGATTATATGCTTTCCACTTGCCTCGGCAGCCACCGCACCCAGCCCACTACTCTACTTTCTGTCTGAAGGTATCTGGCTATTCCAGTATACCACATGTAAGTAGAATCATACAACAAATATTGTATATGTGTTATTTTGTATCTGTTTCTTTGACTTAGCGTGATGCGTTCAGGGTTCATCTGTGATAATATATCATGTATCAGAATTTAATTCCTTTTGTAGGTTGAGTAATATTCTATTGTATAGATATAAACATTTTGATTATCCATTTATCAATTGGCGGACATTTGGGTTGTTTCCACTTCTTTGGCTATTACAAATAATGGTGCTTTCAAAATTCAGGTTCAAGTTTTTGTGTGGATATATGGTTTGATTTCTCACTAGTTTATACCTGGGCATGAAATGGCTAAGTCATATGGTAACTCTGTTCAACATTTGGAGGAACTGCCAAACTCCTTTCTAAAATGGATGTATCATTTTGCATTCACACCAACAATGTAAGAGGATTACAATGTCTCCACATCCTTGCCAATATTGTCTGTTTTTTTTTTTTTTTTTTCTAGTGGGTGTGAAGTATTACCTCATTTCAGTTTGGATGTACATTTCTCTAGTGACTAATGACGTGCAGCACCTTTCCATGTGTTTTTTGGCCATTTACTAGCATACTATTTTTAATTCCTTTTGCGTGTGTGTGTGTGTGTGTGTGCGCGCGCGCGCAATATTTAAGATCCTTTTTGCCAGGCGTAGTGGCTCACTCCTGTAATCCCAGCACTTTGAGAGGCTGAGGTGGGCGGATCACCTGAGGTCGGAAGGTCGAGACCAGCCTAACCAACATGGAGAAACTCCATCTCTACTAAAAATACAAAATTAGTTGGGCGTGGTGGTGCATGTCTGTAATCCTAGCTACTCTGGAGGCTGAGGCAGGAGAATTGCTTGAACCCAGAAGGCGGAGGTTGAGGTGAGCTGAGATCGCGCCATTGCACTCCATCCTGGGCAACAAGAGCGAAACTCCATCTCAAATATATATATCCTTTTTCTTTTCTTTTCTTTTTTTTTTTTTTGAAACCGAGTCTTGTTCTGTCACTCAGGCCAGAGTGCAGTGGCATCATCTCGGCTCACTGCAACCTCCGCCTCCCAGGTTCAAGTGATTCTCCTGCCTCAGCCTCTGGAGTAGCTGGGACTACATGCGCCTGCCACCACGCCTGGCTAATTTTGTATTTTTAGTAGAGACAGGGTTTCTCCATGTTGGCCAGGCTGGTCTCGAACTCCTGACCTCAGGTGATCCTCCTGCCTCAGCCTCCCAAAGTGCTGGAATTATAGACATGAGCCTCTGTGCCCAGCCTGTCTTTTTTTTTTTTTGAGATAGGATCTTACTATGTCACCCAGGCTGGAGTGCAGTGGCATCATCTCGGCTTACTACAACCTCCTGGGCTCAAGCAATCCTCCCATTTCAGCCTCCAGACTAGCTGGGACCACAGGTGTGCACCATCAAGCCTGGCTAATTTTTTGTATTTTTTTGTAACAACAGGGTTTTGCCATGTTGCCCAGGCTGGTCTGGAACTCCTGGTCCAAGTGATCTGCCTGTCTCAGTCTCCCAAAATGTTGGGATTACAGGTGTGAGCCATCGTGCCAGCCAAGATCAGTTTTTAATGGTTGCTTCGAGGATTATAATTAACATCTTAATGTAAAGCTATCTAGTTCAGATAAGTACTAACTTAATTTTAATAGTACATATAAATGTTTGTGCCACTATGGTTGTTTTTTATCTCTTCCTTTGTGCTGGTATTATACAAATTACATTTTTATGTATTATAAGACTATCAATACAGTTTTATAATTATTGTTTTATGAAAATGTCTTTTAAGTCAGATAATAGGAGAAAAGAATTACAAACAAAAGACCTATATACTGTCTTTCTTCTGTATTTACCTATGTAGTTACTTGTACTATTTCTCTCAGTTTCTTCAAGTGAATTGTGTCTTGTGTTTCTGTTTTGTGTCCTTTTATTTCAGCCCCAAGGACTTCCTTTAATATTTCTTTTTTTTTTGAGATGGAGTCTTGCTCTGTCTCCCAGGCTGGAGTTCAGTAGTATGATCTCAGCTCACTGCAAACTACACCTCCTGGGTTCAAGTGATTCTCCTGTCTCAGCCTCCCAAGTAGCTGGGATTACAGGTGTGCACCACCACGCCCAGCTAATTTTTGTATTTTTAGTAGGGAGGAGTTTTTCCATGTTGGTTATGTTGGTCTCGATCTCCTGACCTCAGGTGATCTGCCTGCCTTGGCCTCCCAAAGTGCTGGGATTACAGGCATGAGCCACCACGCCCAGCCTCTAGTTGGCTCTTTAAAAAAATATGTAATTTCTATATTTTTAGTTAATATCTTTAGTTGGCAAGAGATCATTCTCATGCTTACCTTTTAAATTTTTGTGTATTTATTTATTTTGAAGACAGAGTCTCTCTCTGTCCCCTAGGCTGGAGTGCAGTGGCACGATCTCTGCTCACTGCAACCTCTGCCTCCTGGGTTCAAGCGATTCTCATGCCTCAGCCTCCCAAGTAGTTGGGATTACAGGCACCTGCCACCATGCCCAACTAATTTTTATATTTTTAGTAGAGATGGGGTTTTGCCATGTTGGCCAGGCTAGTCTCAAACTCTTGACCTCAGGTGATCTGCCTGCCTTGGCCTCCCAAAGTGCAGGGATTATAGGCATAAGCCACTGCGCCTGGCCTATTTATTTATTTTTAACTTTACCTTTTATTTTATTTATTTATACTTTATCATTAATTTTTGATCATTGTTTTCTTTAGTGGCTTTTTTTTTTTTTTTTTTTGTGACAGAGTTTCACTCTTGTTGCCCAAGCTGGAGTGCAATGGTGCGACCTGGGCTCACTGCAAACTCCGCCTCCTGGGTTCAAGTGATTATCCTGACTCAGCCTCCAAAGTAGTTGGGATTACAGGCATGCGCCACCACGCCTGGCTAATTTTCTATTTTTAATAGAGACAGGGTTTCTCCATGTTGGTCAGGCTGGTCTCGAACTCCTGACCTCAGTGATCCGCCTGCCTCGGCCTCCCAAAGTGCTGGGATTACAGGCATGAGCCACCACTCCTGGCCCCTTGTTTTCTTTAGTTCTTTGAATGTATTTATAATAGCTGATTTAAAACTGACAGTGACTCTAACATCTGGGCTTCTTCAGGAAGCCTCTTGTCCCTCCATGTATAAGCTATACTTTCTTATTTGTTCATGCATTTTTGTTGGAAACTGGACATTTAATATAACATAATGGGACAACACTGGAAACCAGATTGCCCCCCTTCCTAAAGTTTGTTGTTATTGTGATTGCTGTCTGTTGTTGTTGATGTTTGTTTAGTGGCTTCCCAGGACGAATTCTGTAAGATCTGTATTCTTCGTGATATACAGCCACTGAAGTTTCTGCTAGGTAGTTAACCTAGCTACTAGACGTGGTCAGCTAATGATTACATAGATTTCCTTAAATGCTACAAGCCAGTAAGTCTCCTATCATTTGTTGAAGGGCTGTCTATTGTGTATGGAGGGTGTGACTTCAATTTTCCAGCAGGCACTTTAGAACGCTGCCTTAGCAGGCTGGGCGCGTCCAGCTGTACATTTTTAATACACTAAACCACTTAGCTGTCATTTACTTAATTTCCTAAGAATAATATTCTTTGACTTTCAAGGAAATGGGTAATGCAAACGTGGCTTGAAGGCAGGACCTCTGTCTTATTATGTCTGTGTTAACAAGGTCGAGGATAGTGGTTGGTACAAAAAAAAATCATTAAAAGTTCCGATGAATAACTATAGATCTTATGTTTGAATTGTGCTTTGCAATTTATAAAGTGCTTTCTCATGATTTTATTTCACATAGTGTAATTTAATTCAGAAACCTTTCCTGTCCATTAACTACATGCCAGTCACTGTGTCAAATGTCAAGGATAGAAAGATAAATAAGAAAAAGGCTTGCTCTGGAAGATATTTTCAGTCTACTTGGCAGCACAAGATGCACGCCTTAACAAGACAAATAATAGTATGGATATAAGTTCCATGCGAGAGGGCACCATATCGGCCTTGTACCACATTATACTGCAGAGTCTAGAAGAATATCTGATAGCTAGAAGATGTCTGTGCATTATTAAACAGGACCACAAATTATTTTACACTCTTTCTTTTGAGAGGTAGGGTCTGTTTTCCTTCCCTTTAGATTGGATGGTGATCTGGTTTGGCTGTGTCTCCTCCAAATCTCGTCTTGAATTGTAGTTCCCATAATCCCCACACGTTGTGGGAAGGACCCAGTGGGAGGTAATTGAATCATGGGGGTGGGTTTTTCCCATGCTGTTCTCATGACAGTGAATAAATCTCATGAGATCTGGTGGTTTTATAAAGGGTGGTTCCCCTGCTGCACATGCTCTCTTGCCTGCCGCCATGTAAGATGTGCCTTTGCTCCTCCTTTGCCTTCTGCCATGATTGTGAGGCCTCTGCAGCTATGTGGAACTGTGAGGCCATTAAACCTCTTTTTTTTTTTTTTTTTTTTTTGGAGATGGAATCTCGCTCTGTTACCAAAGCTGGAGTGCAGTGGAGTGATCTCAGCTCACTGCAACCTCTGACTCCCAGGTTCAAGCGATTCTCCTGCCTCAGCCTCCCAAGTGGCTGGGACTACAGGTGTATGCCACCACACCCAGCTAATTTTTTGTATTTTTAGTAGAGACAGTGTTTCACCATGTTAGCCAGGATGGTCTCGATCTCCTGACCTTGTGATCCGCCCGCCTTGACCTCCCAAAGTGCTGGGATTACAGTCGTGAGCCACCGTGCCCAGCCTAAACTTCTTTTTCTTTATAAGTTATCCAGTCTTGAGTATGTCTTTTTTTTTTTTTTTTTTTTTTTTTTGAGACAGAGTCTCGCTCTGTCTCCCAGGCTGGAGTACAGCAGCATGATATTGGCTCACTGCAACCTCCGCCTGCTGGATTCAAGAGATCCTCCTGCCTCAGCCTCCCAAGTAGCTGGGATTACAGGCACCCACCACCATGCCCGGCTGCTTTTTTGTATTTTTAGTAGAGATGGGGTTTCACCATGTTGGCCAGGCTGGTCTGGAACTCCTGACCTCAAGTGATCCACCCACTTTGGCCTGCCAAAGTGCAGGGATTATAGGTGTGAGCCACCATGCCCGGCCAAGTATGTCTTTATTAGCATCGTCAGAATGAACTAATACAGATGGGCCTTGTGACTGCTTTGGTTAATGGAATACAGCATAAGTGATGCTGTATTGGTTTCAAGGTTCATGTCTTAAGAGACCACCTGTTTCCATTTTTGGTTTCTTGAAACATTCAATCTTGAAACTAAGCTTCCTTGCCAGAAGTAAACTCAAGTATCTTTGAAGAGGAGTCCACATGGAGAGGAACTGAGGTCCCTAGTAGGTAGTCCCAGCCAACAGCCTACCTCAACTCACCAGTCACGTGAGTAAACCATCCTAAAAGTGGGTATTCCAGTCCCAGTTAGGCCACCCCAGCTGAAACTGCACAGAGCAGAGATGTGCTGCCCCATGGAGCCCTAACAAAATTGTAATTTCAGGAATAAAATAAATGGCTATTGTTATTTCAAGCCACTGAGTTTTAGGGTGGAGTTTAAAACAGCACTAGATGGTCACAACCATGTTGAATAAATATTTGTTGACTGCCTATGATTGTTGATAATCTGTGATTTTTGGAGGGATAGGGGTAACACACATTATCCCATTTAATCTTCTCAACAATTCTGTTGATGAACCATCTTGCCCAAGATCATACAGCTAGTAAGTGGTAGAGGTAGGATTAGACATCAGATCTTTCTGATGTCAGAACTAGATTTCCACCTCTATTTTCACTATGCCATGTCACCTGTCCCTAAAGAACTAGAATCCTGAGTAGCTGGGATTATAGGCATGTGCCACCACGCCCAGCTAATTTTTGTGTTTTTGGTAGAGACAGGGTTTCCCATGTTGGCCAGGCTGGTCTCGAACTCCTGACCTCAGGTGATCCACCCATCTCAGCCTCCCAAAGTACCGGGATTACAGGCATGAGCCACTGCGCCTGGCCAACATCACCTCTCAGCTGGGAGGTCAGCTGGGCTGCATATGGCCTCTCCATATATCTCTTCACATGGGTGAATTTGGGCTTCCTCGGAGCATGGTGACTCTGTGAGTGTCCCAAGAGAGCAAGGTGGAAATACATGGCATTTTTATAACCCAGAAGTCAGAAACCTCAGAAGTCACAGTTTTTCTTCTGCCATGAGGCAGTCATGAATAACTTCCCTGGCTCAAGTGGAAAAGAAGACATAGATTAAATGGTAGATATTGTGGTAGCCATTATTGGTAAATATGACCTGCTACAATGCATCTCATTGACACATTTAAAGAAAATACAAACCTCACATCCAGATCTTTCCTGTGGGTTCTTGCTAGAATGTCAGGGTGGGCAGTTGTGATGGGGGTTAAATCTGTAACACTCAGCAACACTTCTTTAAGTTATCTTTCTTGGGGGTTGGATAGACATGGTTGGCTGAACACATGCTTTTACTACTACTTTCATTTCCAATCCCTAGCAATGACAGAAAAGAAATATTTAAAAATATAGACTCATAATAGGGCTGGAACACTGAAGGTGTTCGTGGACCATTAATGTTGAAGAATCTCGGAAGGACAGAAAGCCTCAATTTGTTGAAGAATCAATTTGTTAGAGAAAAAAAAAATAGCCCAAAATATGTGCAGAAGGGGCAGCTGTGAATAATAGGAATTTTTCTGGGAATTTCCCAACTCAGAGAGACAATGAATCTGAGAAGAAAGATGAGGCTTTGAAGTTTTCATGAGGGTGCTTGAGAACTGGCATTTAGACCAAGACAGGGTGACCCTTTCCTTTATCCATTATTTTGCCAAGCAGCAAGCAGCAATGGCAATTGGCCCCAGACCAGAGCGGTGTGTCTTGGACTTGGGTGGGAAAAGCAACATACAGGAAAATATGGGACAGTGTCCTAGGCAGCTGGTGGAACCCAGGAATAATGGAAGGCCCCCCTCATCCCAAAAGACAGCTTCTATACTGTATTCCTACACTTTTTCTTTTCACCATCACTGGCCCCAGTCATGCAACAAACTTCCCTGAAGTCAATAAAAGCAAAACCATTAAAGAAAAGCTCCAAGCTCTACAGAAGCTGCACTAGCATTTAAGGAAATGGAAAGGAGTTTGATAGAAGTTGTTCAGTGTGCCCAGGAATACAAGATCATAGAGCATCCATGAAATAAGACATAATAGGCCGGGCGCGATGGCTCACGCCCGTAATCCTAGCATTTTGGGAGGCCGAGGCAGGCAGACTGCCTGAACTCAGGAGTTCGAGACCAGCCTGGGCAACATGGTGAAACCTGTCTCTACTAAAAATGCAAAAAATTCACTGGGCATGGCAGAGTGCGTCTGTAGTCCCAGCTACTCAGGAGGCTGAGGCAGGAGAGTTGCTTGAACTCGGGAGGTGGTGGTTGCAGTGAGCCGAGATCACGCCACTGCACTCCAGCCTGAGCCACAGAGTGAGACTTCGCCTTCAAAAAAAAAAAAAAAGAAAGAAATAAGACCTACCCTGCCCATGTACTCTTACTGTTTCCATTTTGGTTCACAGTGACCTGATTTCAATTGCCAGTACCTGCATTTCTTTCCCTGAAGTATTCCCCCCTCCTTGTCCTCTTGTCATCTATGCCAATTAGTGTGGCATGCCTAAAGTGCTGAGGAATTAGCACCCTCTATCCTGGAAGCAGCCCCTCCACCAATTACCAGTGGGATCTAGTATAAATACCCCAGTTCCCTGACTCCTTGGGCAGAACGACTCTGAGACATTGGTTCTACACTGGCTGCCAGAGTTCCCAGCATGATTAACCATGGAGAATGACTTGACAACACATCCTTCACTGGCTGCCTTCCCTTCTCCATCTTACTTCCTTACTCCCCTACCAGCAGCTCTTGGTATCATCTCCCAAATGCACTCGTCTCCCACTTGCACTCATACTGTTTTTAGGGGTTTGCTTATTGGAGAACCCAAGCTAAGCCAAACGGTCATCTATGAAAGCAACAGTCAGCTGTGAAAAAGAAAGCAGGCAATGGACTGAAAAACATAATGAACGCAGATGGAGAGTTAGCAAAATATGGAAAATATGAAAGAAAAGTTAAGTGATGTGGATGATAGATCCAGAGATTTCAATACCTGTCTAAAAGAACAGAAATAGTTCAAAGAAAGGAGTAATCCAAGAAGTAATGGAAGAAAACCTCCCCAAGCTGAAGAAAAACACACATCTTCAGACCGAATGGGCTATGAATGAAGAATTTATTTTTCTTATACATATCATTCACCACACCCAGCTAATTTTTTGTATTTTTAGTAGGGACAGCGTTTCACCATGTTGGCCAGGATGGTCTCCATCTCTTGACCTTGTGATCCGTCCACCTCGGCCTCCCAAAGTGCTGGGATTACAGGCGTGAGCCACCATGCCCGGCCTGCTCTTGCTTTTAACTGTACTGCCTTTCTGAGGCATCATGTCTCACCTCTGGTCAACCAGTAAAAGCCCAGGGATAGAAAATGAGTAGGACATATTTAGAGGACAGCGTGGAGAAGAACAGAGAAGAATTGGAGAATTAGGATTGGAGCCGATGAAATTTATGAACACCAAAGGTAAGAGAAAGTCTTCAAGGTTTTTGAAGGTAAAAAGCAGATCACCTACAAAAAATGAATTTTCATAGGGCCAAAAATTGCATTAGCTACACTGAATGCTAAAAAACAATGAAAAAAATCTTTTATTTGTTTGGAAAAATTTGGAACATAAAATTCTATGCCTCACCAAAAATCATTTATGAGGGGGAAAATGAAGACGTTTCTAGACATGTGAGGGCCTAGACCCAGAGTCCCTTTCAATCAAAAAGAAAAGTGAATTCAAGAGCAAGGCTTCTAGTACAAAAAGCAGGGATCCAAGTCCTGACCCTCCCCCAGGACTCTGCTTAACTCCTATCTCCATGTGCTGGTGTCCATCACAGGGTCCCACAGAGGCTGCCCTGGTGAATTCTTCTTTTTCCTGTTCTGCCAATTTGACATTTAATCACACACCACCTGGAGAGATCACTTTACTGTTACAGCAAAGCATCTCCCTCTTGCATTGCAGCTTCTCTATTTGTGTATCTGCATTGCCTTCCTGCCTAGATTACAAACATTCAATAACAAGGACCCTATCATACATCATCAATAAATATTCACTGAGCTTTAAAGAAATCAATCTCTCTCATTTCCCATAGCACACATCCCTGCTGCTGCCATGTTCTTTTTTCCCATCTGAATCGCTCTCAACGCCTTCCCAAAGCTCAACCTGCCACTTTTCTCCTCTCCTCCGCCCCTTTCCCCTCTTCCCAGGTCTGTTTTTCCCGGCTCTCACCCCTCAGCTCTTTCCCATGCCACGGATGTTGAGCTCTGTGGCTTTTCCAGCTGTTCCCTTGTGCTCCTTCTCCCGATAACTATAATCAAAACCAGGAGCCAAGAAGCTGGAGGGTTCATCAAGAGCCCACCATGAGCCAGGCAATTTCTAAGCCAATCATGTAGATTAATGAATTTGCTTTTCACAGCTGCCCTATGGGAGCAGAACAATTATACCTCTCATTTTTCAGATGGGGAAACCAAGGCACAGAGAGGGGAAGTAACTTGCTCAAGGGCTTATGGCAGATGAGAGGCTCTGACCTGAACAGTCTTGCTCTTGCTTTTTTTTTTTTTTTTGAGGCAGAGTCTCGCTCTGTTGCCAGGCTGGAGTGCAGTGGTACAGTCTCGGTTCACTGCAACCTCTGCCTCCGGATCCAAGCAATTCTCCTGCCTCAGCCCCCCGAGTAGATCGAACTACAGGTACGCACCACCACGCCCAGCTAATTTTTTGTATTTTTAGTAGAGATGGGGTTTCACCATGTTGGCCAGGATGGTCTCCATCTCTTGATCTTGTGATCCGCCCACCTTGGCCTCCCAAAGTGCTGGGATTACAGGCATGAGCCACTGCACCCGGCCTGCTCTTGCTTTTAACTGTACTGCCTTTCTGAGGCATCATGTCTCGCCTCTGGTCAACAAGTAAAACTCCAGAGATAGAAAATGAGTAGGACATATTTAGAGGACACGTGGAGAAGAACAGAGAAGAATTGGAGAATTAGGATTGGAGCTAATGGCAGACAACAAGCGAAAACTAGTTTGAAAATTGGGGTACACACAGAGCAGGAATATGAGACACGTAACATAGTCGTGAAGTTTACAAAGCATGTCTGCACGTTCATTTTACATTTCGGTTGGCCCTGACAGCAATATTTTGAGAGAGTATTGAAGGGAATCATTGTCTTTCACATTTTACATATGAGAAGTCTTATGCTCAGAGAGGTTAAGTGACTTGCTTGAGGTCACACAGCCAAGAAATGGCAGAGCGGGCACTTGAACATGGCAACTCCCTGACTCCAGGCATGAATAACTAGCACATCAGGTTCTAAGTGGAGGTACAAAATGCCGGTCAGTGTTTAAGCAATATTTGTGTGTGTTTTGTGTGTGTGTGTGTGTGTGTGTGTGTGTGTGTGTGTGTGTTTTTCTGAGACAGAGACTTACTCTCTCACCCGGGCTGAAGTGCAATGGTGCGATGCCTCACTGCAACCTCCACCTTCTCGGTTCAAGTGATTCTCCTGCCTCAGCCTCCAGGGTAGCTGGGATTATAGGCACCTGCCACCATACCCAGCTAACTTTTGTATTTTTAGTAGAGACAGGATTTCACCATGTTGGCCAGGCTGGTCTCGAATGCCTGACCTCAAGTCATCTGCCTGCTTCGGCCTCCCAAAGGTGCTAGGATTACAGGCGTGAACCACCGCTCCCGGCCCAAGCAATATTTGTTAACCAATTCTCTGCAGTGACAAAACATGCCACTTCTATTAATATACATGTTTGTCTTCTGGAAAGAGACCAATGGTATTCTTGGCCTGCGTTTACAGGGGAAGGATTTCCTCCCCCACCCAATCAAGTCCAAGCACTACTGCCCATGCAGTGCCCAACCCCCTCCAAACCATGCAGGTTTGGGATGAGACTGGGCGAGAGAGGAACGAGAGAGGGGAGGAGCAGGAAAGCAAGACAGGAGACTGGAGAATGCACTTCCCATGACACAAGGGTGCCTCCCATTTCATGAGATACTTTTTTTTTTTTTTTTTTGAGATGGAGTCTCGCTCTGTCACTCAGGTTGGAGTGCAGTGGCACGATCTCAGCTCACTGCCACCTCCACCTCCCGGGTTCAAGTGATTTTCCTGCCTCAGCTTCCTGAGTAGCTGGGATCACAGGCACCCACCACCACGCCCGGCTAATTTTTATATTTTTAGTAGAGATGGGGTTTTGCCATGTTGGCCAGGCTGGTCTTGAACTCCTGACCTCAGGTGATCTGCACACCTCAGCCTTCCAAAGTGCTGGGATTACAGGAGTGAGCCACCGCCCCTGGCTTCATGAGATACTTTTGAGATGCTGTATATCTTTATTTTTTATTTTTTTTGAGATGGAGTCTCGCTCTGTCGCCCAGGCTGGAGTGCAGTGGTGCAGTCTCAGCTCACTGCAATCTCCGCCTCCCGGGTTCAAGCGATTCTCCTGCCTCAGCCTCCCAAGTAGCTGGGACTACAGGCGCATGCCACCACTCCTGGCAATTGTTTTGTAATTTTAGTAGAGACAGGGTTTCACCGTGTTAGCCAGGATGGTCTTGATCTCATGACCTCGTGATCTGCCTGCCTCAGCCTCCCAAAGTGCTGGGATTACAGGCATGAGCCACCGTGCCCAGCTGAGGTGCTGTACATCTTTAAATTACCTAATAGGTAGGGTAGGCAGGGAGGGGAGGAGGGGGGCTGTGGTAGAGACTAAGGCAAGGGCCCCCTGACGTCTCGGCTCACAATGCAGGAGGCTTGTATTTTCAGGCATGTTGCTGCAAAAACGCATGGTGGCCCATGTAGCCCCCAACAGCCAGAAAGCAAGGAGCCAGAGCACACCTCAGCCTTTTGCTCCCCTCTCGGGTGTGGGGCAAAGACCTTGTAAAGCAGCAGTCCCCAACGTTTTTGGCACCAGGGACCAATTTCGTGGAAGTCAATTTTCCATGGACTGGAGATGGGGGGATGGTTTCAGGATGATTCAAGCACATTACATTTATTGGAGTCTTTGTTTCTGTTATTATTACGTTGTAATATATCATGAAATAATTATACAACTCACCATAAGGTAGAATCAGTGGGAGCCCGGAGCTGGTTTTCCTGCAACTAGAGGGTCCTATCTGGGGGTGATGGGAGACGGTGACAGATCATCAGGCATTAGATTCTCATAAGGAGCCCTCAACCTAGATCCCGCTCATGCTCAGTTCACAATAGGGTTTGTGCTCCTAGGAGAATCTAATGCTGCTGATCTGACCGGAGCTGGAGCTCAAGCAGTCACGTGAGTGATGTGGAGCAGCTGTAAATACAGATGAAGCTTTACTCGCTTGCTTGCCCACTGCTCGTGTCCTCCTGTGCAGCCTGGTTCTTTTTTTTTTTTTTTTTTTTTTTGAGATGGAGTCTCGCTCTGTCGCCCAGGCTGGAGTGCAGTGGAGTGATCTCGGCTCACTGCAAGCTCCACCTCCTGGGTTCACGCCATTCTCCTGTCTCAGCCTCCGGAGTAGCTAGGACCACAGGTGCCGGCCACCACGCCTCGCTAATTTTTTGTGTGTTTTTAGTAGAGACAGGGTTTCACCGTGTTAGCCAGGATGGTCTCGATCTCCTGACCTTATGATCTGCCTGCCGCCTCGGCCTCCCAAAGTGCTGGGATTACAGGCGTGAGCCACCGCGCCTGGCCACAGCCTGGTTCTTAACAGGCCTCAGACTAGAACTGGTCCATGGCCTGGGGGTGATGGATCCCTGCTCTAAATGACAGCCACAGAGAGGACCAGTCCCCTGGGGGCCAAGTGGCCACCACAGCTGCCCCCTTCCCTGCCCCACGTCACTTCTGATCATTCTGAAAGGTTCCTTCAGCCAGTGTTTTCTTTTTATTTTTGAGATGGAGTCTCACTCTGTCACTCAGGCTGGAGTGCAATGGCGTGGTCTTGGCTCACCGCAACCTCTGCCTCCCGGTTTCAAGCGATTCTCCTGCCTCAGCCTCCCGAGTAGCTGGGAATACAGGCACGAGCCACCACGCCCAGCTGATTTTTGTATTTTTAGTAGAGATGGGGTTTCACCATATTGGTCAGGCTGGTCTTGAACTCCTGACTTCGTGATCTGCCTGCCTCAGCCTCCCAAAGTGTTGGGATTACAGGCGTGAGCCACCGCACCCGGCCTCAGCCAGTGTTTTCTGAGTATCCAGTCCTTGCCTGGCCCTGGGGAAGCAAAGAGGAATATGGCTTTGTCCTCATTCTTTGACAAAGGGGCCAGACATGCAATCCATACCTCCAGTCCAGGCGAAGACAGGAAGGGAGGAAGCAGGCACTCACAGGGTCCTGTCGTCGGGGCACAGGGAGGGGTGTGGTGCTATGGGACAGAATCGTGGCTCCCTAGCTCCCTAGCTATGTGACCCTTGGCACATGATTGGACTTCTTTAGGTCTCCCTTGTTAGTAACTGGGGAGCTTTAATAAGAGTCATCGTGCAGGGTGGCTGCGAGGACAGGGCAGCTGTTTACTAGCCCATGGAGGCAGGGAGCAGAAGCTTGGGACGAGGAGCCTGGGACTGTGGTGGGCAGAGACGGGAGTTGGAACCCTGGAGGAGGAAGGAGGGAAGGGTTAAGTGAACAGAAGGCCACCCTCTCTTATTTCTCCCCTAGTGGCTGGGGGCCAGAGAAAAGAAATTTGGACAGGAGGGAGGGAGGACAGGCCCGGTGGGAGGCAGATTGGGGCCACGTGTGTTGGCTGGCAGCCTATGGACCTTCTTTGGGTCCAAACTGCCCTCCTACCTCTGCCCAGGCAGGCAGCTTCCTGCCAGGCTGGGAAATTGCTTTGGCCTGGAATTTTTCTGCTTGGGGGTGTGTTTTTGGAGCCAGGTTCACTTCTAGGAATCTCCAGTTACCAACATTCGTGAAACAGACTCAAAGGAGGTCGACCCCAATTTCGCAGACTCCAGTGGAAAGTGGGAGGCAGAGGCGGGGCTGGAGGTGATGGCTGTGCTAGACACCTCTACCCAGCTCTGGGGTCCCCAAGCCAGGGCCACTGTCTTTCCTCTCACTGGGCGTGCTTTGAAGACAACCTTTTTTTTTTTTTTTTTTTTTTGAGACGAAATCTTGCTGTGTCACCCAGGCTGGAGTGCGGTGGTACGATCTTGTCTCACTGCAGCCTCTGCCTCCCAGGTTCAAGCGATTCTCCTGCCTCAGCCTCCTGAATAGCTGGGATTAAAGGCACGTGCCACCATGGCTAGTTTTTTGTATTTTTAGTAGAGATGGGGTTTCACTGTGTTAGCTAGGATGGTCTCAATCTCCTGACCTCGTGATCCGCCCGCCTTTGCCTGCCAAAGTGCTGGGATTACAGGCATGAGCCACCGCGCCTAGTCTAATTTTTGTATTTTTAGTAGAGATGGGGTTTCACCATGTTGGCCAGGCTGGTCTTGAACTCCTGACCTCAAATGATCTGCCCGCCTCGGCCTCCCAAAATGTTAAGATTACAGGTGTGAGCCACCTTGCCCGGCTCGAAGACAACTTTGATAAAAGGAGCTTACAGGTGAATACTCAGCCCAGAAGTGTGCCTGAACCCTAGAATGCCAGAGCTGGGAGGGACCTCAGAGGGCACCTGCCCTGCCCAGGCATTTCAAACTTTTCCCAAAGTCAGCACTCGTCCGTGCGTCAGAGTCCACACACAGCCTGGCCTCACCATTGTATTCCACTGCAGGACAGAGAGAGCCAGCCACCTGCCACCATCCCCCAGCAAGCTGGCTGGGGGTCTGAAGGGCTTCCCATGATTGACACTTCACCTTTGGGGAGTTTGCTAGACACATGGTAATGCCATCCTGTAGAATAGGACAAATTATCTTCCCCATTTTCTCAATGAAGAAATTAAAGGTCAGAGAAGCCGAGAGACCCCAATAAGGTTGACTTTACTGGTCTACAATTTACTGGTCAACAAGGTCTAGTTTATACAACAAGCCCTAGTGTGCTGAGACCCAGGTCATTTGTCCCAGGGACTGTACTCATCCCACTGACTCAGTGAGTCTCTTCGAGGATTCTCGGCGTGCTCTGGCCTTATAGATTTTGCTGCCTTTTGAAAGCAGCTCAAATCCCAGCGGGCTCCTGAGAATGTCACTTCTGTGCTGCAGGTGTAGGCGTCTGTGTCTTCCCTTGGATTTCGGCTACCTCTTTTATGTCTCAGCTGTGCCCAAGTGGATTGATTTGGGTTAAAACTGTGGATTTATGTAAACTTTCATGATGTGAAGTAAACAGCGCAGGCACCGTGATTGCAGATCTAGGTTTGAGTCCTGTCTTTGACTTTTGGTACTAAGTGACCTTGGTTAGGTCAATTGAAAAAATATATATTTTCTGTCAAGAAATAAAAATCTAAAGTGTATAAAATGGGCCGGGCATGGTGGCTCATGCCTGTAATCCCAGCACTTTGGGAGGCCAAGGTGGGTGGATCACCTGAGGTCAGGAGTTCGAGACCAGCCTGACCAACATGGTGAAACCCCGTCTCTACTAAAAATACAAAAATTAGCTGGGTGTGGTGGTGTGCACCTGTAATCTCAGCTACTTGGGAGGCTGAGGCAGGAGAATTGCTTGAACCCGGGAGGCAGAGGTTGCAGTGAGCCGAGATTATGCCATTGCACTCTAGCTTGGGCAACAAGAGCAAAACTCCATCTCAAAAAATAAATAAATAAAATAAAGTGTATAAAACGAAAAATAAATGGTGGTGTGAGCCTGTAATCCCAGCTACTCAGGAGGCTGAGGCAGGAGAATCACTAGAACCCAGGAGGCAGAGGTTGCAGTGAGCCGAGAATGCGCCATTGCACCCCAACCTGAGTGACAGAGACTCCGTCTAAAAAAAAAAAAATTTCCCTTCCTTCCTAGTCCCCCAGCTTCCCTTTCCAGAGGCAATGACTTATCAATTTATTGTGTCTTCCACAGACACCCGGTGAATATGCGGGTGTTTTTTGCCCATTTGTAAGATGAAGGATAACCATCCTATAAGAAGTGAGACCCCGGGGAACATCCAGGCTTCATGGTAACTCCTCAGGTCTGTTCTGCTGCCCCTCTTCTTCTCTGTGTCCTGAGCTGGCTGGGAGGGTAGGTGTGAGTCTGCAGAGAGGCCACCGACAATTGTCCCCTCCCTGGTTACGCACGCTGCTCCTCCCATCACAAGGCAGAGTCTACCCCCCTCCCTTTCAATCAGGACAGTCATGTGATTGATCTGAACAACTGAATGTGGCAAATATGCCCGTTCTAAGCCTATTCCTTAAGAGATCTGGCAGTTTCCACTTCTGCCCACTTAGGACTTAGCTGCCTGAACTAAGGAGGTCCAGGCCATCCTGATGGAGAGAGAGGTCATTTGGAGAATGGAGAGAGAGCTCCAGAGGATGAGACACAATCCTGTGGAGGAGTGAGGCCCCCAACCCAGACAGCCAGCACTACTGTCCCAGACATGCCTAGAGTCACCTTCTCTGACTGTCCAGCCTGGCCCAGCCCAGGTCAGCCTCTAGCTGAATGCAGCTACATGAATGACCCTAGCTGAGCCCTGCTCCAATTTCTACCGACAAAATCATGAGAAAATATAAAGCATTGTTTAAGCCATTAAGTTTTGGAATGGTTGGTTATGCAGTGTTGGTTAACTTCTTTTTTTTTTTTTTTTTTTTTTTAGACAGAGTCTTGCTCTGTTGCCCAGGCTGGAGTGCAGTGGCACTATCTCAGCTGACTGCAGCGCCTCCTGGGTTCAAGCGATTCTCATACCTCAGCCTCCCAAGTAGCTGGGACTACAGGTGTGTGCCACCATGCCCAGCTAATTTTCATTTTTTTAGTAGAGACAGGGTTTCACCATGTTGGCCAGGCTGGTCTCACACTCCTGACCTCAAGTGATCCTCCTGCCTTGGCCTCTGAAAGTGCTGGGATTACAGGCGTGAGCCACCAAACCCGGCCTGATACACAATTATCTATGGGAGAAGAACAGCGAATGTACTCTGATTTAGCAATCTTATTCTCTTGAATGGTTTGTGCTTTTTATGTCTTAGGAAACCTTCCTTGGTCCCAAGATATTCTACAGAGACTTTATTCTGTATTTTTCTTCTAAAAAAGTCTTGCTCTGTTGCCCAGGCTGGAGTGCAGTGGCATGATCTTGGCTCACAGCAACCCCTGCCTCCTCGGTTCAAGCGATTCTCCTGCCTCAGCCTCCAGAGTAGCTGGGACTACAGGTGTGTGCCACCATGCCTGGCTAATTATGGTATTTTTAGTAGAGACAGGGTTTCACCATATTGGCCAGGCTGGTCTCGAACTCCTGAGCTCAAGTGATCTGCCCATCTCGGCCTCCCAAAGTGTTGAGATTACAGGCATGAGCCACCATGCCTGGCCTCTAAAAGTCTTAACATTTTGCCTTTCACATTTACATCTGGAATTGATTTTGTTATGTGGTGAGGAAAGAATCTTTTTATTTTTCTCTTTGGGGACTCACCCCCCACTCCATTTGCAGACCTGTTGGGAGGTAGGCTCATCTTAGAGGAACAGACCCTGGGCAGGCTGTGACACAGGGTTCCTGCAAAAAGCCACAGAAGGGGAACTCATAACATGTGGCATTGGCATTCCCTACCATTACTGATTCAATGCCATTCCACAGTGGCCCTGGATCATGGACCAGCTCATGTTGGGCTGATGTCCCAACACACACAAAGACGGTAGGTTTGACTAAGCAAGGGGCAGTCCTTAGGTGAGGTCGCAGGGAGAGGGAAGAGGGCTTGGTGAAGAATAGAAGACTCATGAAGAGGGGGTGTGGTCTTGGTGACCACGTGATCCCATAGTATTCCCATAGACACTCAAGACAGCTGGTAAATTGAGCTACTGCCCAGAGGAGGCCAAGAGACAGGCTGGACAATGACTGGGGTCTGAGCAGAGACCCTGTCTCCCTTCTGCTGCACCTGCTGCAGATTGACGTTGACTAGACTACCAGGCTCAGCCTCAGCAAGGCCCCCACCTGGCTCTGGGCCTGGTGACCAGGGAAGGTGGGAGGGGAGGGGGCTCATCACTTCCTACAGAAGGAAGCTCAGACTTCCCATTTTGTGTGGCACAAGAGCGTGGGCTCTGGGCAACACTGCCTGGGTTAGTATTCAGCTCGGGCCCTACTCGTGGTATGACTGGGGGTCACTAATTTTATCTCTGGGCTTCACTATAAATGGGATCCTAATGGCAGTCTACCCAAGCAGGGTATTGTAAGGCCTAGAGATGATGAGGCAAACAGTTGGTTCTCAATATAAGAAAGAAATTTGTCATTTGCATATAGCTGCATAGCTGATAAGCCCATGACAGTTTTCCCACAACCTGTTTTCATGGCCTTATTTTCCACAACTCTGTCTATTTCAGCTACGTGGAACCACTCCTGTGTGCTGTGACAGTCTAATGTTGGGATCTGGTTAAATATGTTATGGCCCAGCCGGGTGCGGTGGCTCATGCCTGTAACCCCAGCACTTTGAGAGTCCGAGGCGGGCGAATCACCCTGAGGTCAGGAGTTCGAGACCAGCTTGGCCAAGATGGTGAAACCCAGTCTCTACTAAAAATACAAAAATTAGCTGAGTGTGGTGGTGCATGCCTGTAATCCCAGCTACTCGGGAGGCTGAGGCAGGAGAATTGCTTTGAAACCGGGAGGTGGAGGTTGCATTGAGCCGAGATTGCACCACTGCACTCCAGCTTGGGCGACAGACAGAGTGAGACTCGGTCTCAAAAAAAAAAGTTATGGCCCATCCACAGGATGCAATATCATATAGCCATTTAAAAGAATGGGCTACATCTGAACCAGATGGAAGAAAAGATGCCCAGATATGTTATTAATGGGATGAGGCAACGTGCAGAACCTGTGTAAAATAGGATTTTTTTTCTGAGATGGAGTCTTGCTCTGTCACCCAGGCTGGAGTGCATTGGTGCCATCTCTCCTCACTGCAACCTCTGCCTCCCGGGTTCAAGCGATTCTCCTGCTTCAGCCTCCCAAGTAGCTGGGATTACAGGAGCCCGCCACCACGTCTGGCTAGTTTTTGTATTTTTAGCAGAGACGAGGTTTCACCATGTTGGCCAGGCTGGTCTTGAACTCCTGACCTCAGGTGATCCACCCACCTCGGCCTCCCAAAGTTCTCAGATTACAGGTGTGAGCCACCACGCCTGGCCAAGTAGGATGCTTTTATGCCATATTTAAAAGAATCCACAGGGAGCTGTTAATGCTGATACCTTTGGGGAAAGGGCTCAGTGGAGCAGCTAAGCTTTTGCTTTTCTTTTTATTCCTTTCTGTGGAATTGGCATTGCCTACCAACACTGATTCAGTGGCACTCCACGGTGGCCCTGGGGCATGGTGCTTTTTTTCATGGATCAGCTCTGCCTGACACCACCACGCAGCAGGCTGTACTGTGAGCCCTATTTTGCAGGTGAGAGAAGTGAGACACAGAGAGGTTACGTAACTTGCTTAAAGACATGTGACAAGTAAGAGGTGGAGCTGGGATTCAAACTCAGGCAGTGGAGGTCTGGAGTCCCTACTTTTAGCTACTACATGACACTGTCTCCCAATATATTATTTTAATCTATTTAAAAGTTCAAAGCAGTTTTCTGTGTTATAGACCATTTTTTACTTCTTCACATGCTTAAATAAATAAATAAATAAATAAATAAAAAATAAAACAGAACCCAGGCACGGTGGCTCACGCCTGTAATCCCAGCACTTTGGAAGGCCGAGGAAGGTGGATTACCTGAGGTCAGGAGTTTGAGACCAGCCTGGCCAACATGGTGAAACCCTGTCTTTACTAAAAATACAAAAAATAGCCAAGCATGGTGGCACGCGCCTGTGGTCCCAGCTACTCGGGAGGCTGAGGCAGGAGAATCGCTTGAACCTGGGAGACAGAGTTTGCAGTGAGCGGAGATTGTGCCATTGTACTCCAGCCTGGGTGACAGAGAGACTTCGTCTCAAACAAAACAAAACAAAACAAAACAAAAAACCAGGAACAATGCATAGCCCATGATGAATTGTTTTATTATCTGTTCATTCGTTGCTTCTGTCCCTCTCTGACCACAGCCTGATGGGAGGCACAGGCGAGGGAAGAACGTGGCTTTGGGAGTTGGGGGACCCTCATTCTCATCCCAGCTCTGCACAAACTGCAGCATGACCTTGGTCAGGCCCCTTCCCTTCCTTGGCCTCAGCCTCCATCTGTAGAGTTGGGCTGATGCCGGAGCCAATGACCTCTGCGGGCCCTCCTGCACAAGGATTCTCTCCCTCTTTCTGATCTATTTTTGCCTGACGCCTCTCCCAGGGGCCTGTGGGCCTGAGCTAATTTTCCTGGCTGGCCCCAGTCCAGGCAGCTCAGGTGGAGAGCGCCAAGCTAATGAGGCCAAGGTCATGGTCCAGTTAGCGTCTCTCGGAGGAACCGTGGCTTTTCAGCCAGACTGTAGCTCCCTGACCAGTCACTGGGCTCAGGTAGAGGCAGGCCCTAGAGGAGAGGAAAATAGCAAAGCTGGATCCTGCAAATCATCACTTCCAGTAGGAGCTGCTCAGGGCCCAGGGCCCAGATATCCTTTGTGACTGCAGGGCAGCATGTCTGGATTCACATCAACATACCAGGACGATTCAAGGAGTGTGTACGTTGGGGGTTAGGGAGAGGACCAGGTGGATCACCAAGTGCCTACAAGTACCCCCACACCTGTCAAGTCAGGAAGATGAGAACCAATTCTACCTTTAAATCTAAGGCAGATTGGGAGGCCGAGGCGGGAGGATCACCTGAGGTCAGGAGTTTGAGACCAGCTTGGCCAACATGGCGAAACCCCGTCTCTACTAAAAATATAAAAATTAGCCAGGCGTGGTGGCAGGAGCCACTTCCCGGCTACTCGGGAGGCTGTGGCATGAGAATCGCTTGAACCTGGGAGGCGAAGTTTGCATTGAGCCAAGATCATGCCATTGCACTTCAGCCTGGGGGATAGAGCGAGAGTCTGTCTCAAAAAACAAAACAAAACAAAACAAAACAAACAAACAAACAATATATATATATGTATAAAGCAGAGAGCATGTCCGTATTCTCTGAAGGTGATCCACAGCATGGCTCCCTCTTTCTAACATCAGAACTTTCCTTCTTTCTACATGAGGCATTTCCACCCTTTTAAATCAGACGTAAGACAGAGTAAGGCTTCCTCTTTTACCTGCCACGAGGGCCAGGGGTTGTCTGTTTCTTCTCTACTACATCCCTGACACCTAGACCCATGCCTGGCGTACCTGCACTAGGAGCTCAGTCAATATTGTTGAGCGAATCAAATCACCACTGTTCCAGAGTGAGGCTGCAGACTGCATTTGAACGGATACAGTATTGCCAGTGGGTTTGACTCAGTTTTGTTCAAATATTTCAATTTCTTTTTTTGGTTTGTTTTTTTGAGGGAGTCTCACTCTGTCACCCAGGGTGGAGTGCAATAGCGTGATCTTGGCTCACTGCAACCTCTACCTCCTGGGTTCAGGCGATTCTCCTGCCTCAGCCTCCCACGTAGCTGGGGCTACAAGCATGCGCCACCACACCTGGCTAATATTTTTGTATTTTTAGTAGATACAGGGTTTCACCATGTTGGTCAGGCTGGTCTCAAATTACTGACCTCAAATGATCCACCTGCCTCGGCCTTCGAAAGTGCTGGGATCACAGGCATGAGTTACTGCGCTTGGCCTCAAATATTTCTATTTTAATGAGTCTGGTGAAGCTTGTTATTTAGAGAGTAATGTGTGAATGCTCGAGAAAAAGAAATTCTGCTGTCTCAGCTTCTCAAGTAGCCGGGACTACAGGTGCCCACCACCATGCCTGGTTAAGTTTTTGATTTTTACTAGAGACGAGGTTTTACCATGTTGGCCAGGCTGGTCTCGAACTCCTGACTTCAAGTGATCTACCGTCCTTGGCCTCCCAAAGTGCTGGGATTACAGGCATGAGCCACCACACTCGGCCAAATTATTCCTTTTACAATCTGCCACAACCACCTGATTTGAACATTTTGCAAATTTGAATGTTCTCATTAGGTTTTCGATTCAGTTCAGTGAATGTTTATTATTAAGTATTGTTATTATATTATTATTAATTATTGTTATTATTTAATAAGAATAATTGAGTTCTTACCATAAGCCAGACTTTGGGTTAAACACATAACATGTAGATTTAGTTAATTTTCATGACAAATCTATAAGATGGGCACTACTGCTATCCCTACTTTACAGATGAGAAAACTGAGGCAGACAGAGGTTAAGTAAATTGCTCAACCCCACATGAATAGTAAGTTCTGGAGCTAGGAGTCAAACTTCAGAGCCTACACTCCTAATCACAGCTAATGTTGCTCTTCAGGACGTACTTTGCATGCAAGTACAGTAACTGTCTACAAGGCACTGGTGACTAAAAAATGAATGAAGCCTTTAACAGGTGAATGGTTAAGCAGACTGTAGCACATCCACATCATGCAATACAATTCAGCAACAGCAAGGAATGAACACTATTGATGCACACAGTAACCTGAATGACTCTCCAGAGAATTATGCCAACTGCAAAAAGGCAATCCGCAAGAGTTACGTACTCTATGATGCCATTTACTTATTTATTTTGAGATCTAGTCTCGCTCTGTCACCCAGGCTGGAGTGCAGTGGTGTGATCTCGGCTCACTGTAACCTCTGCCTCCTGGGTGCAAGCGATTTTCCTGCCTCAGCCTCCCAAGTAGCTGGGACTACAGGCGTGCACCACCACGCCCAGCTAATTTTTGTATTTTTAGTAGAGACGGGGTTTTACCATGTTGGCCAGGCTGGTCTCGAACTCCTGACCTTAAATGATCCGCCCTCCTCAGCATCCCAAAGTGCTGGGATTACAGGCATGAGCCACCGTGCCTGGAAAATTATTTATTTTTAAGATTTGTTAAGTGTAGTCGTGAGAAGCGGGAAAGAGTAGAACAAGGAGTTTTATCTGCTGTGACTGAACAATCAGTTGAGATAAGGTGGCACCTTCGGATCAGCTGATTCCATTTATCTAACATTCTTAAATGGACCCAATTATAGACATGAAGAATAGATTAGCAATTGCCAAGGCTTAAGTAGGGATCAGGGTGGGAGAGAAGTGGGTGAGGCTATAAAAGGGCAACAAGAGGGATTCTTGTGGTGATAGAAATATTCTATATCTTGACTATATCAATGCCAACATCCTGGTTGTGATATTGAAGAGGCTAAAGCTGCATTTCGTACAATAAAATACAATTAGCAGCCTATAACCCCAAAGGAGAAAACTGGCCAGTTGTGTATTAAATCTTTGTGTGTTTGCATATGTGACATTTAAATGCTTAATTTATATGCCAACATTTAGCATTTTTGCAAGATGTTACTATTAACGGAAACTGAGTAAAGGGTACATAGGATCTCTCTGGATTACTTTGTACAAATGCAAATAAAAATGTTAATTTAAAAAAATAGAATGAGGCCAGGTATGGTGGTTCATGCCTGTAATCCCAGAGCTTTGGGAGACCAAGGTGGGAGGATCGATTGAGGCCAGGAGTTCAAGACCAGCCTGGCCAACATAGCAAGACCCCATCTCTACAAAAAATTAAAAAATTTAGCTGGCCGTGGTGGCGTATGCCTGTAGTCCTAGCTACTGCAGAGGCTGAGGCAGGAAAATCACTTGAGCCTGAGAGGTCGAGGCTGCAGTGAGCTATGATGGTGCCACTATACTCTAGCCTGGGCAACAGGGCAAGAGAATGAGGCAGAGAGGAGCCCAACCTGGCAGGAAAGGGAGGTTGTATCAGTCAGGGTTCTCTAGAGAGACAGAACTAATAGGATAGATGTATATATGCAGGGGAGTTTATTAAGGAGTATTGACTCACATGAACACAAGGTGAAGTCCCACAACAGGCTGTTTTCAAGCTGATGAGCAAGGAAGCCAGCCAGAGTCTCAAAACCTCAAAAGTAGGGAAGCTGACAGCACAGCTTTTAGTCTGTGGCCGGAGGCCTGAGAGCCCCTGGCAAACCACTGGTGTAAGTCCAAGAGTCCAAAAGCTGAAGAACTTGGAGTCTGATGTTCGAGGGCAGGAAGCATCCAGCACGGGAGAAGGACCATGGAAGGGAGTGGAGGCTGGAAGACTCAGCAAGTCTAGTCCTTCCAAGTTCTTCTGCCTGCTTAATTCTAGCCGTGTTGGCAGCTGATGAGATGGTGCCCACCCAGATTGAGGGTGGGTCTGCCTCTCCCAGGCCACTGACTCAAATGTTAATCTCCTTTGGCCACACCCTCACAGACACACCCAGGAACAATACTTTGCATCCTTCAATCCAATCAAGTTGACACTCAATATTAACTATCACAGAGGGCTTCCAATGCAGTGACGGTTGACATGAGTCCTCAAGATTAGTTTGCAGGTCAGAAGGGAGAGGACGGGAGGCCTGAGGCAGGCAGGACAGCATGTGACAGTGGGCTGCTTGGGTCTTCCTTCCCCAAAGTCATCCTGGGGCGGTGAGATCTCAGGCCATTCATTCCATTGTACAGAGGCATTCATGCAGGCTACCTCCCAACTTGTTCATAAAAATGTTAAGTGACGGACAAAATAATGTCTTTACATTTTTCTTAAACGTTTGGTTCCTGCTGCTGCTTATCTGGTAGAGAGGCTCATCAGAGGAGAAAATGAAGGAAGATTCCCTTGTCAAACATCACACCAGAGAGCAAGCATCTTTGTTCAGCCTGTCAGGATCATCTTTCATATTCAATTTAGAAAAATGGCAGATGTTAATGTTTTTCCTGTTAAGAGATAATTTCTTTTTAAAATGTTTGGTTTTTTTTTTCCCCTTATTATGCCTAGTCCTGCTTTTTATATGATAACAGCCTAGGGGTGGAAAGAATGAGAGTTTGGCTGACAGAGATCCTTACATTTGAATCTTAATTCCACTTAGAGGCTATGGTCATGACTTAGAGGCTATATTAAGACCACTTAGAGGCTGTGGTCATGACCTTGAGTCCGTTTCCCTGAGTTTCACTGCCTGAGACTAATCATACTGAATAGACCAGTATTGACAAATCCCAGTGCTAGGATGGGGATTAATGAGAAAACATTTGCCAAAAAACCTAGTATACCTTGTATAATACCTGACACGTAGTAGGTGCTCAATAAGTGATACTCATTGATTTTTTTTTTGAGACCGAGTCTCACTCTGTCGCTCAGGCTAGAGTGCAGAGGCGCGATCTCGGCTTACTGCAACCTCTACCTTCCAGGTTCAAATGATTCTCCTGCCTCGGCCTCCCGAGTAGCTGGGAGTACAGGCATGTGCCACCACACCTGGCTAATTTTTATATTTTTAGTAGAGACAGGGTTTCACCATGTTGGCCAGGCTGGTCTTGAACTCCTGACCTCAGGTGATCCACCTGCTTCGGCCTCCCAAAGTGCTGAGATTACAGTTGTGAGCCACCGCGCCTGGTCAATAAGTGATACTCATTGTTAATAACAATTCTAGTTCATCTAAGGAATTAAAGCTATGTACCTTTCATAGTGCTCTACAAACAGCTTCCCGATTTCCAGGAGCTTTGCTTTTATCAGCCAGGACAGTCTAGGTTATGCTGCAGTAAAAAACAAGCCCCCAAGCTGGGCACGGTGGCTCACGCCTGTAATCCCAGCACTTTGGGAGGTCGAAGCGGGCGGATCATCTGAGGTCAGGAGTTCGAGACCAGCCTGACCAACTTGGCAAAACCCTGTCTCTACTAAAAATTCAAAATTAGCCGGGCATGGTGGTGCATGCCTGTAGTCCTAGCTAGTTGGGAGGCTGAGGCAGGAGAATCGCTTGAACCTGGGAGGTGGAGCTTGCACTGAGCCAAGATCACGCCATTGCACTCCAGCCTGGGCTACTAGAGCGAAACTCTGTCTCAAAAAAACAAAACAAAACAAAACAAAAAAACCAACCAAACAAAAACCATCAAAAAAACAAGCCCCCAATCTCAGTGGTTCACAATAGCAAAGGCTACTTCTTGCTCACGCTACATGTCCATCATGGGGCAGGTGCACCTCTGCTCTGGTTGTCTTCCCTCCTGGACTCAGTATCATGGAGCAACCACTTTCTGGAAGATTGCTGGTTGCCACAGTAGAGGAAAAGGTCTTATATCAGCATTCATTGCTGTGGCTTAGAAATGACACGTATTATTTCCATTCAAAACTCTTTTGTCCAGAACTGGTTACATATTCCCACCCAAACATAAGGAGACCAGGAAGAATAATCCCACCGTGCATCTGGAAAGGGGAAAAGCCAGACAAATGTGGCCAACAGCCCCAGTGACTACCACCACAGTGCTTTTGAAAACCACTGCCCAGAGCAGAGGGATGGAGGATCAGCATGGCGGTAGGAGGAAGGGAGAAGCCAGAGGAGAATGAGGAGGAGCCGGGGGTGCCTGGTATGGAGGGCCACCCATCCTAGGTCAATGTGCAGGGCTGGGGCCAGAGGAAGGCTGGGCGCCTTTCTCATCTAGACCCAGACCCAGACAGACCCCGGGGCCATTCCGTTCTGCTCGCAAACAAGCCAGTCCCGCTAGAATGTGGCAGTCACAGGCTTTCAACATGGAAGGTGGAACTGCCTGGACGCTGTGGTTTTTTTTCTGTTTCTTTTTTTGAGACGGAGTCTTGCTCTGTCACCCAGGCTGGAGTGCAGCGGCATGATCTGGGCTGATTGCGCCTCCGCAAGATCTCGGCTGACTTGCCTCCCGGGTTCAAGCGATTCTCCTGCTTTCAGCCTCCCGAGTAGTTGGGATTACAGGTGCGCACCACCACGCCCAGCTAATTTCTGTATTTTTAGTAGAGACGGGGTATCGTCATGTTGGCCACGCTGGTCTCTAACTCCTGACTTCAAGCGATCCACCCGCCCGGGCCTCCCAAAGTGCTGGGATTACAGGAGTAAGCCACCGCGCCCGGCCAGACGCTGTGTTTTCCTGGCACTCCACTTCATGAGCAAAACTGTCACAGAGTATTTCCCTGGCTCCACCCCTCCGGCTCTGCTGGATTCCTGAACCTATTCACTTCTTCTAAAGTGTTCTCAATTTGGCCTCCCCGGCTGCTTCCCGGTGCAGACATTTACTCCTCTCCGGCTTTGTGCCTCTGTTAAACTGCTGACGTCAGCAGCAGCAGCTCCGACCGCCTGTCCTCCAGGGTCCCGGGCTGCGGCTGCGCAGCGCCGACAGCACGATGTGTGTGCCGACAGCGCCACCTCCTGGCCCTGCCGAGGCTGTTGGCAACACGCAGGGCTCGCAGCGCGCCCGGTTTTCTACTGCAGCCCTCAAAATTCAGCACGAGGCTTGGCTGGGGGAGCTTGAGTGGTTGACACTGTGGTCTGGTCAGTTTCCGTTCTGACCCATGCTGGCCTTCTTTCAGATTCTAGAACTCAGTTCTTCTCCGGACCTCCCTCCCAGCCACAAGCCTTTGAATATGCGGCCTGCAGCTGGGATCCCCTCATCATCGCTCTTCTCCCCAGCCTTCTTCATCCACGCTCTTCTCCCCAACCTTCTTCATCCCTTGGCCGATCTTGAAGACTTAGCTGAGGCAGGGCGCAATGGCTCACGCCTGTAATCCCAGCACTTTGAGAGGCCGAGGTGGCAGCATCACTTGAGGTCAGGAGTTTGAGACCAGTCTGGCCAACATGGTGGAACCTTGTCTCTACTAAAAATACAAAAATTAGCTGGGCGTGGTGGCGGGCACCTGTACTCCCAGCTACTGGGGAGGTTGAGGCAGGAGAATCGCTTGTACCCGGGAGGCGGAGGTTGCTGTGAGCCAAGATTGAGCCACTGCACTCCAGCCTGGGCAACAGAGCGAGATCCTGTCTCAAAGAAAAAAAAAAAAGTCTTAGCTGAAACGTCACTTCCTCGACTCCTCAAATTTAGTCAAGCCCCCCTGCTATGAGATCTCTCCCCTTCTTGCTGGACGGGTTGGCAATGCTGAAGGATCTTGAAAGAGGAACACTCATGAGTCAAGAGCACTTCCTAACAGCAAACAGGTTTCAGAATCCTCGTGAGCATCGGTGCCTCCTTGCTGGGACGCTGCTCACACACACTTTGTGATCCTCAGAGGTGAGATGCAGGCCTATCAAACATGCTGGCCTTGGTGAGAAAGCCTCTGTGGGTTTCTTGTTTATCCCAATAAGCTGATTCAGGAAAGGAGACATCTCCTTCCTTCTCTGTTTGAAAGGTGGAGGACTCACACCTTTCTTGTCCCCAGGAGAGTGGACATCTGCTTGCCAATGCAGACCTTGTGCTCACTGGAGGCTGGAGAAGGCACCCCTAAGAAACGTTCAAGGCATGACAGCTATCCGGGAGGCCTCTAGTGCCCCAAGAGCTGCTCATCAGCCCAATTTTCTTCCTAATATTATTTAAAAAATTAAAGAAATTCAGTGAAAGTGTAAGCATACAGGCATAGGTAGTAGGTAAACTAGGATTCACTCTTGCTGGGGGAATACCACCCAGGTTTTGAAAAGATACAGAAGGCAAAAGAAACTGCATTTGGTAAAATAAAATACAATTAGGCAGAGCACGGTGGCTCACGCCTATAATTCCAGCACTTTGGGAGGCCAAGGAAGGCGGATCACCTGAGCTCTGGAGTTTGAGACCAGCCTGGGCAACATGGTGAAACCCCGTCTCTACAAAACATACAAAAATTAGCGAGTCTTGGTGGTACATGCCAGTCATCCCAGTTACTTGCTGGGCTGGGATGGGAGGACTGTTTGGGCTCAGGAGGTCAAGGCTGCAATGAGCTGTGTTCATGCCACTGCACTCCAGCCTGGGTGACAAAGCAAGACCATGTCTTGGAAAAAAAAAATTAGCAGCCTATAATTCCAAAGCAGAAAACTAGCTGGCTGGCTATGCACTAAATCTGACCAGCCATTGTGTGTAAGGCATGTGTGTGCAAATGTGTGTTTGCATATATATCGTTTAAATAGTTACTTTATTTACCAACATTTACATTTAAGGAAATTTCACATCAAATAATCTATAATTCTAGAATCTCCTTAAACATGAGGTGGGCAACATGAGACCCCCACTTCTATCAGTATCCATCCTGACTGGACCCAAGTGGACAGCTTGAGTTTCCAGTTCAATCCAGTTCATGCCTGGCCTCTGCTGGCCTCTGGGTTTGCAATCCCAGCTCCCTACCACCTCCACTGCTGCTGAGAGCATCCCCTCTACAGTACTCAGAACTGTGCTGGCTGCCTGCAACCCTGGGGGATCAGCAGGAGAAGAGATTCTAAGCCTATCTATCAGGTAAAAAACCTGAGGCCCAGAGAGGGAAAGTGACTTACCTAGGGACACACAGCTCTTAGTAAACAGAGTGGAGGCTAACTCCACTCCGACTCAATCCCATTCCCACTCTGAGATTTAAGAAAAAAATATGATTTTAATAATCTCAAAGTTGTTTCCTTCCTACCATCCTTCCTTCCTTCCTTCCTTCCCTTCCCTTCCCTTCCTTCCTTTCTCTCTCCCTCCCTCCCTTCCTTTCCCTCCTTTCCTTTCTTCCTCTCCCTCCTTTCCTTCCTTCCTTCCTCTCTCCCTCCCTTCCTCTCCCTGCTTTCCTTCCTTCCTTCCTCCTTCCTTCCTCTCTCCCTCCCTCCCTTCCTCTCCCTGCTTTCCTTCCTTCCTTCCTCCTTCCTTCCTCTCTCCCTCCCTCCCCTCCTCTCCCTCCTTTCCTTCTTTCCTTCCTTCCTCTCTCCCTCCCTCCCTTCCTCTCCCTCCTTTCCTTCCTTCCTCTTCCCTCCGTTCCTTCCCTCCTTCCTTCCTCCCTCCCTCTCTCCCTCCATTCCCCTTCCTTCCTTCCTTTTTCTTTCTTTTCTTTCTTTCTTTCTTCCTTCCTTCCTTTCTTTCCTTCCTCTTTGTTTCTTTCTTTTCTTTCTCTCTCTCTCTCTCCCTCCCTCCCTTCCTCTCCCTCCTTTCCTTCCTTCATCTTCCCTCCTTTCCTTCCTTCCTCTTCCCTCCTTTCCTTCCCTCCTTCCTTCCTCCCTCCCTCTCTCCCTCCATTCCCCTTCCTTCCTTCCTTCCTTTCTCTTTCTTTCTTTTCTTTCTTTCTCTTTCTTTCTTTCCTCTTTCTTTCTTTCCTTCCTCTTTCTTTCTTTCCTTTCTCCCTCTCTCTCTCTCTCCCTCCCTCCTTCTCTCTCTCTTTCTTTTTCTCTCTTTCTTTCTTTCTTACGACAAGGTTTTAGTCCTCACTCTGTCACCGAGGCTAGGGTACAGCAGTGTGATCATGGCTCACCATAGCCTCAACCTCCTTGGGTTCAAGGGAGCCTCCCTCCTCAGCTTCCCCAGTAGCTGGAACCACAGTCACGAGCCACCATGCCTGGCTAATTTTTTGTATTTTTTGTAGAGATGGGGTTTCACGTTGTTGCCCAGGCTGGTCTCAAACTCCTGGGCTCAAGCAGTCCTCTTTCCTTGGCCTCCCAAAGTGCTGGGATTACAGCCATGAGCCACCGCACCTAGCCAATTGCAAAGTTTCTAAAGTAAGAAATGGGATTCTATTCCATCCCCAACTAATTGTCCCCAACCACTGGTAGCAGCCTGGTTTGTCTCTGCTTCGACAAACACAGAGGTCTAAGCTCACACTCCCAAAGTTACACTCACATGTCTACAGTTTGGCTTTTTGTCTTTTACTTTTTTAAAAATTTATTTTCTATTTTTTTTTCCCCATGACATGGCTCCAGGAGGTTCTGAGAACATGTCCCCTGCAGTTTGGCTTTTAATCTTATGATTGCAAAGCTGGGATCATGCTGCAGACACCACTCTGCAACGTATCCTTCCCACCAACCCAGCGCCCACACAACCCCCTCAGTGTGGGCCATCTTTCCCATTCGGGACACACAGCACAGTCTCTTTCTTCTCTCATCACCTCACAGGCCGGAACAGAGGGCCAGAGAGGCGGAGTCCTGCAATTTACCTGCTCAGTCTCCCATCACAGGACTCTGGATAAGTCACTCCTCTCCCAGAGCCTCAGTTTCCCTGCAGGAAAGAGGAGGTGCTCAGAGACAAGGTGGATGAAACAATTTCTGGGCTTCTTGTATCTCAAAAGAAATCCTCTTCCTGTGGCCAGGCACGGTGGCTCACGCCTGTAATCCCAGCACTTTGGGAGGCTGAGGCAGGTGGATCACCTGAGGTCAGGAGATCCCTGTCAGGAGATCCACGACCACCATGGAGAAACCCCGTCTCTACTAAAAATACAAAATTAACCGGGCGTGGTGGCGCATGCCTGTAATCCCAGCTACTCAGGAGGCTGAGGCAGGAGAATCGCTTGAACCCGGGAGGTGGAGGTTGCGGTGAGCTGAGATTGGGCCACTGCACTCCAGCCTGGGCAACAAGAGCAAAACTGTCTCACAAAAAAAGAAATCCTCTTCCCCTGTCAGGCCTTACTAGCAGCACCCTAGGGGCAGCCTAGAAGGGGCAGGTTCCTGGGGCTGGTTCTGACCCACATCACATTAATGATGTCACCCAAGTCCATTCCCATGGGACCAGGCCACTGGGACAAAGGGCCAGGTCTCCGGTCTTCCGTGTCCTACCTCTACCTCCTTTGCTTCCTCCAAAGTGCCCAGAGAAATGCACATGGCCCACGGCTGCTGCCTTCTGAGGTCACCTGGCCATGCCCCAAGTAGTCTGGGAACCCATGACGAGCCTGGAGAATCCTCACTCTCTCACCTCCCCCTCCATTCCTCAGGGGAACAAGGACTCCAAAAGAGCCATCGGATAAACCTGGGTTTGGATCCAGGCTTTCTACCTTGGACAAGTTACCTAAACCTCCTGCATCTCAGTTTCTTCTTTGTCAAATGGGGACAATACTTCTTTCTTTAAAGGCTTTACTTTGAGGATGAGGTGAGAGGGAAGCCATCCTCCTCTGTACCCCGCAAGGATCACCTGCCAGTGAGATCCAGCTATTATCACCTCTGGTGATGTTGATCACCAACAAGCCAAGGACCCCTGTTACTGAGCTCTAACCAGACCCTCCCTCTAGTATCCAACACATACTCTCAAGGGAAACAGAAATCACACAGAGGAGGCCAGGCGGGCACAGTGGCTCACGCCTGTAATCCTAGCACTTTGGGAGGCAGAGGCAGGTGGATCACCTGAGGTCAGGAGTTTGAGACCAGCCTGGCCGACATGGTGAAACCTGTCTCTACTAAAAACACAAAAATTAGCTGGGCATGGTGGCACACACTTGTAATCCCAGCTACTCAGGAGGCTGAGGCAGGAGAATTGCTTGAACCCGGGAGGTGAAGGTTGCAGTAAGCCAAGATCATGCCATTGCACTCAAGCCTGGGCAACAAGAGTGAAACTCTGTCTCAAAAAAAAAAAAAAGAAATCACATAGAGGAAATAAATTGGCTGGCTCTATTCTCAACCTCAGCTCCGCCGCTCCACTGGCTAACTCAGAGGACAGCCCAAGTCCAGCCATGACCCACTGTCCAGCCTCCTTTCCTGCAGGGAACCAGCTTGGGTTTCCAGGAAACACACTGGCCCGAAGTCTTACTCCCAGTCCTGGCACTCACTTGCTATGTAGCTTCAGTTACTTCCCCACTTTGACCACATCTGCGGCTCCTCCTGCACTCCAACCCCAAACCCCAGGGCATCTCCAGCTCTGAGCAGGAGGTCTGGAACATAATAGGTGCTAAATGAATGCAGTACAAATAGTTGCCTTTTTTTTTTTTTTTTTTTTTGAGACATGGTCTCTGTCGCTCAGGCTGGAGTGCAGTAGCGTGATCATAGCTCACTACAGCCTCAACCTCCTGGGCTGAAGCAATCCTTCCACCTCAGCATCCTGAGTAGCTGGGACTACAGCTGCGCATCACCACGCCTGGGTAATTTTTAATTATTTTTTGTAGAGATGGGGTCTTGCTATGTTGCCCAGGCTAGTGGTTGCTTTTTTAAATTTTGCTTTGTTTTGTTTTCACTCAAATGCCTCTAGTAGAATGTCAATATAATGCAGGTTTCCCCAGAACATTAAAGTTTTGAAACAAATCTGGGGCAAGTTTTCACACAAACAGCCTCTTAATTTTAAAGACTTGGCAAAGTTGACAATCTACAGGACCATGGGACCACCTTTTTCCTCCCAACACCCCACAGTCCTGAGTAGCTCCCACCTGCCCCCTTCTGTGTAAGTTGTGGCTGGCTTACCACCTCCAAGAACCTCTGAGCTTCTGCGATGTTAAATGCTTTGGTGAAACCATGAGTGCAGATGAGGAGAGTGTGAAGACATTTCCTGCTGTATTAAAATAGTGAGTTCATCTAGAAGGCTACATCCTGGATCTGATTTTAATTGTGATGAAAATAGTCTTTATTAAAAGCAAAAGCTCTCCAGGAACTTCATCTCAAAGGAAGAATCAGGACTCGGGGCTTAAAGCCGCAAACATTGCCTCGTTGTGAGGCCAGGTACAAATGTTGGTGGAGGTTTAACTGGTGAGGAATTTTTATCATGATCATTGTTTGGTTAGTGGTCTAGTTTTGATGTTCTATAGATTTTTTTTTTTTTTTTTTTTTGAGACGGAGTTTTGTGCTTGTCGCCCAGGCTGGAGTGCAATGGCGCGATCTTGGCTCACTGCAACCTCCACCTCCCAGGTTCAAGCGATTCTCCTGCCTCAGCCTCCTGAGTAGCTGGGATTACAGGCACCCACCACCACGCCTGGCTAATTTTTGTATACTTAGCAGACACCGGGTTTCACCATGTTGGCCAGGCTGGTCTCGAACTCCTGACCTCAGGTGATCCACCAACCTCGGCCTTCCAAAGTGATGGGATTACATG
Source organism: Pongo pygmaeus (assembly GCF_028885625.2). Taxonomy (NCBI): domain Eukaryota; kingdom Metazoa; phylum Chordata; class Mammalia; order Primates; family Hominidae; genus Pongo; species Pongo pygmaeus. The sequence continues at coordinate 47,143,484 of NC_085931.1, forward strand.
CATGAGCCACCATGCCCAGCCAGTTCCATCAATCTTGAGGGGTCTTTCCCAGCCTCACTTTCTCATAAGCCCTGTAAGCTGTGGTGCATGCTTTTGCAGAGCAGAGAGCATCAGGAACATGCATATGATGTCAGATCAGAAACTGTACTGATTGCTGTACTGATTGTTGCTATTGAATGCATGCACCCAGGTCTGTGTTTGTGCCCTTTCCTCTTCCAGGAACACTTGATTCCATCACCTGGAAAAATCTAGGTGATATGGTTTGGCTCTGTGTCCCTGCCCAAATCTCATCTGGATTTGTAATCCCTACATGTCAAGGGAGGGAGGTGATTGGATCATGGGGACAGTTTCCCTCATGCTGTTCTCATGATAATGAGTGACTTCTCAGAGATTTGATGGTTTTATAAATGTTTGGAAGTTCCCCTTTTGCTCTTCTCTCTCCTGCCGCCTTGTGAAGAAGATGCCTGCTTCCCTTTCCACCATGATTGTAAGTTTCTTGAGGCCTCCCCAGCCACTTGGAAACTGAGTCAATTAAACCTCTTCATTTTGTTTTATTTTATTATATTTTTTGAGGCAGAGTTTCACTCTTGTTGCCCAGGCTGGAGTGCATTGGCACGATCTCGGCTCACTGCAACCTCCACCTCCTGGGTTCAAGCGATTCTCCTGCCTCAGCCTCCCGAGTAGCTGGGATTACAGGCATACACCACCATGCCCAGCTAATTTTGTATTTTTGGTAGAGACGGGGTTTCTCTATGTTGGTCAGGCTGGTCTGAAACTCCTGACCTCAGGTGATCCGCCCACCTCAGCCTCCCAAAGTGCTGGGATTACAGGCGTGAGCTACCGCGCCCGGCCTTCTTCGTCTTCTTCTTCTTTTTCAGATAGAGTCTGGCTCTGTCACCCAGGCTGGAGTGTAGTGGTGCAATCTCCACTCACTGCAACCTCCACCTTCTGGGTGCAAGCAGTTCTCCCACCTCAGCCTCCCAAGTAGCTGGGACTACAGGTGTTCACCACCACGGCTGGCTAATTTTTGTATTTTTTGTAGAGATGGTGTTTCATCATGTTGCCCAGCCTGGTCTTGAACTCCTGAGCTCAAGAAATCCACCCATCTTGACTCCCAAAGTGTTGGAATTACAGGCGTGAGCCTGGCCCAAAGTGACATACGCCTCTTTATCATCTGTTTCTTTTGAGGAGGGACAGAATTTTTATCTTGTCACGTAGGTAGGGAAACTAAGGCCAAGACAGAGATAAGGACTTGCTCAAGATCACACAACAAGTCAGTGAAGAAACTAAGGCTCAAAAACATGTTCAGGGAAGCTCCTGACAAACTGACTCTCTAGCAGGTAACAACCATACACTCTGTACAAAATACATAACAATGACTTCAGGGCTTGGGAGAGTAAACAGAGGCAGGAAAACTTTGAGAGGAGTCACAGTATAAAGGAAACAATGGGCACAGGTGAATTCTCCATTTTTTAGCTTTTTGTTCAGGGCACCTGAACATGTAGTCATGGCACTGCCCAAAGTAGCTAAAACTCAGGCCACCATCTTCTGCCCTGAGGAAACCAGAGGACAGAGGTCAGGGCAACCACAACTGCTGGAGAGGAAGGGGAAATTGTTCCCCAAAGAAGGGAAACTCTAAATCCTGTGTATAATCTTGACACCAGCATCTGACTGATCCTGAACCACACACACATGAAGCACACTAGAAGTTGTCCGAGGCCAAGTGCGGTGGCTCACACCTATAATCCTAGCACTTTGGAGGCCAAGGCAGGTGAATCATAAGGTCAGGAGTGCCAGACCAGCCTGGCCAACATGGTGAAACCCCGTCTCTACTAAAAATACGAATATTAGCTGAGCGTGGTGGCAGGTGCCTGTAATCCCAGCAACTTGGGAGGCTGAGGCAGGAGAATCACTTGAACCTGGGAGGCGGAGGTTGCAGTGAGCCAAGATTGCACCGCTGCACTCCAGCCTGGGTGACAAAGCAAGACTCTGCCTCAAAAAAAAAAGAACAAAAATTGTCTGAAGTGAGATTTTAGCTGCCTCTCATCACAGATGAGGCAGAGTGTGTCATTCATCTCTATCCAAATTAATTGTCTGCTAAAGCAAAACATCAAATCATTGGAGGAATATAACAGAATCCATAGTCTCTTCAATTTAACATTCATAATTCCAGGTTATAATTAGAAAATTACTCGTTTGGCCAGGCACAGTGGCTCATGCCTATAATCTCAGCACTTTGGGAGGCCAAGGTGGGTGGATCACTTGAGGTCAGGAGTTTGAGACCAGCCTGGCCAATATGGCAAAACCCTATCTGTACTAAAAATACAAAAATTAGCTAGGCGTGGTGGTGCATGCCTGTAATCCCAGCTACTTGGAAGGCTGAGGCACGAGAATCGCTTGAACCCAGGAGGTAGAGGTTGCAGTGAGCCAAGATCGCACCACTGCACTCCAGCCTGGGTGATAAAATGAGACTGTCTCAAAAAACAAAACCAAAAAACAAAACAAAACAAAAAATGGAATGGCTAAAATGTTCCCAAATTTGGTGAAAGAGAAATTTACATGTCTAAGTTCTGTGAACCCCAAATGGAATAAATATAAGGCAGTCTTGGCTGATTGTGGTGGCTCATGCCTGTAATCCCAGCACTTTGGGAGGCCGAGGTGGGCAGATCACGAGGCCTGGGGTTCGAGACCAGCCTGGCCAATATTGTGAAACCCCATCTCTCCTAAAAATACAAAAATTAGCTTGGCATGGTGGCACGTGCCTGTAATCCCAACTACTCAGGAGGTTGAGGCAGAAGAATAGTGTGAACCTGGGAGACGAGGTTGCGGTGAGCCGAGATCACACCATTGCACTCCAGCTTGGGCAACAGACCAAGACTCTCAAAAAAAAAAAAAAAAAAAAAATCTCACCTAGGCCCTAGAAAAACTGCTGAAAACCAAAGATAAAGAGAAAATCTTGAAAGCAGCTAGAGCAAAACAACATATTATATATAAGGAACAATGATGCCAAGAGCAGATAATGTCATATCAGAAACTATAGAAGCTAGAAAACTGCAGAACCACATCTTTAAAAGTCAAAGAGAAAAACCCCCAGCAATCCAAAATTCTATATGCAGAAAAGATATCTTTCAAAAAGGAAGGGAAAATAGTGACATTTCTAGATAAAGTAAAACCAAGACAACTTATTACCTCCAGAAATGTACTATAAGAAATGCATTCCCGGCCGGGCGCGGTGGCTCACAGCTGTAATCCCAGCACTTTGCGAGGCCGAGGCGTGCGGATCACAAGGTCAGGAGATGGAGACCATCCTGGCTAACATGGTGAAACCCTGCCTCTACTAAAAATACAAAAAATTAGCCGGGCATGGTGGCGGGTGCCTGTAGTCCCAGCTACTCGGGAGGCTGAGGTGGAAGAATGGTGTGAACCTGGAAGGTGAAGCCTGCAGTGAGCAGAGATCACGCCACTGCACTCCAGCCTGGGCTACAGAGCGAGACCCCATCTCAGAAAAAAAAAAAAAAAAAAAAAAAAGAAAGAAAGCATTCCCAACAACTGCAAAACACACATTCTTCTCATCAGCACATGGAACATTCTCCAAGATAGACCATGTAATAGGGCACAAAACAAGTCTCAATAAATTTAAGAAAATCAAAATCATATCAAGTATCTTCTCAGACCGCAGTGGAATAAAACTGGAAATCAACTCCAAAGGAACCCTCAAAACTATACAAATACATAGAAATTAAATAATCTGCTCCTGAATGATTTTTGGGTAGACAATAAAATCAAGATGAAAATTTAAAAAATTCTTCAAAATGAATGATGTTAGTGACATAACTTACCAAAACCTCTGGGATACAGCAATGTGGCGGCAAGAAGGAAATTCACAGCATTAAATGCTTACATCAAAAAGTCTGAAAGAGCACAAATGGTCACACCTTAAGGAATTGGAGAAACAAGAACAAACTAAACCCAAACCCAGCAGCAGAAAAAAAAATTAACAAAGATCAGAGCAGAACCAAATGAAATTGAAACAAACAAAATACAAAAGATAAATGAAACAAAAAGCTGGTTCTGTAAAAAGATAAATAAAAGTGATAGACCTTTAGCAAAATTAACCCAGAAGAGACATATAACAAATCAGTTCAATTAGAAGTGAAACTGGAGATGTTACAACCGATGCCACAGAAATACAAAAGATCACTCAAGGCTACTATGAACACCCTTATGTGCACAAACTAGAAAATCTGGAGGAGGCTGGGCATGGTGGCTCATTCCTGTAATCCCAGCACTTTGGGACGCTGAGGCGGGCGGATCACCTGACGTTGGGAGTTCGAGATCAGTCTGACCAACATGGAGAAACCCCATCTTTACTAAAAATACAAAATTAGCTGGGCGTGGTGGCACCTGCCTGTAATCCCAGCTACTCCGGAGGCTGAGGCAGGAGAATCACTTGAACCTGGGAGGTGGAGGTTGCAGTGTGCCGAGATCACACCACTGCACTCCAGCCTGGGCAACAACAGTGAAACTCCATCTCAAAAAAAAAAAAGAATGATACATCGGACTCTGGGGACTCACGGGGAAGGTTGGAAAGGCCAGGTATGTGGGATGGTATTGGTGAGGACACATACAGAGACACAGAGAAGGAGCATCCTAGGGGGCGTGGGGAAGCTATGCACATTTCAAAGTGTTAATAGAGCACAAGGCAGAGGCTGGGACAGGGGGAGGATGAACTTGGAGAAGCCGTGATTGGAAGCCTGTGTCCCATGGCATTGTCATCTGTGTGTGTGCCCCATCTTGACTTTGAGCTCCACACAGGACAGGACTCTGACTCATCTTTGTTATAGAACTCAGCGAGCGCAAGGCACAAAGGAGAAGGGGTGTCAATGAGTGCTTCATAAATGAATGATTGGATGAATGAATGAATCATCTGTTTCTCCACTTCCAGTCTGTGATCTCCCGCCAACATTCCCTCCCATTTACCCCTCATTAAACTCTTTTTGCAGCAGCACTTTCTCTTAGTTCTTCTTGTCACTTGCTAGACTTCGGCTTTGTGACCTTTGGGTCAGACACCATGATGAGAGAGATGCAGATCGCAACTGAGTGTCATTTAAATATTCAGAAGAGCTGAGGCTCCGCAGCCTGGATGAATATGCAGATAATTCAGAAAACGCTGGAGCAATAGACTTGTTGAATTCAAACTCGAGGTGGAGCAGATGAGGGTACAGCTCGGCTTAGGTGACCCATCGTCCCCATCAGCTGCTCCTTCCCAAAGCTGTGGCTCCCTCGGCCTTTGAGCTTTCAAGCCTCAGCCACATGTGTTGCTTCAGTGGCAGCTGGAACATTCCTCCCTGCATCCTGCCCCTCAGAGGCTTATCTCACCCCACAGGGCCCTGCTCCATCTCAGTCTTGGATGGGGTTAACAGTGTTTTCTGGATCAAAGTAGCTTCTTTCCTTGTGCTGTATTTAAACTTTGTGGCGTAGGCATCAGTTTCCCTAATGCCTCTGTTATCCATCTTGCAGGTCTACAGTATTAAGAGACAGAAAGTCAAGAAGTTCTGGACCTGCCAGGAATTCCCACTGTGGAAACAAATCCACCCTCCTTACTTCCTGGAGAGGGGCAATTCCATCAGGAAGGTCTTCCATGAGCCTTACATCAGACTTTGGCCTGAACTCCACCCACAGCTCCCCTGTCTGAGCATGCCCCTGTCTGAGCGTGTCCCATTTTCTCTGGACCTCTTTCATCTCCAGTCCCAGACCAGCATCCTCCTGCATGTGCTTCTGAAAGTACAGGCCACTCCTGCATCCCTTCTACTCCTGGGTCGCCAGGAAACTCACGGATCCACTTTTGACACAGTCTGTTCTGCTTTCCCTTCTCAAATCTGCCCAGATCTCAGCTGTCCCCCATGGTCCTTATCAAACTCCCATCTACAGCCTCTAGAAAGTGCCTTCTGATCATTTCCTCTATCACAGCCCCTGAATGGCAGTCACATGTACCCTTCATCTGTTTGGCTCTTGCCCCCTGCCAGACCCAGCAGCACTTCCATGCCCCTGTCTTTCTGGATCTCAGCTCAAGAGGAGTTTGAGGTGGGTAGCTTGATTTTTGCCCGTCACTCTGTCCTGTCTGGATGGCATGCCTCACCTTGTCTTCCCAGGAAATCCCCTCATTCAATCCACATATTGCTTTTCCATGTACCAATATTAGATTTTCCCAGTGATTCTTTTCTGATAGTAAGTCCCAAATCTGTCTTTTAGCCAATCTTATCCCTCCCTGATCCTCTGAGCAAGCAGATTCCTAGATACGGACCTTTTAAATGCTTCTTCGCTTCTGAGCTTTTAATAATCCCCCTGAGATTATTGACTAGCTAAAGGATGGTGGAGACAGAACAGCACTTAACTGATAAAGGCCCTCATCCTCCTGGTCTGTCGCTCTCACATCCCACCATTCCCTGGGGTACCCCCTGGAGGCCAGCACACGACCTCTCCAGATCCCTGTTGACACCACGTGCTGGGGAAAGGGCAGCTCCAGTATCCCATGGACATCAGTCTGAAAGGTTGGCCCCAATCTGGTTCCTTCCTTGATGGAGGACGACATTAAAAGAAGACAAAGGAGAGAATTTGGGGTGACTGATCTATTGCTGCTTAGGCAAATCTCACACCTCAGGGTCCCTAGCTCTTGTAGAACACCACAGAGATTTTCCAGTTCAAGGTTTTGTCTATCACACGATGGGAGAAAGCTGGCAAGAAGAAAACAAGCTGTGGGAATCGACAACTGTTTTACTCACCAAAGATTAGGACGCCTGAATAACAACATCACCTCTTTTGAGTACAGCCTCACATAGAACTGAACTGAATAGAAATCATCTCGTTTTACAATCATCAGACATCCGACTTTGCCCCAGTCCTGGCTGCTGCACCCTCACTACGAGCCCTGGATCGCCACATCATCCCTTGGTTCCCAAATCCTAGCCCATGGGTATGCATTTCTTATCCTAAGAGTCACCCTACTATGTGAGGGTTCTGGGAGCAGCTTTGTTCCTGGGAATCTGCAGGCACCTTCCTGCCTTCCTGCTGTGGTCGCCAGGCACAAGGAAAGAAAGAAGGGACTCGCTTATTATATTAGGGAAAACATGCGATGAATTCGCTTCTAACCCTGGTGCAGAAATTCTCCTAATGAGTCCTGGGGTGAAATGCAGGCCTGGAAGCGAGGTGAGGCTCCTCCCCACCAGCGCCTAAAAAGCTGGCTCCCTGGAGCCACAGGATTTTTCCAATCAGCCATGGGACCAGGGCAGCCCGCCAGCCTCCCCAGCTGCCAGACGCTGGTAGAGACCTGAGACAGAGGGCAGGTGAATGGAGCGGGAGAGGAGGAGAGAAGGGACACCAGATGGGGTCTGAGAAAGAAAGAAGGAAGAAAAAAAGATACCTTGATGGGGAAGGGGAAAGCCTTAATCTGCTTCTCAATCACGAAGTAGGTCTGCTTCTCAATCACGAAGTAGGGAGTGAAAAGCACAGGTGGGGCTTTTAAGGCTCAAACACTCCACCCACCAGGACACTGCAGACCCCATGACTGCAGAGCCTGGCTCTGCAGAGAGCAGCTAGGGAGGCACTAGTAAGGGAGGTGGGCAGGGGGCAGAGGCCCCTTTCCCCCACTGCTCCCACGGGCATGAGGAGGGGGCTTCTGAAAAGGCCCAGGTTAGGGGGCCTGCCTGCTCAGCTCATGTCCCCCTGGTGTGACAGTGTCTTCTTTACTCTGTCCCCTAGCCATGACCAATGTCTCAGAGGCCCCCTGGGACCCATCTGAGTCTCTCCCCTGGAAATTGGAAGACCCGAAAGAAAACTCTTGGAGGCAGCAGGCAGTGGAGCTGAGGACTTGAGAGTAGCTCATTCCCTACCACTGAGAGCCCTGAGGCTTGCTGGGTCCCTGGTCTTCCCTAAGCCTGTTTTTAAAAAATGTGCACGCACACACACACACCCATGGACTTCTTTAATTCTGTGAGCTTTCTCTCTGGATCATTCAAATATATGCCTCTACTCTTGAGGTAGCCAGAAGATTTTTTAAAGATTTTTGATTTGTTTTTGTTCTTGCATTTGCTTTTGTCTTGGTTTTGCTTTGCTGTGTTCTACTTGCATCGAAAGGGTCCTACCTAATAGAAAAATTGGCACCAAAGTGTTGGTTGCAGACCACAAACCCCCAGGATAATTGGTACAGGTGGAATCATCTTTTGTGTTGAGAGGTGGACAGAGCAATGGTGAACCCTTCTCACCCCCCTCATTCTGGGGAGCACCTGCTGTCAGCTTGTGGAAAGCGGGCAAGGAATGCTGGGACATGAAGCAGGACCACTCACTTTGGACAAATGCCTTTGACATTTTTCCTGAAGGCGTCCAATAAATTGTGGCTGTTGATATTTTTGGCTGGCTGTCTTATGAAAAGCAAATTCAGAAACCGTTTCTATAGGTTTCTGGTTATGTGATGAATTTCATCCTCACTAGATCTTCTAAGCGCACGAGGGCCCTGATGGGGAGAGAGTGGTGTGCTAGTTCCTCTCCTGCTGTAACAAAGCCCTACAGACACAGTAGCTTAAACCAACACAAAGTTGTTCTCTTCCAGTAAAATTCCAAAATTAAGGCGTGGGCAGGGCTGCGTTCCTTGGGGAGGCTCTGGGAGAAGCCATTCCTTTGCCTTTTCCAGCTTTTAGAGGCACCTGCTGTCCTCAGCTCCTGGGTCCTCCCTTCATCTTCAAGCCAGCCTTGTAGCGTCCTCCCATCTCTCTCAGTCTCTTTCCCCTTCCAACACCACATCTCCTCTTCTCCCTCTCACCCTACTGTCTCCGCCTTATAAGGACCCTTGTGGATACCTCGGGCCCACCCAGATAATCCCAGATAACTTCTCATCTCCAGATCCTTGACTGGATCACACCTGTGAGGTCCCTTTTATGATGGAAGGTGACATAATCACAAGTCCTATGGTTAAGACACCCACATCTGTCAGGGGCTGTTATTCAGCCTAACACAAGATGTATTCAGAAAATTGCAGTAGGGATACCTGAGGGGAATTGAAGGATCCCGACTCCAAGCCACATCTAAGGACGCTTCTGAGGTGCAGCTCCCACTGGAGGACTCTGCTCCGTCTCTCTTCCTGTCTGCCGCTGCCCGCCTCTCTGTTTCTAGACAGCCAGTGTTCAAGTCAGTATGGCCTTGAGAGTGAACTGCAGAATGGAAAGGAGATGCTGCAGAAGGAGAAAGAGCTCACTGTCAAAGCTCCAAAGAGCTGAAGGCCATTTATTTGCATGGTGGGGTCTGAGGGAGGTCGGCAAGGAAGGGGAATCATCATTTGGATTCCTTGCCATGGTCATCCTCAGCTGGCACTGTTTGCTCCAGCAGCAGGCCGGGATTCCAGCTGTGCCCAGGGTTGGCCATGCCACCCTCAGCTAAATGCTGATCACTTCTTCGTGACATAAAAAGCCAGAAATTAGTTGGCATGATGAAGAAGAAGGAGGACTCAAAGTGTGTAGGAGGCTGGAATGCTAGATTTGATTTCTCAAGCACTTCCTGCCCATACTGTTTCCTGCCAGGGCCCAAAAGATTTCCCACTCCTTTAACGAGAAAAGTCAATGGATAACCAGGAACTCTCTATAATAGGGGAGGGGCTGGGACTCTGGTCTGTTTAGGGTGGGAGAAATTCCAAGAGGCCGACTGTGGGGGAGGCAGGTAACTGCCAGAAGAAAAGAGAGTGCGGGCGCCAGGTCACTCACCAGGAAGGCGCATGATCATGGCTCAAGGGACATTTGATAGGAACAAGGTTCCAAAATAGAGCTGGAAGACAGTCCACTGACTTTGCAAAACCCCCAATCTGGTGAGTGGATACCTGTCACGGGTCATCATGCTGGATAGTCCCCGCTTGTCACCCAATTCTCAGGCCTGGGTCGGGGGGAGATTACAGGGCACAAGTAATTAGTGAATGTCTATATTCGTTTACCTTTGATTAAGTCCGTCAGGGTCCCACTCTCACCTGGTCATCATTTTTCAAATTCCTGGGTGGATAACTGGAATGCATATTCTTGGAAGCTTCAGATTGTTCACCCAGACCCATGGACGGGGACTATCTCAGTGACATACGCCAGTGGAGGCAATTGGTTTTACATACCTGCCAAATATTTTAATCAAAGTCAACACCAACTTCATGGAGGAGTTACAGAGGGAGTTACAGAGATTTCTGCCATCATCAAGATTTAAAGGGAACAGAAGCAGTGATTCCTGTGACTCAACTGTTCACCTCTCCAGTGTGGCTAGTCGTCAACAGGAAAACAACTGTTTGTTTTCCAACAGCAGAATAAAGTAGGAAGCTCATCAATGGAAGTTGCCATTCCTAAGTTGTTCTTGTTAATGAAGCAAATAAACACAGCCTGCAGCTCTCAGTCTGTATCAATCAGGCTTCTTGGTCGAGCAGAGGTACCAACTCTGTTTTCTTAGGGCAGAAAACAACATGAAATTCACTGGAATGGTACCAGAAGAACCCCACGTGTGTAGGAGGCTGGAAATTGGCTTGAAAGATAAACAGAAGCCAATACAGCGACATGGTATCGAAGGCTGTGAGCACAAGAGCCCTGCTTTATGACGAGTGATGCGGCCACAGCACTTCTCTGCCACCTGTGGACGTCATCTCTGCTGGTGCAGGACTCGGTCGCCCCCGTCTCTATTCCCCTCCTGGGCAGTCCTGCTGCTCTCACGGAGAATGGATTCTAAGCACCCTGGGCTTTGCCTCACTTGCTCCAGATTCAGGATCCCATGTGGAAGCAGCCAAATAGCCAGCCTAGGTCTTGTCCAGAAGCCCTAGATGCCAGGGTGGGGGTGGACAGAGAGTCGTCTATTCTCTTGGGCATTACATAGAAGGTGGGACCAGTCTTTCTCTATGACTCCGCATGCTGGGAAACCCCACAAAACTAGGAAGAGGCGAATAGATACCAATCAGCTCCCTCCCAGGGAACAAGTTCATTCCACCCAGAGGCCTAAAATGTTGACATGCCGTCTTTGAGTGTAGAGGGAAGGAAGCTAACTCCAATTCACAAAATGACTAAATAGAGATAAATGACTGACAGCTCAGAAAAGACCATGAGGGCTGCATGCAGGTGCTTACACAGAGTCATGAGTACTCAGCATCTCTCAAATTCTGCTGAGCTTTCTGCCTGGCCCACCTGCTCCCGCCAGGCCTGGCCTGCTGTGGAACACCTCTCAAGGACGGTTCCTGAAGAGCAATGGAGCGCACCTCACAGTCCAGGCTGCCTGGAAGGAGCTGCATCTTCAGACCAGGATCTGCATTGTTTCCTGGGTAACAGCTGAGGAATTAGCTGGAAGTTCAACATTTTAGAAGGAATAAATCTGGAGGCTCGGTGACAAAGATTTTTAGGGAAGAGGAACATAGATAGAGCTTTCAGGACAAGGGTAGAACTAAAAAAAATCTGCCCCATGTGAATGCTCATTGGAAGATGTCCGCTATCAAAAAAGACTCTTTTTTTTTTTTTGAGACTGAGTCTCACTGTATCGCCCAGGCTGGAGTGCAGTGGTGCAATTTCGGCTCACTGCAACCTCTGCCTCCCAGGTTCAAGCGATTCTCGTGCCTCAGCCTCCAAAGTAGCTGGGATTACAGGCACCCGCCACCATGTCTGGTGGCTAGTTTTTGTATTTTTAGTAGAAATAGGGTTTCACCATGTTGACCAGGCTAGTCTCCAACTCCTGACTTCAAGTGATCCACCCGCCTCGGTCTCCCAAAGTGCTGGGATTACAGGCATGAGTCACCATGCCTGGCCCAGAGGCTGTTAATAAACAAGGGAAGAAGTCACACTTTAAGGCTCAAATCTCCTCTGTTCCCCAGGGAGCCTGATATTTTCAGAATGGGCTCAGAAACCAACGTGCCTAATATGGAGCTCTATGTAACCACGCAACATGGACCCCACTCATCAAGGCTGACCACTTGGCACCCAGTGAATCTCAACCCCGGAAATGACAGCCTTAGGTCCCATGGAAATGGCCCAAAGGGGACTCAGCTCCGTATCACAGGCTGGGAGCTGCCCTTAGGATGTGATATGTTTTGAATCCATACCCAGAATTTACCCCATTTCCTGTGATAGCCAGAATTTATGGAGCAGGGCAGTAAGAGGTTAAGATGAGGGTGATAGCTCTATGGTTACCCACAATAAGCCACTTTCAAAAATTTTGTTTACAATACATGCCCCTAACTCACAGACTTTTGGGTCTGGAAGTTTCAGTATTTAAGGTTGACAAAAGTTGTTTCAGAAGAAACCATAGCTGGCTTCTCATGCTACCTGATTTAGGGATAGCAATGATGTCACTGGGTTGGATATAATCATGGATCATGTTCATCCAGGGAAGCTCATGTTGTTATTACACAGCAGGACAGTAGGAATTGAGGGATCTCCTAGGATTGCTCCTTGTAATACTCTAAAGTATTAGAGTATTAGTGTAAATGTGAATAGGAAATTTCACCAACTTACTGAGGCCAGACCATCAAGGATCTTAGATACCATGAGGATGGCTTTGCCCATAAGTAAGAGGAACATTGAGTGGAACAATTAAAGACTTGTGACGGCGGCAGCAATGGTCAGCAGTGGTTGTAGCCTTGACCGTATCTCTTTATTTTCTACAAATATATACACACAAAAATTCTGAGACAGAAGCTGCCAATGGACCAAAAGAAAAATTGACAGTGTGCTGGGGCCCTCCTCCTGTGACATAACTTCAGCATGCAGAAGGTGGAGATGCTGTGTGTGGCTCTCGTTGGAGAAGAGGCAAGTGCATTTGCCTTTTTCCTTGGGATGGCTGGGTTCATAGCAGATAAGGAGAGTTCTTTTTGTTTGTATGAGAAGAAGAGTGTGTGTGCCGTAGCAAGCGATTGACTGTATACAATGAGCACAAATTCAGGTGGCTGTTTGGCCAGAGGCTTCCCATTAGGGTTTGTGTCTCTGTTACCCATCCCCATTCCTGATACCATAGCCTCACTGATTAGTTCAAGAAGAGTCACTAACCCAAGCTATTCTGTCTACTGAGAATGTGAAACTTTAATCAGAGACACTAGGAATCAAAGTGTGTGGAGCTAAGCCAGGTGCGGGAAGAGCCCTGAAAGGGCAAACCATACTTTTCCGATGTTGGTAATGGTCTGCTCCTGTCCTTCCGAATTCTGTAGATTTTGTTCTTCCTTCCGTCCTCTGACCTGCCCTAGTTCTCATCCAATGAATCTTCTAGTTTGTTTAAGACAGCTAGATTCTGTTTCTGTTGCTTGCAACTGAAAAATTTTTCACCAATACTAGCAGTACAGTGGAATTGCATCAAATGCAGGTAGCATGATGGCATTTCAACTCTAAGTGTCAGGGCAAATGGTGGATAGATCACTGAAGTAAATTACTCAGTGCCGGAAACATTCAAAGCCTAAGCGAAATGTATGAAAAGAATTTGAATTATCGAAGAACTCATGAACAATTGACAAACAAATGAAACACATTGCTGGGGTGTTAGGCAAGTCGGTAGCCATGGCTGTTTTGACCTCATCAGGAAGAAATAGACCAACCAACCGAAGGTCAGGGAAACCTTGGCTGATGGAGAGTTACAGGGACTGAGGCAAGTGTTCTGCAGGATTCTACACAAAAAAGGACTAAGTAGGCCCTGGGTGCACTTTATGAGTCACTTAGGAGAGGTTCTAGGGTGATTTTGTGCATTCTGTATCTCTTGCCCCTGCTCCGGGCTCCAGCCAAGTGCCCACAGGCTCTATACATGGAAATACAGATAATTAATGCCCACTGGGATAAGCCCATGGGGGACAGGAGCAGTGGTTACAGGCCTCCCTCTCTCCTCCCTGTAGAGGAACATTCTGAGGACGCTCCTTGAAGACTCCTCAGGAGGTCTCCAGTCGCCCACATGGGTGACCCTATCAAGAATTTCTCCTGGCATCAGCCCTCCGTCTTTCTCTGTGTCACTCCTCCCAGTACCCCAGTCCTGCTCCTAGAATCACTTCCCAAACAAATCCTCTGCCTGGGAGCCTTGCCTAGGGCTCTCCCTTCAGGGGAACTCAGGCCACAGCAGCCTACATTAGACAGCATGAAGGCTCTGGGCTTTCGTGCTAAGAGTAATAGGAAGCCATTGAAGACATGGAAGCCGGTGTTTGAAGAAATCTATGTTCTTACGGGTCAAATTGGCCCAGTGTGGAGGATGGGCTGGGATAGTGGCAAGGGCTGTGTAACAGCGAAGACCATTCTGGAAGCTTTTGCAGGAGTCTGGGTGAAATGAGAGGGCTGACTGGATGAGGGTGTTTGCAGACTGGATGAGGGTGTTTGCAGACTGGATGAGGGTGCTTGCTGTCTGGCTATCTCTCTCTGTTCCTCTATTTCTCATGGACTTTCTCTCAACCTACACACAGGCCCCTCTGATCTTAGTCAGCCTTGTGTGATCCATGTCATTCGTGGGCCCTGGCTGCTAGATGGGGACCATGCCTGCACTTGGGCCAAGCCAGATGTCTACAAGCTTTCCCTGAGTGCCTCAGGGGCCACTGGGCACTGGGGTCGCCCAGAAATGACCGACCAGAAGAGCAAGCAGAAGGGGCCATGGAGGCCTAGTTCCCTGAGTCCCTGGAAGAAGGATCATGAGGAAGTGAAGTCAGGCGCCCAGAGCCCAGAGGAGCCCATCCATCAGCACCATAAAGGCACAGGCATAGGTCAGTGTTGCTTGAACCCAAATCTCCAGAACACAAGAGGAGAGAGCCAGGTAGACCTGAGGTATCATCTTGTCCAGCCCCTCTTTCCCAACTGATGAGGAAACTAAGGCTCAGAGAGGCAGGGTCTCTTGACTGCAGGCTGGTTCATCTCCTCAATGCACCACAAAGTTCCTTGATTGGTTCCTGGTATCTGGTTTTGCTTTTCTCTTCCTTGTTTTTTTTTTTTGGGGGGGGGTGGGGGGGCGGGCGGGGGATGGAGTCTCGCTCTGTCTCCCAGACTGGAGTGCAGTGGCGCCATCTCGGCTCACTGCAACCTCCACCTCTTGAGTTCAAGCAATCCGCCTGCCTCAGCCTCCTTAGTAGCTAAGATTACAGGCACCCACCACCATGCCCAGCTAATTTTTGTATTTTTAGTAGAGAAGGGGTTTCGCTGTGTTGTCCTGGCTGGTCTCCAACTACTGACTTCAGGTGATCCACCCGCCTCGGCCTCCCAAAGTGCCAGGATTACAGGCCTGAGCCACCGTGCCCAGCCTCCTTTTATTTTTCTTCACAAATCAATGACTTTTCCAATACAGAATTTGGAGTTTCATTGGAATGTCATCGTTCCCTCAGTGCATCCTGGCCCCAAGCAGGGCTGACATTTGTCAAGTCCTCCTGCTGTCCACTGACATCATCACCATCACCTTTACCACTGTTCAGACAAAAACTTCAGACAGGAACTTGCTCCCAAAGCGGGAAAGGAGCCAGGAGACCAAGGAATGACTCGAATAAGTCCATCTTGGTGAGTAGTTGAGTTTATTAGGACTTACACACAGGGCACTCAGCAGGATGGCTCTAGAGATCCGGCCTCCCCCAGTCTCTAAACTGCTTTTCAGTTAATTTTCTGTCTCTTTGCCTACTGTATATGAGTAATGAGGCTGTTTTTCTTGGTAGGTTCTCGCATACTCTCCAGGATGTTTGGGTTTTTAGAGACACCTGGTCCTCAGCTGGGGACAATGGCCATGGCTCATTACCTGGCCTTCAGGGTTCAAGCAGGGGACATACACCCCTAAATAACCTAAAGGGGATCCATCACACTACAACCTCCACCACCACCGCCATCATCAAGAAGCCACTGGCTGACTGAGATACACTTCCAGGAGGACAAGAGAGAGTGGATGCTGGAAAGACAGGGCAGGGGACCATCACCAGGGAAAGACCTCATTCTTGGAAGGACATCAAACCGGGGGGTAGGTCGGTAGTGGAGCCGCTGTTTCTTCTGCTGTATCCAAAAGTTCTAACTCTTCGGCTTTCTGCATTTTCAGGTCTTTCTTTTCCTGGCCTTCTCATTGCTGGTTCCTGCACACCTCCCCTCTATTCCTCCCCCCAATATATTCGTTAGTCTAAAGGAAACTTCTTCTTCCCATTCCCCACACTCTCCAGTCCCCTCTCCTCCCTTATTCCAGGCTCCAGCGTTCCTGCCTTCTGCTTGCCGCACTGCCATCTGCATTAACCCCTCCCCTGCCGTGCTCAGCTACAGAAATGCCAAAGTCACTAACACTCAGCTCCATAAACTTTACCTCACCCTCCTTATCCCTCAAATAAAATGTCTGCATTTTGTCGTGGCCTGTGTATGGCTCATCTTCCCGGCTGGCTGCGCTGGTCTGGGGTCACTGGGTATTCATGAATTCAGATGCTGATAGATCTGAGTGAGCACCATTAGATCCTCCTCCAGCTCCTGAGCCTGCCGCCTCAGCTCCTCAGCAGACACAGACTTTGCCCCCTCATTCAAGTGCTTTGCATCGTTTACAAGGTTGACCACATCCAGTACAAGGAAGATGCCTGAAGTGGTCGCACTCAGGATCCGGGCTCCTTTGCTCACTGTCCGGGTGGTACCTGCAATCATTCTCTCCGCCTGACCACCACTTCCAGCTGAGATTTGCCAAGTGGTCACAGGGAGTCGGGCACCGGCTCTGGCTTGCCTGATGGCGCGGATTTCATTCCCAATGGTTTGTGTGGCTTCGTGATAATTATTAAGAAAGGAAAGCAAGTTGGGTGTGATGTCATGCATAACTTCCTTAAATACCTTCAATCCGTCAATGCTGGTTGCAGTCAGCCTGCTGGCTTCAGCTTCTGCTGACGATGTGTATGAGTGCTCCACAATGCTGGTGGTGATCCCAGTTGCAGCAGACGCTGCTCCCAGCCCTATCCCAGCTGCAGTAAGGGCCATACTCATCCCTGCTGTAAATGGTGCCAAAACAAGGCCAGCGAGGGACATGATGCCAGAGGCAGCGCCAGTGGAGCTGGACACCACATTGGAGATGGTGCAGCCTCTGTGGACCTCTTCAATCCCGTTTGCAAGGGCACGAAGCTTTTCTATGGACTCCTGGATCTTCCTCTCGACTTGGGGAAACTCTTTCAAAAACCACTCCCTAAACTGCTTGTCTTTTTGCGGCACATCTTTGTCTTCAATAGCCGCATATGTTCTAAGCTTCTTCAGAGCTTCATAGAGAGCATCTGCCTCATCCCTGTACCAATAAAGGACAGATGATTAAGAAAGGCAGCTTACTTATCTGTAAAATGAGCTCAATAAGATCTGCTCTTCATAAATCACAGAGCTGTTACTATGAGTCAAATGGAAATAAAGCTTTAAATTTTAAATGGAAAAATTTAAAATAATTTTTCCAAGGTTAAACATGCTTTGTATATCATAGATATGCCACAGTACTTATTCCATATGGGAATAAAAAACTTAAAGTCATCTTCAGATGCTCTTTAGTGGTAGGTATTTGATAAAAATGGCTCCTCAAGCAAGAGAGGTCAACACCATC
The DNA here is from genome assembly GCF_028885625.2 of Pongo pygmaeus. NCBI lineage: Eukaryota > Metazoa > Chordata > Mammalia > Primates > Hominidae > Pongo > Pongo pygmaeus. The sequence goes on from NC_085931.1 coordinate 47,161,010, forward strand.
ACTCCAATAGTGTGTGGAGAGGGGAAACTTTGTAGATGAACAAAGAGAAGTGGGTTCAGAGCAAAAAGACCTTCATTCAGAGGATCATAGAACAGTGAAGGATTAACTTTATTAGAAGAGAGGTCTTTCCTTGTCCTGGGGCCCTGGGAAGCGATCTCTGGGGCCCTGGAATGTCCTGCCTGGTAGGAACATCTTTGTTTCCCTGGTGGTTTGGCTACAGCACAGTATAGCAATGTGATGGGTGATGGGGTTTGGGGCTATTAAGTATCTTTTCTGCCTTCCAGAGGAACTGGGAACTAAGGGTGTTAGACCTCAGGGAGGGGCTAGGGACTCCATGTCAGCCATCAGGACAGCTTGTGATCCAGCCCCAGAAAGAGCTCTGTACATTGAGGCATAGGTTGAGAAAGACTTTCTCCTTGGCCAAACTCCAGTCAGGCTGCTCTGAGCCTTTTCTCCTCTAGGCGCTGACCTTCCATGTCCATCCCGTGCTTCCTGGGCCTGTACTGCCCCAGTTCAGCAAGAATCCCCCAAGGCAGTTAGGGAGGGTCCTCCCCACTTGCTGTCTGAGCCTTCTTGTTGTCTGATCATGGTCTTCACCCGCTCCTTACCTGCCTTTAGTTGAGCATCTTGTTAAGCCAGTTTAGCAGAAACCCCCCATTCTGGTGTCTCCTGTCAAAACTGGTCCATCTCCCACTCCTCACCCTGGTGTTGGCTGTGACTACCCCTCTCTCTTTACTGTATTTGGAGCTGGGCTCAGCCTCCCTCCCCTGTAACAACAATCCTGAATAAAGGCTTCCTTCCTGATTTAATGTGATTCACAGGAATTTTTCCTTAACTGGGTGAGCTTCCCTGGTTGGCAACACCCCATGTGTTTTGTCCCACTTTGACACAGGAGAACACAGCCTCCTGAGGACAACGAAGCTTCACGCGTGAAACCCTCCCAGACTCTGCCCTGTGTGTCTCTTCCTTAGGCTGATTTTAATCTGTGTTCTTTCCCTGTGATAAACCACAATCATGCAATAACAGTTATCAGTGAGTTACGTGAGTCTTTGTAGTGAATTATCAAACCTGAGTGGGGCTTAAGAAACACCTTCAAATCTGCAACTGGTGTCAGAAGGAAGGGTGCCTTCAGACATTGCATTTTGACTAAATCTGAGTCCTTAAGAAATCAAATAAAACCTCAGACTGGAAGAGATCACCTTGCTTGGCATGTTCTCTCTTCCAATGCCTCATGCCCTTTGATCTTCTGACTGAAGGCTACTGGGTCCAGCCACTGCCCCCTTTGACTGAAAAGTGAAAGGCTTGGCTATTAATCCTGGCTGCACACGAACTCTCAAGCCACTTTACTGCCTCCTGACCTGGCACCTCCAAGCTTCAGTGTCTCACTCTCACATGTCACCAGCCAAACTAATGCCTTAGCAGGTGACAGCTTCACCTGTGTGCGTATGCCAGTGCCATGTGCAATTTCATGGAACCTCTTATGGACTCATGAGACCTTGAAAATCATCTCTATAAATCACTAATGCTGAAAAGACCTGCATTTGGACAAGATGGTAGAGAAAGTGTTTTTCTCTTTGATTGGGGAATTGTGAGTCTCCCGAGAACCCTCCAAATTACCCAATTGGCAGACACTTGTTCCAACTCTGGAAGCTGGCCCGAAGAAATACTTCCTCTACTCTATGTAGAAGAGAAGAGGGTCCCAAATGGCAGTTCAGAACGCCCCAGTTCCCAGGCATGGTGTCGGGGAAACAGTCACCCATGGCCCACTCTGCCCGTCAGTGATGGGATCAAATCGGGGAGGGAAGAAATATCCCTCTCCCACTACGGGTCCTCTGTAAGTCCATAGCCACATTACATTTCATGCTCTCAGTGCCTCCCTCTTCTCACCCTACTCCCAGCCTTGGTGCCCGAGCCTTCCTGCTGCTCCTCCAACCCAGGCCCACCCCTGCCCCATCCTGACCCCTGGCTCTGCCCCTGAAACGTCTCTCTGGGTCTTTGGATGGCATCATGCTACTTGGTTCCCCATCTTTGACCTGCTGTTCATTCTGAGGCTTTAACCACACTCCCATCTGATTGAACTACTATTAGCATTGGACAGAAGGCAGGTCCCAGTCTCTAAGACATAAAACAACAGCCCCAGAGCTGTGCAGGGACAGAGCCAAGATCCACCCCAGCTCTGTCCAACTCCATTCCAGCCTCTCTGTGTCCTGGGTCAGCAGGAGGATCCTGCTGTGTTTGTGCAGTTCCTCAGAGGTGGAAGAAAAGGGCCCCAGACAGCATCTCCAGGAACACACATTGATCAGGTCAAGATTTTTCTGGCTTTTTTCAAAGAAAGTCCTGCTGGGCGTCCATCTCTAAGAAAAACACTTGGTCGGGCGCAGTGGCTCATGCCTGTAATCCCAGCACCTTGGGACGCCGAGGCGGGAGGATCACGAGGTCAGGAGATCAAGACCATCCTGGCTAACACGATGAAACCCCGTCTGTACTAAAAATACACAACAAAATTAGCCGGGTGTGGTGGCCAGTGCCTGCAGTCCCAGCTACTCGGGAGGCTGAGGCAGGAGAATGGCGTGAAACCGGGAGGCAGAGCTTGCCGTGAGCCGAGATCACGCCACTGCACTCCAGCCTGGGCGACAAGCAAGACTCCGTCTCAAAAAAAAAAAGAAAAAGAAAAAGAAAAACACTTTTGGTCCTGGTCTGTCCCCAGCAATCTTTTTAAAAGGTAACATTAACTGAGCACCTACCATGTGTCAGTCATTATGCTAAATACTTTACATGCATCAGCTTATTTTTCTCACAATAAAGCTCAATGGATGAAGAAAGGAAAGCAGAAAGTAGTCAAGTAGCTTGCAAAGCTCTCATCACCAGTAGATGGCAGAACTGACTCTGCCCTTGTGGGCTTCCTCTCCCCTCAGCCTGAGGTCACTCACTGCCAGCGAAGGACTTGGAGGAAATATTCCTCCTGGACTGCTGAGAGGGACATTCTCAAGTTCAGCAGAAGGGGCTGCCTGGAGGAGGTGTGCCTGCCAGAGAAAACTAGCCCAGGGGAGATCAGGATGGCATAGCCGGGGTGCCCCATGGAGGTAACCCCATGGAGGTTACCTGGGCAATTCAGCCACAGCCACGAATCTCTTCCAGGCTTCATTGTTAGTCAGCAGGATTTGCAGATGCACTGGGCTGATTCTCTCCCGGAAGTATTCGATGACTTCTTCAGTAAAGCGTTTCTTTTCTAGTTGGAAACAAAAAGCATAAGATTGGAAGAAAGTGTGCTACAGCCTAAATGGCATTGAGTATAAGGTGGTTCGATGTTAATCCTCTTGAACCAGCTGTCACATGGGGTATTTTTGATGGAGGCATCAGTGCTATAGACTGAGTTGTGTGCCCTCCAAATTCATATATTGAGACCCTAAACCCCAGTAACTATATTTGGAGATTGAGCCTTTAAGGAAGTCATTAATTTAAAGAGGGTTGTAAGGGTAGGGCCCTAATCCTATAGGACTGGTGTCTAGTTAAAACAAAAAAAGAGACAGAAGATCTCTCTCTCTCTCTCTCCCCCCCACCCTGCCCCCCCACCCCGCTGTCTCTCTTGCCTTCTAGCCCTCTCTTCCTGTCTCTCTTTCTCTCTCTCTCTCTCACACACACACACACACACACACACACACCTCACACTGGGAAGGTCATGTGAGGACACAGCCCTGAGGCAGCCTCTGCAAGCCAGGAGCAAAGCCCTCCCCAGACATCAACCCTGCTGGCACCTTCACCTTGGATTTCTTGCCTCCAGAACTGTGAGAAAATACATCAGTTGTTGAAGCCACCCAGCTTGTGGCATTTTACTAAGGCATCCCGAGAAGAGTGATTCACCAGGGAAGTGCCACGGTGCTTTGTGGAGCAACCGATCTATTTCAGCTGAAAATCATCAGAAAGTGAGCTTTCCACCATGTTTTCTCCCCATGTACGGGAAATATTCCAGTGATCGCTTCCTTCTGCCATGTGCCTCTTGTCAAACACTTTACACCAGTGTCTTCAAAATCTGAGTTTCGACCCATCAGTGGGTTATGAAAATAGTTCATTTTGTCAAGAGCAGGATTTTAAAAAGAAAAGAGTGTTGAAAATATCAGAGTGTATTGAACATAGCAAGAGTGAGTATTCTTTTGTAAGATATTTGAAATATATATATATATACACCCTTATGTAAATTCCTGGGATCTAGATGTGTTTAGGATGGCAACATTTTCAATCTGTGTCGATATGACACAGGGTGCATATGCTGTATCACTGACCACTCCCAGACTGGTCAACGCTACAAATGTTTCAACCTTGTAATCAAAGGTACAAATGTTTCAACAGAGAAACCAGTGAATATTCACCTTAAATGGGATACATAATATTATCAGTACAATGCATCATAGTACACAGCAGGGTTACTGCCCAGATGACTTGCCCAAAAAATATGCGGTTTGCAGGGATTTGGGAATTATGGAACTGCAGAGAAGGGACTGGGAAGCAGTATGTATTTACGTATGCACTGGGACATGAGGTAAAATCGTTTCCTGCCGTGGACACACTTGCAAGGCCTCATTCTCATTTCACAGAAGGAGAAAATGAGACCCATACGGTGAGAGACACCCCCCAACCCAGCAAGCAGGAAGCACAGGATTTGACTCCAAGGCCAGCGTTCCCTTGCCATTACTTTGAAGACTCCATATATTTTGAAAATGCCTGTGGTTTCTGCATTCTCCCCTGTAGTATACCTGTGGGATTTTAAACATTTTATTGAAAAAGAATATTTCAACCCCACACCATTGAATAAACTACCATGCACAGAGGATTCCTCCTGCTGCTCATGGGCACTCTCAGACGGGCAGTGGAGGGGGTTCTTTAGGCGGGCAGGGGAGCGGGACCCTCAGCACTGATCCTTGTGGCCCTTCTGTGTTACCTCTGTCCCCTGCAGGCTGGTCTCAGGGGACACGGCTCCCCACTGTCACTTCTGAACCCAGCTGGCCCTGTTATTAAACCACAGATCATCTTGTTTCGGAGAGAGAGTTTCTTCCTTGGGCCCCCCCGCCCAGCCTTTCCGAAGGATTCTGGGGTTGGCTGGTAGGTCCCGGCTTCTAACCTTCCCTGCCCTCTCGTCATCTTGGACAGGACTCAGCACAGCCCAGTTTGCTGTCCAGGGCGGCTCCTGAGCAGATGTGACTTGGTTGCCAAGGCAACTTAGTGAGGGGAGAAAACAGGCCTTAGGGAAATGAACACAGTGCTGACTTGGATGAGGGGTATTTTGCTTTTATTTTTTCCTCCTTCACTGAAAGGATGAAGGAAACCAGGGTTGGATGGAGGGAACCTCCAGCACTAGATCTGTGTATGTATTGCTGGGGTGGGAGTACCAGGCTGTTAAAGCAAACTTAAAATGAACACCTGGGCAAACAAAAGCAAACAGACCTTCAGAATGGCTGTAACACCCCTTAAACTGCCAACTATGGGAAACTTAACTGGAGTCGTTTCAGATGGGTGCTTACGTTAGACACAAACAAAACTTAACTTCGGCCAGTCATGAGCAGCCAGCTGACAGATGGGTACACGACTAGGAATTTTCCAACAAGTAAACCAAAAAACGTAATTTGACAACTGCAACAAATCAAATAATGTCCTTATTCCACTTCCATATTCACCCTATAAATACCCGCCTCTGACACTTTTCCATCATAACATGAAATGTCTTTCATTTTGATGTTTCCCACTTCATGACTTGCTTCTTCCTCAAATAAAGTCTTCAAAATTCGATTGCACCTCAGATTTTTCTTTGACAAGGGGTATTTGAGATCATGGGAATGAGGCCCTGCCTGAGGCAGTCATCCCTGGTAAGCAGGTGCTTGTGATGGGCTGTGCAGGGCAGGTGCCCTGGGGGACAAAAAGGGGCTTCCACCTGGAATCAATAGTGGCAGGTAAAGGGGATGGGAACCAACTCTTAGGGAGGCCCTACTGTGTGGCAGGCACCGGCTGGGCCAGGTACCCATGTACTATTTGATCCTCATGACCACATGGGGAAATATTATACTCGCATTCCAGGTGAGGAGAGGTAAGAAGCTCCAGGTGACATAGAGAAGACGTGGCAAAGGCCAGAATGAGGCCCAGTTCAGTGGGATGCTGAGTCACTCTTTTCACATGGCCACTCAGAGCAGAGGGGCTGGTGCAGGGCAAGAGCTGGAGGGAGGGGACTGGCCTCTGCTGGAAATGCCCCAGGGTCAACTGGGAGCAGAGTGGGAGTTCAGAGGTCGGGGCTGCTGGTCAACCTCCTCTCTCAGCCCTCCGCATCTCCTGGCCCCTGCTCTCCCTCTACTCCCCGACCCTGCTGTTTCCACTTCCCCAAGGCTGTGGTGCCCCATTTGAGTCGTTTGCTAGGTGCCAGGGCAGGGAGGAAGTGGGCACCTGGGTCATGTCCCCCTGAGGAGAGGTCAGGACACTGATGCCCCCACAGATCCCTGGGTCGGGGGACTCCATGTGGCCTCTTTTGGGGCTCAGGGAAGACTCATCGTCCTCCTTGTCCATCCGGGTTCCTCTGCGGCTCACTGAGTTGTGGAAGCGCCACCCTCCATTCTAGGTGTGGGTAGGAACCAGCCAGGGAAGAGGAAGAAGCAAGCCTACCTGAGTCCATGGTGCCAGCAGCCAGGTCACTGAGAGACTTTCCTTGGAGCTCTCCAGTCACTGACCAGACTGGAAGGGTTTGTTTTTTTTTCTTAACCCTTGAGGAGGAGAAAGCAAATTGTGGGACTGAATGTGAGCCACCCGTGGACAGAGGGAGGTTGGAGGGGCTGGATCTCTGCAATCCCTTTGCATGTCAGCAAATGCCAAGACCAACCTAGCCCAGTGTTTTTTATCTCCTGGGCCCCAGCCAGCTGGTATTTAGAGAAATTCTACTTGCTCCAGCTCCCTGTGCTCTCACTCTCACACCAAGGCAGGGTCCTTTTGTCCTGTAGGGGTATGAAGAGAAGATAATCAGAGGAAGGGATGGACATCTGATAATCACAGAAACTACAGAGTCTATACACCGAAATAGAGATGGGAAGGAACGTTCTGACAATGACCTGGACCTGGCAACATGTGTGATAACTAATTGATAACAGCCAGTGTGTATTGAGTGTCTGTGATCTGCAGGGCTCCTTATATGTGTCTCATTCGATGATCACACACAGGCCAGGAGATGGGTGCAACTGTGGCTCCCATTTTGAAACAGAAGAAACCTCAAATGTTAAGTAACCTTGCCATGTTTTCACAATAGGTGTAGAGCCAGGACTTCTGATTCAAATCCCATGTCTTCAATGACTGGGCTCTACTCCCTTAAATATATAAAAATATTGACTCATGCATACATGCTTATTGTAAATGACTCCTCATTCCAAATCTTTGTCTTGCACTCTGTGCCCAAGTGTCTGTCTTGGTGAATTCACTGGTGCTGTGCTGGACACCCTTTGTCCCCCTTGCTTCTACCTTTATGTCCTGGCTGCAAGTGATGCTTCTGCCTCAGCTTCCCAAGTAGTTGTTCCTACAGGTACATACCACCACGCTAGGCACATTAAAAAAAATTTTTTTTAGAAGTGTGGATCTCGCTTTGTTGCCCAGAGCTGGTCTCCAACTCTTGGTTTCAAGCAATCCTCCTGCCTGAGCCCCCCAAAGTCCTGCGATTGCAGGCATCAGCCACTAGAACCAGCCTAAATAAATGCTGATCTTTATACAGAGGAACATTCTTCACATTCTGCTTGTGATGATCTTGCCTTGGGAAATGAGAAAAAAGAAAGCAAATGTTGATTATGTTTAGGCATTGTTCTAAGAAGGTAGAAGAACATTTATTGACTATCCCTTCTGAGATCTGACTACAGTGTTAGTCAAGGCACTTATAGGTATAATAACAGCCAATGAGAAATAGGGATGAACATTTGTGGACTCGACTTTGTACCACTAATTGCTCTAAGATGTTATAAATAATAACTCACAGTCCTCTTCCAAGAACCTATTAAGTGAGTACCATTTGCATTTCCATTTCCAGATAAGAAAACTGAAACAGATGTTCAGCGACTTGCCCAAGCTCAGAAATCTACTAAGGGGTAAAGACTGGGTTCCCACCCAACCAGACGGACTCAAGAACACACACACTGCCTCTGCACCCTCTGTTGCCAATGAAAATTTGAATGGACTGGTTGTGGTGGCTCACGCCTTAATCCCAGCAATTTGGGAGACTGAGACGGGTGGATCACGAGGTCAGGAGATCAAGACCATGCTGGCCAACATAGTGAAACCCTGTCTCTACTAAAAATGCACACACGCACACACACACACACACACAAATTAGCTGGGTGTGGTGGTGTGTGCCTGTAATCCCAGTTACCCGGGAGGCTGAGGCAGGAGAATCGCTTGAACCCAGGAGGCAGAAGTTGCAGTGAGCCGAGACCACGTCACTGCACTCCACCCTGGTGACAGAGGGGGACTCCATCTCAAAAAATATATATATATGAAAATTTGAATGAGGAAAACAGGAGATCAGAGACATCAACAGATATTTGGAAGACAGAACTGGCTGAAGAAGTGACAACTGAATAGAGAGGGGTAAAGTGATCTGCAACCCACAGCAAAACCAAGAGCACATTCAGCCAAGAATTGCCTGCTAAGCAGAGCCTCAGAGAGGGGAGAAGTTCACCAGCCCCATGGCCCATACAGGATTCACAGTAGCCTTGAGTCTACACCGATGGAAAAAATTAGAGAGTTCATGACTGCATCTAAAGGCCCCAGAAATAATATCTTTGTATCCTGATGCCAAGGGGTTCTCATTTCATCACTCTACAGGGAAGACTGCCCATGGACCTGCCCCCTTCTTTAATATGAATAGATCTAGGAATAGATATAGCAGAAAGACAACAAATGGGGAAAAGATCAAGATCACAAGTAAAAAACGAGTCCAGAAGGAATGGATAATTTTGAAAATAGAAAATAATTTTTAAAAACTCAAATCCATGTCCTCAGGGACATAAAAATGTTTTATTCATAAATGAGAACATTATGTACTGAAAAGGAACAAAGATAATGGAACAAAAAAGATTTCTTGAGAATTAAAAGGTGATTGAGAAAATAAACAACTCTAGTGCAAGATTCGAAAAGATATACAAGGAAGCTTTCCAGAAAATAAACTAAAAAGATGACAGAAAAAGAAAAAAACAAAAACAAAAACAGAGCTAGATATAGAATAAGAAAGTTACCATACATAATAATAACATAGAAACCTACTTGAGTCTGGGCATGATGGCTCATGCCTGTAACCCCATACTTTGGGGGGTTAAGGCAGGAGAATTCTTTGAGTCCAGGAGTTCTAGACCAGTATGGGCCACATAGTGACACCTCCATCATTACAAAGAATACAAAAATGAACTAGGTGTGGTGATGCACGCCTCTAGTCCCAAATACTCTGGAGGCCAACTGGGGAGACTGTCTTGAGCCCAAGAGGTCACAGAGCGAGACCCTGTCTCCGTTAAAAGAAAAAAAAGTAAAGAACAGAAAAGAAAGCTACTTGAGAATGAGCTGTGGGGGCTGAGAGGAGGAAGAATCTGAGCGTGTGTGTGTATGTGTGTGCACACACTCATGGAGAGGGGATAAGGAAAACAAGAGAGAAAAAGACATGAAAGAGAAAAATCAACCCAGGGAGAAGGAAATGCAAGGATCACAGCTGGGCATGCAGCAGGCCTAGAGAGCAACCCGTCCAGGATGGAATAAGAAGGAAAGGGCTCTGTAGGGAAAGGGGACTTGATAGAACACTATATATAATTCACAGTTTGAGAAAAACTGAGGAAATCATGAAGGCAAACAGTACAAGAGGGGCAAAAAAACAAAGGCAATTAGAAACATCAGGAAAAACTAAAGCCATGCAGCAAAACATGTGCAACCATATTGTACAACTCAGCTCGACAGTAAACAAGACTTAAAACATCACTGAAATGTAAACGCTTGTTTGACTTTTAACTTTTAGAACAAAACAGAATATTTACATATGAGAACTAAATCTACTTGTTACCAGTCAGTATAATTAATGTACCGTGGTAAAGGTGAGAGGTGAAACACTGAAGGAAGGAGGGGGAAGATTAATATGGCCATTTTGTAAAGTGGAGAGTCAAAAAATACTGGCTACAGTTCAGGGCATAAGAAATAAGGTTAAATAAACTCATGTTTAGTTCTCACAACAACCATCCTACATAGGCACTGTTATCATCTTAATATTTCTGATGGGAAAACTAAAGCTTGGAGAAGTTAAGTAATTCACCTAGAGCCCCTAGCTAGTGACAGCCAGAAGCCAAACTCAAGTGTCCAATCTCCAGAGCATGCACTCTCACTCTATTTCATCTCCTAGCATAAGAATATTATGTAAAGAAAATGATTTACTACCTAAAGAAAAGCTGGCCAGGAACACTGGCTCACATCTGTAATCCCAGCACTTTAGGAGGCTGAGGTGGGTGGATCACCTGAGGTTGGGAGTTCGACAGCAGCCTGACCAACATGGAGAAACTCTATCTCTACTAAAAAAATGAAAAAATTTGCCGGGCGTGGTGGCGCATGCCTGTTATCTCAGCTACTCAGGAGGCTGAGGCAGGAGAATCGCTTCAACCCAGGAGGTGGAGTTTGCAGTGAGTCGAGATAGCTACATTGCACTCCAGCCTGGGCAACAAGAGTGAAATTCTGTCTCAAAAAAAAAAAAAAAAAGGAAAATCTGAACATCAAAATTAATTGCTTTTAATTGGGGATGGGAGTGAATGGAGCCTTCTTTATTAAATGATTTCTCTGAACTGTATACACTTATTAATTGATTTTTTAAAAATTTTAACGAAACAGAAGTTACTTTATAGTAGCTAGTAACTGCTAACCTCAATAATGGTTTGGGTTGTGGTGCCACCACCTTAAAGTTGATGGAGAAGTGTGAGCAAGTGCCAAAGAGAAATACACCTGCTTTCTGATGTGACAAATGTCAGCTTCAGAGAAACCTCAGTGGCTGGAGTAACCAAGCTGCTAAGAAAAGAAGGGATGTTGATATTTTATGTTAAACTATTAACATTAATAGCATAATCAGATTGAACTCCTATCTTGACTAGGTATAATTTCTAGTGGCACCTTGCCACTCAAGATACGGGCCTCTTTTCCACCCAAAGGAGCCAAGACGTCTTGTGGGGAACCAAATTCCCCGGACTGTGATATGTGTTACCCCAGAAAGCAAGGATGCTTCCATAGATGTTCAGAGCGGTGTTCAAAGGGATGCCCACTGGTCAGTCCTAAGCGCTGTGAACCTGGAAAATCTGAGACAGGTGTCAGTTAATTTAGAAAGTTTATTTTGCCAAGGTTGAGGATGCATGCCTGTGACACAGCCTCAGGAAGTCCTGACGACATGTGCCCAAGGTGGTTGGGGTGTAGCTTGATTTTATACACTTAGGGAGCATGAGACATCAATCAAGTACACTTGAGAAATGCATCGGTTTGGTCCAGAAAGGCGGGACAACTCAAAGTGGGGGTTTCCAGGCTACAGGTAAATTGAAACGTTTTCTGGTTGACAATTGGTTGAGTTTGTCTAAAGACCGGAGATCAATAGGAAGGAATGTTTGAGTTGCGATAAGAGGTTGTGGAGACCAAAGTTTTATCCTGCAGATGAAGCTTTCAGCTAGCAGGCTTCACAGAGAAACAGGCTGTAAAATGTTTCTTATTAGACAAAGCCTGTGTTGATATTAAAGCCAGAGAGGCACAATGAAGCATGTCTGACCCCCAGTTCCCTTCACGGCCTGAACCAGTCTTTCAGGTTAAATTTTAAGAGCCCTGGCTGAGGAGGAAGTCCATTTAAATGTGGGGGAGGCTGAGAATTTTACTTTTGGTTTATGCCACTTATATTCAATAGTAATAATTGATAGTGATTATTATGATCATGTTTACTTGGTCTGAGATGAGTCTGTGAAAGGCCTTAGGTTGATACTAACATTCAAGTGAGAACATTTGAGAAAAGTATACAGAAAAGACTAAAATAAGGTACTTGAAATGCAAAGATGATCGTAACAGGGAATGTTTAATTGTTAGTTGGTTTTAACAAGAAGAGCATCTTAATATAAATGGATATTTTTCCTTCTATTTATTTATGTTCCTGTTCGTAAGTATCGAAAATGAAGGAAGAGTCGCCACAGAGTTTGGAAGCTGACCTGGACTCCCGGAGGGGCAGCGTTATTCTCCTATGGACAGAAATAATGTCACAGAATAGTAACCACACACAAGGTGACTCTGAGACTGTGAGCAAATGAGACAGAGCAATTAGACTTCATAATACCGTCTAAGTACAGACAGAAACTGAGTCTCTGCTCCACCCACAAAATACCAAACACGCCCTCTTCTGGCTAAACAGAATGCCTGTTTTTTCTTTACCAAGTCAACTCTATCCTCTTCCTGGTCTTCCTCTCTCTAGATGAGATTTGCTGAGATACCCACTGGTAGACTTGCCCCCCACCTTCTGCAACACCCAATCCAGAGTGGGCTCCGTTTCATAGGCCCTCCTGCCAATCACCAAGCCAGAGCCCAGATACTCTAACAGGTTCCTTCTCGCACCCCTTATGGAGGTGCCGATGGACCTCCACGTGTGTCCCCCTCACTGAGAAGAATGAACTCAACTGATTCAACCACCTCCAGGAGTGACCTGGTAGCCCCAGGCTGGAAACATTGACTCTAGAGATTTCCATGGTTTCTGTAGTGAGGAGGCAACGACAAACCCAGGCAGCTGTGAGGTGGCCCTGTCAGGCCCCTCAAAGGTAAGGGTTGGCTCCAAGCAGGCCCCTATCTCTTTCTTCTTTACTGCGGCTCTGGCTGCATCTGTTTCAGCTGCTCCCAGGCACATCCATTCCAGCTGCTGGTCTTTGCTCCCAGACTTTATGTTAACAACGCAGTGGTTCCCGGGACCCCCTGATGCGTTTTCATCCTCAAGGTCATGTGTAGAAGCACCCTCATCGAAAGCCTCTCACCTCCCTCTTCCTATTTCCTGCCTCTGTCTTAGAGATCTTGCATCCAGGTGTCTATCATCTGGGGCCCCCATAGAACCATGGTGACAATGAGGTCAATAGAGGCACTAGGGGAGTGTGCTGAGGGATTTCTGGGTGCTTCTTGCGTAAGGGACAAGGGTGATAGAAGGAGGGCTCCCCTTCCCCTTCTTCCTGCTTTGTTCAGTGTGTGACCCCCTAGGTCAGGGCAGCTGTCTCAACATCATGAGCCATAAGGACCAGGAGCCAGCACAGAGCAGAGGAGCAGGAGGGCAGTGAGAGCTGGGGCCTCATACCACACCCGACACTTGTGATGAGCTGCACCCAGGGTCTCGTCCTCCTTAGGCATTGTTGGCCTGGCTCAGAATCTTGTCTGGGGCATCCGCTGAGGGTTGAAGCTGGATACTTCCCCTCGAGCTCAACTAGGACACAGCGTGTCCTCCCTGGTCATGCCTGCAGTTTGGTCAATTCCCGGAAAGGGACTTTAGTTCCTGGAGGAGGCCCAGACAGGGAGCCCTCCTTCCTGCCTCAGCTCTGAGCCAAGCTCTCCAGATGCAGAGGACAGAAACTCTCAGCAAAGCAGCTCCTTGCAACTGGCTGTGGGTCCTCCTCCTTAGGCAGGGAGAGAGGGAGAGAAGGGTGAAGACACTGTGCTCCTCCTGAGGAATCTTTATTTTTATTTTCAATATATATATTTTTTTTGCTCTGTCACCCAGGCTGGAATGCAGTGGCACCATCATAACTCACTGTACTGTTGACCTTCTAGGATCAATCGATCCTCCTGCCTCAGCCTTCTGAGTAGTGGGAACTACAAGTGTATCACTATGTCAGTCAGTCAATCTTTTTATTTTCATTTTTGCAGAGATGGGGTCATGCTATGCTGCCCAGGCTTGTCCTGAACTCCTGGGTTCAAGGGATCCTCCTGCATTAGCCTCGACAGCACGGGAATTACAGGCCTGAGCCACAATACCCAGGTCTCCTGAGGAATCTTTAATGACCTGCCAGGGTCAAATTCAACCCCTTAACTGGGCACACGGGCTCCTACCTTCTTCACTGCTCCCTGCCCGCACAGTCACCTTGGGTCCAGGTACCCACTGACGCCCTGCTTCCCTGCCTCCCAGAGCCCATCTACTCCCCCCACCCCCATTCCCAGCCTCAGACCTTTGCTCAGGCTGCTCCCTCCCCTTGGAATGCCTACCATGTGCAAGTCACCCATCCTCAGAGGCTCAGCCAAAGCTGCCTTGACCCTGCGGCGTCCCCCAGCCCTCCCCAGGCTCCCTGAGCACTCTGCTTTCTGGGGGCAGCTCTACCTCTGTGTGGCTCTTTGGGCCTCTGTCTCCCCATTAAACACTGAGCATCCAGCAGGGACCCTGTTGTGTTCCCGGCTGCATCCCCTATGACTGACCCAGGTGCCCTCTGCCCTCCCCGGCACAGCCTGGCTGAAATCCGAGGTGTGGGAGGCATTACTTGGACTAAAAGCAACCAGCCTCTGGACAACATGGCCCAGCCTCAGTTTCACTTTCAGTTGAGGAATTGAATGTTTTTCCTTTCTATCTAGATGCTCATCTCTTTTTGGGGAAGAACAAATAAGACCGTGACTCTGATTTCATGTACTTTTGGTGGCTCTATCAGGTTTCTGAGTTTCCATTTATTTTCTCCCGTGTCCTCCCCAGTCTTATTATTTTTGTACAAGGAGAAAGAGAAAAAGAAATTTCTAAAAACATGCAAGCCACTTAACCTCTGAATCATAGCCATGGTTCCCGAGCCTCCCCTCCCCCACGGCAATGGCCCAGGCCTGCATCTGGGCCCAGCTCCCTCCAGGCCCAGGACACGCTTATGCAGCAACCAACTACTGCCAGGGACTTTTACGGGAAAGAGGTCATTTCCTTCCTGCACTGGTTGTGCCTCAGAATACACACAAAAAGTCTTGTTCTTCTTTGTCTGTAGTAGGTACCCATGAAACAGGTCCTACATTTAAAAAAAGAAGAAACAAATTCTTCTCCAAAAATAAGTAAATCAATCCCAAAGGGATCTAAGTGTACCCCAGAAAGAAAAAAATTATACTAGAAGAAATGTTAAAAATAATGTTGAGTTGGGAAGACCTTTCGAATCAAAACTCAATTCCCAGAAGCCTTAAAGGGAAAATTGAATAGAGTTTTACCTCTTACAAATTAAAAATTAGAAAGAACATCATTCAAGAGCCAGAATAAAATGAAAGAATAGGAAGCACGGTTTGCAATACTTAAAGTAGACAAAGGTAACTGTCCACAATCCACAAGAGGTGCTCAAATCAACATGAAAAGACTGAAATCAAGTTTTTAAAAAAATAGCCAGACGTGGTGGCTCACACCTGTAATCCCAGCACTTTGGCAGGCCAAGGCGGGTGGATCACCTGATGTCGGGAGTTCGACACCAGCCTGACCGCCCCTGCTTTGTTCAGTCAACCCTGACTCTACTAAAAATACCAAAATTCGCCGGGTGTGGAGGCACGCGCCTGTAGTCCCAGCTACTTGGGACGCTGAGACAGGAGAATTGCTTGAACCCCGGAGACGTGACCTCGGTCAGTTACCTAACCTCTCTGAGCTCATCTACGAAAGGTGAATGACCCTTCTCTTATAGAGCTGTTGTGGAGATGGGGAAGGTCAGACCACCCCCAACTTACCAAGGAAGCTTCCCTTGAAAGAGTGTGAGCAAGATCCAGCTGTTCTGAGCTGTGTGGATCCCACCTCCAGCTGTGCATCTGCCTAATAACCAGACACTTTCTGCAGGCTCTGAGATATACCCCGGAACCCAAAATGGAAAGCGAAAGTTACAACTTGGCAGCAGCTCCTGATCAAACATATAAAACAAGATGCTTCCCGGCCCCACCCTTGGTCCTGTCCCATCCTTGGTCCAGCAGCACCCTTGGTCCCACCCTCCTGCTGATCCAAGAGCAGCCCCAGACCTGCCATCCACGTCCTTCTTGGCCAACTCACCTGCCTCCTATACTTAGGGTTGGGGGTTTGCTGTGTTTTCAGGAAGAAAGACCTGCCACTGAAAGACTATGAGACCCTCCAGATTACTCCCCACCCCCACTATCACCACACTCCCCAGATGTCCACCTCACTCCCTCCATGCCATCAGCATTAGCACAATCCATCACACATGCCGGGTGGACGCTTATTGCATATTGATTGTATTGCTGTTGGGGTTATTTTGTTGTTTTGTTTTGTTTTGTTTTTGAGATGGGGTCTGGCTCTGTTACCCAGGCTGGAGTGCGGTGGCACAATAATAGCTCACTGTAGCCTCAAATTCCAGGGTTCAAATGAACCTCCTGAGTAGCTGGGACTACAAGCATGAGCCACTCGGCCTGGCTACTTTTAAAAAATGATTTTGAAGGGATGAAGTCTTACTATTATTACCAGGTTGATCGCAAACTCTGGCCTCAAATGATCCTCCTGCCTCAGCATGAGCCACCGTTCCAGACCTGCTCTTGTTGAACGCCATGCCTGTGTGGCTTCTGGACATTTCCTTATGTGGGTTCTTCTGCCAGGAGCATCTGCTACCTTCACCTGGAAAAGTCACGCTCCTCTATCAGAACACAAATCTAGCATTTCCTCCCCGGAGAAGCCCCCTAGCATCCTCTTCAGCAGAGCCCACTGCCCCATGTTCCACTCCTGTGGCACTTCTGTTAGGCCGTTGTAACTGGCCACAGTCCCAGGTTGACTGAACAAAGCGGGGGCAGATGTGGGAGTAAAAGACAAAGACAAAAGAGTATATTAGGAAGAAGGGGTCGGGGGCTCCTTGCTTCTAGTGAACAAGGGCCCTGAGCTTTTCGAGCCCTCCGAGTTTATTAGGTAAAAGAGATGACGAGAAAAAGGGTGGGGTGATTGTCAGGTAATTGTCAGTCAGCCATTTGGTTCACAGCAGGCTTGCAAGACTACATCCTTCGAATAATAGGCGCCAGATATCCCAGTAGATAACTTCAAGGAGCCCAGCACCAGGGAGTGATGGCCCTCAGGAAACCTTCTGGCGGCGGGTGCAGTGTGAGTTTGCCCACATCCTGGATTCATGATAAACAGTTTGCTGTTTGATCATATAGCCTCCAGTGAAATGCTGAGTTGGTCACAATCCCTTTGGCCTTTTCAGCTCCCAACAGGCAGTTAAGTAGACATTAGCAGCTGGGAGGAGAAAAGAGAGCAGAAAGCCTGTCATTACAACAGCCCCTGGACCACCTAAGTTCAGCCCCAGAGCCATCCTAACACCCCCCTAACTGATGAAGTTGGTGGTATAGTTTGTGGCCAGCACATCCTGAAGAAAGAGAAACTAGGGCACAGGTGGAAATTCCCTAAAGGGGCACATGCCCAGTAACATGAAACTGTGCCCTCAGGTCACCCCAAGTTCATTATTCCATCATTACAATAAAATGTGGTTTTATTATACGAAAGCCCCAGAGTGGGCTTTTCTGTGAAAATTATGGGTAAAAACATGCATTGCCTAATTTTAGTTATGTAACCATAAACTGCCAATCAAATGACATCGTCCTTTACTCAGACACAGCCCCAACCCCAACTTCTCTCCACAAACCGCATAGAAGCACCTTAAACTGTATATAGAGGAGCTGACTTCACTTCACAGAAATTAGCCCACTCTCCTTCTGAGAGTGTCTAACTGTGCTTCAATACACTTTGCTTTGAGCTTGCATTTGGAGTTAGCCTGCAATCGTTTGCCCACTCTCAGAAGAACCGAGATTACTGGTCCAGAACTCCAGCTCTGTTAATCTCCTCGGTTAAAGGGTCCATCCCAACACAGAATTCCTGGTAACATCTTAGTGCTGTGACCTGGAAGATTTATGTTCAGTATGGCTTTGAATATGTGCTTGATTTTAACTTGGGGAACTGAAACATATTTTGCTAAAATGCTTCCTTTCGCTTTGGGTCAAGATGTTTGTGCTATGTTTCGCTGCTTGGCTAAGAGAAGTTGCAATGAGTGTTGGATTTGCTGCATTAGAGAGGGGGTATATCCCCCAACATGCCACCAATAACTTTTAGACAAGAGTTTAGAGAAATCTCTGGATTTAGGTTTAATTAGCTGTTTAATGTGATTAAACAACTTCATTAGGTTGTAGTGGCCATTGTAGCCCAGAGCCTGTTAACAACACAGGGAAGCTTTGAGAGGTAAAATGGTTTCTTATGCTGTGGCCACACAGCCAGGAATCACCCCCAACTCCCTTCAGATTGGGCACTTTGGCTGGATGCAATTTTTAAAATTACTGATTAAGAGAGCCGATCGGGATTTGGATCATGGGATAGTTTGGATAAATGCTAAGTTTAGAGGTTTACAGCCGGGAACGAAGGGTAGGCCCATAGTGGGTCATAAGCTTTGGAGAACTCCGCAAATCGTCCTTGCCCACCCTGTTGGGCACTCACCCCACCCGAGGCCCCCTTCCCACCACACTGCCACAGGCAGCAGCGCAGCTTCTGAAGGTCTTTTTGCAATTTTTTTCCTTTTTCTTTTCAACAGAGCTTCATTTCTTTTCTTTCTTTCTAACCACTTTTATTCAGAACCTAGGGGACAAATGTTTTGGGCAAGGCTGTACTACCCACTGTAGGAAGGGGTCTCCATGCTGGGCACAGCCATGGTCCACACATAGGCACAACTTGAGAGGCACACAGACTGCCCTGGGAGACCCGGAGCCTCCATCTAAAGAGCAGGGGACACTCTCTCCCGGTAATGGTCAAGGATATCGGGATGTCAAGACTAGCTTGATCTCAGTGCTGTGTATTCTGGATTGCCAGCTGGATCCATACTCCTATGTAAAACCACGGAGGGCTGCCCAAACTGATGATGTCTCCACAGACAAATACACTTGTGAGACTTTAGTGGACCTCAAGCCTCTCTTTAAAAGACTGCCAAAAAATAAGTAATGCCCACTGACTTTCCTTACTGCCATTTAAAAAAAATATATTAACTTTAAGTTGGATTGTTATAGTTATTCTCATATATTTGCAGTTTAATTGCCTCCTCCTGAATGGGTGAAATAATTTTTTATGCTAAAATAGCTGTTTTAAATGCAGTGACCAATATTTTTGCTTTTTAAACTAGATTAACACTTGCAATCATTTCTCCTAACGTTTTTTTCCAACACCCATATTTAGCTACCATCAAAGAAGTTTTAAAACCTTGTTTAAACACAACGTCAACGGACTGCACAACATCACAGAAACTGTAGAATCTGTGCTAACACCTTCCCTAGCGGAGATCTATCAGCCATTCCCATTCCTGCTTCTGAATGGAATCAATCAGAAACCTTTCCAGCCCCCACTTCTGTAACTGACCAGGATAAGCTGTCAATCCTAGGGTCAAGCCCACAGTCAATTGCATACTCCTTAAAAGTCTATACCAACAAACCTGTTACAACCTCCGAGGACCTGTCGTCTATCTGTAACACTATCTGACTAAGCACTCTTTTGTCTTCTATCTTCACTGAGGATGAGGCCATTACTTGGATTTTTTCCTAATATTTCCAAGGCTTGCAATCACACTTGTACCCTATTTTCCACCCAATTATGTGTCAACTTAGTCACCGACAACAAAAAATACAAACATACCTGATATTCTAATTCTTCTTTGTGTTTTATTCATTTCCCAAGCCCCCCAACAGAACCACTGTGTGGAAATAAGCCAGCTATTCTGGATCTACCCTTTTCCCCAGACCCACACCAGAATATCTTTTAAACATAACAACTTCTGGTTTCAGTCTCACAACTTCGGGCAAAATCATTGCAAAAAACTGCAGCTCCCCATAATTTCACAATATTGGCTGGGATCCCATCACTCCTTCCTCTAACTGGGCCTTTGATTTCTCTTTCATTCTGTCAAGTACTGCCTGTGTTCCCCCATTATGTGAACTAGCCTTGACTTCCACTTCTGAGGGTATTAAAGCAGACTTACACAGCATGGAAAAACCCTACTTTAGTATCACTGTTGATATTTGTCTTAACATGACAAATCACACTTACTTTTTGTATAGAAACAAGGCATATCTCTGCTTGTCTGCTAATTAAACAGGGACTTGGCCCTCGTTTACATCATCCCCAAACTCACTCTTATCAACGATAGCATTCCCCTCCCTATACATGCTCAATCTGGTAAAACTGAAAGAGGAGTTTTAACGGCACTGACTACAATTGGCGTTCTGGCTGGTATTGGCACGGGAATTGGAGGACCTCCTTAACTCCATTTTTACTGCCCAGAAACTATTCTTAAAAATTACTCAACAAATTATTAATCTAACTAACCAAATCAATACCCTTTCAGAACAAATCGCTTCATTAGCAAGCATAGTCTTACGAAATTGATGAGCTTTTAATTTGCTCACAGCCAAGCAAGGGGGAGCTTGTGGAACACTTGATAAAAATTGCTGTTTTTGTCAACCAATCAGGTAAAGTGCAAACCAACTTAAAAAAATTATAGACAGGGCCAACAAGTTAATGGAAAACAGAGTTTCAGGAGGCTTTGACTGGTGGAAATTTAACGTCCGGTCCTGGTTTTCCTGGTTAGCCCCCTTTCTTGGTCCTAAAACAGCTTTATACTACTTATAGCTTTCAAACAATGCTCATTTGATTTACAAGGTTGTTTTGTTTCTTCCCACCTAGAATCCATAAAACTCCAAATGATTCTACAAGGTTACCACGAGGTCTCAACCATGTCTGATATCTACATGGGCCCCTTGGATGGCCACCACTCTTCTCTGCCCCACCTACCAGCTACAAGAGAGCAAAAAAGAGAACCCAATTAATACCACTGCCTCTTGTCAGCAGGAAGTAGCCAGATTAATTGTCACCCATCTACCCAAAAATTTGGCTTTTTTTCTCTAAAGGGGGCATTATTAGGTAGTTAAATAGACATTAGCAGCTAGGAGTGGGTAAGAAAAGAGAGTAGAAAGGCTGACAGTGAAACAGCCCCTGGCCCACGTAAGTTTAGCCCCAGAACCATCCTAATGCCATCCTAATGGATGAAGTTTTTGGCAAAGTCTGTGGCCAACACATCCCGAAGAAAGAGAAAGTAAGGCACAGGTGGAAGTCTCCTAAAGGGGCACATGCCCAGTGACACAAAACCATGCCCTCAGGTCACCCCAAGTTCATTATACCATCATTATAATAAAATTTACATGTGGTTTTACCCTCCTTTCCCCAGAGTGGGCTTTTCTGTATAAATGATGGGTAAAACCATGCCAGTTTAATTTTAGTTCTATAACCATAAACTGCCAATCAAATGACATCATCCTGTCACTCAGACACAACCCAAACCTTGACTCCTCCCCACAAACCCCATAAAAGCACCTTAAACCCTGTAAAGAGGGGCTTATTTCACTTCGCAGAAATCATCCCACTCTCCCTCTGAGAGTGTATTACTGTGCTTCCGTACTCTTTGCCTTGAGCTTGCATTTTGGTGTTAGTCTGCAATTCTTCGCTCACTGTCAGAGGAACTGAGATTGCTGGTCCAGGGCTCCAGCTCTGTTAATCTCCACCTCTGTTAAGAATCCATCCCAGTGCAGGATTATTGGTAACACTTGAGGGGAGGGGCCTAAGCCCACTGCTCAGCCACAGTCCCGTGGCTAAGAAGGCGTGCTGTCGGATTGCTGGCCGACTTTTCTGCTTTTCCCCAGGCAGAAGAGTTTTGAGAGGGGCTGGACCCTGACCAACATGACCCTTTCACTGGGGACTGTTTCATCCTGGGCAAATGTCCCTGTGGCATCGTGGCCACCACCCCATACACCTGCCAGCTTTTCAGGGAGGAACAGGAGGGTGATTACACAAGAACTGTACGATACACTTTGAAATATACCCACTTCTCTATTTAATTGGAATTTGATAACCATCTCTTAAATGGGCCAGGAGTATGATCTGAGTTTACAGGTGAGGAAACTGAGGCAAGGCATGAGGCTGTGGCTTTCAACCAGCAACTCAGGGAGGAGCCAAGATTTGTAAACCAAAACGTGTCTGAGATAGATCTTAATCCGTTTAGTGGTTTATTTTGTCAAGGCTGAGGATGCCCACAGGAAAAAATTAAGAGAGACACAAGTCACGGTCGGATCCGTGGCCCACAAGTTTTCAAAAGAGGGTTTTAAGGGCTTCAATATTTCAAGGGTAAAGAGTGGGAAGGAGGAGGAGGGATGAAAAAAAAAAGACAGGACAGGTAGCGAGAAGAGTTGTCACATTCTTGTGAGGCTTTGATTAGCGCTTCCTGAATCTATGTGCTGCATGTAAAAGGCATGGATAGAGGAACAGTAATTATGCATTCATCTCATGCTCAGTAAATGTATATTTTACAGAAAATAAAAATAAACAGGCAGGGCTTGGTGGCTCATGCCTGTAATCCCAGCACTTTGGGAGGCCTAGGCACGTGGATCACCTGGAGTCAGGAGGTCGTGACCAACCTGGCCAACATGGCAAAACCTCGGGTCTACTAAAAATACAAAAAGTAGCTGGGTATGGTGGTGCACGCCTGTAGTTTCAGCTACTCAGGAGGCTGAGGCAGGAGGATCGCTTGAACCCAGGAGGCGGAGGTTGCAGTGAGCCGGGATCATGCCACTGCAATCCAGCCTGGGCGAGAGGAGGAGACTCCATCTCGAAACAAAACAAAACAACAACAACAATAAAATGAACATAGATTAGAGGAAGCAGTCACATATGCATTTGTGTTGAGGTGAGCAGTAGGGTAATTTCTAGTCTTGGTTTTGTCATGTACCTGTCAAGGTAAGTTACTAATTCGCATTGTCATGGTAAAATTGCACAGACTCTGTTTTAAGGGAAAAGATGTTGGGGCTCACAAGGAGTTTTCTTGTGGGAAATCCATGAGGAAGACCACCTGGGGAATATGTTGCCTTCTGTCTTGGCAGATACCTGTTTAGGGACAAAAAGAAGGGCAGTTTTTTGACTGATTCAATTTCCCTGCTTAACGGTTTTCTTTGGCATAGAGAGTCTGGGGTCCCGATATTTTATTTTCCTTTGACATTATCTCCCCCTTTTTCAAAATCTTTTTGAGAAAGCATTGTAGATGCAAATGAGTCTCTGGACATGAGTTTGATCTGATTCTTGTCAGATGAAGTTGTCTAGTTTCAGTTTGTAGGGCGTTCAGGGAAGTACAGTTTTAATTTCTGGTGATTCCAAGTGAGAAAAATGAGAGAAGGAAGACAAAAATGATACTTCTTTTGAGACTTGCAGCCAAGAAAGAATTCACGAGCCAGCCTAGATGAATTTTGGACAAATAATAAAACCAGAATACAATGGACAAAGCTAGAATCTAATAACAGGTATTCTACAGTTTCTTTTAAAACATATATTTTTTTTTTTCTCTCCAGTCCTCTACTTCTACCAAAGACAAATCATAGTAGGACTAATTTATTTGAAAAATAAGTTGTAGTCTTATGATACTTGGCCTGATTACTTTCATAAAGTGCAGTAAGAACAATGATTTACCATATGGGTTCTTCTTTAAAAATTGGATTTGCTGGAACATCTTCCTTTTCATAAGGAATCTCAGATTACACCTTTTAAAGCCTTGAGTTCAGCCAAATATTTATCTGTGCCTGCAGGTTCCTGTATGAATTGGGTGCGTTCCTCTCTTCTTGAGATTCCAAGATAACTTGGGGGTTCCTAGGCCTGTCAGAAAGTATTATTTTCCTTACTTACCCCACATCCCACATCAGGAACCCTGTACAGTCAAAGAATGAGGCCAGTTTTTTGATGAGGCTTTCATTGGCCCTATAAGTCAACCTCTATTCCTCAAAGCTGCCTGCTCATATGTGAAAATACGCCATGCCAGTCAAAGCCTTGATAAAATAACTAGTGTCTCCAATGGTGTCCTGTTGCAAAGGAAAACAGATTCTTACTGAACTTATGCAAATAATTCTATTGCCATAAATTAAGAAAACTCACAAATAGTTTCCAAATTCTGGAGAAATCAGATAGAGAGAAAGAAATGTGCTTTAACTTTTGCTCACAAGAGTATATTTCATTCAACTGTCAAAAGCTGTACATAGCTCACAAGAAATCAAAGTTTCCTTGACTCTGAAGAAGGAAAAAAAAAGAATCAGCCATGTTTCAAACACAAAGTCATTTAAAAAATTATTTCAGTCCTCTATTAGATCAGTCCTAAGATAGAAAAAAAAATAAAAAATGTTAGTTTGGAGACTTGCCACCAGGAAAGATTTCAGGATCCATTCTAGATAAATTTTGGACAAATAACAAAACTGGAAAAACAATGCACAAGGCTCTAATCTAATAACAGGTGTTCTGTAACTTGTACCACCTGATATTGGGTTAGCAATCCTCATGAACATACCAACTTTTTAATTAGTGTCCTGGAATTTTTTTCTGTAGTCCAATGGCACGGCCTGTAGCTGATCATAAACTGGTATTAAGAAGAATTAAAGTAAAACAGTAACTGTGGATAGCAAAATATTAGAGCAGCCTTGGCAAACACAAAATTGACAAGGAAATTTGGTTATTTCTGTGACACACAACAACTTACCATAAAAATCATAATTATTACTAATAACATATATTGCTGTGTGTGGTGGCTCAAACTTGTAATCCCAGCACTTTGGGAGGCTGAGGTGGGCGGATCACTTGAGGCCAAGAGTTTGAAACCAGCTGACCAACATGGCAAAATCTCATCTCTACTAAAAATACAAAAATCAGCTGGGTGTGGTGGTGCACACCTGTAGTCCCAGCTGCTCAGGAGGCTGAGGCATGAGAATCGCTTGAACCTAAAAGGTGGTGGTTGCAGTGAGCCAAGATTGTGCCATTGCACTCCAGCCTGGGTGACTGAGTGAGACTCTGTTTCAACACAAACAAACAAACAAAACAAAAACACCATAGAGGAAGCTATAACAGAATTATAGGCATCTCATACAATTTTGGAACACATTTATTTACATATAACTCAAAGAAAGTTACAACACCATTTTACATCTGTCCTGCTAGACCCCTGCTAGATACTTGCAAGCTCGGAGAGCACAATCTTGGAGAGAGTAAAAAAAAGACTTGGAGACAGCAGATGAGACATAAGCTTTATTCAGGGAACTTACATACAAGGAGTCCAGGAGCAGCCGGCTGGACAGAAAGCCCCTCACATTTGTAAAAAGCATGCAGTTTATACAGTACCCTTCCCACAGCAACCTCCACTTAGCCACCTCCACCCAGCAACCTCCACCTAGCCCAAAACAAAGGGCCTTGTTTCCCTCCAGGACCTGCTTCCCAAGGACTGGGCCAGGTTCCAGGTGTTCTTCATAGGTATGTTGTAAACATCTGGATTGGCCATTCCTGGGGTCCATAGTTTAGAAAAATGAACAAACATTCACCAAGGAACATAGGGCCATTCTCAGGGGATGCTTGAATTATTGCTGTCTGACAGGACATGCCCACTATGCACTCCACTCCAGCATAGCCTTCAATGGCCCTCACGGACCAAGTAAGATGAATATGTCTCTTCAAGACGTCAGGGGGCCTAATATCTAAAAAATTAATGAGGTCAAAACACTGGATTTGAAATTTGATTTTAGAAAGTTTGTCAAATATCAAAGGTTGAAAACACTTGATATCACAAAATAGGATTACAGCTTACTATAAAGTAAGTCATTCATGTGGCCAAAGAGATAACTTAAATATTTCAAAAACATAGAAATGTTTATACCTTGAGAGAGAGGAGACTCAGTTTCCCACACAATAAGACCTCATAAAGACAGCATGGGCAGGGCATGGTGGCTCATGACTGTAATCCCAGCACTATGGGAGGCCAAGGCAAATAGATCACCTGAGGTCAGGAGTTCGAGACCAGCCTGGCCAACATGGCGAAACCCCGTCTCTACTTAAAATACAAAAATTAGCCAGACGCGGTGGCAGGCACCTGTAATCCCAGCTACTCGGGAGGCTGAGGCAGGGAGAATTGCTGGAATCCAGGAGGCAGAGGTTGCAGTGAGCTGAGATCACGCCATTGCACTCCAGCCTGAGCAACAGAGTGAGACTCCATCTCAAAAAAATAAATAAATAAACAGCATGAGGCCAGTGGAATCTGTTTCTCTCCCTACCAACTTTTTTGTAGTTTATTCAAAAAGCAAACAGAAGTCTTTTCTCATCTTGTAATATTACATGAAAATCTTGTTCAAAGCAGCAAGCCCAAATTTACCTTTGCTTAATGTATTATTAACACTAAAGTTAATTTTAATATCTTAGAAACAAATCTGTCAAATTTTAATTAGTTACATCTTAAGGTAAAATATTTTATAAATATTTTATAACCTTTTACAATTTCTATTAAAAAGCAGATCAATGCTCCAAGAAAGCCCTGTGATTCTCATACAGTGGCTCAGATTCTGACCTTTCACCAGTGTATTTATATTAATTTTCAATTTATAGGAAAAGTAAATAATCCCCATTACATTTTTGCCACCTTGATCGCAAACAAATTCTTTTTACAAGAACAATCTTCCACACACCATCTATAACTGGCTGAAAACTTCGGTTTGGTCCTATTTTTCATTTAACTTGAAATAATCCTTAAAAACTTCTAAACTAGATAAAATTATCATTATTATCATTATTATTATTATTATTATTATTATTATTATTATTATTTGAGATGGAGTCTCGCTCTGTCGCCCAGGCTAGAGTGCAGTGGCGTGATCTTGGCTCACTGCAACCTCTGCTTCCCAGGTTCAAGTGATTCTCCTGCCTTAGCCTCCTGAGTAGCTGGGACTACAGGGGTGTGCCACCACACCTGGCTAATTTTTTGTATTTTTAGTAGAGACGTGGTTTCGCCGTGTTAGCCAAGATGGTCTCCTTCTCCTGACCTTGTGATCTGCCCACCTTGGCCTCCTAAAGTGCTTGGATTACAGGCGTGAGCTAGCATGCCCGGCCAATTATTTTTATTTTAACAAAACCCACATTACTGTGCTTTCTTATAACGTTTTTACCAAAAACACATCCTACCTTTTGTCACAGGTATGACTGGCTGGGACCAACATGGCGGACAGTAAAATAATTTACCCAAGACAATCATGGGTAAAGAAAGGCAGATTTATTAGAGAAAGTACAAAGACACATTGCAAAAGTGCAACGGTCAGCACAGCAAAAAAGGGACGTCTGCAAAGTGGCAGGGGCTGAAGGGAAGTTTCATAGGGTTGTGCTGGAGGCTACCTGTGGAACGAGGTGCAGCTGGGGCTACATGCGGAGTGAGGTATTTGGGAACAGGATGTCATGCTAGTTGGTTGTCTGTGATCAGCTGTCTCTCAGAACAATTGTTCTCCCCCACCTGGGGCCCCTTCCTCGTTGTTGCTTACTTATATTACTAGGACTCCACACAAATTACTCCTTATCAGATTTTAGCCAGGACAAACAGCTGATATTTCTGGCTTTCTAACTTCTTTACCAAAGGTAACCTCCTGAGTGAGACCAATAACACTTAACTAAGGTCATTACTGAACCATGGATGCATGGATTCCCCCTATTCTCAGGCTACACGCTAGACTGAATCTGAACTAAGCTATTTTCACTGTATTATTATCTTTGCAGGTATAAACTCAACCTTTTCCCCACGGCACTTCCTTGGGTTATTTCGAAAGCCTCTACAATACTCTGATTATCCCGATGTATATACAACATGAAACACTGTCTTGTCTATGAGTTCATTTATCTCACTAACAGCAATCATACTAATACGTTTCTATGACCTGAGAAGCCTTTGCTTCAAAAGAAGAAGTTTTAGTAGTTGAATTATCAACTACAAACCTCAAATGACTCTACGGTTGCCCACCACCATACCACACATTTGTAGAGCCAGCTTACGTAAAATCCTAGATGAGAAAGGAAGGAATCAAACCTCCTAAAACTGGTTCCAAATGAGCTTCATAACCACTATGACTTTCTCAATTAAAATATATTAGTAAAAATAATTACATAACTTTGTCAAAGTTAAGTTATAGGTTAAAATTATTTATATCTTTATGGCATATCCATTTAAACTAGGCTTCCAAGATGCTATGTCACCTATCATAGAAGGAAGAACTCCTTCATTTTCATGACCTCACCCATGTGATCATTTTCTTTTTTTTTTTTTTTTTGAGACAGAATTTCACTCTTGACTCTTGTTGCCCAGGTTGGAGTGCAATGGCACGATCTTGGCTCAACGCAACCTCCGCCTACCGGGTTCAAGCGATTCTCCTACCTCAGCCTCCCATGTAGCTGGGATTACAGGCATGTGCCACCATGCCTGGCTACTTTTGTATCTTTAGTAGAGATGGGGTTTTACCATATTGATCAGGCTTGTCTTGAACTCCCGACCTTAGGTGATCTGCCCGCCTTGGCCTCCCAAAGTGCTGAGATTACAGGCGTGAGCCACCAGCGCGCCTGGCCGTTCTCATTTTCTTAATTAGTTCATTAGTACTTTATATTACTTCCCTGATACTAATAAATTAACTTGCACAAGCACTATAGATGCCCAAGAAGTAGAGACAATATGAACTATGTTACTTGCTAGTATCTTAATTGTTCTCCCATCATGATGTGTTCTAATACATAATAGATGAAATTAATAACCTCTCCCTTACTGTCAAAACTATAGGGCATCAATGATATTGAAGCTACAAATATACAGATTATGAAGACCTGAGTTTTGACGCCTACATAATTCCCACAACAGACTTAAAATCAAGAGAGCTGTGGCTACTTGAAGTTGACAGTTGAGTAGTTCTCCCTATAGAAATATTAATTCACATGTTAATTTCATCAGAAGATGTCCTATATTCGTGAGCCATACCATCATTAGGCCTAAAAATCGTTGCAATCCCAGAGCATTTAAACCAAGCAACCTTAACATCTACACGACCAGACCTTTACTACAGACAATGCCCAGAAACCTGCAGATCCAACCAAGGCTTTATACCCATTGTTCTTGAACTAGTACCCCTAAAGCACTTCGAAAACTGGTTAGCCTCTATATCGTAATATCACTGTGAAGCTAATTAGCATTAACCTTTTAAGTTAAAGACTGAGAGCCAGGATTTCTCCACAGTAAAATGTCCCAACTAAACACATCTACATTATTTACTATGATTTAATCTATAATCATATCACTCTTTATCTTATTTCAATTAACATTCTCAAAATTTATCTCCCCGATAAGCTCAACACTAAAATTCTTTGAATCACAGAAACCTGAAATTCCTTGAGAAATAAAATGAATGCAAATGTATTTGCCTTTCATTGCCCTAACAGTAATA
Organism: Pongo pygmaeus; assembly: GCF_028885625.2. Classification (NCBI taxonomy): domain Eukaryota; kingdom Metazoa; phylum Chordata; class Mammalia; order Primates; family Hominidae; genus Pongo; species Pongo pygmaeus. The sequence continues at coordinate 47,190,308 of NC_085931.1, forward strand.
GGAAGACCCGTAGTTATAATCTCCTATTTCCAAATATTTTATTTCTATCATCTAGTCACCTGATTAACAACTGGCTAATCTCTATACAACAGTGACTAAATCAACTCCTATTAAAACACATGATAATAATACATAATACCAATGGATGAAGCTGATCCCTTATACTAATTTCATGTATTCTATTTATTGGCACAATTAATTTACTAGGAGGCTTCCCACTCACACCAACTACTCAACTCTCAATAAATTTAGGTATAGCTATTCCAGTATGAGCAGGAGCAGTAATTACTGGCTTTTGTCACAAAACAAAAGCATCCCTTGCTTATTTCCTACCACAAGGAACACCTATTTTACTTATCTCTTTTCTAGTCATTGTCAAAACCATTAGCCTTTTCATTCAACCAATAGCCTTACCCATATGATTGACTGCCAATATTACAGCTGTAAATGTAGATTATACATTTAATTGGAGGTGCCACCTTAGTATCAACATCTATTAGCCTACCCACAGCCTCAGTCCCACTTATTACCTTGATTTTACTAGCCATTCTTGAATTTGCCATGGTTTTAATCCAAGCATATGTTTTTACAATTTTTTTTTGAGACAGAGTCTAGCTCTATCACTCATGCTGAAGCGTAGTGACATGATCTTGGCTTACTACAGCCTCCAACTCCTAGGCTCAAGCAGTCCTCCAGCCTAGCCTCTGGGGTAGCTGGGACTACAGGTTCATGTCACCATGCCTGACTATTTTTTTTATTTTTTATTTTTTGGTTAGATGGGGTTTTATCAATGTGCCCAGGCTGGTCTCAAACTCTTAGGTTCAAGCAATCTACCTGCCTTGGCCTCCCAAAGTGGGATTATAGGTGTGAGATACCACACTTTGTGGATTTTACACTTCTAGTGAGACTCTACTCACATGATAGTACTTTACGACCTACGAAACCCAAGCATATAGTAGAGTAAGCTTCAGCCCTTGGCCATTCACAGGGGCGCTCATAACTACTGTAACACTTGTTATAAGCACTCATTATTACATCTGTCTTAGCCATATGATTCCACTTGAACTCAATTACTCTATTAACCCTAAGCCTACTAACTAATACGTTAACAATGTATCAATCATAATGAGACAATATCAGAGAAGGCACATTCCACAGCCACCACTTGTCAATTGTCCAAAAGGGCCTTAGATATGGACTAATTTTATTTATGCTCTCAGAAGTATTTTTCTATGCTGGATTCTCCTAAGCATTCAAGCCTGGTCCCAATCCCAGAACTAGGAGGCTGCTGACCTCCAACAGGTATTTACCTCCTTAACCCCTTAGAAGTGCCCCTACTCAATACATCCATTCTCTTGGCTTTGGGGGTATCAATTACAGGTATTTACCTGCTTAACCCCTTAGAAGTGCCCCTACTCAACACATCCATTCTCTCAGCTTTGGGAGTATCAATTACCTGAGCCCATCATAGTTTGAAAGAAGAAAACCAAAAACACATACTCCAAACCTTATCCATTATGATTGCCCTGGATATTGACTTTACACTCTTCCAAGCCTCAGAATGCTTCCAGGCACCTTTCACCATCTCTCACGGCATATATGGCTCAACATTCTCTATCGCTATAGACTTCCATGGACTTCACGTCATCAATGGCTCAACTTTCCTAACCATCTGTCTTGTGTGTCAACGAAAATTTCACTCATCAGACTCTTACCAAATTCCACCGCACATTTGCTCTACAACCAAAGACACCTTGGATCTAATTCTCCTTCTGCTATTACTACTCATATTAGTACTGTTCTCAACTGACCTATTAGGAGACTCAGACAATTACACTCCAGCAAATCCCCTCAACACACCACCCGACATTAAACCGGAATGGTGCCTTTCATTTGCCTATGCAATTCTGCATTAAACCAGAAGGGTGTCTTTTATTTGCCTATGCAATTCCACATTAAACCAGAGTAGTGTATTTCATTTGCCTATGCAATTCCACATTAAACCAGAATGGCAACTTTCATTTGCCTATGTAATTCCATATGAAACCAGAATGGTACTTTTCATTTGCCTATGCAATTCTACACTCCATTCCTAATGAACTAGGAGGCGTGCTGGCCCTTGTCTTCTCCATTCTTATCCCAGCTGTTGTTCCAACACTTCACATATCTAAACAACAAGGCATGATATTCCGACCATTAAGCCAATGTCTATTCTGAATTCTAGTAGCAGATCTTCTTATACTTACATGAATCGGGGGCCAACCTGTTGAACACCTCTTTATTATTATGAGCCAAGCAGCATCCATTGTGTACTTTTCCCTTATCCTTCTTTTTATACCAATTACTAGCCTAATCGAAAACAAGCTACTCAAATGCAGAAGTCCTTGTAGTATCTCATTAAGTTACTCTGGTCTGTAAACCAAAAATGGAGGACCCGGCTCCTTGGGACCATTTCCAGGAAGAAGATTCTTGCTCCACAACCAGCGCCCAAAGCTGAAATTCTACTTAAACTATTCCCTGATTTTTGTACTTGAAGTGCAATAAATTTATTTTAACTGCTATGTCAGATTGGAAAATACATATAAATTACTGTTACAACTATGTACATCATGCATTCCTGCTTGACCCCATGAATTAACATGCTAGTACTATATATGCCTGATCGTATATTGTATATTTATGTATCGTACCTTAAATCTTCACCTCCATGAATATTTAGCAGGAGTAATAGTGTCATAGCAACCTGTCATAAGTTCATCAAACATTCTGCAGAAAGCGATTAACATACATGTATATCGTCCAGTACAATAATCCCTTAATATTGCATAGGACATTCAGTTATTTGTGAATCATAGCACATCCAAGTCAAATCATTTCTCAGCAACACACTTATCACCTCCTAAAAACATTCTTAACTAACAAGCTTTGAGAAATCAGCAACCTGCTTGGGAAGTTCTATCCTTCTTACTCCCGGCCCATGACACTTGGGGGTAATTAGACTGCACTTATACCTGGAATCTGGTTCTTCCTTCAGGGCCATGGAGACTAAGATCGTCCACTTGTTCCTCTTAAATAAGACACCTCAATGATTTAGTGACAATCACCTCATGGTCACTTGCAGAAGTACTGTCACGTACTTGGTAGTTTTTAAATTGGGAGATGCTACGACTCAGCATGGTGGGAGCCTGAACCCACCCAACTCCATCATAGCTGGAGTTTAATAGAATATTACGAGTCAACACTTACAACCACAAGGTGCTAATTTATTCATGCTTGACAGATATCATGAAAAGAAAATGCACGTTCAAGCTCACCCTTTCTCCAAACATGTATCTGATTTGCTCCTCAAACTCCCCTACCCCCTTTTCCCTGGACTAACCTAACTATACCAGAAAAAAGTGTTTGTTCTTGCCAAGCCCAAAAACAAGATACGTATAGCATCAATGACAGCCAGGGCTCACACTCCAAATCAAATTGTAATCTCAACTACAATTACATTTTAGCCAAACTTTCAATTAAACCTATTTCAAAAACACATGATTGTAAAATAAAAACCAGGCTTTCTAGGCTAAAAATCCCACTTTTTATTTCTAAAGTTACTAAATATTGCCCCAATACTAGCATAGTACTTCAACCCTTCATTTTGTAACAGAGAGAAAATTTTCTAGATCCGAATTAATGTAGCTTATGATATTAAAACAAGGCACTGAAAATGCCTAGGTTAGTTCATGTAACTCCATAAACACCAAGGCATAGTTCTGGTCTTTTTATTGGGTTTTAATAAGATTACACATGTAAGCATCTGGATTCCAGTGAAAACGCCCTCCAGATCATCTAATTTCAAAAGGAGCAGGTACTAAGTGCACAGCCCCACATCATAACACCTTGCTCAACCACGCCCCCACGGGAAACAGCAGTGATAAAAAAAAAATAAGCAATAAATGAAAGTTTGACTAAGCTATACTTAATTATTAGGGTTGGTAAATTTCATGCCAGCTACCGGAGTCATACAATTAACCCAAACTCATAAAAACAAGCATTCAGCGTGTTTAAGGCAATTCTCATAATAAAGCTAAACTTTAAACCGAGCCATGAAAAGCTCAAACTAAAACAAAAAGAAACTACAACAATGATTTTAGTATCCTGAGAACATGATAGCTAAGGCCCAAACTGGGACTAAATCTCTCACTGTGCTTAGCCATAAACTTAAATAATTTAATAAACAAAATTATTTACCAGAGTACTATAAGCAATAGCTTACACCTCAAAGGACATGGTGATGCTTTACAGCCCTCGAGAGGGGCCTATTCTATAATCGATAAGCTCCGATATACCTCAGCATCTCTTGGTAACTCAGCCTATATACTGCTTAAACAATCTCATAGGAAGTCACCCTGTCTATTAATTATTCTTTTATCAATCCCCTTGATAAGTGGGTCATCCACTTGATCATCTCTTATTCTTGCACAATAATCTGCAGGATTGATTTTACCATCGTGACCCTGTCCATAATGTAATTCATCTCAACATTAGCAGAAACTAACCGAGCCGCATTTGACCGGCAGAATGTGATTTAGAGCTAGTCTCAGGCTTCAGTACAGTTATTTATTTAATTTTTTTTTGAGACAAAGTCTCACTCTGTCACCCAGGCTGGAGTGCAATGGTGCGATCTCGGCTCACTGCAATCTCTGCCTCTGGGCTCAAGCGATTCTCGTGCCTCAGCCTCCTGAGTAGCTGGGATTACAGGTGCGCACCACCATGCCTAGCTGATTTTTGTATTTTTAGTGGAGACGGGGTTTCTCCATGTTGACTGGGCTGATCTGGAACTCCTGACCTCACGTGATCCACCTGCATCAGCCTCCCAAAATGCTGAGATTACAGGAGTGAGCCATTGTGCCCGGCCCGGCTTCAATGTTGAGTATGCTGCAGGTTCATTGGTTGTTTCTTCATAGCAGAATATACTAACATTATTATAATAAATGTCCTAACTACTATTATTTCTACAAGAGTACTACATGATGTCTTTATAGCAAAAATCTATACAATTAATTCCATTACCAAACTCTCCTACTGAGAACCCTGTTTCTGTGAATTAGGGCATCAGACCCATGAGTTTGATATGATCAACTTATGCATCTTCCTGTGAAAAATCTTTCTATTCCTTACGCTAGCCCTATGCGTATAGAATGTTTAAATACCTGTCCTAATATCTAGCATTCAACCACAAACATGGGAAATACGTCTGATAAGAGAGTTACTTTGATAGAGTAATTTATAGAGGTTTAAATCTTCCTGTTTCTAGAATTACAGGAATTGAAATTAGTCCTAAGAAGTCAAAATTCTCCATGCTATCTGATACACTATGTCCTATAGCAACAGCAGCTAATAAGTAAGGGCAGATTACCCTATAGTAATGGCAGCCAAATAAGCTATCAGGCCCATACCCCAAATATGCTGGTTTATACCCTTCCTGTACTAATCAGTTCTCTAATCTTCCTCACTATCCTATTCACTTCCTCACTATCCTATTCATTATTTTTACACAAACTGTAATTATAGTAATCGCCTTACACTGTCTCTTAATCTGAAAGGATTAGAAATAAATATGCTAGTCATCATCCCCATAAAAGGCAAAACCCAGGCCGGGAATGGTGGCTCACGCCTGTAATCTCAACACTTTGGGTGGCTGAGGTGGGTGGACTGCTTAAGGCCAGGAGGTCGAGACCAGCCTGGGCAACATTCATAGGGAGTGAGACCATGCTTGGTAGTGAGTGACTCATTCAAAGTTTTCATGGTTTCAGGGAGATTCTTAGTCTAGGACCTCCAAGAGCCATCCTGGGACAGTGCTCATATGTGGGTCTTTAGCAGGGCACTCTTCCACTGAGGTCTGGCCCAGTGGGTTACATGAGATGTGGAACCTCCAGTCTATGGATTGTTCTGATGCCCAGTGCTGGAAATAATGGCCCATGAAAGGGGGCCCTGACCTCTATCTGTCCTTTTAGCCATGCCATTCGTGACACTAAGAGAGGTGAGACACTTCATGGTCTCCAGTTGGGTGGCACGTTTTACACTGAAGACCTGTAGTAGCCTCATTGTCGTATCCACACAGGTTAAGGCATACCTCTTCCCTCCACTCTGGGGCGGGGGCCAATAAAGTCGACTCGCCAGTCCCGCACAGGTTGTATGGCTCGATGTATGTGACGCGGTGTGGAGGGAACCTTTCTAGTCGCAGCCATGAACAGGTCCCGGGGTTCTGAACAGCCGCTAGAATATCTGCATAGTGGACAGGGAAGCCTACAGTCTTTGCTTTGGCCCACCTCATGGCTGCCCCCTGGTGGTCACTCTTACAAGGTAGCCACATGGCAGCCTCCCACAATGGGCTCCAGAAAACCATGGGAACATGCCTAAGGGCGTCTGCCTCCTGATTTCCAGGAGACAACTTAGGACTATGTGCATCCACATGGTACACCATAAGATGCACATCGTTCTCTTGTCACCTGACGTAGATGTCCTGCCACATGGATAGGCCCTCAAAGGGGCCTTCCCCAAACCTTCCAACTGTAAGCAGCCCATTGACTGCTTTGTCGTAACCCCCATTCTATCCTTAATGGTGTCAGTATCCATTTGCACCGTCAGCACTGACCATAAGTGTTAGGTGCTCTTGCTAGTTCCATGTGTGTGCCTAGCAGATATCGCCAGGGTCGCCTCATCTATGGTAGTTGGCATGGTAGGTGGATCTATTGCCATGTCCGCTCTTTCAAGCACCTCCTGTAGTACTTGACTTAAAGGACTAGTGGACAGGGCATCCCTTTGTTGCAGAGAGGCATGGCATTTCTGTAGGATGTGTGGTTGTGCCACCCCTGGAGGCGGGCTTGGCTAGGAGACCTTCCATTCACCCTTGTATAAGGTAGGCAGTCTTTACTGGGACGGTCTGCTTTCTGGCGATGGCCTCTGCCCGTTGCAATGTCCTATACATGGGCAATAGCTGCTGCTCCAGTACCATAGAGTGAGATTCTGCTCCCTTCTACAGTTGAGACTGAAACCCTACAGGTACCATTTCTGTGAGTTGTATTTGCGACAAACTCCAACTCAGGTCAGTGGCGTCTCTAGTGACTTCCAGTACAAGAGGGTGCTGTGGTCATGGGGCCCCTATTGCTTGAGCTTGTTTCACCCAAATTTTGTTCTGTCAGAAGCCTCTTGCTCCATATGTGTCCAGTCCCATTTGTTTCACCTTTCTTTATTAGAGTGTATAATCGGCAAAAGGATTGTGCCAAATGAGGAATGAATATCCTCCAGTAGCCCCGTAAACCTAGGAAAACCTGCAGTTGCTTTACTGTCTGAGGAACAGAATGGATGCGGGCTTGATGGTCCCCTGGGGCCCATCGGAGTCTCTTCCCAGGAAATTGGAGGACCTGAAGGAAAACCCTTAGAGGCACCAGGCAGTGGAGCTGAGGCCTGGAGAGGAGCTGGTTTCCCACAGCTGACACCCCTGAGGCTTTCCGGATCCCTGGCCTTCCCTAAACCTGGCTTTAAAATTGCCTCTGTGTGTGTGTGTGTGTGTGTGTGTGTGTGTGTGTGTGTGTGTGTCCATACATGTGTGTGTGCACACCCATGGATTTCTTTATTTATTTAATTCTGTGAGCTTTCTCTCTGGATTCTTCCAATACATGTCTCTACTGCAGAGTTAGCCAGAAGATTTTAAAAAGCTTTTGCTTCACTTTTGTTCTTGCATTTGCTTTCGACTTTGTTTTGCTTTGCGTTCTCCTTGCTTCAAAAAAAAATGTTAACTGATACAAAAATTGGTCCCAAGGAGTTGGTTGCAGATCACAGGACCTCAGGATGATTGGCATATTTGGAATAAGTTTTCAGGCTGAGAGGAGGGCAGAGCAACAATGAACCACCCCCAACCCCAGCATTCCGGGGAGCACCTGCTGTCATCTTGTGGAAAGGGGACAAGGAACGCTGGGACATGAAGCAGGACCGCTCACTTTGGACAAACACCTGGCTTTGACATTTTTCCTGAAGGCATCCAATAAATTGTGGCTGTTGATATTTTTGGCTGACTCTCCTATGAAAAGCAAATTCTGTAGGTTTCTGGTTACATTAAAATTTCATCCTCGCCAGATCTTCTAAGCACACATGAGGGCCCTGATAGGGAGAGAGTGGTGTGTTAGTTCCTCCCCTGCTGTAACAAAGCACCACAGATACAGTGGCTTCAACCAACACAAAGTTCTTCTGGAGGTCAGAAGTCCTAAAATCAAGGTGTGGGCAGAGCTGCGTTCCTTCTGGAGGCTCTGGAAGAAGCCATTCCATTGCCTTTTCCAGCTCTCAGAGGCACCTGCTGGCCTTGGCTCCTGTCTCCTTCCTTCCTCTTCAAAGTCAGCCTTGTATCGTCCTCTGATCTCTCCCAGTCTCTCTCCCCTTCTATCATCTCATCTCCTTTTCTCCCTCTCACCCTGCTGTCTCTGCCTTATAAGGACACTTGTGGTTACTTTGGACCCACTTAAAGCATCCCAAATAATCTCCCATCTCCAGATCCTTATCTGGACAATATCTGCAAGGTCCCTTTTATGATGGAAGGTGACGTAATCACAAGTCCCAGGGTTAGGACATGCACATCTGTAGGGTGCTGTTATTCAGCCTAAATCAAATTGCATCTGGAAAATTACGATGGGGATATCAGAAGGAGTTTGAAGAATCCCAACTCCTAGTCATGTCTAAGGGCTTTTCTGAGGTACAGGCCTGGCTAGAGGAAGCTGCTCCAACTCTGTTCCTGTCTGCCCCTGCCCCATTCTCTGTTTCTAGACAGCCCGCGTTCAAGTCATTGTGGCCCAAGACTGAACTGCAGAATGGAAAGGAGTGAGACGCTGCAGCAGAAGGAGCTCACTGTCAAAGCTCCAAAGATCTGGAGACCATTTGCAGGGTGGGGTCTGAGGGAGGTCCGCAAGGAAAGGGGAGCATCATGTGGATTCCTTGCCATAGTCGTCCTGAGCTAACACACTTTGCCCCAACAGCTGGCTTAGATTCTAATTGTGCCCAGGACTGGCCATGCAACCCTTGAGTAAATGCTGGCCACCTCTCTGTGACACCAAAAGGCCAGAAATTACCTGGCATGATAAAGAAGAAGGAGTCAAGTGTATAGGAGACTGGAGGGTTAGATTGGATTTCTCAGGTGCTTTCTGCCCTGACTGTGTCCTGCCAGGGCCCAGGAGATTCCCCTTTCCTTTGATGAGAAGAATCAATGGATATTCTCTAGAGCTCTCTAGAACGGGGGAGGGGCTAGGACCCCGATCTCTTTAGGGTGGGAGAAATTCCAAGAGGCCAACCCTAGGGGGAAGCAGGTGGTGGCCAGAAGAAAAGAGTGTGGACGCCAGGTCAGGAAGCAGGGAGGGTGCATGATCTGGGCTCAGGGACGTTCCACATGCAGAATCCAGCAACAGAGCTGGTGGACAGTCTACTGACTTCGCAAAACCCCCACTCTGGTGAGCAGGCACCTGTCACAGGTCATCATGCTGGATGGCCCCTGCTTGTCACTCAATTCTCAGGCCTGACTCATAGCACAGACCCAGAGCCCTTGAAGGAAAGGGAGGCCAGGAGTCTGCGAAAGGCCCCATCATTTCCCATAAGTGCAGCCTGTGAGCATTCCTCCTACCTGTTCTCCCTGGACCTGGAGCGTCCCCTCAGATCACAGGGGACGGCTTAAAGGAACCCCATCCCCAGGACTGCTGGATCCCGTCCAGACTGACACCAATTCCTGGGACCCATAATGACCCAGAGTGCCACTGTGGTGTTCCAGTCAGAGGGGGGATTACAGGGAACAAGTAATGAATGAATATCTGATTTCAGTTTACTTTTCAATAAGTCTATCACCTGGTTATTATTTTTTAAATTCCTGGGTGGATAACTGGAATGCATATTCTTGGAAGCTTCAGATTGTTCACCCAGACCCACAGATGATGACTATTTCAGTGACAGACGCCAGTGGAAGCTGTTGGTTTTACATACCTGCCTAAATATTTTAATCAAAGTCAACAGCAAATTCACGGAGGAGTTAGAGAGATTGCTGCCATCATCAAGGTTTAAAGGGAGCAGAAGCAGTGATTCCTGTGACTCACCTGTTCACCTCTCCAATGCAGCCAGTTATCAACAGGGAAACAACTGTTTGTTTTCCAACAGCAGAACAAAGTAGGAAGCTCATCAGTGGAAGGTGCCATTCCTCAGGTGTTCTTGTTAATGAAGCAAATAAACACAGCCTGCAGCTCTCAGTCTGTATCAATCAGGCTTCTTGGTCAAGCAGAGGTACCATCTCTGGTTTTTAAGGGCAGAAAACAACATGAAATTCACTGGAATCATATCAGAAGAACCCCACCTGCAGAGGAGGCTGGAGTTTGGCTTGGAAGATAAAAAGAAGCCAAGACAGTGACACGGTATCAAGGCTGCGAGCACAAGAGCCCTGCTTTGTCAGGAGTGACACAGCCACAGCGCTGCCCCGCCACCTGCGGACGTCATCTCTGCAGGTGCAGGACTCAGTCGCCCTCGTCTCTATTCTCCTCCTGGGCAGTCCTGCTGCTCTCACTGAGAATGGGTTCTAAGCACCCTGGGCTTTGCCTCACTTGCTCCAGTTTCAGAATCCCATGTGGAAGCAGCCAATTAGCCAGCCTAGCTCTTGGACAGGAGCCCTGGATGCCAGAGTGGGGGTAGGGAGTGGGGAGAATCTACTTGCCTTAGAATCACAGAGGGAAATGGGCCCAGCCTCTCTCTATGACTACACATGCTGGCAAACCCCCAAAGTAGGAAGAGAAAAATAGATGCGGAAGAGTTCCCTGCTGTGAAACAAGTTTGTTCCATCCCTTGGTTCTAAATACTGACATCTTTGATTGTACAAGGCAGACCCCTAACTCTAATTTGCGAAAACTAAATAGAGATAAATGACTCACAGACCATGAGGGCTGCATGCAGGTGCTTACACTGAGTTATGAGTACTCAACGTCTCTCAAATTCTGCTGTGCTTTCCGCCTGGCCCACCTGCTCCCCTCAGGCCTGGCCTGCTGCGGAACACCTCTCAAGGATGGTTCCTGAAGAGCAATGGAGGTTCTTCAGGAGCAATGGAGCACATCTCACAGCCCAGGCTGCCTGGAAGGAGCGGCATCCTCGGGAAGGATCTGCCTTGTTTGCTGGGTAACAGTTGAGGATTTGGCTGGAAGTTCAGCATTTTAGAAGGAATACATCTGGAGCCTTGGTGACAAAGATATTTAGGGAAGAGGTATACAGATGAAGCTTTTAGAATGAGCCCAGAGCAAAAAAAAAAAAAGAAAGAGAAAAAACCACCCCTGTCCCATGTGAATGCTGACTAGAAAGTCTCCACTATCAGAGACTCATATACAGGGAAGAAGTCACTTTTGTGGCTGCAAGTCTCCTCTGTTCCCAGGGCGGCCTGGTGTTTTCAGAATGGGCTCTATAACCAGGTGCGTGATGTGGAGCTAGGTGTAACCACGCAACACGGATCCCTCCTCAAGGCTGAGCACTTGGCATCGTCCAGTGAATCTCAACCCCGGAAGTCACAGCCTTAGAGAGCATGGAAATGGCCCGAACGGGACTCTGTTCCATGTCAGAGGCTGGGAGCTGCCTTTAGGATGTGCTATGTTTTGAATTCATACCCAGAATTTACCTCATTTCCTGTGATAGCCAGAATTTATGGAGTTGGGCAGTAAGAGGTTAAGATGAGGGTGATAGCTCTATGGTTACACACAATAAGTCACTTTCAAAAATTTTGTTTATAATACCCCTAACTCAGAGACTTTTAGGTCTAGAAGTTTCAGTATCTAAGGTGGGAATGCCTCCCGCAAGGCTGACAAAAGTGGTTTCAGAAGTGACCATAGCTGGCTTCTCATGCTCCCTGATGTGGGGATAGCAATGACGTCACTGGGTTAGATAAAATCATGGATCATGATCATCCAGGGAAGCTCATGTTGTTACTACACAGCAGGACACGAGGAATCGAGGGATCCCCTAGGATTGCTCCTTGTAATACTCTAACAAGTTGTAAAGGTGAATAGGAAATTTCACCACCTTACTGAGGCCAGACCATCAAGGAGCTTAGACCCCACAAGAATGACTTTGTCCATAAGTAAGAGGAACATTGAATGGAACAGTTAAAGACGTGTGATGGTGGCAGCAATGGTCAGTGGTGATTGTAGCCTTGACCGCACCTCTTTGTTTCCTACAAATATACACACAGAAAATGCGGAGATAGGAGCTGCCAATGGACCAAGAGAAAAATTGACAGTGTGCCGAGGCCTTCCTCCTGTGACATAACTTCAGCATGCAGAAGGGGCGATGCTGTGTGTGGCTCTCGTTGGAGAAGAGGCAAGTGCATTTGTCTTTGTCCTTCGGATGGCTGGATGCATAACAGGTAGAGTTTTTTGTTTGCTTTTTGAGACAGAGTCTTGCTCTGTCACCAGGCAGGAGTGCAGTGGCATGATCTCAGCTCACTGCAAGCTCTGCCTCCCAGATTCAAGCAATTCTCCCTCCTCAGCCTCCTGAGTAGCTGGGATTACAGGCGTGTATCACCATGCCTGGCTAATTTTTGTATTTTTAGTAGAGACGGGGTTTCATCATGTTGGCCATGCTGGTCTTGAACTCCTGAACTCAAATGATCTGCCCACCGTGACCACGCGAAGTGCTGGGATTACAGGCGTGAGCCACTGTGCCCAGCTGAAGAGGGTTCTTTTTGTTTGTATGAGAAGAAGAGTACATGTGTGTGTGGTAGCAAGCAGTTGACTGTATACAATAAGCACAAATTCAGGTGACTGTTTGGCCAGAGGCTTCCCATTAGGGTTTGTGTCTCTATTACCCATCCCTGTTCCTGATACCATAGCCTGACTGACTGGTTCAAGAACAGTCACTGACCCAAGCTATCCTGTCATTTGAGAATGTGAAACTTTAATCAGAGACACTAGGAATCAAAGTGTGTGGACCTAAGCCAGATATGGGCAGAGCCCTGAAAGGGCAAACCATACATTCCTGATGTTGGTAATGTTCTGCTCCTGTCCTTCCGAATTCTGTAGATTTTGTTCTTCCTTCCATCCTCTGACCTGCCCTAGTTCCCAACCAATGAATCTTCTATTTTGTTTAAGACAGGTAGATTCTGTTTCTGTTGCTTGCAACTGAAAAATTTTTAACCGATACTAGCAGTACAGTGGAATTGCATCAAATGCAGGTAGCCTGATGGCATTTCAACTCTAAGTGTCAGGGCAAATGGTGGCCGGATCACTGAAGAAGTAAATTACTCAGTGCCAGAAACATTCAAAGCTTAAGTGAAATGTATGAAAAGAATGTGAATTATCCAGGAATTGATGAACAATTGACAAACAAATGAAACACAATGTTCTGGTGTTAGGCAAGTTGGTGGCCATTGCTCTGTTGACTTCTTCAGGAAGAAATAGATGAATCAACTGAAGGTCAGGGAAACCTTGGCTGTTGGAGAGTTACAGGGACTGAGGTAAGTGTTCTGCAGGATGCTACACAAAAAAGGACTAAGTAGGCCCTGGGTGCACTTTACGAGTCACTTAGGAGAGGTTCTGGGGTGATTTTGTGCATTCTGTATCTCTTGACTCTGCTCTGGGCTCCAGCCGAGGTGCCCAGCAGTTCTATATTCTATACATGGAAATACAGATAATTAATGTCCACTGGGGCAAGGCCATGGGGGACAGGAGCAGTGGTTACAGGCCTCCCTCTCTCCTCCCTGTAGAGGAACACTCTGAAGACACTCCTTGAAGACTCCTCAGGAGGTCTCCAGTCGCCCACATGGGTGACCCTATCAAGAATTTCTTCTGGCATCAGTCTTCCATCCTTCTCCGTGTCACTCCTCCCAGTACCCCAGTCCTGCTCCTAGAATCACTTCCCAAACAAATCCTCTGCCTGGGAGCCTTGCCTAGGGCTCTCCCTTCAGGGGAACTCAGGCCACAGCAGCCTACATTAGACAGCATGAAGGCTCTGGGCTTTTGTGCTAAGAGTAATAGGAAGCCATTGAAGACTTGGAAGCCGGTGTTTGATGAAATCTGTATTCTTACGGGTCAACTTGGCTCAGTGTGGAGGATGGGCTGGCGTAGCGGCAAGGGCTGTGTAACAGCGAAGACCATTCTGGAAGCTTTTGCAGGAGTCTGGGCGAAATGAGAAGGCTGACTGGATGAGGGTATTTGTTGTCTGGCTGTCTCTCTCTGTCCCTCTATGTCTCATGGATTTTCTCTCAACCTACACACAGGCCCTTCTGATCTTAGCCTCGTGTGGCCCATGTCAATCCTGGGCCCTGGCTGCTAGATCAGGACCACGCCAAGCCAGAAGTCTACAAGTTTTCCCTGAGTGCTTCAGGGGCCACTGGGCCCTGGGTTCGCAGAGAAATGAGCAGTCACGAGAGTAAGCAGAAGGGGCCATGGAGGCCTAGCTCCCTGACAGCCTGGAAGAAGAATCATGAGGAAGAGAAGTCAGGCACCCAGAGCCTAGGGGAACCCATATATCAGCACCACAAAGGCTCAGTCATTAGTCAGTGTTGCTTGAACACAAGTCTCCAGAACGCAAGAGGAGAGGGCCAGGTGGTTGTGAGATATCATCTTGTCCAGCCCCCCTTTCCCAGCTGATGAGGAAACTGAGGCTCAGAGAAGTGGGGTCTCTTGACTGCAGGCTGGTTCATCTCCTCAATGCACCACAACATTCCTTGACTGGTTCCTGGCATCTGGTTTTGCTTTTATTTTTCTTCACACATCAACAACTTTTCCAATATAGCATTTGGAGTTTCATTGAAATGTCATTGGTCCCTCAGTGTACGCTGGCCCCAAGCAGGGCTGACCCCATGTCAAGTCCTCTTGCTGTCTGCTGACATCACCACAATCACCTTTACCACTGTTAGGACAAAAACTTGAGACAGGAACTTGCCCTCAAAGCGGGAAAGGAGCCATGAGACCAAGGAATGACTCAAACAAGTCCAGCTTGGCGAGTAGCGAAGTTTATTAGGACTTACACACAGGGCACTCAGCAAGACAGCTCGAGAGATCCGGCCTCCCCCAATCTCTAAACTGCTTTTCAGTTAATTTTCTGGCTCTTTGTCTACTATATATGAGCAATGAGACTTTTACTTGGTTGGTTCTCAGATACTCTCCAGGATGTTTGGGTTCTCAGAGACACCTGGTCCTCAGCTGGGCACCATGGAAATGGCTCATTACCTGGCCTTCAGGGTTCAAGCAGGGGACATACACCCTTAAATAACCTAAAGGGGACCTGTCACACTACAACCACCACCACCATCATCAAGAAGCCACTGGCTGACTCAGATACACCCCCAGGAGGACAAGGGAGAGTGGATGCTGGTAAGACAGGGCGAGAGACCATCACCAGGGAAAGATTCCATTCTTGGAAGGACATCAAACCAGGGGGCGGGTCTGTAGTGGAACCGCTGTTTCTTCTCCTGTATCCAACAGTTCTAACTGTGGCTTTCTCCATTTTCAGCTCTTTCTTTTCCTGGTCTTCTCATTGCTGATTCCTGCGTGCCTCCCTCTCTTCCTCCCCCAATATATTCTTTAGTCTAGAGTAAACTGCTTCTTTCCATTCCCCACACTCTCCAGTCCCCTTTCCTCCCTTATTCCAGGCTCCAGCATTTCTGCCTTCTCCTTGGCACACTTGCCATCTTGAGTAACCCCTCCCCTGCTGTGCTCAGCTACAGATGCCGAAGTTCCTAACACTGAGTTCCATAAACTTTACCTCGCCCTCTTTATTCCCCTAAAAAATGTCTGCGTTTTGTCCCGGCCTGTGTCTGGCTCACCTTCCCTGGTGGCTGCACTGCTCTGGGGTCATTGGTTATCGGGGAACCTGCCCCGATGGTCACGTAGGTTCTTTTCTATTTTCCCTAAGTGTCGGCTGGTTTGAGAAATAAAGGGACAGAGTACAAAAGAGAGAAATTTTAAAGCTGGGCGTCCAGGGGAGACATCACATGTCGGTAGGTTCCGTGATGCCTCACAAGCCGCAAAACCAGCAAGTTTTTATTAGGGACTTTCAAAAGGGGAGGGAGTGTACGAATAGGATGTGGGTCACAAAGATCACGTACTTCACAAGGTAATAGAATATCACAAGGCAAATGGAGGCAGGGCGAGATCACAGGACCACAGGACCGGGGCGAAATTAAAATTGCTAATGAAGTTTCGGGCACCATTGTCATTGATAACATCTTATCAGGAGACAGGGTTTTGAGAGTAACCGGTCGGACCAAAATTTATTAGGCGGGAATTTCCTCTTCCTAATAAGCCTGGAAGCGCTATGGGAGACTAGGGTTTATTTCATCCCTACAGTCTCGACCATAGAAGACAGCCACACCCAAGGGGGCCATTTATAGACCCACCCTCAGGGGTGCATTCTCTTTCTCAAGGATGTTCCTCGCTGAGAAAAAGAATTCAGCGATATTTCTCCCATTTGCTTTTGAAAGAAGAGAAATATGGTTCCGTTCCGCCCGGCTCACCGGCGGTCAGAGTTTAAGGTTATCTCTCTTATTCCTTGAACAATTGCTGTTATCCTGTTCTTTTTTCAAGGTGCCCAGATTTCATATTGTTCAAACACACATGCTCTACAATTTGTGCAGTTAACGCAATTATCACAGTGTCCTGAGGCAACATACATCCTCCTCAGCTGACAGGATTAAGAGATTAAAGTAAAGACAGGCATAGGAAATCACAAGGGTATTGATTGGGGAAGTGATAAGTGTCCACGAAATCTTCACAATTTGTGTTTAGAGATTGCAGTAAAGACAGGCATAGGAAACTATAAAAGTATTAATTTGGGGAACTAATAAATGTCCATGAATCCTTTACAATCCACGTTCTTCTGCCATGGCTTCAGCCGGTCCCTCTGTTTGGGGTCCCTGACTTCCCGCAACAATTGGGCCTAGCGTGCTTTTAGACTCTGATGGATATGGGTGAGCTCATTTAGATTCTCCTCCAGCTCCTGAGCCCACTGCCTCAGCGACTCAGCAGACTTGGATTTTGCCCCCTTGTGCAAGTCCAGTGAGTCTTGCACAAGGTTGACTACATCCAGCACAACGAGGATACCTGAAGTGGCCTTGCCCAGGTTCTGGGCTACTTTTCTCACTATCCGGGTGGGGGCTCCGGGTGTTCTCAGTGTCTCAACAATATTTATAGGTACGTATCACGAAGCAATCAAAGGGCGTCCAACAGTGGCTTTAGTCCTGAGTGTACGGACATCATTCGCAATCATTTTTGTGGCTTCGTCAAAATCAAGTGCAAAAGAAAGCACACTGGGTGTGATGTCACGCATAATGTCCCTTAGTGCCTCCAATTGGTCAGTGCTGGTTGCAGTCAGCCTGCTGGCTTTGAGTTCTGCTGACCTTGTGTATGTGTTCTCCACAATGCCGGAGGCGATCCCAGCTGTAGCAGATGCTATTCCCAGCCCTACCCCAGCTGCTGTAATGCTCAGGCTCAGCCCTGCTGTAAATGGTGCCAACACAACGCCAATGACAGACAGGATGCCAGTGGAGCCAGACACCACTTTGGCGATGACGCAGCCTCTGTGGACCTCTTCAATCTCATTTGCAATGACACGAAGCCTTTCTATGGACTCCTGAATCTTCCATCTGATTTGAGGAAACTGTTTCAAAAACCACTCCCTAAACTGCTGGTCTTTTTGCTGCATGTCTTTGTCCTCGATAGCCACATATGGTGTAAGATTCTTCAGAGCTTCATAGAGAGCATCTGCCTCATCTCTGTACCAATAAAGGACAGATGATTAAGAAAGGCAGCTTACTTATCTGTAAAATGAGCTCAACAAGATCTATTCTGCATAAATCACAGAGCTGTTACTATAAGTCAAATGGAAATAAAGTTCTAAAAGGTAAATAATTATTTTCAAGGCCGGGCGCGGTGGCTCACGCCTGTAATCCCAGCACTTTGGGAGGCCGAGATGGGCGGATCACAAGGTCAGGAGATCGAGACCATCCTAGCTAACACAGTGAAACCCCGTCTCTACTAATAATACAAAAAATTAGCCAGGTGTGGTGGTGAGTGCCTGTAGTCCCAGCTACTTGGGAGGCTGAGGCAGGAGAATGGCGTGAATCTGGGAGGTGGAGCTTGCAGTGAGCCGAGATCGTGCCACTGCACTCCAGCCTAGGCAACAGAGCGAGACTCCATCTCAAAAAATAATAATAATAATAATTCTATTCAAGGTTAAATATGTTTTGTACAACATACATATGCCACAGTACTTATTCAGTTTGGGAAAAAATAAGTTAAAGTCATCTTCAGATGCTCTTTAGTGGCTATGTGTTTGATAAAGATGGCTCCTCATGCAAAGGAGGTCAATGCCATCACTACCAGAGTGTGTGGAGAGGGGAAACTTTGTAGAAAAACAAAGAGAAGTGGATTCAGAGCAAAAAGACCTTCATTCAGAGGATCATAGAATAGTGATGAATTAACTTTATTAGAAGAGAGCACATCCCTTTGTCCTTGGCCCCTGGAAAGGGATCTCTGGGGCCCTGGAATGTCCTGCCTGGTAGGAACGTCTTTGTTTCCCTGGTGGTTTGGCTACAGGCCAGTATAGCAATGTGATGGGTGATGGGGGTTTAGGGCTATTAGGTGTCTCATCTGCCCTCCAGAGGAACTGAGGACTAAAGGGGCTAGACCTTGGGGAAGGGCTGGAGACTCCAAGTCAGCCATGATGGCAGCTTGTGATCCAGCCCTAGGAAGAGCTCTGCATTGTCATGAGTTGAGAAAGACTTACTCCTTGGCCAAACTCCAGTTGAACGGTTCTGAGCCTCTTCTCCTCTAGACGTTGACCTTGGCCTTCTATGCCCATCCCATGCTTGCTGGGCCTGCACCGCCCCAGCTCAGCAAGAATCCCCCAAAGTCAATTTAGAGAGGATCCCCCTGGCTTGCTGTCTGAGCACACTTGCTCTCTGATCACAGTCTTCACCCATTCATTTGATGAGTGACTGTCTGACCTGCCTTTATGGAGCATCCTGTTAGGCCAGTTTAGCAGAAACCCCCCACTCTGGTGCCTCCTATCAGTCCTGTTCCATCTGCCACCCCTTACCCTGGTGTTGGCTGTGACTCCCCCTCTCTCTTTACTGTATTCAGAGCTGGGCTCAGTCTCCCTCCCCTGTAACAACAATCCTGAATAAAGGCTTCCTTCCTGATTTAATGTGATTCACAGGAATTTTTCCTTAACTGGGTGAGCTTCCCTGGTTGGCAACACCCCATGTGTTTTGTCCCACTTTGACACAGGAGAACGCAGCGTCCTGAGGACAATGAAAATTCACAGCTGAAACCCTCCTAGACTCTGCCCTGTGTGTCTCTTCCTTAATCTGTGTTCTTTCCCTGTGATAAACCACAATCGTGCAATAACAGTTATCAGTGAGTTACATGAGTCCTTGTAGTGAATTATCCAACCTGAGGGGGGCTTAAGAAAGCCCCTCAAGTTTGCAACTGGTGTCAGAAGTAAGGGTGCACTCAAACGTTGCAGTTCATCTAAATCTGAGTCCTTAAGAATTCAAACACAACCTCAGACTAGAAGACATCAATTTGCCTGGCATGTTCTCTCTTCCAATGCCTCATGCCCTTTGACTTTCTGACTAAAGGCCACTGGGTGCAGCCACTGCCACCTATGACTGAAAAGTGGAAGACCTGGCTATTAGTCCTGGCTGCACATGAACTCTCAAGCCACCTTACTGCCTCCTGACCTGGCACCTCCAAACTTCAGGGTCTCACTCTCACATGTCACCAGCCAAACTAATGCCTTAGCAGGTGACAGCTTCATGTGTATACAGGTCAAGGCCCTACACAATTTCATGGAAGCTCTTGAGGACTCATGAGGACTTTGAAAATCATCTCTATAAATCACTAATGCTGAAAAGACCTACATTTGGACAAGATGGTAGAGATAGTGTTTTTCTCTTTGGTTGGGGACTTGTGAGTCTCCCGAGAACCCTTCAAATTACACCAATTGAAGCCACTCGTCCCCACTCTGGAAGGTGGCCTGAGGAAACACTGCCTCTACTCTATGTAGAACAGAGGAAGGTTTCAAATGGCAGCCCAGAACTCCCCATTTCCCAGGCATGGTGTCGGGGAAATAGTCACCCATGGCCCACTATTCCCATCAGTGATGGGATCAAATCAGGGAGGGAAGAAAAATCCCTCTCCCACTCACAGGTCCTCTGCAAGTCCATGACCACGTTACATTTCATGCTCTCAGTGTCTCCCTCCTCTCACCCTCCTCCCGGCCTTGATGCCCCACCCTTCCTGCTGCTCCTCCAATCTAGGCCCACCCCTGCCCCATCCTGACCCCTGGCTCTGCCCCTGGCAATGTCTCTCTGGGTCTTTGGGTGGCATCATGCTATTTGGTTCCCCACCTTTGACCTGGAGTTCATTCTAAGGCCTTCACCACACTCCCATCTGATTGAATTACTAATAGCATTGAACAGATGGCAGGTCCCAGTCTCCAAGACATAAAACAACAGCCCCAGAGCTGTGCAGGGACAGAGCCAGGATCCACCCCAGCTCTGTCCAACTCCATTCCAGCCTCTCTGTGTCCTGGGTCAGCAGAAGGATTCTGCTGTGTTTGTGCAGTTCCTCAGAGGTGGAAGAAAAGGGCCCCAGACAGCATCTCCAGGAACACACATTGATCAGGTCAAGATTTTTCTGACTTTTCCCAAAGAAAGTCCTGCTTGGCTTCCATCTCTAAGAAAAGGACTTTTGGCCCTGGTCTCTTCCCAGCAAGTTTTGTAAAAGGTAACATTAACTGAGCACCTACTATGTGTCAGTCATTATGCTAGATACTTTACATGCATTAGCTTATTTTTCTCACAATAAAGCTCAATGGATGAAGAAAGGAAAGCAGAAAGTAGTCAAGTAGCTTGCAAAGCTCCTATCACCAGTAGATGGCAGAACTGACCCTGCCCTTGTGGGCTTCCTCTCCCCTCAGCCTGAGGCCACTCACTGCCAGCGAAGCACTTGGAGGAAATATTCCTCCTGGACTGCTGAGATGGACATCCTCAAGCCCAGCAGAGGGGGCTGCCTGGAGGAGGTGTGCCTGCCAGAGAAAACTAGCCCAGGGGAGATCTGGGTGGCATCACCGGGGTGCTCCATGGAGGCAACCCCATGGAGGTTACCTGGGCAATTCAGCCACACGCACGAATGTCTTCCAGGCTTCATTGCTAGTCAGCAGGATTTTCAGATGCACTGGGCTAACTTTCTTCTGGAAGTATTTGATGACTTCTTCAGTGAAGAGTTTCTTTTCTAGTTGGAAACAAAAAGGATAAGATTGGAAGAAAGTTTGCTACCACATAAATGGCATTGAGTATAAGGTGGTTCGATGTTAATCCTCCTGAACCAGCTGTCACATGGGGTATTTTTGATGGAGGCACCAGTGCTATAGACTGAATTGTGTGCCCCCCAAATTCAAATACTGAGGCTCTAAACCCCAGTGACCATATTTGGAGACTGAGCCTTTAAGGAAGTCATTAATTTAAAGAGAGTCATAAAAGTAAGGACCTACTCCTATAGGACTGGTGTCCAATTAAAAGAAAAAAAAGAGACAGATGATCTCTCTCTCTCTCTCTCTCTCTCACACACACACACACACACACACACACACACACATACCCCACACTGGAAAGGCCATGTGAGGACACAGCCCTGAGGCAGCCTCTGCAAGCCAGGAACAACCCTGCTGGCACCTTCACCTTGGATTTCTTGCCTCCAGAACTGTGAGAAAATACATCAGTTGTTGAAGCCACCCAGCTTGTGGCATTTTACTAAGGCATCCCAAGAAGAGTGATTCACCAGGGAAGTGCCACAGTGCTTTGTGGAGCAACCGATCTATTTCAGCTGAGAATCACCAGAAAGTGAGCTTTCCACCATGTTTTCTCCCCATGTACGGGAAATATTCCAGTGATCACTTCCTTCTGCCATGTGCCTATTGTCAAACACTTTACACCAGTGTCTTCAAAATCTGAGTTTTGACCCATCAGTGGGTTATGACAATAGTTCATTGTGTCAAGAGCAGCATTTTAAAAAGAAAAGAGCATTGAAAGTATCAGAGTGTATTCAACACAGCAAGAGTGAGTATTCTTTTGTAAGATACTTGAAATATATCTATACACCCTTATGTAAATTCCTGGGATCTAGATGTGTTTAGGATGGCAGCATTTTCAATCTTTTAGAAGGGACAGAGGGTGCATATGGTTTATCACTGACCACTCCCAGCAGGGACTGGGCCCCACCTTGTAATCAAAGGTACAAATGTTTCAACCAGGAAACCAATGAATATTCACCTTAAATGGCATACATATTATCACTACAAAGCATCTTAGTACACAGCAGGATTACTGCCCAGATGAGTTGCCCCAAAAATGTGTGGTTTGCAGGGATTTGGGAATTATGGAACTCCAGAGAATGGGCTGGGAACCAGTTTGTATTTATGTATGCACTGGGACATGATGTAAAATTGTTTCCTGCTGTGCTCATACATGCAAGGCCTCATTCTCATTTCACAGAAGGAGAAATTGAGACCCAGACAGGGAGAGACACCACTCAACCCAGCAAGCAGGAAGCTCAGGGTTTGACTCAAGGCCAGCATTCCCTTGCCATTACTTTGAAGACTCCATATATTTAAAAAATGCCTGTGGTTTCTGCATTCTCCCCTGTAGTATACCTGTGGGGTTTTAAACATTTTATTTGCACAGAGGATTCCTCCTGCTGGTCATGGGCGCTCTCAGACAGGCAGTGGAGGGGGTTCTTTAGGTGAGCAGGGGAGTGGGACCCTCAGCACTGACCCCTGTGGCCCCTCCGTGTTGCCTCTGTCCCCTGCAGGCTGGTCTCAGGGTACACGGCTCCCCACTGGCACCTCTGAACCCAGCTGGCCCCATTATTAAACCACAGATCATCTTGTTTCGGAGGGAGAGTTTCTTCCTTGGGCCCCCAGCCCAGCCCTTCCTAAGGATTCCGGGGTTGGCTGAGAGCTCTCAGCTTCTAACCTTCCCTGCCCTCCCCTTGTCTTGGACAGGACTCAGCACAGCCCAGTTTGCTGTCCAGGGCGGCTCCTGAGCAGAGCTGACTTGATTGCCATGGCAACTCTGTAAGGTGAGGAAGCCGTCCTGAGGAAATGGGGCTTAGGGAAATGAACGCAGTCCTGACTTGGCTGGGCGAGGGCTTGTCTTGTTTTTTCTTTTTCCTTCTTCACCAAAAGGAGGAAGGAAACTCAGGGTTGGATGGAGGGAACCTCCAGCATTAAATTTGTGTTTTATTGATGGGGTGGGGATGGTGAATATAAAAGCAAAATTAAAATAAAAATCAGGCCCGAAACATTCCTAAGCAAACAAAACCAACCAGGCCTTCAGAACAGCTGTAACCCCTGTGAAACTGCAAGCTATGAAACTGGACTGGGGTCATATCAGATGGGCGCTTCTGTTAGACACAAACACAACTTAACCTTGGCCAGTCGTGAGCAGCCAGCTGACAGAGGGCCATGCTGAGATGTGGATGCTGGGAAGTCACAGAAGAAACAAGAACTCCAGGCAGCAGGTTCACATAATGGACACAGAAGGAGCTGCTGAAACCAGCTATAGGGACAGGGGGAGGGACGGGCCCACAGGACCCTGACAAACAGGAAGTGGCCAGTCTGGCTAAGACCAGTAAGATCTAACTCAGCACTGGGTCTGACCCACCTTTCACCCCAGACTCAATCATACCCTCCTTGTCCCACACCCACCCGCGCCACAGCAGTTCCATGCTTGCTACAAAACTGAGTGGCCCCCCAGTTCCAAGAAATCCCCGCCTCTTCCCATAAATCCTTATGCTTACTCTGCCCCTTAACTTAGTAAACCCACAAAGACAGAAACCCCAAACCCCACTGGGCCCGACTGGCTCTTCTGAGTCCACCTGCACTCCCACCCCTGAGCCTGCACTTCTGTTTTGCAGTGAAAGCTGATTTGCTTTTGCTTTGACTCAATTTTTTTCTCTCTTCGGTGTCAAAAACCTGGGCAAGGCTAAGGTCCGTTCTCATCTGCATTCAGAGACCTCCCTAAACCCACCGGCATCAACATGACCAGGAATTTTCCAACAAGGTAAAGCAAAACAGGCAGTTTTATCACTGGAACTAATCAAATAATGTCCTTATTGCACTTGCATATTCACCCGATAAACACTTGTCTTCCACAGTTTTTCATCATAACACAAAACCTCCTCCAGTTTGGTTTTCTCTATGAGCTCCTTCTTATTCAGATAAATGTTGTTGTGCCTCAGATGTTTCTTTGACAAGGGATACTTTCGATGATTGGACTCAGCCCAGGTAAAGAGGTACTTGTGACAGGCAGTGCATGGCGGGTGCCCTAACACAGCTCGGGAAGGGGGTGGCTTCCACTTAGAATCAACAGGGGTCAGGTAGAGGGGATGGGAACCAGCCCTTAGGGAGGCCGTACTGTGTGGCAGGCACTGGCTGGCCCAGGTACCCATGTAATGTTTGATCCTCATGACAACATGGGCAAATATTATCCCGCTGGTACAGGAAAGGAGGAGTAAGGAGCTCTATGTCACACAGAGGGGACATGGCCAAGACCAGAATGGGGTCCAGTTCAGTGGGAAGCTGGGTCACTCTACCCACAGGACCACTCTCAGAGCAGAGGGGCTGGTGCAGGGCAAGAGCTGGAGGGAGGGGACCGGCCTCTGCTGGAAACACCCCAGAGTCAGCCAGGAGCAGAGAGGGAGGTGAGAGGTCGGGGCTGCTGGTCAACCTCCTTTCCCACCCCTCCGCTACTCCTGGCCTCTGCTCTCCCCATCAAAAGCCAACCCTGCTGTTTCCATTTCCCCAAGGCTGTCCTGCCCCACTTGAGTCATCTGCTGGGTGCCAGGGTAGGGAGGAAGTGGGAACCTGGGCCATGCCCCCCTGAGGAGAGGTCAGGATGCAGATGCGCCCCCAGACCCCTGGGTCGGGGGACTCCACGTTGCCTCTCTTGGGGCTCGGGGCAGCCTCATCAGCCACTTCCATCTGGGTTCCAATGGGGCTCACTCAGCCTTGAAGACACCACCCTCCATTCTAGCTGTGGGTAGGAACCAGCCAGGGAAGAGGAGGCGAGCCTACCAGCAGCCAGGTCTCTGAGAGGCTTACCTTGGAACTGTCCAGCCACTGTCCAGCCTGGATGGTTTTGCTGCATCCTTGAGGAAGAGAAAACGAATTGTGGGATTGAATGTGAGCCACCTATGGGCAAAGGGAGGCTTGAGCAGCTGGGCCTCTGCAGATCCCTCTGAGGTGGCAGCAAATACCAAGACCAACCTAGCCCAGATTCTTTCTCTATCACCAAGTCCCCATCATCTGCTATTTACAGACACTCAACTCATTCCAGCTCCCTCTTCTCTCACTCTCACACCAAGGAAAAGTCCGCTTGTCTTGTTGGAGAATGAGGAGAAGATAATCAGAGGAGGGGCAGCCATCTGATAATTACAGAAACTATGGAGTCTATACACAGAAATAGAGATGGGAAGGAACGTTCTGACAATGACTGGGGCCTGGAAACATGTGTGACAACTAATTGATGATAGCCAGTCTGTATTGAGTGTCTGTGATGTGCAGGGCTTCTTTTTTTATTTTTATTTTTATTTTTATTTTTTTTTATTTATATTTTTTGAGACGGAGTCTCACTCTGCCGTCCAGGTGGAGTGCAGTGGCGCAATCTCGGCTCACTGCAAGCTCCGCCTCCCAGGTTCACGACATTCTCTTGCCTCAGCCTCTCGAGCAGCTGGGACTACAGGTGCCCGCCGCCACAACTGGCTAATTTTTTGTATTTTCAGTAGAGAAGGGGTTTCACCGTGTTAGCCAGGATGGTCTCGATCTCCTGACCTCATGATCCGCCCGTCTCGGCCTCCCAAAGTGCTGGGATTACAGGCGTGAGTGGCCACGCTGGGCCTGTGATGTGCAGGGCTTCTGACGTATGTCTCATTCGATGATCACACACAACCCGGGAGATGGGTACCACTTTCCCATTCGAACACAGAGGAATCCACAAAAGTTAGGGAACTTGCCAGTGTTTTCTATTGCTAGAGCCAGGACTTCTGCTTCAATCCCTTGTCTTCAATGACTGTGCTCTACTCCCTTAAATATACAATATTGAGTCACATATACACGCTCATGGTAAATGACTCCTCATTGCAAATCCATGTCTCACACTCTGTGCTCAACTCTTCGTCTTGGTGAACTCACTGGTGCTGCAGTGGACAGCCTGTGTCCCCGTTGCTTCTCTAAGATCTTTTGTCCCACAAAGACCTGGATCCTGCCAGATGCTGGCCCAGCCCCTGCTGTGGCTGCCGAGCCCTCCTGGCACTGCCCTGTCCCCTCTGCTGTCCTCCCCTAACTGATGGACCTTAGGGTGTTTCTAATTCTTCGTGTAAATTATGCTACAAAGAACATCCTCCTTCATGTAAAACTGCCCACATCTGAGATTATTTCCTTAAGATATTTGTAGGAGTAGAATGACGAGGTCAGAGGCTATCAACATCTCAAAATGTTTTATACCTGGAGCCACACTGCATGCAAATTATACCAATTCACACTCAAACTAGCAGTATATGAAGCTGCCCATTCTTTCAGTCTTACTGGCTCTCAGTAGTCTCTTTTTCAGGACAAAAAAATATATACACAACATGTAAATTTCAGAACTAAATATACTTGTTACCAATACCAATTAGTACCAACTTTAAAGCATGAAGGTAGCAGTTGGGATGTGAAGCACTGAACAAAGGAGAAGGAGGATTAATATTGTCACTTTTTAAAAAGGGAACTTAAATACTGGCTACAACTGAGGGTATAAGAAAGTTGTAAGTAAATTGTTTACAGCTACAAAGTTGCTAATGGAAGACATAAAACTGGTGATAGAATGTTAGGAAAAGGTGGAGAGAAGAGATAGAGGGAGGGTACAAATAAGATGAAAATGACTAATAATGATACTATAAATAATAACAATACCACTTCAGCCCCATCCCAGTTAGGGACAGCTCCAAGCATTACCATTTTTCTTTTCTCACCGTGTGTCTCTGCACACTCCCTGGCACACCCACTTCCAGCAGCTGGTCTTTGTTTGCAGACTTTATTTTAACAGCTCAGTGGTTCCCGGGCCCCCTGATGGGGTTCCATCCTCCAGCTGTCATACAAAAGCTCCCTCCTCAAAAGCCACTCGCCTCCCTCTTTCCCCTTCCTGCCTTTGTCTCAGGGTTCAGACACACAGATGTCTGTCTTCTGGGGCCCCCATGCAGCAAGGGTAAAAGGAGGACCCAGTCCTGGGCAGCATTCACCAGGGGAGTATGCAGAGAGCTGTCTGGGTGCTTCTTGCTGTAAGGGACGGGGGTGACAGGAGAGGGGCATCCCTTCCCCTTGTTCCTGCTTTGTTCACTGTGTGACCCCCTAGGCCAGGGCAGCCATCTCAACACCATGAGCCGGGAGAACTGGGAGGACCAGGAGAGAGCAGAGGAGCAGGAGGGCAGAGATCTGGGGCCTCGGACTCGCCCGACGCTTGTGAGGAGCTGCACCTAGGATCCCATCCTCCTTGGTCATTGTTGGCCTGGCTCAGAACCTGATCTGGGGCCTCTGCTGAATGTTGAGGCTGGATACTGACTGTTAGCCTCAACTAGGACACAATGCATCCTCTCTAGGCGAGTCTACCAGTTGGTCAATTCCAGGAAGTGATTTTGGTTCCTATAAAAAGCCCACATGGCCCCAGGCCCAGCCCAAGCCAGGCCCAATTGTGCAGCCCAGAAACGGAGCCCTCCCTCCCGCCTCGGGGCTCCGAGCCAAGCTCACCAGATGCAGAGGACAAAGACTCTCAGCAAAGCAGCTCCCTCCATGTCGCTGCGGGGCCTCCTCCTTGGGCAGGAAAAGAGGGGTTGAGACAGTGTGATCCTCCTGAGAAATCACCATTTTCATTTCATTTTTAATAAAGGGTTTTGCTCTGTCACCCAGGCTGCAGGGCTTTGACACCATCCTAGCTCATTGCAGCCTAGATCTGCTGGGCTCGAGTGACCCTCCTCCTTCAACCTTCTGAGTAGTTGGGACTGCAGGTGCACGCCACCATGCTGGGCTAATTTGTTAATTTGTGATTTCATAGAGACAGCATCTCCTGTGTTTCCCAGGCTGTCTTGAACTCCTGGCCTCAAGTGATCCTCCCACCTCTGCCTCCCACAGCACTGGGATTACAGGCTTCAGCTATAGTGCTTTCTGTCTTGATGGGCATCTCTTTTTGGTGAAGAAAAATAAGGCCGGGCGTGGTGGCTCATGTCTGTAATTCCAGCACTTTGGGAGGCCGAGGCGGGCAGATCACGAGGTCAGGAGATTGAAACCATCCTGGCTAACATGGTGAAACCCCGTCTCTACTAAAAATACAAAAATTAGCCGGGTGTAGTGGTAGGCGCCTGTAGTCCCAGCTACTCGGGAGGCTGAGGCAGGAGAATGGCGTGAACCTGGGAGGTGGAGCTTGCAGTGAGCAGAGATTGCGCCACTGCACTCCAGCCTGGGCGACAGAGCAAGACTCCATCTCAAAAAAAAAAAGAAAAGAAAAGAAAAATAAAAATAAGACCAAGACTCAGATTTCACAGAAATTACCCCCCTGATTTCATGTACTTTTGGCAGCTCTATCAGGTTTCTGAGAGGGGAAAATCTTAGGCTGGGAGGAGAGGTGACTTGCCCAGAGTCACACAGCTCTTGGAGAGCAGAGGGGAGGCCAACATCTGCCCTTGTGACTCTGATATTGAAGCAAAAATGTGTGATTTTAGTAATCCAGAAGTGTCCAGGTTTGATTCTGTTTCTACAAACACAGAGATCTAAGCTCTTGCTCCTGTAGTTATATTCACAATTCCACAGTGTGGCTTTTGAATCTCATGATTACAAAGCTGGCATCATGCCACAGGCACCATTCTGCAATGCGACCTTCTCACTCCCCTGTCTCAGCCATGTTTCCTATTGCGGGATCTGGCCAGCAGCCCCCAATGCAACGGGGCTCTCTCTTTGCTCCTAGGCGGATCGGCAGGTTAAGAAATAATAGACACACACAAGATAGTGAAACCTGGGTCCAGGGGGGTCACCGCCTTCTGGCCAACAATGCACTGGATATACCAGCATTTATTATTCAGTTTAGTGAGGGCAGGGGCAGGTTAGTGAGGGATTTAGGGTCATTTGATTATGAGGTGAGATGGTCACATGGGGATGAAGTAATTCTTTAACATAACATTTGTATGTAGAAGTACAGTACATTTGTATGTAGAAGTACAGTATACAGAGATAAGAATTTACAATATAGTGTGTGCGTCAGTAATTTCTAACAGAGCCTTAAAACAGAAACCCAATCTTTCCATAACCTATGATTAGCAAGATATTAATCAGCAGTAACAATTGCAACAAAAGCTGGTTACAAACAATCCGTGGAAACAGGACTTGAAGCTAGACAACCGGTTAGACCAGAAATTCTCAGAAGGGAGTATGCCTTAACCCTAAAGATGCCTAGAAGAGCCGTGGCAAGATGAGGGCGTTTATAGCCCTATCTTATCCATATGGACAGGCGCCCCCCATGCGTCCATTTATAGGCTCCCCACAAGGGTCGCCTTCCATTCCCAGAGCTATGAACATCTGCTTTTCTGGATAGGAATCTTGGTGATGTGAAACCTCCCTGACTGCAAGTCCATTCATAGGCTCTCTGCAGGGGGAAGCACATCACGCGCTGTTGGCTCGTTCTGGCAGTCCAACCTGGCATTGTCTTTACACAATCCTGCATGCAATTTTGTATTTACAATAATCAGGAGCATTTCAATCTTTTATTCCGTAGCAATAGTTTCAGGGGGTCTCCCTACAGTTTCCCATTAGGGACACAGCACAGCCTGTTTCTTCTCCATCACCCCAGAGGGCTGAACAGAGGGACAGAGGTGAGGATCAGAGACGTGGAGTCCTATGATCTATCTGCTCAGCCTCCTGACACTGGACCCTGCGCAAGTCACTCCCTTCCCAGGGCCTCAGTTTCCCCACCGGGCCTGGCACAAGTAGGTGCTCAGACTCAGGGTGGGTGAGATGACCTCTACGATCCTTGTATCTCAAAAGAAATCTCTTGCCCCATCAGGCCTCAGCAGCAGCACCCTGGGGCCAGCCTGGTTGGGGCCAGGCCATAAGGACAGACCGGGCTCCGGGTCACCTCCCCTCCTCCACCTTCTTTGATTCCTTCAAATTTCCCAAAGAGATGGGCACCCCCAACACAAACCTTCCTCCTGGGGTCACCTGGCCATGTCTCAGCGGTCTAAAACTGAACTGGGCCCAGGGAGCTTTGTGAACCCATCTGAGCTGTTTCCCCGCCTCTCTCTACAGTTTAAGGGCCCAGCAGGAGGGAGGGAGCAATCAGACTTAAGCCTGGGTGCAAATCCAGGCTCTGCCACTGCTTTCCTGTCTGATCTGAACCAGTTACCTAACCTCTCCGAGCTTATCTACAAAAGCTGAGTGATCCTTCCCTCATAGAGCTATTGTGAGAATAAGGAGATGGGGGCAGGTCAACTGTCCCCAGTTTACCAAGTAATCTTCCCCTGACAGAGACTGAGCAAGATCCAGCTGTTCTGAGCTGTGTGGATCTCACCTCCAGCTACGCATCTCTATAACAACCAGACAGGTCCTCCAGCCCCCAAGATATAACCAGGAATTCAAAAGGGAAAGTGAAAGTCACAACTTTCCAGCAGCTTGCGATCAAGCACAGCAAACACGCTGCTCCCCAGCACCACCTGCAGTCCAGCTCCACCCTCCTTGCTGCTGCGCTTTGAGGAGCAGCCTGAGACCAGACCTCCAGGTCTCTTTCATCCAACCCACCTGCCTCGCATCCTCAGGGTTGGGGGTCTGCTCTAGTCTTCAGGAGGAAAGGCCTGCCACTGACATACTGTGGGACCCTTCAGATTACTCGCCGTCCTCCAGTGCTTCCACACTCCCCTGATGCCTGCCTTACTCCTGCCCATACCATCAGCATTTGCACAGTCTCCCACACATGCCAAGTGGATGCTTATTTTATATTTATTGTAATGCCGTTGGGGTTATTTTGGTTTTGTTTTGGAGACAGGGTCTCACTCTGTAGCCAACGCTGAAGTGCACTGCCACAGTCGTAGTGCACTGCAGTTTCAAACCTCTGGGCTCAAGCCATCCTTCCACCTCAGCCTCCTGAGTAGCTGGTTCTACAGGCATCAGCCAACCACCTAGCTAATTTTTTAAAAAAATTATATTAGAGATGGTGTCTCACTATATTGACTGGGCTACTCCTGAACTCCAGGCCTCAAGTGATCCTCCCACCTTGGCATGAGCCACCGCACCAGGCCTGCTCTTGTTAAAGGCCATGCCTTGTGGCTTCTAGATATTTGCTTATGTGAGGTCTTCTGCCAGGAGCACCTGCTTCCACCACCTGGAAAAATCATGCTCAACATTCAATGATAAAATCAGGCATTGCCTCCTGTCAGAGAACCCCCAGCATCCTCCCCAGCAGAGGCCACTGACCCGTGTTCCACTCCCGAGGCACACAGGGTGGAGGGACTAGAGACCACTGCTCAGCCACACTTCTATGGCTAAGAAGTCATGCAACCAGATTGCTGTTGGACTTTTGTGCTTTGCCCCAGGCAGAAGGGCCTCAAAGACGGCTGAACCTCAGAAGCCAACCTGACCCTTCCATGGGGGCCTATTTCATCCTAAGCAAACATTACTGGGGGCATCGTGGCCACCTCCCCCAACCCATACACACACACACACCAGCTTTTGAAGCAGAAACAAAAAGGTGATTACACAGGGACTGCACAATACATTTTGCAATACATTCCATTTGCAAATACTTCTCCATTTGATTGAATTTTATAATCATCCCCTCAATGGGCCAGGATTATGATCTGAGTTTGCAGATGAGGAAACTGAGGCAAGGGGAGAGGAAGTTGCTTTCATCCAGCAACTCAGGGAGGAGCCAAGACTTGTAAACCAAAGAGATTCTGAGACACGTCTCAGTCAGTTTAGAAGTTTACTCTGTCAAGGTTGAGGATGCACCCAGGAAAAAGACACGCAAGTCACAGGAAGATCTGGGGCTCACTCATTATTCACAGAAGGTTTTGAGGGCTTCAACATTTAAATGTGTAAAATCAGGGAGGAGTGGAAGGAGGGAAGGAAAAAAGACACGTAGGTAATGAGCTGAGTGGTCACATTTTTGTGAGGCTTTGATTGGCCCTCCCTGAATCCACAGGTTCCATGTGAAAGGGGGTTAGAGGAACAGTCCATTATTCATTCTTCTTGTGCACAGTTAATCTACATTTTCTATAAGATAAAAATAAACAGAAAGTAGAGGAAGTAGGCATATGTGCATTTGTCTCAAGGTGGGCAGAAAGGTCACTTCCACTCTTGTTATCATTACGTACCAGTCAAGATAAGCGGCCAATTTGCATTGTCACGGTGAAATTACTCTATAGGCAAAGGACTTTTGCCTATATGACTTGCTGCATACAAAGTTTCCATTTTGCAAGAAGAAAAGTTCTGTGGATGATAGTAAATATTGAACTTTAGGGGGCTGAACTTTTCAATATTTACTGACCCTGTTCCTTAAAGGGCTCCACTCTAAAGCCAGGAATTTAATTAAGATAAGTTAGAAAGCCAAAACATGGCTTCCTAGTAGTTAGCTGGCCTTCTTAAAACTCTTTCATAAGATAAACGTACATCTTCAAGGGAAACTTGTTCTGTAAGGGTATCTGCCTGTGAACGTTAGGAACTCTTACAATTTTGCTTTAAATACATAAGTCATAACGCTGTTCAAACTACGTTTCCTGATCGTCTTGACTAAGACCATTTTTCCCCTTGGTTAGAGCAAATGATAGTACAATACTTAGGCCTGCTGGCTTAGCTCTGTACTTTTAAAACATAAATATTCTATCTCAGGTGACCTAAGAGCTGTCCTTGTAGAAATGCATAATGGACTGATCCTCTGTCCCAAACTTTCCCATGCAATAGGTGCATTGAGGAAGTGCTAATCAAAGCCTTGAGGAAGAACAAGGAAGGCCAGGAGGCCACACTGACTTGTCCCCTTGCGTGAATCCCCACAGGTTCCTTTCACATCCCTTGCACCCTCCTGCATCAGCCCCTAACTTGTTTTTGCAAAACACATGGTCCTTCAGGATGCCAGCCGACTGCCAGATGGTTCCAAGTTCCTGATACCTACACTGCCTCAGAGGGAGAAGGAAAGCCCTTTATTCAAGTTGTAGACTTCCCTGTCGCCACCCAATCAGCACCAAAAGCCCAAGAAGCTATTAGCTACCTATTCCTACCTTGGGGGAGCTAGTGACTTCTCCCTGGCCCTGCCTGCGTAACGAGGTTCATGGTTTAGATTCTACTGATGTTTTCCTCACTTTAATAGTAAAAAACACATCCCTAGGTGGAGATTGTATATATGGTAATGATATGTGCGATGCGTGTTAGAGCAGAGAGACGCTGATCACATGCGCCAATCCCAGGTCCACCTTTGCACACTGGACCTCACCAGTACCTTATGAATATGCATGCCTGGCTCCCATAAAGGGAATTCCACTTAAGGCAGTAGGGGCTGTTTTTCACATTGAGCAGCCTGCTCTGCCTCTCAGAGCATACTTTCACTTTGCAGTAAACTTCTTTGCCTACTCTTGGACACACTCTCAAATACTTTTGTGCAGCGAAGTCAAGAACCTCAACCTGCCCAGCGACAACCTTGGAAGAATGTGGGACTGCTTATCTCACTACCTTCCCTCTCTCTTGCTTTCTTTCCTCTGTCCCCTCCTGCCCAATTTTTCCCCTTTAAATACTGAGAGACTCAACACCCTCTTTGGAAAAAGCGTGGGCCCCACATCCTACAGTGACTTGTGTCCATTTCTCCCAGGTGCATTCTCAATCTTGGCCAAATAAACCTCTAAACCGATTGAGAACTGTCTCGAACGCTTTTTGGTTTGCCAGTCTTGGCTCCTCTCTGAGTTGATGGATGAAACCCACTGCCCTGCCCCTCACCTCAGTTTCCTCACCTGCAAACTCAGATCATGATCCTGGTTCATTGAGGGATGATCATAAACCTGCAATCAAACGGGGAAGTCAATAAATGCATTGCAAGCTACAGTGTGCAGTTCCTGTGTGATCGCCTTCTGTTCCTCCCTCAAAAGCTGGTGTGTGTGTATTGGGTGGTGGCCAGGATGTCCCATGGATGTTTGCCCTGGATGAACTAGGACCCCCTGGAAGGGCCAGGTTGACCTCGCTGGTCCAGCCCCACCCCAGCCCTTCTGCCTGGGACAAAGCAGAACTGTCTGACAGCAATCCAGCTGCATGACTTCTTAGCTGTGGGACTGTGGCCTAGCAGTGGACTTAGGTCCCTCCCTTCAAGGTGTCATGGGAGTGGGGCATGGGGCAGTGGACTCTGTGGATGCTGAAAGGCTTCTCAGAGGAGGTAATGCCATACTTGAGCTCTGAAGGATGAACATGATTTTTCAGTTGGTGGAAGCCATTGCTCCAGACAGAAGAACCCACATCAGCAAATATCTAGAAGGCACAGGGGCATGGTGTTGAAAAAGAGTCATAGAGTTCAGTATGCAGTAAGCACCTGGTATGTCTGAGAGATTGTGCTAATGCCGACAGCATGGGGGAGAGTAAGGCTGGCACGCTGGGAGTGTGGGGGGCACAGAGAGAGGGGGAGGAATCTGGGGGGTCCCACAGCCTGTCAGTGACAGGTGTTTCTTCCCGAAGACCATAGCAGACCCCCACCCTGAGGTTGTGACGCAGGTGGGTTGACTGAGAAGGTTCTGGAATGTCGGGTCTGGGGTTGCTCCTGTAAGTGCAGCAGCAAGGATGGTGGGACCGGGCTGAAGGTGGTGCTGGGGAGCAGTGTGTTTATTGAGTTTGCGTGATCACGAGCTGCTGAGAAGTTGTGACTTTTGGTTTCCATTTCAGGTTCTCCAGGTGGCAAAAGATGAAAATTTAAAAGTTATAAAATTGAGCATTTTACCCATTTTTATTTCTTCTCTTTTTTTTTCATCTTTGATCATCAAGCTGCTGAGTTTCCACAGGCACAGGACTGCCCAGTCTCCCTGGCAACTCCATGGGGCCTTCTTCCTAAATTGTGGCCAATGGAAGGTGTGGGCAGTGATGTCTGCAACTTGTAGGTGTTTCTCTTAAGGGGAAGATTCTTGTGCTTTGTGTCCTCTTCTGTTCTTTGGGCTGGGATGTGTGGGTAAGCACCAGCTTCCACGTGGAAAACAACGACTCCCTCTGAATGGCAACCTCTTGTCGACCTTTGGGAGCAAAACCACCTGCCACTGAAACTGCCTAGCAACGTTGGTGTGAATGTCTCAGTTCAGCAATCTCCTATATCATTGATCGGATATATCGGTATTTGGGAGCTCTTTGTTATGGCAGCTTGGCATCAGTGACCTAAGTAACTCAAGGCCCACCCCTAGGTTCCGTCTCCACCCTTGGCTCTAAGTCTCTTCCCCCTTTTGAATTCTGCCTTTGTGATCATCTCCTTTGGGCTGACCACGGCTTGGAGGTGGCTTTGATGTTGACTTCTCCTAGGACCTTGTCATCCCCTCTAAGGGAGCGCATGAATAGGTGACCACTTCAGGCAACTGAGACTGAGTTTCCAGACCAGCCCAGTCCAGCTCCTACATCAGATGAACTGGAGGACCATTGGGGGAAACTGGGCAAAGAGTCTGCGGGGCCTCTCTGTGCTAGTTTTGCAACTATTTTTCCAGCTGTGCTGTTTTGTCTTGTGAGTCTATCATTATTTGTCTTAGAAATGAAAAGCTTTCTATAATTTAAGCACTGAATCGTGAAGATCAATAGGTGAAAAAGGGAAGCCAGCCTAGGTGCATTGGCTCCCTCCTGTAATGCTATAACTGGCTCAAGTCCAGCTGCTCACCACTCAGTGGCCAAAAACACAAGAAGTGAGTTGCGGTGAAGGGAAAGCAGCTTCATTCAAGTGCTCACAGTGGGGGAATGGTCAGGCTCATGCTCTTAAAAGATCATTTCTACTTTAGGCTGGAGAGTGGGGTTTAGAAAGGGAAAATTGGAATGGGACGTGTGTGGGAGTGGTGCAGGAGGGTGCAGGTCTGTGTCTTGTTCCAATGGCTGTCTTGAGAAATAGTCCATCAGGAGGTCCAGTTGGTATCATTTGGACTTCACCCTGTTGGTGGTGGATTAATTGTTGGTAACTTCCCCGAAGCCAGAGAATTTTGCACCTGTGTTTCTCTGCCTGTTTTTTTTCAAAATTAGCTCCTTGAATTTCTATGCAGCCACATCATTAGATAAGTGAGCACTGTGCATGAGAGAGCTTGGTGAGAAAGGGAGGGGAAAGGAGTTTTGAAGTACATCTTAAAGCTACATTCTGAGATTAAGATAGAAAGAAAAATAATGTTAAAGTGCATTTCAATGCTGGGATACTCGGTTACAACTCCAGTACATTGGGAGGCTGAAGCAGAAGCATTACTTGAGGCTAGGCGTTTAAGACCAGCCTGCGCAACATCATGAGACCTCGCCTCTACCAAGAAAGTTAAAAAATTAGCCAGACATGGTGGCACATGCCTGTAGTTTCAGCTGCTTGGGTTCCTGCAGTGGCGGGATCACTTGAGCCCAGACATTTGATTCTGCTGCTGCACTCCACCCTGGGCAACAGAGTGAGATCCTGTCTAACAAAAAGGGAAGCCATGGCCAGTTGTGTGGCCTTGGGGAAATGATTTTATTTTCTAAGTCTGTTTCTGGTCTTTACATGGGGATAGGAGAAACATCAAGAGTACTAGAGAGTGCACGGAGAAGATGAAAATGTAACCAAGTATCCCATTTTAAGATTTTATTTTTTGTTTGTTTGTTTTTGGTCTCCTCTCTTTGTCCATTTCTTGTTTTGCTTTTAGTAATGTGTGAATCTTTGTTCTCCTTTTCTACCAGGGACTCCCCTCCCATGCACTGTATTTTATTTAATCATGTGATTGCTTAGAAATTCCAGGGAAGATATTGCAGGCAGTCAGGGAGCCCGAATGGAGGGACCGGCTGGAGCTGCAGCAGAGGAACATAAATTGTGAAGACTTCATGGACATTTATCAGCTCCCAAATAATACTTTTATAATTTCTTATGCCTGTCTTTACTTTAATCTCTTAATCCTGTTATCTTCCTAAGCTGAGGATGCACGTCACCTCAGGACCACAGTGATAACTGTGTGAACTGTACAGATTGATTGTAAAACATGTGTGGTTGAACAATATGAAATCAGTCCACCTTGAAAAAGAACAGAATAACAAAAATTTTAGGGAACAAGGGAAGACAACCATAAGGTCTGACTGCCTGCAGGGTTGGGCAAAAAGAGCTATATTTTTCTTCTTGCAGAGAGCCTCTAAGCAGATGTGCAAGTAGGGAAGATATTGCCAAATTCTTTTCCTAGCAAGGAATGTTAATATTAATACCCTGGGAAAGGAATGCATTTCTGGGGGGAGGTCTATAAATGGCCGCTCTGGGGATGTCTGTCTTATGCAGTTGAGATAAGGACTGAGATATGCCCTGGTCTCCTGCAGTACCCTCAGGCTTATTAGGGTGGGGAAAAACTCCGCCCTGGTAAATTTGTGGTCAGATCGGTTCTCTGCTCTCGAACCCTGTTTTCTGTTGTTTAAGATGTTTATCACGACAATATGTGCACCACTGAACATAGACCCTTATAAGTAGTTCTGCTTTTGCCCTTTGTCCTGTTCCCTCAGAAGCATGTGATCTTTGTTAGAGCCTTATTAGTAGTTCTGCTTTTTGCCCTTTGAAGCATGTGATCTTTGTACCTACTCCCTGTTCTTACACACCCTCCCCTTTTTAAAACCCTGAATAAAAACTTGCTGATCTGAGACTCAGGTAGGCATCACGGTCCTGCCGATATGTGATGTCACCCCCAGCGGCCCAGCTGTAAAATTCCTCTCTTTGTACTGTCTCTCTTTATTTCTCAGCTGGCCAACATTTATGGAAAATAGAAAGAACCTCCATTGAAATATTGGGGGTGGGTACCCCCAAGAGAAGAAATCTTGAAACCATCCAGGAAGCTACGGAATTATCTCAAGGCTACAGTGAATTTTCAACCTGGCTATCCTGGAGATATCCCCAGTTCATACGCCAGATGGGGCAATAACTCAAGATGGTCATTGGACAAGTCACGTAGACTGGCACCACCTCACCACTCTTGCATGTCTTTCATATCAAGTTTCCCTTTTGAAATGCCTGCCCTCAGCTCCAAATCTGAAATGGTTTCTTTAAGGGACTAGCCTGATCTCATCCCCAGATACCAGCTTTTGGAATGAAGTCACTTTCCTTTCACTGTTTCTCATCCTTGTTCATTTGCCTTTGCAAGCAGTGAGCAGCTGAACTTTTCAAAGTAAATATTGAAAGTAAATATTGAAGCCCTCAAAACCCTCTTAGGAAAAAGTGCAAGCCCCAGAACCCAGTGCCTCATGTCTCTTCTACTCAGGCTCATCCTCAATCATGGCTAAATAAACCTCTAAATTGCTGGAGACCTCCCTCAGACACATTTTGGGTTTACAGTTGGGCAACTGCAAAGAGGTTCTGAGTGGAAGTTGCCCTTGATATGGGCAAATCTCCTGTAGGGGCCTGGTATTGTCTTGGACTATCTTTAATCTCTCAAACAAATAGGATGATTTGCTGGCATCTGGGAGCTTTTCCTTTCAGAGATCCCTGATATCTCATGTATACACCTTCAATAAATTTGCTAGCCATTTTTGCCATGAATTAATCAACCTCAGGCCAATGCTTTTTTCGTAGTGATCAGAGCTGCTCTTGTCTCCCAGAAGTCACAGTGAAGAGAACCCAGGCAGCTGATCTGCCAACTAAAGGGTAGGAACTTTCTACCAGCCAGGCTCCTGGCCTCTCTCTGTGCACTCCAGGTGAGCAGACGGTAAAAATCACTGTTGGCCTCATCTGCAAGGTTTTGATTAATGGGGGTGGGAGTGGGGGAAGGTTTGGGTGTGACTCGTCTTGGTCTAGCAACTCTGGTGAACATTTGGTACTTTGTGGTCTATTGGAATAAAGGACACCAGGGAAAATTCTAATCATTAATGGCCATAAGACAGATAAAAATCATTTTCTAAACAACTGATGAAAAATTCAACATTGAAAAAGGACACATAGTATCACAGCTAGTTTTGAGAAATCTATTCCGAAAAATCTCACATAAAAATTAAAATCCCTGCAGGACGCAGTGGCTCATGCCTGTAATCCCAGCACTTTGGGAGGCCGAGGTGGGCAGATCATTTGACGTCAGGAGTTCAAAAACTGGCCTGGCCAACGTGGTGAAACCCCGTATCTACGAAAAATATAAAAATTAGCTGGAAGTGGTGGCCTGTGCCTGTAATCCCAGCTACTTGCGAGGCTGAACCAGGAGAACTGCTTGAGCCTGGGAGGCAGTGATTGCAGTAAGCATAAATCCCGCCATTGCACTCCGGCCTAGGTGACAGAGAGAGACTCCATCTCAAAAAAAATTAAAAAAATAAAAAAATAAAAAACCACACATTAAAATCTATTGCAGGTTTTACCACCTGCTCTGGATTCTGGTTTGATATTTGTGTAATTTTGCCTTTCACTGATCCTTCTCCCCTCCATGGATAGCTATTGATTTCTGTCTTCTTTCTGTGGGGGACATAGAGGGAATTTTTGTCTTTGTGCATAGGAGATCAGCTATTCTGTATCTTAAAAACAAACAAAAAAACACCTCCCTGCCACCTCCTGGAAGACCCCTCGGGTCTGGATATATCTTGTATTAGGCTGAATAACAGCCCCCCCATGGATGTGCACGTCCTAACACTGGAACTCGTGATTATGTCACCTTCCTTGATGTGGTGCTCTCCTTCTCCTAGGAATAGGGCTTCCTGAGAGCCAGACTGCAGTGATTGTTATTGCTCTTCTGGGTATAGTCACCCACTGGGGCTATACCAGGCTTCGGGTTGGTGCTGGGGAATGTCTGCAAAGAGTCCTGTGATGTGATCATCTTCTGTTCTCCTAGCCATGGATACCAGCACCTACTCTGGTGTAGGTGACAGGCGAGTGAAGTAGACTCCGTGAGAGTCATTGGTTGTAGTTTTCTTTAGTGTGCTGTTTTCTCAAATGCTGGTTATGCTAGCAGTGAAGCTGTCATGTGGAGAGACTGAGGACCTCTGGTTAGTCAGGATGTTGCGGGCAGTGGTATTAGCTCTTGTCTTCTCCTTCCTGGGAATAGGGTTATTCTGTCATGAGTTGCTGTAATGGCCTGAGTTGGTTGGTCTCCAGCCAGGAAGTGGCACTTTCAAGAGAGCACCAGCTGCAGTAGTAGAAGGGAGATATAAGCTTGCCCTAGGTTGGCCAGGGTAAGTATTCTAGTTTCTCAGGTGATTGGCAGGGCCATAAAGCTCCCATGAGTTTATGTCTTTTGTGTTCAGCTACCAGGATAAGTAGAGAAATACCATCAGGTGGGGGCAGGGTTAGCTGGGTCTGAGCTCAGACTTTCCTTAAGCAGGGCTTGCTGTGGCCACTGCGAGGGATGCAGATTGTCCTAAGGCCAATGGGGTTTGTTACAGAGGGGATTATGGCTGCCTCTGCTGTGCCATATAGTTTGCCAGGGAAGTGGGGGATAGCTGGCAGCGAGAGGCCTCACCCAGATCATATGCAGTTGGCAAGGCTGGTCTTGCTCCCGCAGTGCCCCACTAACAATGCCAAGTTTAGATTCAGGCAGCCTGTGCACAGAACTCAGACCTTGGCCCAGGCCATAAGCTTCTCCACTGAGAAAGCAAGCACGGCTTTCAGGCCTTTCCTCTCCCCATCTGCCCACAGTGTCAGTGGTTGCTCCTGGGCTCGTATTTGCAGAAGTTCCTGTTCTCCCCCTGGATTCCGCTCAAGAAAATTCAAGCCCAGTAGAAATTATTAGAAAATCCAGCTGGAAGCTTCTTTCACCCCGTGACCCTCCCAAATTCTGCCGGCTGCTTTCCCCAAGGGCCCCTGTGAGATACAGCCAGGGATGGTGCCCTGGGCTTGAGCTGGACACTGGGAATGCCTACAGGACTCTTCCTACTTCTGCTTCTACTTTTACATTTTGCATGGTTCTCTGAATCCATTTCAGCTATGGGTAAGCTTAAATCCCTCTCCTATAATCTGGATTTTCAGATTCCCCAGGGGGGATGTGTGTTTGGAGGCAGATTTTCCCTCTCTCACAATTTAGGAACTCACAGTTTTTTGCCTGTCTCATAGAATTGGCAAGGAGCATGCCACTTCTTTCAAAGGATCTGTGAATTCTTTCAGTTTTCCTGGTACATTCCTTGGTGGTTCTTGGCACATCATTACATGATGTGGGTCTCCACATGCTGTTCTGTCCATCCAAGTGGGAGCTGCATGTTAGCCCTGTCTCCTATCTGCCATCTTCCTCCGACTTCTAACATTAACTTTTAAAAAGCTTGGTGGAAGAGACCAGGGCCAAAGTTCTCATTCTTGGAGATGAAAGCCAAGAAGCACTTCCTTTGGGACAAGTCAGAAAAATCCTGACCAGATCAATGGGTGTTTCTGGCGATTCTGGCCCAGGCCTATTTCTTCCCCATCTGAGGAATTGCACAAACACAACAGAACCCTTCCGCTGGCCCAGGACATGGAGAGGCTGGAGTGAAGTTGATCAGAGCTGGGATGGATCCTGGCTTCTGTCCCTGCACAGCTGTGGGCCTCTAGGATTATGTCTTGGAGACTGGCATCTGGCATCTGGCATCTGTCCAATGGGAATAGTAATTCAATCATATAGGAGGATGGTGAAGGCCTTAGAGTGAACTCCAGGTCAAAGGTGGGGGACCAAATACCATGATCCTGCCCAAAAGTCCAGAGAGACCTGGACCAGGGGCAGAACCAGGGGTCAGGATGGGCATCAGTGGGCCTAATTGGAGGGTAAGTAGGAAGGCTGGGACACCAAGGCCAGGACTAGGGTAAGAGGAGGGAGGCACCAAGGGCACCAAACATAAGGAGGTCATTGACTTGCAGAGGACACATGAGTGGGAGAGGGATATTTCTTCCCTCCCTGATTTGATCCCATCAGTGACTGGCATAGTGGGCCGTGAGTGACGGTTTCCCCCACACCAAGCCTGAGAACTGTGAGAACTGGGGAGTTTTTGCCTGCCCTTTGGGACCCTCTTGTGTTCTACATAGAATAGCCCCTGACCCTGGGAAAGCAGTGTAGCTTAGTGACCACTTCCAGAGTCAGAATGGGTGGCTGCCAATTTGTGTAATTTCAGGGGTTCTGAGGAAACTCATAAGTTCCCAACCAAAGAGGAAAACACTTCATCTACCATTGTGTCCAAATTCAGGTCTTTTCAGCATTAGCAATTTATATAGATGGTTCTGAAAGTGTCTTGAGTCTTCTAAAGGTTCCATAAAATTGCACATGGCCTTGGCAAGCACAGAGGTGAAGCCGTCACTCCTAAGGCATCGGTTAGGCTGGTGACATCTGAGAGTGAGACCTGGAAGGTTGGAGGTGCAGGTGGTAGGTCAGGAGGCAGTAAGGTGGCTGGAGAGTCCATGTGGAGCCAGAATGAATAGCCAGATCTCCCACTCCAGTCAGCTGGGGCAGTGGCCGGACCCAGTAGCCTTCAGCCAGGTGAAAGGGCATGAGGCATTGGAAGGGAACACATGCCAGGCAAAGTGATCTCCTGCCTCTCCAAGGTTTTGTTTTTGTTTGAATTCAAAGTACTCAGAGATAGCCAGACTGCAATGTCTGAGGGCACCCTTACCTTTGACACCACCTGCAAATTTAAGGGGATTTCTAAATCCATCCTTAGATTTTATAATTCACTAGAAGGACTCACATAACTCACTGAAAACTGCTATTTCACGATTGTGGTTGATCACACAGAAAGAACACAGATTAAAATCAGCCTAAGAAAGAGACACACAGGGCAGAGTTTGGGAGGGTTTTAAGTGTGAAGCTTCATTGTCCTCAGGAGGCTGTGTTCTCCTGTGTCAATGTGGGACAAAACACATGGGGTATTGCCAACCAGGGAAGCTCACCCAGTTAAGGAAAAATTCCTGTGAATCACATTAAACCAGAAATGAAGCCTTTATTCAGGATTGTTGTTACAGGGGAGGGAGACTGAGCCCAGCTCCAAATACAGTAAAGACAGAGGGAGAGTCACAGCCAACACCAGGGTGAGGGGCAGGAGATGGAACACGACTGACAGGAGACACCAGCGTGGGGGGTTCCTGCTAAACTGGCCTAACAGGATTCTCACTAAAGGCAGGTCAGACACTCACCCATCAATGGTGGGGGTGAGGAGCATAATCAGATAGCAAAGCCTAATCAGACAGCAAGGGGGGAAGACCCTCCTTAAACTGACTTGGGGAGATTCTTGCTGAGCTGGGTGGTGCATGTCCAGCAAGCAGTGGGTGGGTATGGAAGGCCAAGGTTGGTGCCTAGTGGAGAAGAGGCTCAGAAGAGCCCAGCTGAAGTTGGTCAAGGAGAAAGTCTTTCTTTCTCAACCCATGCCTTAGTGTCTAGAGTATTTGCTGGGGCTGGATCACAAGCTGCCCTCATGGCTGACCTGGAGTCTCCAGCCCCTCCCTGAGGTCTAACCCCTTTAGTCCCCAGGTCCTCTGGGGTCTGGAAAGACACTAAATAGCCCCAAA